>NC_060210.1:37473000-38154500 GCF_021130785.1 Homalodisca vitripennis
TCGGGGTTGGAAATATAATTTACCTTAACCAGAAATGCTCATACGCGAGCAAAAACTTACGAAAGGTGCCGAAGCCGCGGGAAACATCTAGTATATATATAAAAATCTTTAGTCACGATGTATGTTGCAATAAACTCCAAAACGACTGACCCAATTTCAATTAAATTTCACATGTATCCGTAATTTAGTACTAACTTAGAAAGATTGGTTAGTTTATTATCTGAATTATTCGCTTTGTCGGAATATAAACGAATAAAATGAAGAAACGTTTTCAAAGCGCCCTGAACATTATAACCTGCAATTACGAGATAGATACGTATATTAAACAGTGAAACACTATTTGAAGCGCTTAAGTTATGATGTTATAATTGTTCTAAACTAAATTTTGGTTGAACTTAAAGTTGAGTGTAGACCACTTTGTAATAAAATACATTATGCATGTACAATACTTTTTTGACATATTTTCTTGATCGTGACGATCAAGGTAAAATCTACTCGGGGGTTGGAAATATAATTTTACTTTCAACAGAAATGCTCATACGCGAGCCAAAAAACTTACGAAATAGCGTGCGACTAGCCGCGGGAGGGAAACATCTAGTATATATATAAAAATCTTTAGTCCCGATGTATGTTGCAATAAAACTCCAAAACGACTGAACCAATTTCAATCAAATTTAACATGGTATCCGTTAATTTAGTCTAACTTAGAAGATAGGATAGTTATTATCTGAATTATTCGCTTTATGTCGAGAATATAAACGATAAAATGAAGAAAAGTTTTCAAAGCGCTGACATATAAAACCTGCAATTACGAGATAGGTTAGTATATAAAATCAGTGAAACACTTTTTGAAGGGCTAAGTATGATGTATAATTGTATTAACTAAGTTTTTGGTTGAACTTAAAAGGGTTGAGTGAGTAGGACCACTTTGTAATAAAATACATTATTCATGTACAATACATTTTTGACATTATTTTCTTGATCGTGACATCAAGGTTTAAAAATCTACATCGGTGGTTGTGAAATATAATTTACTTTCAACAGAAATGCTCATACGCGAGCAAAACTTACGAAAAGCGTGCGAAGCGCGGGAAACATCTAGTTTATATATAAAAATCTTTAGTCACGATGTATGTTGCCAATAAACTCCAAAACGACCTCTGAACCAATTTTTCAATCAAAATATTCACCATGTATCCGGTAATTTAGTCTACTTAGAAGATAGGATAGTTATTATCTGAATTATTCGTATATGTGTGAATATAACGAATAAAAATGAAGAAAAGTTTTCAAAGCGCGCCTGCACATTATAACCTGCAATTACGAGATAGATACGTATATTAAACTGTGAAACACTTATTTGAAGGGCTATGTTATGATGTATAATGTCCTAAACTAAATTTTTGGTTGAACTTAAAGGTTGAGTGGTAGACCACTTTGTAATAAATACATTATGCATGTACCAATACATTTTTGGACATAGTTTCTTGATCGTGAATCAAGGTAAAATCTACATGGGGTTTGGAAATAAATTTACTTCAACCAGACAATGCTCATACGCGAGCAAAAACTTACGAAAAGCGTGCGAAGAAGCCGCGGGAAACAATCTTGGTTATATTATATAAAATATTTGAGTCACGATGTTGTTGCCATAAAACTCCAAAACGACTGAACCACATTTCAATCAAATTTCACATGTATCCGTATATTTAGTCTAACTTAGAAAAGTAGGATAGTTATTAATCGGAATTATTCGCTTATGTCGTGGAATATAAACGAATAAAATGAGAAAAGTTTTCAAAGCGCCTGCACATTATAACTGCAATTACGAGATAGATACGTAATTAAACAGTGATGAAACCCTATATGAAGGCGCTAAGTTATGATGTATAATTGTCTAAACTAAAATTTTCTGGTTGTTGAACATAAAAGGGTTGAGTGGTTAGACCACTTTGTAATAAAATACTTATGCATGTACAATACATTTTTGACACTATTTTCTTGATCGTGACATCTAGGTTAAATCTACATCGGGGTTTGGAAATATATTTACTTTCAACCAAGAATGCTCATTACGCGAGCAAAACTTACGAAAAAAAGCGTGCAAGCGCGGGGAAACATTCTTAGTATAGATATAAAAATCTTTGTCACGATGTATGTTGCATTAAACTCCAAAACGACTGAACCAATTTCAATCAAATTTCCAATGTATCCGTAATTTAGTCTAAGCTTAGAAGATAGGATAGTTATTATCTGAATTATTCGCTTATGTCGTGACATATAAAACGAATATAAAAAGAAGAAAAAGTTTTCAAAAGCGCCCTGGCACATTTTATACCTGCCGAATTACGGATAGATACGTATTCTAAACAGTGAAACCACTATTTGAGGCGCTAAGTTGTGATGTATAATTGTCTAAAACTAAATTTTGGTTGAACTTAAAGGTTGAGTGGTTGACCACTTTGTATAAAAAATACCCTTATGCATGTACAATACATTTTTGACAATTTTCTGATCGTGACATCAAGGGTTTAAATCTACATCGGGTTGGAAATTATAATTTTACTTCAACCATGAAATGCTCATACGGAGCAAAAAACTTACAAAAAGCGTGCGAAGCGCGGGAAAACATCTTGTATATATATAAAAATTCTTTAGTCACGAAGTATGTGCCAATAATACTCCAAAACGACCTGAACCAATTACAATCAAATTTCACATGTATCGTAATTTTAGTTCTAACTTAGAAGAATAGGATAGTTATTTATCTGAATTATTCGCTTATGTCGTGAATATAACACGAATAAAATGAAAGAAAAGTTTTCAAGCGCCTGACACATTAATAACACTGCAATTACGAGATAGATACGTATATTAAACAGTGAAACACTATTTGAAGGCGCTAAGTTATGATGTATAATTGTCTAAACTAAATTTTTGGTTGAACTTAAAGGTTGAGTGGTAGACCACTTTGTAATAAAATACATTATGCATGTACAATACATTTTTGACTTTTCTTGATCGTGACATCAAGGTAAAATCTACAATCTAAAATTTATTTCTGGTTGAAGTAAATTATATTTCCAACCCCGAAATTTACTTCAACCAGAAATGCTCATACGCGGGCAAAACTTACGAAAAGCGTGCGAAGCCGCGGGAAACAGCTAGTATATATATAAATTCTTAATTTTCATTTTCTGTGTTGATGTTTTGTTTTATTTTTATTATGTTCTTATAGCCCTATTTATATGTTTGTAATTTCCTGAAGACGGCTTAAGCCGAAATATAGAAACTGTTACTGTAATACATTAGAAGATTTCTTATTGAAGATTAATATATATATATATATATATATATATATATATATATATATATATATATATATATATAGAAAATACAATTTATAAGACTATTGCAATCGATTGTCATTGCTCACGTGACTTGATTAAACGTTTCGAAACCCTTCCTTTGGACCTTCATAAAACTAAAAATTATGGCTTTTCTTTCTTTAAACCAAATTGTTTTTTTGTTTAAGAAACATTCCGCTATCAATTTCAAGAAAACCAGTTCGTGTGATTATATAACGAAAATTGGCGGCTCCTGAATGTTACAGATAATATGTGTACAAGATAGTAATACACCACAGTACGTAGTGTGTAGCAGACTTCGCTCAAGTACCTGTATATAGCAAATTTAAATCTTGAGAAATTCTGCGGGAATGGACAGAAACATACAGTCAAACAGACAAAAAATTTATTTTTTATTCAACGAAGCTCAGACAAATTCAGTGGATATTTCTACACCTTCATCGAATAAATTCTTATCTATTTAGAAATTAACTTGCAAAATCTTAAGTCTACAGATTGTGTTTGTTTGGGATATGTTTCTAATATAATACAGTATACAGTGTAAAGTCAAGAAATATCCTTCGTTACATGATAAATGTCAAGTCCATAGCTCAATTTGTTCTAAAAATATGTTTATAACATGTTCTGCGAAATAACCAGCTGAAAATAGGCACACAGGCAAATATACCGACTAAAATGCAGACAAGGTACTTTTCGGTATTCAGCGAAATATACTAAATTGCGATTCTATAGATAATTTTGTTTTCGAAATATCACCCTTGCTAACGCTCAGTAAAATCCCAAGTAGTGATATGCGCCAACGTTGGTTCTTTAAATAAAGTGTGCGTACAAACAATCTTAGTTTCTGACACAACGTACAAATATATTGTTAAGTTGTCCTATCATTGAGCTCAGACTGTTTATGAACTTTTAAAATTATTCAGGCGAACAAAAATAAATGTTTACAATGAATAGGCTTCACCAATACTCAACTAAAATATACACGTATAAAATAGTCCATGTTAAAGCATGGTGTATATACAACAATAAATCCATTATTAAGTAATTATTTAGCATATTATCTGTGTACACTGTAATAGTAGGACATATTGACTTACCAAAATAAACGTTCAGGTAGATTCTTTGTATTGCATAAGGCCTGGTGTTTTAAAAGTATCGGTCACTAAACTACCAATGTTCAGAGAGCATCTGGAAAAATTATCGTATTTTGTAGTGAAATAATACTGTTTCCTTTTTATTCATTTGTATATAAAAATATAATGTAGGAGTATAATTTAATATATTCTGTTACACCTTAGACCAGAAAGGTCTATAAAATGACATGATTCATCATGCATAAAACATTACGTTTGCTTGTCTTGCTTTCAAATCTCAAACAAAAGAATTTAAAATTATCACTCAAATAACCTTAAGGAGTATTGAGGGGTCAGAAATTATGGTACCGTTAGTAAAGTCTTGTTAATTCAACAAAGATCCTCCCTGTTATTGGCATCCTCCCTGTTATCGGCATCTTTATAGCAACAAGTCGCAATACATGTAATTATTGTGTTCTAAGACCAGTATACTGATAAATAAATATATGCCTTACGTTCGACAGACTGGGTGGAAAGCCAGAGGTTAATCTTAAATTTTCCTGGACTGATTAGGGTTACCAAAAAATCCGATATAAAAGAGTCCGACTTAACGAGGTTGCACTGTACTACAAACATGGAAATATAACCACAAAGGCGAATTTCACAAAACTTTTAAATATTACAACAAAAAGACACATGTTAATTTCAAAAGCACTTTGTTGCTCAATAAAAGATTTATTCCTGAACAATTTATTATTATTAATGTTATTAACCAAGAACTTGTGTATGTCTTGTAAACCAATTTACTGGGTGTTACAAGATTATACCCTGTACAAGCGGAGCCTACCCCATATCAGGGAGTAATCACTTTACCCTTGATCGTATTAGTGCAGCGTTACATTACATCAACGTTCCCAAGATATGAGTAACATTTACATTACATTAGCTTTTATTAGAAAATATTAATTATAATTTTAATCTTGGAGTTTGAAATTACTACTTAATAAATTAATATTTACGCTTTCAGTCGTATATATACATTTTACAGTAAATATTGTTTAATAAATAACATTATTATTCTTTTATTTTACTACCTAATGATTACTTATTTAGTAAGTTAATGACATGATCACTCATATTTTTCATCATATGTTCAACTGGATATACACATAAACAGAATACGTTGTTTTGTTTTTGAGATAAAGAGAAAATGAAATATTCTCTTAACAATTGGTTATGTAACTTAAGTTGGTTGTATGAATTGTTGAATATTTTATTCCTGTGGATAAAATAATATGAAAGAAACAAATTAAAATATCAAATAAAACGGTATATGAAATGGTAAAAGAGTTTTAATTTTAGCACGTGATAGCTTAAATATTATTCCAGAAAGTTAATATTTACAACTTTTTCACACATACGTGAATATAAATTAATATTTCCTAACACTTCATGAACGGGTGATTTTAATCGATTAAAGGTAATGTTGATTAAAGTTGTCTTCAATACCGTAAAAAATTAAACAAATGCATTATAAATGTATTTGGAGAATTATGGACTAAATTAGATTTTGGAATAAAAAATAATATTAATAAATTATTGATGTTCAACATAAATCGTTTTGAAGGTGAATACTGAAAGGCACAGTACATATATACATATGAAAGGTTAAGGGTTCAAAGAGTATGACATTAAGAAAAGTAACTGAGTACTCCCAACAATTCTAGTTATTACGGCTGATATTACGCTTAAAAAGATATGTGATAGTATATCATATATCATATTTCCTAGATATTATTTGGCATCTCTTATATACAATGGTTATTTTACATGGTTATACAGAAAGTAATCACACTCGAAGTTTTCGCATTAACATGTAATTTATAAGCATTCAATTTATATTACATTATTTTATTCTGCATTTAATAGCTACACATTAAAATATAATCCAATTATGATCAAAGAGTTATCTTTTGAAGTATCCATCCATTTGAATCAGAAGTAACAACTATATTTACTATATCCTGTACTTAGATCTGGTACGTAATGTAAAATTCATATTAACTCTAAAAACTGACCAAATACAAAAACATATGAGAGAGACGTGGGTTCAAATCTTCCATTTAAAATAAAAATTAGCAAATATAATTGAACAGTAATTTGAAAACTTATTTCAGCAGAGCTTCAAGTATCAGAATGCTTCAAGTACAGTTGCTCGGATTTAATCATCTGTCGACAAAATAATAATGGTAAGAAGGTACTAAGTATTTAAAAATAAGTATTTGTGATCATTCAATCTGATTGTAAACAATCATACGTAATTTTAGGGCCAGCTGTAATATAATTTTGTTCTGCAATCAATTACATTTTACGTGCATGATTAATAGACTATGAAATAGTATTCTGCTCTTCTGACTCAATTTTATGTAATAACTTCATAATTTTCTTTATCTTCTTAAATTCGAAAGACATTTGTCCATAGTATAGAAAATTTTAACATAAAGTTAAGAAATAAATTAAAAAAATATTTGTAATTTTTTCGAAGTGGTTGTGTTTATAGTAAAAAATCTTATATTTAACACGATGATCACGAATAAAAACTTGTTATAGTATTATATTAACTTTATTATTTTCTGAGGGTCAGCGAGAATACATTTTATTAATAAATAAACCAGAATAGAACTTAGTACACATTACTGACACAAATCACCAAATATTCTTGCACAGATACAGGAAAATGCTAGACTTTTAAGTGTCTAACTTTTAACAGAAAATCTAATTTAATTTTTTTTTTCAGAATGATATGAACAATTAATAAGCAAAGTTCTTGTAGTCGAAAAATCTCGGCTGTATGTAAATTAAAAGTTTTTAATAACGAGTAAGATCGCAACTTTAAATGTATTCTTGTGTAACTACGACATTCAAAAGAGCAAGACAAGCCAATTATTATTTTCTTTGCATTTAATGCCAACAGGCTTCGGGTTATGCGCGTGTATAAAAATTATTCAGAGACACCATTTGAGCATAATATAATGGAAGTAATTATCCGTTGTTTTAATCCAAAAAATTAACAATGCTGGCAAAGTTACTTGTTCATTTGTTCATTAAATAATTACTATTTACATTAACAAATAAAAAAGAATTTAACTAATTTTACAAGTAAATCATATTTATTTACTGAAATACGTATTATTTCAATACGAGCAGTTTGTATACCTAACAAAGTAGAAGTAAGCCATGCTCAACAGTCATCTATGAGGTAGCGTGTAAAATGTCAAACCTATTAATAGTTCATTTCATTCTCAAGAGATATATGCAAACTATGCTACAGAACAAAAACGTTTTTATTTCATACGTACATAAAAAAACAGTAGCAGTCGTGGGACTGCCGATAGAAGTGAAAACGGAACTATTAAGTTGAGAGTAATTAACAATACCTTATAGTAGCAGTACATCTGTAATTGTAAATGTGACGCGTTTTTAATTTTACAATTTTAAAATCCACGAAAAAATATTATCAAATAACTAGAAATCTATTTTACCACGCTAGTAAGATAAATCTTATACCGTAATAATACTCATTTCATGATGAAGAGGTTAAATATTAAAAACATAATTAAAATGAATAATGCTAAATTTTAAATACAAATATTCGTACAAATATTAAAAATGTTTTAAAATATATTCGTTGTTTTCATTATTCATTTATAAGTGAGTAAACACCGAGTGAACAACAATGAGTTGAACACCGTTGTAAATAATACAGTTATTGCTACGGATAAAGTATATAATTGCAATAACAATTAAACCCACAATATTTTTAAAACTAATAAATTAGTTAAATTAACTTGGTTCTTTCGTAAAGGTATTTTTATTGCACAATAAACTATTTTATTGAGTTAATACGGTATCAGTGAGCCAATGCGCCAACTACAGTTCCGGCAGAAACGTTCACTCAGCACTTCATACGCTACTACAGGCTAAACTAAACTTCCAATAAAAAAATTATAAATTACAAAAAAAATATTCATCTATTTTCACACAACTTTCTCGCTGACAAATTTTGTCTGACCAAGAAATAAAAAAAAATCCTCGCTTACTACTTTTTTCTTGTCATTGTAAACGCTATGTAAAATGTAAACAATAATCAAAATTATTTCGAAATTTTTTTAATATTTAAAAATGTAACCAATAGATTGCCAATATTAAGAGCTTTAATTTGACGCATCTTACAGAATTTTACGACATTGGCTTCACTTTTAAATCGCGAGAGGAAGCCGTAAAGGTCACTGATTTTCGCAGTCTGTTTTCATACTCCGCCGGGACAGTTTTAACACAGCGAGACTGACTTTTTCATGCAGGTTAGTAGTCCGCGGCCAAGTCTACGGTTAAAAAACACAGCGAGACTGACTTTTTCATGCAGGTTAGTATCATTAGCATGTCGGTGACGCGAACCGAGGATTTTACCCTCTACCAAAACGCTCAACGCGCCTAAAGAAGTTTTCACTTCAACAATGAGTGATTGAGCAAAATTCTAGGCTTTTGAATTCACCATGATAGAACCCATCCTTGTCTAGGTAAAAATTAAGTTATGTGCTAACTGTAAAGTCTATATATGAACTCTTTCCTAAAATAACTTCCATCATTATACATCACATTTTTTTATCAATTTCGATTTCAAAGCAGTATTTATATAATAAAAGATCCTATGAGCTAGGGAGGAGACTGCAACGCATTCCCTGCTTGATCCTCAAATTCTATAATTATTTCTAATCTAGGAGTGAACTGTATTGTGATATCAGCATGGAGCTAATAAACATTTTAATATTAAGGTAACAGTAATAAACCTTTATAAATATACAATGAAATTAATTTATTTAAAATCACACATCTTCTAATTCACCCGTCTTCCAATTATTCGTATAATTGATTATCCCGTGCATGTTTGGTAATAATCTAAAGGGGTGTTTTGAGGTAAAGCATTACCAAGTATGAGCAGATGGTCTAGCGATTTCTGATAAAACAAAGTCTGCCTGGAACGAGCGGTTATTACTGTAACATGAACGGTACGATGTTAGAGATTGGATATAAAGTGCTGGATCGTGACCTGTTACTTCAGCTAGTAACCGTGAGATTATCCAGGTATACTACAGTTCCACTTTTTGTATACAGGTAGATCTAACGGTTTTCATCTACGTACTACCTTCTATTCAGAGACTCTAGTTGCTGCAGGAAGATTGAATTTGATTAGAAGTTTAGGGTTTGATTTCGTATTATTAGTTTAACCACAACTAGTACATTTTGTCAATTAACATATTTTCGCGAAATTTTAAAATAACTGATTGGCTTAAAACACCCTTCCAACAGATTTCTTAGTCACTTTTTAGTGAGATGTATTTCAGTTTGCTTGAAAATTGTCCCTTGACGTTTGATTCTGATATGTTGAAATGAATATATTTCTACAGATATGTTCTTATCAGATTTAAAATTTTATAAAACGCTAGTTATTAAGTAGTAAAACAATTATACATTGCTATTATGCCATGCATTATAACAGCCTCTTACACTATGATGTTATGGTTAATAGTTTTCATACAGTTCAAACTTATAGTGAAATAGATAACTCTATTAGTAAATAGAGGTTTTTTTAGTAAAATTACTAAAACCTTTTTAATAAATTGGCGATGAAAATATTCATTCCTAAAACACATGATACACATTATTAGTAGTTCGTTAAAAGGAACTACTAATAATAAAATACGTTGGGAACGACGAAAGAATATTCCTATTAGCCTTAAGGTACTGGCTGGTTTTATTAAAATACACTAGTTTACGCGTCTTTACATTTAAGTTCACTAAAGCTCAAATCCGATCACTTTTAATATCATCACCAAAATAAACACTAAACCCCTAAAATAGCAGTAAAATAAAAAGAAATAAATATTCGACTCCAGCTATAAACCAATTCCGCCACCAAAAGTCACCTTAAATTCATCTCATCAAAGCCATCATGTTAATAGTTACTTTTAACCTCCAAGGTGTCGGATCGAAAAGCTATTTCTGGATGGTGATACTTCCAAAAGTATTATTGTGGGTAAATACTTAAAATTTAATTAATTCTCAATACACAATGTTTAAAATCTCTGAATGTACTGTATAATATCATCCACATTCTTAACTCGGGTACTTAGTGAGTTAAGGTCAATGAAGAAAACTTTCACACCTGAGTTAGTCCTACACTACACAAGAAAATACTACAAACAACGGGGTTCTACAAGCACTAACTAAAAGCTACTTTAATAAGGAAAAAATATTTAATTTCTACACAAACAAACTTTGTATTTAAAAAAGAAGAAAGAAAGTATAATATATTCTGGAATATAAATTACTTATGGACAATTCAGAAAAATATTATCAATACATGCTCCAACTGATCATTACAAAATTTTAGTAGATTCCATAACGCTAAGTTCTCGAATGCATGAGGCTTTGTCTCTTCGGCAAGAGTTAGAAGCACCTTTTTACCAACCTTGACTGGAAATTAAAACCTGCCAACAAATCCAAATTTTGAATTATTTTGTGGTTTACATTGAATATTTTTGGGATACCATTAATATCTGAGTTATATCGAGTTTGTTGCATTAGAATAATATTGCCTAGAGCCGTTACGTGTCGTTGTCATGACTATTATTTAAGTTTTTGTTTCATTCTCCGTTGGCACATTGCTGACCTATTTTTACCTAGTTATCTTCCTGTTAAGATGATGAACTATGACGAAGGAAAAGGTATGAGAAGTAAATCTGTTTTTGGGTTTTCAAAATATTTGTAATAGCAAAATTTTTATATGAAGAATTTCAATATACGAGTAATACTGAATATTTTACTGGTGATACATAAATTCTAAAACTGGTATTATTTGAAAATACGTAATATTTCGCCTTTTATATTTTTCTAATCAAAAAATATGACAATAAAAATATTCATTCCTTTGCAATATTTTTAATAAACTAAGCAATCAATTATTTAAAACAACATTGATCTCATTATATGAATAGTTTAACATCACGGTGATAAGAATAAAACTTATTGTGTCCAGGAAACATTTTGCTAATTATTCAAATTACATTAATGTAAAATGCAGTAAACTAATGATAAGCAATGACGATTAGATGTATAGCTTACTTAGACCCTCTTTGTCCTTCTGTAGCTATAACAGAAGTACACCTGCTTAGAGAATATACTAGTTAGTTTAAGGTGAGGAGATTGGATTGGACAAAAAAACTGTGGTTCAGACTGTTTTGGTCAGGTTATGATGCTGCACAGAGAGCAGTGCTTTTGATTCTAAAGTAAATTTTGAAGTATTAGCAAGGATGTAACTAAAATTATTAATTACTGCATTTTAAAATTTTAATAATTAGTTAATAGGACTAATAATTAATTTTATATCCGTAATTGGTATACTCTATTGATATTATCCCAATAAATGCACAGAACTATCTGAGGATTAAGAATGATTCCGTTAATTACTATGGTCTGAATTACATTGCTTGAATTCTAAGTGTATCGCAGCAGTAGCTAATACATATTTCAAAAAGTATTGTTTACATGACATTATTTCGTAAATTGTTGTTTTATATTTTTAACCCACACAATAACTGTTTTATAATTTGCATAATCAACCATTTATTCCAAGCCATTGCTTCTTTAAGAGTCAAATTTAAATTAAAGACTTCCTGGCTTAAATTTACATATTTTAATATTTTTCCTCAACTTATTATACAATACAACAATTTGGCTAATATTTATTCCTACATTATAAGTAAAAAAATAAATTTCATAATAAGCTGGTTAAACAATGTTGGGGCTCTCCATCTTTAAGAACTGTAATTTTATTCAAACTATGGATTCTCTTCCCATTGGTATTTAAATCAATAATAAAGTAAGTTAAAATATGGAAAAAGAATGTAACGAGTTAAAATTATTTTTTTAATGTAATGTAACTCAAACGAACTATAAATAGTAGGTAGCTCAGTGGCATGTAATTTAGCCAGTTAGCAACATCAGGTTAGTCTTATATGGCTATTTACACCAGTTGTAGTGAAAGCAAGGATGTTCAAGTAGGAATTTGGTGTTGAAGTCAATCCGTTTGCAGCTAATATTTTATTGAAAATACTTTTCATTTTCGATTTGTTGAAGTGCTTAATCAATAATAGGCTATAAATATTAATTTATAGACTTTAAATAATAATAGACTACAAAATGTTTAATTTAGATAGGTTAAGAGATATACAGTTTGTTAAGAACTACGAATGGCATAAATCATAGAATACTATGTTGAATTGTTGTTTAATTATTATAAAGGTTTACTATGTAAAACCAGTTACCATTCATACAAATGTTAAAAAAGAATTGTTT
The DNA here is from genome assembly GCF_021130785.1 of Homalodisca vitripennis. Lineage (NCBI taxonomy): Eukaryota > Metazoa > Arthropoda > Insecta > Hemiptera > Cicadellidae > Homalodisca > Homalodisca vitripennis. Next base: position 37,485,857 of record NC_060210.1, read on the forward strand.
ATATACTAGTTATATACATTCATTAAATAAATTACGTGCCACTAAGCACTGCAAAATTAAAATGAACTTTTATCTCATAAAACCAATTAAATAGGCATGCTATAATGCAATGGCCTACATTAAGCAGGATCCCTATTTACATATTACATTATAAAACATATCTTCCATAAATCACGAATACACATATTACATATTGCAGTGAAATGCCATTATCAAAAATACAACGGTTGAGTGAATATAGAAATATAACACTAAACAAGTGTTTATTCCTTTAAAGTTTTATCCTGTACAAACTGTATATTTATAGTTAATATTAATTTACAATGAATTCAGCATCATGATAAAATTTCTGTAAACTAATTTTTGAGGCATAGTTTCATATTCTTATGGAAAGTATTTTTCATGTGATTATAACGACTTGGATTGTAGATATTAATATTCCAGAGTATTAATATTTAAATTATCAATAATACATCCAAGACGATATAAAATATTTTTTGATTAGTAAGCTCTTAGTGAATATTAAGTACAATGTATTACTAAATATGTTAACTATTAAATATTATCTGGTTTGTCTAAAATAAAAATCACAGTTCTAAATAAAAACAATTTATTTTAAACTGGCAAATTAATAAGTTCAACGTTTAAAAATTTGTATCACTCTATTTTCCACAAAGAATTGACAAACCTTTTAGTAAATTTAAAAATTCCTTTGGCCAGAAATAACAATATTAATTAAATATAACAAACTAAAAATCAGAGCTCTCTTCTAAAATAAAATAAGAAAGTTTTAAAATTAAAATGAAATACCACTTGGAAATACCTAAAATAAAAATTTTCACTTCTAAGTTCACACAAAATTCAAAATAAAAATTTAAACTTCTCTTTCCACCATTTGAACCTTAACTTTCAAGTCTCTGCAATTCATATTAGAAGTCTCTTTAACAATTATTAAAGTTCAATTTATTTCCAATTAATAATTCACAATAAAACAGTTCCAGCTAAACATTAATAAATTACTACTTTTCTAAATCTCAATTAAAGTTATTAACAAAGTTCAATTTTAATTCACTTTTCTTGCAAGCATGAACCAAATGTAACTTATATGATTCTATTATGCTCTATCGTTCTTCGAGAATAAGTTATTCAGATTGCTGTGTAGTTTCTATGAATTTAATTTTGTCCTATAAAAAAGACAAAAAAATGAATTTAATATTAAATCAAGAAGACTATTTAAATAAAACGTACAATAAATTTGGTGCTTACCTCAAAATCCCTCGCGGAAAAAAAATTATGAAACACGGCGCACTCTAATCAATTTAATCACGAAAATAACCAAAAGAAGGGCGAAAATTATGAGCTGGAGCTTAAATACTTCCCTTTCCAACCAACTTTTCAGGACATCCGCGGTGTTCTCTCATTGGTCCAGCTGTATCAAACAAGGACAACAATACTCGCAACAAGACAAGTTCTAATCAATTCAAGGCAGTCAACCTGCCTTCCTAACAATTGAGAACTACCAGTACTAACTTTCCAAAGGATTACATGTTCGTTTTTACCTGACTTTTCACAATCTAATCTAAAATTAAATCCCAATATTTCGATCTCAAAACTTTTATTTAATTTAAGTTTTAATTAAAAAAATAAATCAATGTAGCCTTAAAAACGCTACAATGATATAAATTATTTTCACAACATAATATTAGCGTCTCCCAATTAAATCCATTTTCATAAGTCTTATTTTTGACCTGTCATTCAAACTGTCTTGTTCGGTTTTCACACAGTTTAACGTTATAATATTAAAATATGATATATCTATAACAGCTTTTTCTTAACAAAGGCATTTTCATTCATAACTACATGTTACGAAATATTTCGAATTCTATTTAAACGACTAGTGTTGGTTTCTACTTATATACATAATGTTTATTATTTTGGATAACTCTTATTTATCTAGAAACAAATATATCTTACATATGAAATGTTATATTATAAATAACAATTTTGAAACAATACAGTAATTTTAAAACCTTTATATATATATATATATATATATATATATATATATATATATATATGGTTTTTTGGAAGCAATAGGAATACCACGTACAAATTTATCTTGTTAATTGCTTATATGTATTATTATTGTTAAAAGTAACGTGATGTTGCAATTAAACCTATACTGGGTACAGAAAATACGTGTCACTGTTATCTGGACTATTCTATTACTGTTCAGGACTGACACATCATTAACAGCAATTGTCGAGATATTGGGGTGGAAGGGTGGATCGATAAGTCTCATCTTCTGCGGAGGATGACTGTTGGAGTGGGTGGAGGCTCCCTTAGCGTTAAAGGATGTTTTGCTAGCCTGAACATGAGGCTATGCTGCACCCTGCCTGCTTCGACTGGCGAGGCGGAAACAGAGTCATGTCTTTCCTTCTTCAAAGGTGACGTGACGGAGCTATAGCTCCCATCAACTCTCCTCATAGGGACCATCTAAGGATGCGGCCCTTGCCTTACTCATCCTGGTAATCCTTACCCACAGGAAGCAAGCGCATAGTTCCTTTTGGGATTTAATGCAATAAAAATCTTATCAGCCTTTTTGCGAAGTTAACAATAAAATTAGTACGTTTAATCTGACATAAATCATAAAACCTCTTGAACAGCCGTCTCTCGGGGATGTAAATTAATTACTAGGATTGATGTTTTGCTTGCACTAAAGTATTAATAATTATACCAATTAACATACTCAACATTATCATACATATATTTTTGTACAAAGGGAAGGGGAAATGAAGACATTGTAATACAATATATTCTTTTCTTCCTCGTAGTTTTAAATATCCTCTAGGACATAAAATGATCTTCGATATAAACTTAAAGCACATTATATCCACAATATGAAATATAAGTCTTTGTGTATTGTGTAATTGATAGTCTACACTCATTACTGTATTCAACACGAGCATTGTTAGTTTTATTTTCAATAGTAACTACAGTATAGTGGTAATTAATCACTACTATCGTACACCTGATACAGTTCCAATATACACTACAAGAGGCATTTGGTGATCAGTTTACATTAACATGCATCGTGAAACCAGGCAGATTATCGAAACGTTTAAACATGGGCTTCGTGTTGTTAAATATGTGTTCCTAATTAATAACTTAGATTAGTTTTCTATATAAGGTATATCAAGTGCGTTATTTGAGTTTCACATGCGCCCCGATCAATAATATATACAACAAACCAATTTCAGTAATTTCTGTCCAGAATTTTCCAAGTGTCATATTACCTTTTTTTTTTATCGCGATAAAGAAACTATATAATTAATGTAGGAATGAAAGGTAACTGCGGTCCAAAAGCCGATTAAAGTCACTTCCGCTCTAATTTATTTTCTGTTCCACAGTTGAGTTTATGTTATTGCACTGACCAAAGACATAAACACATATTTAGGTATTGGAATCCTACAACAAAATTAAAAGCCTTTATTTGTAGTCTGAGATGTTTTTGGTGATATAAGTAATATTGATGTTTAACCATATCAATAAAATATTTTCATATGTAAGTTTAAAGAGACTTCTTTAGTCAAAATGCATGTACTTCCTTCGCTTGTACTCTACTTCTGATGTAAGGGGGAGAGTATCCATCCTTGTGTGTTTCCTTTAAACACAGTAAAATTATCACGGGAGACAATCAATCAGTTTCGATAACCTCATTCAAAAAATCCTCAGCTTCGTTCATAAAAGTAAGTTTTAGAATACCGTACATTTTTTAAATGCATTAGATGTTTTATTAGTTTTGGGTGTAACTTGCGATAAAAACTAAATAGCAACTTTGATTTTTAAATCTATATAACCCTGATTATTATAAAACACTGTATAATCATTCTATACTTTCTCAAATTTAAATGTATGCAAATTTTCCTGCAACTTTGCTGATCTTCAGCTGAAGCTACAAAACTGTCAACAGCTTTTTATGGCCACTAAAATTTGGATAAGGTGTCGTAATAATATAGTTATTTTCCATAATTATTAAATTTATTCAACACTTTTCCTGCGTTTCTAAATTTTAAACCATTCTTGGACTTCTACAAATATTTCGAAAAAAATTTGCCAAATCGGTCCAGCCGTTCTTGAGTTTTAGTGAGACTGACAACTGTCATTTTTTTCATATATGAATATTTATTTACTAAAAAAATAGTTACTAGCGTTAAATATTGGTAAGGAAGGAAGCACATGTAAGACTAAATCGAAAGGACGTTCCAGAAACTATGGTATTGGCAGATTATGTATGATCCTTATTATGGCGATAATAAAAGCAGAAAAAATCGATTAGGGTTACTTCGTACCACTATGAGCATAGTAAAGGAAATAAATGTTATAATTGCCCTAAATTTGTTATTTTGACATTTAAATTACAAACTTTAATAGACCGATTACTTTTTGATGACATGGCTCTGCTAACTTAGCCGTTCAGAAAGAATAGAAAAATCCTAATGTAATTTGATCCATGTTTTCAATAATGTGGAACTAAAACCCATAGCAATACCTTCAAATTAAACAGTTAAATAATTCTGTAGAATAAATGGTAACAATTAAACTTTATTTGAGATTGAGATGTACAGATTTAGAAATTATTCATTTTAAGGGCTATGTATTATCAAAATATTATAATTTAATTTAGGGAACTAACTACCACTCACTCACTGTAAAATATCACTTTTGAATTAGGCACCTGGTTATAAGTTAATAGTTTTATTCATTAAGTGATACATAAGTAAATCAGTAATTGTTAGAATATAATTCGTAGGTATGATTTTATGTTACCAATTCACGGCATAATTATATAATTAAAATTAACATGCAGAATAACGGTTATAATAGTATCCAACTTAAGAGTTTAAATCGCTTTTCTGGTAGTTGGTAATCAATCAAATGTTTTGGTTACAGTAGTATTTACCTATAAAAATATTGAATCTATTTAAAGTTTATCATTTTATAAAATCGTTGATGTAATTTATAACTGAATTTTTCATATGACACCGTTGTTTTATTTTGAAACTTTTTAATTTTGTTATAACATTTGTTTTAATGTTACATTAGTGAACAAATATATGGCTTTTTAGAAACCCAATAAGAATACGTTGAATTTGAAACAACCATTACACGTGTTAGATACCATGTATGATACATAGTGGTGGAGAAACATGTGTTGAATGTAGAAATGATGAATGGGGGCTGTATTGTTGACGTCTGGCCTGCCTTCCACTTCATGCCACGATTGTGTAATCGTGGATATAATAGATTGTACTAGCATAACTGCTTGAATTTGTCATCATCAATCAATTGTTTGACCCTTACAATAACACCTTTATTTATGCAAATTACTAGAGCATTTAGCTTGGATACAGTATGTCCTTGAAGATTTCCTTCCTGATTTCTTAGAATGTGTTACGTGGAAAATATTAATAATTTTGTCATTTTATTTGTTTAAGAATAACTATTTCAGGTCTATAATTTTAAAATTATTATATGTATATATATATATATATATATATATATATATATTATATACGTATATATATACGTATATAATATATAAGTTCCTCGTCTCATAAGGGGGAGGAACTTATAAACAACAGTTATTGATCATGGTTACCTTTATATGGACGCAAGTTGTTACATACATTAACTTTTTCGTCCATATATTTTGTTATATAATTTCTTTTTTTTTAAGAGAGACCGATCCCCTTTTAAGCCTTATTCTGACCGTCCTCATGGGCCACTGGTTTGTGCGAGGATCTTATCAAACAGAATAAGGGGGAGAGTCGATACAGTATGAGGTTGATGGTACTGATAAAAAGTGCAACGGTCACTGACAGGATTTGAACCTGCGCTATCTCAAACTCAGACCCAAAGTCCAACTACTAAGACCGCTCGACCATCGGCACTCCCAATGACAGGAAACGTCTCATTACGTAGATATGAGAAAACATTTCTAAACACTACTTGAATATTTGCAAAATTTAAATTTGTTATTAAGAAAAATCCCAGTCATTCATAACTTTAATTTAAATATTAAATGTAACCTTTATAACTTAAATATTAATGAATTAAAATCTTTACAAGCTAAACAAATAAGCTTTTCGATACGTATAAATGAGATATTTAAGATGAGATCTCGTCATTGAACTATAAAAAATTAGTTCGTACAATTAGTTTTACATTAATATTATTAGTCGGCTCTTAAATCACTACTCCCTGACAATTCATTTCTCATATCACAGACGTAAATGTTTTTTTCATGATAGACGTTTAATTATGTATAGATTTATGTAGATTGTGAATGCATACATAATGTAAAGACTCCTAATAACATGCATAACTGTTTTCCCTCTTATAACCTGTGCGGAGACATCGCTTGAGTTCCTTTTATCTAATCTGGGCTTCATGCTGTTTGTCTCGTATCACTTAATTACTTTAAGTTAGAATGGCAGTCCCTTGCCAGATTCTTAATTTTTTTATTGTCTTACTTCAATCGTCAAAATATAGGATTACTTGTTTCTAACATTTATTACTATTTAATCAATATTTTAGATTTTTAGGCTATTCAAAAAAAGCCTTTGTTATTGTTATATTGACATTACCACAAACATTTTGTAATTGTTTTACACATATAGATAAATCGATGGCCAAAAGCTCAACAAGATGGAGTCCAACATTTTTGTTTTTTAAATCACATAACCAAACATGACTAGTTGAAATCTGTGTCGCATTAGTTTTAAGTGTTCCTTTAAGGTTAGCAATATTAAAATTGATTCTCCTTTACCTGAAATTTAGCGAAAGGGATGTAATCATTTCATTCTTGCCTGTATATCTGTCTGTCTGACCACATGATATCTCAAAAACGAACTGACTTGACTTAAAAATTTTGCATGATGCTTCATTTATCTATTAGTTCGATAATGGAGATTGTCGTTCTATGGGATTGTTTTAAGCGATAGTGAATATTTCTACATTAGAAAACATGATTGCAAGACAAAAGCATTATACATAAATTTGAAAACAATAAATATACAAGCATATTAAATGTAAACCTGTGACCTTTATTGTTTGAGTAAAATTATAAATAATAGAATTTAAACTTATTAATATTAAATTTCGATTACAAGGTTGGATTCAAGTCCTCTCTTGCGTTGTAATACCTTAACTAACTCACCTATATACTTTTATTATTTAAACACTCCGTTATAAAACCTAACCTAATGAACAGAAATGTGAATGAAGCAAATGATCTAGAATATTATTTAATCGTTAAATGTTAATTTTTTCACAAACCTTCTACGTAGTACTGTATATGAAACGATCTCTAAAGGCTGTAATGATTTATGTGATGGTTAATTTCCAACCACTAATTTTGGCGAGTGTTATTTTATTCTATTCCTCAGTTGGTGACAGAATTTCTTTTTTTATTGTCCGGGGTTGTACAATGATCATTTCTGTGTGATACTAGACTGTTGGACTTTATATATTCTTGCGTATGACGTATAATATAGATTTTAAACGTTGTACAAAACTGTACCAGACGCTGTTACACGATGGATAGTGCGGCGTAATACTTCCTCTTAATGTTCTGTTATTAAAATTAAAATAGTTGTTGTGTAGTGCTGTGATTTCAATACTAATATAGAAATCATGCAATACATGCAATGGTTAAAAGTAATTAAATAAAATTTAATAAGGTGTGGAATGTACGATATTTAAAGACGCAGCATAAAGTCTGTATTGAAACAGCCCTGGCACAGACATTTTCGTAGTAACGGTCCAAGTAACATGGAGTTGCTGTGGGAATCTTCATACTCTAAATCAAGGTACTAAATAATACTGATATATGATTTGTTTGATTAAAACATGACAAAGAGTACCGAAACGGAATAAGGTTTTAATTTCTTTGAATGACAATTACATACCTCACACATACTATGGAACATTTTGTTATTTAAAGTAACAGTCCGAGTAACGTCCATGTTGGGTGCAATGTTGAATTCCTATTGCATGAATGAGGTAGGATTGAGTACTAAGATGGTACATTATTAAATCACCGTATGATGCTTCGGAGTTGTCGTGAGAAGCTTATAAGTCTAAATTACGGTTCCAGATAATAACGTTATACTATGAAACATGAGTTAGACTAATCCAGAATCAGTTGTTGAGATGTATTTTTTTCTGACTCACATCACTTACCTCAAAAATGCTATAGGACCTATCTTTGTTCAGAGTAGCTGACCGCGTCTCGTCCCTGTAGGGAAATGTAAAATCCGTCTGGAGCAATGAAGGAGGATTGGATCTGAGTGCTGAGATTGGACATTTTCAAATTACTATTCGATGCATTAGTGACGCTTTAGGAAGCTTGTTATGCCACATCATGGTTCTAAATTATTGTTTTATTACTAATTAATCTGTTATGAAAATTTTAATCATGACACTGAGAAAAGAGACGCAGTAAATTTTTGAGATGAATATTTCTTTCAACGATCTTAAATTACCTCACAGATGCTAGGGACTAAACCGTCATTTTACAGGTATAAATCGTATGCATTTTTATAGTTGTATATTAATCGTTTGAGTGATATTTATAATTGAAACAATGTAAAATCTGTCTTAGAACAATAAGATAGCCCAGAAAGTAACTCATTTCAAATAAAGATAACTTATCCTACAGATACTTGGGAGATATTTATAACTGTATCAGGATGACATTACAAAGAGAAATGAGATGAAATGCATTGCCGAGATGAACTTTTCTAGCTTTTACTATGACTACCATTTACCTCAGGTATGCGAATTAATATTTTTAGTACAACAGTATGGAATAAGTCAAGATTCTTAACATTGGTTAATTTAATTCACCACTAAGAGTCTACACGTTATGTTGCAAAATAACGTACCCCGTAAATGAAGTTGCCAAATGTTACTTTGTAGTCCCTAAACATCTTCATCTGACTTCCTAATTACGTAAGAGAATACAAAACATTAGTCACTAGAAATTAAAAATAATATGCTTAAAATTAAAATAGACCGACTTTAAATCATTGTAATTTGACAAAATGGAATTTACTCAAAATTAATACCACACATTTGAATACGGTTTCAAGTTTTTATTATCCTGAACAGTAATTAAGTGACACAAAACTTTATATAGTCATTTGAAAGTATGTGCATTTTTTAGAATATGGTGTTACAAATTGAATAATTGAAGTCTATTATATTATTGAATTACTTTACTGACTATTCAAAGCACACTAAATACCTTTATCCATAATCCATACTTACATGTACGTAACTATTATACACATAGTAATATAATATGTATCCGCACTATTTGAACATAATATGAAATGCAGTTTACCTATCGATTATAAACTGTCGAATGTATCGATTACTACGATTTAAAATTAAAAATCTGAAAATTTCCTTTCGTTGGTTATTAAACACTATATATTACATTTAGAATGCCGGCAATAAGGCGTAAATGTTTGTATATTTAGTTATATATTTTAGTTCCTTGATTTATTGCTCGTATTGAAGTCAGTCTAAATTGAATAAACTTTATTATGTACAGAATATTCGACCATTCATGAATTTGTATGTACGATTGTCCGTATTTTCTCTGAATACCCATGAGCATTGTACTATATTTCATTGTGTAAACATTGAATGTAATGTATAATACACGAACGTTTCCTCTGATAGTACAGTGGGCGCGGAAAGCTAGATACAATCATCGATAATTAATCGAGTGTTACCCTAACTTTACCGTAAATTTCCATTAACTGTTGTAACATATATGAGGTTAACTGTACAAAATTTTACTTTGCCAAACAATATTAATATTACTGTATAGAGTGTACACTTAAAGACACATATCGATTTCAGCATTAAAGGAGAGAACAGTGGAGTAAAATAAAGTCGCAGGCCAGTGAGTAGCTAAAGAAGCCAGACCTACACTTTGAGATAGTGTAGGTCCAAGCCTGTCTGGAACAGAGCACTTTTCATCAGGATTGTCAGCATTCTACAGTACCATATCACAGACAAACACAGCCGGAACATATCTACTCATTCAGTTTGTATTAATGCGCACGTACTCTCATCAACTTCAGCATTGGGCTCTTGACAACGTGATACGCAACAAATAACGGTACGGTAAATAAAGATACGATCTTATTACATTTAATAGCTTATCAAAACATAGTGAAGAAATATTTTTGTTGTACTAGATCGTTTAACATTAGTTTTAAATGTTTACTTTCACATACCAAGGCAACATTCCAGGAAAGAAAATAACACAAAGTAATTAAGTCCTTTGTTTAAAGGTTTTTTATAGCAATGGTAGAATTGTGAATGAATCAGGGTTATATTCAAAAACATAAATACGTAACAATTTTTCTTTTTAGATCTGCAATCTAATCCCTTATTCAGTTGAACAGTAAATAAGCCTAATACATCACAAAATTCAAGGATAAAATAAACAAATCTTAAACGAATATGCCAAGAATGTAGCAATGACGCGTGTCAAGTACAGTATATATATAAAACACGCACCTAAATACTTTATAATCACCTAACAATAGCTGTCAGTACTCGGTCCTCAGCATTACGTCCTCTGACTAGTATTCTTTAGTTTAGTTTCAACAATTATTAATGTGGTTTCTTAAGATGTACTGAGTTAATAAACTCACCTGGATCGACCATCGTGATTTATTATGCATTTTTACATTAACAGCTGATATTTTTGATAAATGACAAAGCCAATCGAAACTATTATCCAACTAGCGTTCTTACGACGATCACACTATTGTGTATTGTATTCCTTTCGTAAACAGCTAATCTGGTCGCTCAGGCATTGAAGATAATCTTGATCCCAGTTTCCGAGTAAAGAAATTTCATCTGTGCAATTAAAGAAGTGACATTTACATCTACCCCAAGATAAAACCACCCTCATACCTAAAAAGTAGTCAAATGCATCTTGTTTGTGTATTTTATAAAATCTGTTATCACCCTTTACGAGAATACACGCATTGTGAGTCCAAGTATTTAACTTCTTGTCTCACTGGTCAAAAGAAATTCTTTAATAACCATGACTATAACAATGATATAAAACACATTTTACGACCTTCAAAACGTCTAACCTAACCAGTAAAAGCCAGAAATTCTTATTTCAGGTACTTTGCTATGGAAATAAATCTTTTAATAGCGACAACATTTATAAAGCGGCGTTTAAATTATTAAGAATTACTTTATTTTAAAACACTATTTTACCAAGCATGTCTTAGAGATAAAGACTAAAATTAAGGAGAAGGACTATAATTGAGAGCTAACTGCCCAAGCTATGTAGGGACATTTCTTAAACAATTAAATCTTTAAATATTTTACGAATGCAATGTAAAAAACTTGGTAAGTCACCTACATTGGCCCCAATTCGATCTTCAAGCCCATGTCGACATAACGCCTAAAAGCAAATATTTTGAGAATATAATCTCTCTGGGGAATATGTAAGCTATATTTTTCTTGGTCATATATATACTAGAAGAAGAGCTAAAGCACTATACTGGCTCTTATTCTAGAGCTGGAGTCTTAGATCCCTTGACGATACCTAATTCAAAATATTTAGGGCGGCGTTAATCAGTCTTTGGATTAGGAAAACAAGAAAATATCGTTTGCAGAGAAGTTAGAAATCATCTTGCACCTCTCATTACAGAAACGATCTTTAAATTGGCAATACTGCCGTCAATACAAATCCAAGAACAAATACAATTACATTCATTTGGCTACAGTATTTATTTTTAATTTTGAACAATATGAAGATATTTGTAGTATAAGATTCTTCAAATATAATAATAGGTGTTTGAAAACCAAGACATACTAAGGATTAGTCGAATAGTGAAGCTAGAAACATTTATTTTGAATGTTCTTTTCTTTCCTAATTTAAATTATATAGTAATTATTTAATTTCTAGGCTTGGAAGCGATGTAAATTGGAAATTACTATTATCATGGATTTTTCCCCGAAAATCATGAAAAATCTAATTTTTTACTCATACATATTGCTCTGCTTCTCAGTCATGTTCGTGAGATAAAACAAAATACTATAGTTTAGAACCAAAGGTAAATGTAATGTGGCAAGAATTGTTCAACAAAATTTCAACTCTCATGTAACATTCATCAGGACAAATCCTCTTCCTCTTACCACGGTCCCTTTAAACGTTCCTGGTAAGAGAGCTCAACAAATACAGTACCTCAGATTCTCAGATAACAGCAAACAAACACTTTAAAATCCTAGTCGTCAAGTGCAATAGTATATTGACAATAGTATTTACATTTAAGTCATAAGTAAATATCGTCCATATATTGTAGTATTCATATTATAAGGCGTTGAACGACTACACTATTCCATTTATGGATTATAATACCGCACATTGATGGAATTTTATTTATGGATATACACTGGTCTCATAATTAAGGAAGGTTATTTAATATATACTTAATAAAGATTTTCTGAAAAATAAATTAGCTAGTCATGCTGTTTAGAAGAGGTTAAACTTATAATATAAAATAATTCCTAATACAAATTCCAAATTCCAATATTAATGGTACATACTCCCTTGCGTTTTAAGTAAAGATCTATGTTAACACATTATATTATAATCAATGATAACGATTATTTATTTAAGAGTCACTTAGATAACAGAATTTGAATATTTAATACAAATATTATTTGTACAGTATGTTTTAGTAAATATTTTTGATTTATCAGTATTGTTATACAGATATTGAATATAAAGTTACTATTTTACATTTTGCCATATATTTAAAAGCTGTTATAAAACCCAACTTACCTCTTGTTTTACAGATGGTTTCTCAGACCTCCGGCGTATCATATGTTTTTATGATCATGGCATCAAAGCAAACCCAACTATGGTATTAGGATAAACTGAAAGTAAATTACAACAGCCTACATTAGAAGCTTCATTGCAAAAGTAAGCTTCTCAGGCCTGCTTAAGTATACATATTTCCTTAATTGGGGAAGCAAGCAAACTCAACCAAAGCTTATAGAATATAATGAATTCGAACGAGAAGTGATCATACGCTCGCAAAACGTACAATAAAGTGCATTCAAAATTACGCTTCATAGCCCAAGCCCAACATTTACATAATATATAGCTCAAATATGCCTAATTCCGTTTAAACATTACGTAATGGTCACTAAATTATTACATCATAAAATGTTAGAATATATTACAAGTGAAAAACTAAGGAATATGATTTTATTATTTATATATTGGCTTCAATGTTTCAACTATTACTGAAATCGTTTGGCCTATTAAATAAAGCACCATTATATATAGGAGAGGAACTCATTTTATCTCACTTGTATTAAATAACTCGCCTTCGGCTCGCTGGGGCTACGCCCCCCAGGCCCCCATTTGGGTGTTGGCCAATTTCGGGGATAAGCGGAATTCAGTGTCGGGTTATATCTGAGAATTATACTAGGGTCTGGGAGTTTAAATTAGGCCTAATTTATTGAAATTTTATTTATTAATCAAATTTTGACTTTAATGGCATTTTACTGCTTAACCGTTAGAGATACGAGAAAAAGTGACTGGACCTTTCTTGTCGGAAATTTAATTTTGTCTTTCGATTCTGCCCTCAGATTTTGATCTACGACCTATGGTTTAGTCGGTACAACGCTTTGGAATAAATGTCTGCACTGGTGGGAAAAAGAGCGATTTGGTGATTGGATTAATTCGGACATGAGGTCTTGCCAGGAAAATTCCCAGGGAGGGGTTAATTTTACCAAGGGGGGGTAACACATCATGAGGTTTATTGTACTCAGAAGGTTATCTGGTCATACCAGGAAATTCGCGGGGGGAGATTAATGTTAAAGTGGGTTAAGACATCAGGGGGTTTAAGTTAGTCAGGATATTTTCTGGTCATATGAATAAATTCCCGGGGGGGGGGGGGGGTTAATGTTACAAGGGGTTAATGACACACACACGTGGGCCTATTTTAGAGGGTGTTGTGTCTGTCTGCGAACATAATAAAAAAACACTCTGTCCCTATCTACATTGAAACTTCACTAACGCTCAGTCAACTCCCGAAGTGGAGTATGGTTTAGCCCAGAAATGAGCTCGGGAGAAAAGTCTGCACGGGTCAGCTATCTTGAAATTGTTTAGTATAAACATAATAAAAACCGACCTCAAGGCAGTATTTTAAGTCGAACAGGGGGTTTAATATCATCACCAGGAGACTATCTAGTCAAGGCGAGAAATTCCCTGGGTGGGTGATTAATGTTAAGGAGGTTAAGACAAGAGGGGGTTTTAATTTCGTCAGGATATTGTCTGGTCATATGAACAAATTCCCAGGGGGGGTTTAACGTTACCGGGGGATAAGTCTCCAGGGGGTTATCTGGTCATACCAGGATCTTCCCAGGGGGGGGGGGTTAAGGAGATTTGGTGACTGGTAAAATTCGGACATGAGGTCATGTCAGGAAATTCCCTGGGGGGGTTTAATGTTACCAGGGGGGTTTAACACATCAGGGGTTGAATGTACAGGAGGTTATCAGTCATACCAGGAAATCCCCGGGGGGGGGGGTTAATATAATATTACCGGGGGTTAATGACACACTTGGGCCTTTTTTAGAGGTGTATTGTGTCTGTGAACATAATAAATATTCCTCTGTCCCTATCTACTATTGACGCTTAAGCTAACGCTCACCAACCTCCCGAAGTCACTGAACCTTTTCTGTAGATCACGTGATTTCCTAAATCCGTTTAAAATTTGTTTTGAGTTACGACCAACCGTTTAGCCGCTATCAAGCCCGGAATGTAAATTTTTAGGCGAAAATGTCCAATATTTTCACTTAATCGCGTTTTTGCGGTCAAACTAAGGGAAATATAGTAAAAAGTCACTGGACCTTTTTTGTAGGTCATCTTATTTCCTAAAATAAAACGTTAGTCTTATTTTGACCTCCGACCAATGGTTCCGCCGCTATCGACCCCAAAAACAAAAGTTTCGCGTAAAAGTTACAACAAAATTGTACATAATCACGTTTTTTTTTTTCGGCCAAACCAATCGAGATAGGGCAAAAGATTACTGGACCTTTTCTGTAGATCGCGCAATTTTGCTAATTTGAATGGGTCAATCAGATTTGAGCTACGACCAACGGTTCGGCCGCTATCGGGCTTGAAACATTATTTTTATCGAAAAAATCTCTGGAATTTCAAATGTTCGAGCGTTTTGTCGGCTTAACCATGGAAGATAGAGCAAAAAGTCATTAGACCTTTTTTTGTAGTTCACTTTCATTCCTGACCATGAATTTTCCGTCAGATCCGAGCTAGCTCCAAACGGTTCGCCCGCTATCGGGCTTAACAAAAAAATGCCTGCAGGGGTGAAGAATGCGCGATTTTTTTGGGAATTTTTTGAGGGGTTGAAAATGAAAAATTCTCACTTTTCGGGATTTTCCTGGTGGTTACACGTGGAAAGCTATCTGTGTACCAAATTTCAAGTCTCTAAACTCATCTGGAAGTAGGTTAGAATTAGTATACGTGAGTGAGTGAGTCAGTCAGTTCAGTTACACATGCGGCTGTATATATTATAGGACTCTGCCGTTTACTGACTTTAAGGTCCCATCTTGAAACATAAATCTAAAACACTTCAAGAGATTTAAATATCTTTAAGTGACTCATTATGTCCAGATTTTTTTCAATATTGTTTAAAAATAATATATCGATGTGACTGTTTAAAAGATTTAAATGCTTGCGATCAATGAGTAATTCACAGTAACAGATTAAAATAAAGTAAAAGTAAATTTTAAGACCAGTAGGAAATGTATGGCTGAAAGTTATTCCTAACTAGGTATTCCATAATAATAAATAATACTACTTCAACCGCTACAAATGAGAACTGCTACAATACCCACTTAAAAATGAGAAAAGATTTATTTTAAAGTTTTGCTTACTGTCAGGATGAACTGTCGTGTACTGCATGAAAAATATTAAAACCCCTTAAGTACCGCCAGAGACCATGGTCCCTCCATCACAATATTATAATCTAACAACCGTGCAAAATAGACCTACACAAAAATAATAGTGGAATCAATGTATACCATTTTTAGGATACAGAAAATGTATCTTTTTGGTTATAAAAAGCACAAAGCAATAAATTCTGTTATTTTTAACAAACTTTACTTTCTTGTTACCCTTCGCATAACCATTTTTATGTCTCATAAACTTAATAAGATAGTCTTTTACACACAAAAAAACGTCCTCCTTCAAAATAACTTTCGAAATTACTACAGGTTGGCCAATCTGATATTGTACATTATAGTGTAAGTCAATCGTGTATACCAATCGTACATACGTATTATTAGAGTTTGTATTAACTTTAAGAATAGTTATTTTCAAATTTTGGTCGTGATACTGTAATAAAATTTACTATGCATGTGTTTATCTATATCTTCAATCGAGCTATATTACAATTGCTATTATATTGAGTAGATTAGTTTTGTACGGTTAAAAAATAGATCGGGGGTGTATTTTATTCTGGAAAATTGGAACAAGAATTCCCAAGAGAAGTTTTGGTGAGACGTATCTTCAAGAACATATACTTACACGACTTCCTCATACAAGTGGACTGTTCAGGGAGAAGCGGTATAAAAAGGCAATAATATAAATCAGACATCGCGAAACTCGTGCTACAACTCATGGTAATAGACAGCTGTGAAGCACAGTGGACTGATAAATCGCCATATCTGTGACACATTGTGACCAACTTCTCTCATCTTTACTGAACTACATTACTAACACTAACTTGTCTTCTCCTGTGTGCATTATTTACGTGTTGATCACAATTATATCAACATGTTAAAGTGTTTAGCCTTAAATAATTTTAGATTAATTTTTGTATTAACTCTATGGCTAACGGTTATAAACTTATATCTAATTTACTATAACCATTTTTAAATCACAACTTCTACAAAAATAAATATATATGACGATAACGTAAAATTTAAATCTCATTTTATTCTCAGCAAATAATTAAGAAAAAATAAAAATCGTTGGAAAGATTTGGAAAAATTATTAATATAACAATACTGATAGCCATTTTACCTAAATAAAATTACCTGAAACAACTTGTCCCAACACACATACATGAACTAAAATAGCAAGTGGTATATTTAAAGTTAAAATATTAGGAATAAATTTAAGTATTTAGGTTTTAAAAACATTAAGCTGAACATGTGAATTATAATGACAAGGTTCCGTACATACTTAATGCTAACTGTTGGAATTACAATTAAAATATGAGAGAAAGACCACTAAAGCCACATTAACACACACATTACACAAACACAAAACACACATTAAAACTACCATTAAAACACGTGAGTGAAAACATTTGTCTTTACTCGTATTAGAAATAAGTAATCAAACCATTTTATTTTAAACCAAGATATATTGATCCGTAGCTTACGAGTCATTGCGCACACGCACAGTCAGTATAACCAGCCTAAACGGCTTTGTTGTTTTTAGAGTTCAGTTCAGCTCATCACAAAGCACCACCGGAGAATGCAGTACTGGACATCAACGCACTTGCATGTTGGATCTTCTCATAGCGCCTCGGAGTCTATTAGAATAAATGTTAAAAGCTTTAGAATATATATCTCATTGCAGCTATAAAACACACATGTTGCCATACATTTTGCTTTCATTCCATTTTCATCACCTTCCAATTATTCAAAAAATTATCTTTTAACGTTTACGCTACAACTTAATGTAATGTATTTGTATATTATAATTTATATATAATGTATATTTTTTATTTTCAGCTCGATTTATTAAGCTTACTGAAAATCTAACCTAAATAAGATGTCCATCAATAAACAACGTAATGAATGAATTGAATATTTCTGACACTAACCTATAGTATTAACAGTATTACACAATACGTGACAAATACACTAAAATCAATAAAACTAAAAACATTTTATGGTGCATTAAACAATAGTACAAGTTTCCAATATACCCTAATTGCGTTTGTTTTTAGTAAATAGCACCTACTATTACGAAATACAAATAAAACTGGGTTTAAATTCGACCATTAAACTATACTTATATCTAGAGATGTGTTAATTAAAAAGCTGGTAAACTACAGAAATATTATGTTTAACGGCTCATTAATGGTTACAGGTAAAAGATGCCATGAAAGCCTCTTGTGACGTCACCATGCCAGGATGCCCCTGACGTCATGGCGTTGCCTCGTAGTGCTGCTTCTGTTTTGTTCTCGTTCATTCACTTCCGCCTGTTATTAAAATTGGTGAGTAAAATTAATAATTAGTTCATATTATTTATAAAATTTTAAATTAATCAGTTAAAATTGCACCAAGATCTTAAATTGCGTACGATCTATAATTTTGTACATCGAAAACTACTGTAGTTGCTATTGGTTCGGAGGATATTTTTACTGACAAGGAAATGTTGTATAGAATATTGTTAAGGAAATGTTGTTTACATTGAGATTAGGCTTGTACTTCTATATTTTATCTTATCATATTTCAATAATTGGTTTGATTAATGTTTTTCCTTTTACATTTGTTGACTGAAAATGGCTGCACTATCTGCATCTGTGATAAAGTCGTCTAAGAGGGATTAAGATATGAGCATCACAAGTGGCTTAATCCTAGTATATGGTTGCCTAAATATAGCCTATATTGTACAAATATCCCATAGGTCCTAAGGACTTTTGAATAATATTTTACCTACATGTATTAAGTACTTAACTTGATTTATTAAGTTTAAACTCATTTATAAATACTGATTTGTGATACTAACTCACATTGCAATTACATAAAAAATAATACTTCTTACCTTTTGTATAATAGTACGTAGCCTATGTATTTTAAATATTGAACCTTATACTTTATTTAAACATTTTTGTTGTAGGTTAATATTGAACCAATTATTTATAACAGGTAAAATTATTCATGCAATTCAACCTCTATTTCGTGAACGTTAGGATTGCTTAATATATTGCTATAATATCATATGTTAGTAAACCTTACATCAATTAAAAAAACTTATAGGCCTAATATACCACAGCCATTATTAATCTTCTTAAGACGTATGTATGATAAGCATAATTATCGTATACGCAATAAGGCGCAAATCTGGATATTAAGCCGCTTACCGAAACAATCTTAACCAAGAAAAAATATAATTCAGAATTAAAGCTTAAGATTATCTTAAAAAAGACATAATACAATATTGATAAACTTTATGTATAAAATCAATATACAAATTACAAATTACTCATCTCATGAATCTTATTCCTAGCAAAAGTTTTAATATAAATTAGAAGCTAAGAATGTTTCCTTTAAAATACATAATATAAATGTATTTATCACTGTGTTAGTAGGCAGAATTACACAGTGGAACTTGAACCGAATTACAGAGTACCAATAAATCTCCACAGGTCAGTTGTAAGGTCGATGATGAATGACTCATTTCACAGTCCGACTCATGCAACATCAATCAAGGTAGACTTGATTTACCGGTATAATTTCCTCCATCAACAGTGTATGTGAAACGGTAAACTAAAATTCGTTGGTATTTAAACTTGTTTGCCGTCTTCAGCATCGACAGTTGTAGATTGATGCCTTTGTGATCTTAAAGATTCTCTGTGTGAAATTTTATTGACTGTTTGGATTAAATTGATTATATATAAAGTATTAACACAAATAAATAAAGTAAGATGTCCCATTAAATATATAAAACAATACTTATCAGTATATTTATTATTTTATGATTAGATTATCCCATCAAACTAGGCCATTCAACCTATATTCCTCATATTATTATTCGTCGATCTCAAAAAGAAAATGCTCATAAATACATAGGCTTATTTGTAATAAATAAGAGCTAAGTCTTAGGCATTTTCAACGGCTTAGCGTAAGTTGTACAAGGAAGAGATATTTCAAATTAGACTTTTTTAAACTTTTTATGGATGTGCTTTTACATGTACTGTTAAAATATTCTGAATCATAATAGGTTTATAATAACTTATACTTTAGCAATTTCTACCATTAACAAGCACACTGCAAAATATTGGTAGTGTTCTGCTCTTTATATTGATGTAATGATAAGTAAGCACAACTGCACTTATGGGTTTTTATAAACTTTCTCAATATATTTGTAAAAAACATGATTATTATAATATATTGCTAGTGTCTAGCTAATAGCTATAACGAACATTAAAGCAAGTAAATTTTACAGTGTTTACTGCATTCACATATTTAATTTCCCAATAATACAAAACTAGGAAAACAATGTTAAAACACTTTACGAAACAGTACGAACAAATGATCTATAAGATATGTCAAACCAATTTCGTGACAATTATAGTCTATACGACATACTGGAAACCGTTATATTTATTCAGTAAAGCATTCATCAGACTGTGTTAAGATTGGTTTAAAAGGTTTACTGCTAGAAAATAGGTCACGTCGCCTCGTAGGAAGAAGAAAAGTAGAAATAAGATTTATTTTCTCACCAAGAGAAACAAGTATTGTGAGTTTGTTGCTTATTCTGTACTACAACGTAACATATATTTTCATCGTTTGCTGCTTTTTAAGGTAAGAATAATATTCTAATAATATGTTTTGTAAACTATTGATCTAAATTTATTGTTTGAAAGGGTTTTGACAGTAAAAACTTTAATATTAAATTTAAACTACTCATTGCCAACGTTTAATTTGTATAAACATTTTATGTAGTTGCTTTTTCTCATTTTCCCCTTGTAACTCCAATACCAATACACGTCTTCTTTCACTAAACTTTAAGTCTGTAAGACATTCCATTCAATAATTGACACAACCAGACAACGACTTTATTTGAAAATAGACATGTGGGGCCCTCAATAAAGGCAAACCTTTAGTTTACTATTACGCCAAACAAAGGCTGTCATCGTATAACATGCATTATTTATTATCCAAGCATTAGCGTAACCTATGGACTGAAAAAATTAATTAATTTCTGTCTTTCTATCTTTTCACACTATACCTCGATAACGAACTAACCTATAGACTAGAAGTTTCAATATATGCATAGCCTCTTACGCGGCACTTGGGAATGTTCTTTGTAGTAGTACACACTGTGATGATAGATACGTAAAATAAGTAAATGGACATGTTCCGTTGTCTTTATAATAAACTTTAAGTTCCACATGTAAATCTCTCCTGGTAAGGTTGTCATTTTTTTGGATTTTTTTTACCGTTATCTTACCTATATCGGATTCGAATTTAAATTTGGGGCCGTTGCCAAAAATCATTTTTGGTTACTGTACAATATGGGTCTGATGGAATGGGTTGTATTGGGGAGATGAAATTCTCTCTGTCATTACTATGGAATACGCATGAATGTAAACATTTTCCAGGCATTCTACTGCATAATTGCGGAAGGCTGCAAGTTTTAAGGTCCGGTGAATTTTAGAGACATAACTATCCCAAAAGCAGTCGCAGATTTTTAAGATCTCTCAATCCATCTGGTGAATGAAATAACATTGTTTGATTCAAATGTTTTCTTTTTCCTTTATGGCGTAAACGATGTTGCATGGTGTTTCATTCATTCCAAAAATGTATGCAAATGTATCAACACTTATTAATGAACAAATCCAAAAAAACTACCCATGGACAAGTTTCAATATCGACCTTAAAACACCATAACATTGAGGGTGAAGCTGGTATAAAAAATAATACGCGTCTTTTGTGTGTTGCCTTATACAATCTCAAGAATTTATGAATACTTAGTACTGAAAGAAATTAATAAAGTATTATGTTTATAGCTATTTGTGACAATATAACCATATTCATGCAATTTATTATTTAATATTTTAGTAACAGTTAAGTTTTTATTAAATTCACGGATGAAACATCTGTTGACGTTAAACTTGTAAGCCTATATTTATTTACATTACTTTACCTTTCTTATAGACTGGAATTACATGTGCGCGGGACGTTTTAAAACGGGTATTTTCTTTGCTAATTTTTTATCAGTACAATAAAATAACATAAACCACACCACGATAAATTATGTATTTCATTTATTATGAAACCTAAGTCTTTGGTAATCATTTAGGAGCGTATACTGTAAAATTAAGTATGTAACCTTTACTGATTACCAATATTTAAAATAACTTTTATTTGGACAATAAACAGCCAATAAATAGTCGGAATCTCTCAGGCAGTTTTTTGTACATTTCCTGTATTTAAACCACATGTAATTTACTACAAGTTTTGAAACGCAAATAGTGAGACCAGACTTATCGACTCTTTATTGTGAAGGGTCATAAATGGGGTAGGTCTTGAGTTATCGAGTCCGCTATAGTCCATCGTGTTCCCTGTCATACATTTAAATAAGTAGAATATGACTTTCATTTTACTCCTAAAGTACTCGTTTTCTAATATTCACATCTGAACTGAAACTTCGATAATAACAACCGAAAAGTGAGAAAATCAAATTTTAAGAGTATTTTTAAGACAAATTATCTGGGACAAAAAATCATAAATAAATACTAAATTTGCTTAGTTTGAATAATTTAAAAGCCAGTAACAACTAACTTTAACATATAAATTATATAGGATATACCTAAAGTTCCTCCGTTTTGTAAAGCTCATGCTGAATCGCACATAAGCTGTTTAACTAGTCTAATGTAATATTTTAATTACCAGTATATTAATACATCATGTTGTAATTTAAAGTTTGATAATGTGAGTAATTAGTTGAAAGATACAATAATAACGCCTTTCATTATCATATTTGACAAAGTTTTTTTGTCTAATAAGAAACAAAAAAGCACGGATTTTAACTTTGGATGATTATAGTTTTAGATCCGTTAGTTAGTGGTTCAGAGTTAATTGGCGTGTGTAAGTACATATTATAACATACACTGGCGAGAATATCTGACATAAACTGCCACATAAGACGATTAAAAAGTAAAACTTTTAAGGTAACATTGATTTGATGACGGAAAGTTTTTCTGGACTGGTAACCATCACTCAGAGATTATTCACTGTATACTGTTACACTAAGAAATACGAAACTCTAAGACTATTATCCCTGTATAAAGTTTTGAATGCATTTGTACTATATGGTATTTTAAATTATATACATTCAATAACAACGTCATCCTCTTAGTAGCAACTATGTCACATTCAAACTTGTTTAATAGATTTAAACTTTATTATTTGGAAACCTAACAACTTATGGATTTAATCATTGCAAACTTAATAATTATGTTGTATGGGATGTTGTCGATAGAGAGGCAATTTGCATAGCTCATAGATTTCGATCTTTTTACTTTAGAAATAAAAAGTTAACTCGGAACATTTATATCTTAGTATTACCAATATTTGTAGTAATAAATATTCTTAACTCGTTAAAACAAGCGTGAAACCGTTTTGGACAAGATTCAAACTACACTACAATATTCAAAGCTGAAAATTTAGCTTATAACCATATTTTGACTAAACTAGATCTCCTGGTTTAATCATTTTCGATCCCCACTAATTCAGTGTCCTTACTATCTGTACCATTCTGTGTTTCGTAGTACGATCCAATTTTTGTTGTAATACAGGCAGTAACAGTCTGTAATATATTGGTAATAATAAATAAGTGAATATTTTTTTACCAGAAATAAGTAAATTAGAGTAATTACTATAATATTGGTATCATAATCTTGTTTTGTATGATATTTACATTTATAAATTTTAAACTTACTATTAGTCATCAAGCAGAAAACCAATTTGCATTGTAATAGCACATAATCTGCTTGGTGTTGTTGATAGAAAATTTAAACTAAGGAAGAAATCGATTGTCAAACTTAAACATTTTTGCAAGAGTGAACTGGAAGGGCAAAAGGGTTAAAATATCAAACTAAACATATTATCATTAAATTTTGTAAAACTAACTGTTTGACATGAAACCATACACGTACCTAAACGTATACGTAGCTAAATATATACGTATCTTGATGCCATACTAATTTGCTAAAAGTGTTGACTGTCACTCATTTTTCTAGTTGCGAGCAACATGGTTATATAATGAATCTGTCTGGCAGTCGTTTTTAATTGTGTCAAGGTAAGAAAATATATTATCAGAAATAAATTGTCGTTTGTAATGTTAATCCTTTTGATACTCGACCATCTTCAGCTCAACAAAAAATCGTCCAGGCTAACGATCGATTTCTCCCTTAGAACAAATTCGTATATTTCAGAATAAACTGAGTTTATACAAAAAAATGGCTCTCAAATCCTATACTGTTATATTGCACTGATTGTGTAGAAAATAACGTAATTTTATTACTCTCCATGTAATTTAAGGAGTTGTATGATACAAGCTAAACATTATCTCATATCACTATAATAGGTTTCATTGATTGTAGCTTTATAATAAACAAGTTGAGCAGTTAAACAAGTACTGTTTTGCCTTGAACGTACCTTTTCACTTGTATTTAATGTTTAGGGAAATCATAAGAAAAGTTTATAAAAAAGGTTTGAATGGTAGTGACGTTACAATCGCTAAGGAAATGAAAGAAAAGTGTTTCAGAAATGTTGGCGCCGAACCAGTCAGCCACCCTACCACCCCAAGGTTATTGTCAGCCTTAGCCGGCGGTTCAACCAAGGGGAAACAATTACATCTGTGATCTCAGCCGCCTTACAATTTATAACAAGCCTGCTGTGCTCTTCAAGGACCATTTCTTGCAATCAAGCAACAAATAACGCTTCCCCAATGAACAACAAATTAGATGTTCACGCACAATGTGCAAATTGTCATGTTTTTGAACACAATTAAAGTCGATTCCTATAACGTTGATAATTACACCATATTTCGCTGTCATACTTTTTTAATTGAAAATTAGATTTAGATGCTTCAAGACATTTTAAAGGTTTTGGTATGATACAAAGACATATAATTGATTACATTTGTGTTATCTGGGTGCATATAATCCTTTTTAACAACTCTTTCAAGGCATTATAAGAAACTAATTACAGTAGATATAAAATTATTCAATTTCCCCCTTACAGTTTTTCTATGGCTTAGCTGGAATCTTTTTAGTATAAATATCCGTCTACTCTCATTAATTACACATTCGTTATTGATTATCTTAATGTAATCTACTTTAATTTAATAACAAATTGTAAAATATGCATTAAAAACACAGGCATAGGTTTATAGGCATATTGGTTCTAAACATAAAAGTGTCAATTCCTTATTGTCACGTTTATGCTTTTGTAAACAAATCTGCTATGACGATTGTACTTTTTGAGAATTATGTGTCTCCTTACCCGGTCAATAAGTTAAGCAAATCTGCTATGACGATTGTACTTTTTGAGAATTGTGTGTCTCCTTACCCGTTCAATAAGTTAAGCAAATCTGCTATGACGATTGTACTTTTTGAGAATTATGTGTCTCCTTACCCGGTCAATAAGTTAAGCAAATCTGCTATGACGATTGTACTTTTTGAGAATTATGTGTCTCCTTACCCGGTCAATAAGTTAAGCAAATCTGCTATGACGATTGTACTTTTTGAGAATTATGTGTCTCCTTACCCGGTAAATAAGTTAAGTAAATCTGCTATGACGATTGTACTTTTTGAGAATTATGTGTCTCCTTACATGGTCAATAAGTTAAGGTTGACATCTTATTGGGTATACAATATCTTACACCAATGTCTATTGTTTAACATCCTCACTAACCTGTTATGTTTAAACAAGGATTTTGCATGATTTTCCTGTGGTCCTAAAGTAAACTATTTCATATTTTTATGGTTCTAATGTATGTAAATTCAATATGGTGTGACCAAAGCAAATTATCGTTATCCCTAACTCTTAGGGTATTAATGGTAATTTAGCTCTCACCAAAAATATTTTCTGAGGTATTTAAAACAAGAATTTTTTAAAGTGAATATGGAAAATACACTAGAGATAAATAATTAACATACATTTAATATAAACAGTTATCACACAAATCTTTCTTTAAAAGTTCTCTTTATAACATATTACTTCAAAAAGTCAGGATTTCAGGATGATGATATTATATTAATTGTGCCTAGACAAATCGCACAATGTAAAATTACTCATAAATTTATGTGTAATACAAAAGTTCAGTATTTTAATTTCATGACGAAATTGGCGTATTATTCTTGTTATTAGTTGATCCTGTTCTTAACACTTATAATTGAGACTAATGTTGTGAAAAGTGTTTTGTTACTCTATTACTTTTTTTGATACGAGTAATAAATTATTAATACATTTTGAAACATTTTAAATAATTAGAATCTATTTGCTTCAAAATAAGCGTAATTCAATCACGTGTATTTTGAGGATAGCACGGTATTAAGGTGAATGCAAGAAACAGTTTGAATCAAATGTATAGTGGATATTTAGATATTATCCAATACTGTTTATGAAATCTGACTAGGGTAAAGTGGTCTGGGTATTGTCAACGGTTTCTACTACTCTAGAGCATATGTTTTATATTCTTGAATGTCCAATTTGGATACCAATTTTACTTGTGAACTTTCAGCCACGTTAAATATTGAGTTATCTGATTAATAAGCTGATTAGAATCTGCGTTGTCCTGAAATTCTCTGTAAGAAGAAAGGAACGTTACATGCTAATAAGCCTGAGGCTAAGGGTCTTATAACTGTTTCTTTCTTAAGACAGGCCAATCCCCTGTGAGCCTTATTCTGTCCGTTTTCATGGGCCACTCGCCTATGTGAGGATTATATTAAGATTTGATTCAGTACAAGGTCGAAGATCGGCGCTCCCAAAGATCGCCTATTTATCTTCTATAGGGACAGAAGGTATATTATTATAAAATATACTGGGAGAACTTTCTAATAAATAAATCAATGGTTCAGTCAAAATAATCTTATCAAGGAATCATAAATATTCAGGAATTTATTTAAAAGATCAGAAAATCTAAATGAACTGATACTTTCATGATTATTATTGTATTGTAATTTACTTATTGTAATGAAATATCTCATTTTCACAAAAATTACATAAGCATAAGACAAAAAGTTTTAGACTTGTTATGCCATTTTGATATCTCATTTAGAGATAGTGATTAATATGTGAAAATACTAAATTATGACGCGTAAAAATGCATAACTTCAATTTAATCTTTTAAAAATCGTCCCATTTCGACGCTTTAATAGACTACCATAGTCTATAACATTGTATGCATTATATGCTAATGGAAGTGGTATGGTTTTTGTACTGATGTCTTTTTTTGAACGTCAACAACATTTAATAAATATTTTGTTGTTGTGTTATAAATGTCGTAGAAGTACAAAATGTGTCTGCAGTAAAAAAAGTCTAAACAAACGATTTCTTCCTTAAAGCTAATTATTAGTGCAGTTTTTACAAAAAAATATGCCCAAAGAAATGGAGTTATAGAAATAGTGTAACCTTCGACGCTGGTCCAATTTCAACACCTTAATGAAACATCATATACAGTGTGTTTAAAAAGAAAGAGGAAAGTATAAAAAAACGCAATAGTGACCTACTTACCCGTTAACTTTTAGTATGAGTCTAAAAAGTAAATGTTTATTGATTCTGCTAATATTTCCAACGGTGAAAACTATTGTGCAGTGTTATAATCTCTTAAAAATTTATTAAGGAATATTTAAATCTGTAATGTGTATTCTTACTATCCAAAGATGCGTAATTGGACCAAGACTTGAAACTTTCATAATTAACCTTTTTTTAATTTGTATGTCCTTAAATTAAATATGGGAACTAAAACAGTGTAAGTTACTTATTATTTTAAAACTAATACGTTTAATTTAGGTTGGAAGTAATTTAAGATATTCACGGCGAATATGCCTTAAATTTTTTGTTCAATGTAAAGTTATTAGAATTTTTTTAAATAGATGGCATTAATGATTTAAAAGTAAAAAAGGATAAGGTTGATCTTCCGTGAAGTAGTACATCAACAATACTATCCTTTATTACTTTCCTTGCCTCTCCCAATTTGACCAGGCATAATCCAACTAAATTATTTTGAATTATAAAATACCTCAAAAGGGTTTAATGTTGTGTTTAGGAGTGCTTTTTGCGGAATTTCCAAGTGTTCTCATTGTTTCTGTGATACATCATTTTAATGAGCTATTTATTCTGAAAATGTTGGAAGAAACAAAAAGCTAATCATCTTCAACCGTACTTTGAGAGTGTAACAAAATATATTAAAATAGGCAAAAACAGCTTAATAATCAGGTTCGAAAATACCAGTGTACTTTCACCAACGTTTTTATAAAAAATTGAATTCGTTTTTATTATTGTAAGTTATTGTTTAGTTTCTCCCCTTTACAAATATATAACTCTTTTTGTGTACAATTAGATATGACTAACTAAAAAAAATAATAAATGCTGAACGCTTGCACACAGTTTTAGGACGCCGCCCGCAACAGTTTCAGCCATCTGTCTTTTCATACACATAATATAAAGAACCCTATGATCATAGTAAGCATTTCCACCTACCGGCAGTTTTAATGGAGGAAATAAAGAGTATTTTTAAAGATCTTTCTGACTCAAAACTTCTTGAAAAATGTTGTAAGGGGAAGACTCAAAACCCCAATTAATCATTCAACAACACAGTGTGGTCCATAATTCCGAAGCGAGTATTTGTGACGTTGCCAACTCTAAAGTATGGAGTATACTCTGCTGTATGTGCTTTCATCGATGGTTTCAAGAGCAAAGTGGAAACAATTGAAAAGTTGGGATTCTGGCCGGGTACAAATCTTGTGAAGGCTATGAAATTACTTGAAGCGTCGCGACAACGAGAGGCAGAAAAAAAGCGCAAGACCTACAGAAGAAACTAAGATACTCCAGAGCACTAAAAAGGAAGAGACTAGAAGATCGATTTGAAGAAGAAGAGGATTCTGACAACCATTCATACAGAGGAGGACATTATTGAAGTCAGTTGACCTCAACACAGCAAGACATCTACTGGTAGGGTAGGCCTGCCAGTATATTGAGTTTCCAGAAACTTATCTTTTTTTTTTAGTTTATGCCTTTTTTCAGGCAGTTATTGAGATATCAACTTGAAATTTTTATGGTGTTTGTATGACCCTACGACCTAGTATGTACCAGGATGTTTTCATCAAATGTTACATTATACCCTTTAAAAACAAAAATTTTAACCCTAAAATTTGTTGTAAAAAGGTGTTTTTTATAAAAAAGGCTAAAAATACTCAGTTATGTAATATTGAAAAAAAAAACTTGTGTAGCATACTAAAATAAGAAATAACCTACAAGGAGAAAAGATTATGGCTATATGTCATATTGTTCCTGAGATAAATAGCATATAGTTAACATTGAGTTAGATAGGCATTAAAAGTCCCCTTTTAACTTGGAAACACTGAATACGAGTTGTAATTGTTTATCTTTTTTAAAATTGAAACGCTCAGTGTTTTTTAACCTATTTAACCTATTTTTAACCTAATTGTATTGGTTTGAACAGCTTATACATTTCATTAATACTTTAACTATTTTATATAACTTTATATAACTTTATATTTACGTATAATACTACCCATTAAAAATTTTTATATATTTTAAAGACATAACTATTCCTCCAAATTATTCCAATTTATGGCTTTTACAACGCTGAAAATAAATTTTTGGTAAAATTTAACTACGTGGAATTGTGAAATAAAACCGTAAATTAATATGGTAATGACGAATTAGGACTTCCAAGATAGAATAAATATTTCAAGTACTGCTGAGCATCTATTATAAAGAGTAGACAAACTCAGTGAGTTGTCATCTGCTTCGAGGAAATTTACATGAATTTTACAAATTATAAAATGAGCATTACCTAATAAATGTGTTTTGGCTCTTGATTTCTATATTACCCAAAACTAAAGAGAAAGAAACATACGCCTCGGAACTATGTAAATGTACGTTTTTTTATGTTGCAAATGAAATAGAACAATAAACTGTGTACATAAATTCTCGCCGAATATTTAACTTAAAATTATAACATTAAACATGGTTTACGTTATTTTTGCACATTTATTGCATACATTTTTATAAAGGTGGACAATCCAACTGTCATTCACGAGTTGGTTAAACATGTTAAGAATCGACTCAAACTTTGGAAAACTTGTTTGTCAACTTCGTTATTCCAACTCATCATGTTACAGATCAAAGATCAAAGCTCTCCGCCAGAGAAGAAAACGTCCTCTAGGCAAGAGTGTTTTCCCTTTATCTTTGGTCGCCTAAAGGAAACCAACAGAAAAGCCAAAACATCAATGAAGTCAATACAAGCCTTTGTATTCCTTTCAAATTTTACTCGGCGTCAACAGCGTTTTGTAGTAAGATAATTTTTATGGCTTTGAGCAACTTTCATAACAAAATTCAACTTGTAACTTCTGCAATAAAACCTTGTACTTAAAAATTTGCATTTTAGAATCGGTCGTGTATATAACATGTTAGCAGTTACCCACGGCTTCACCCTCAACTTCTATGCAGCATTATATTGTATTGGTTTGAACAGCTTATACATTTCATTAACACTTTAACTATTTTATATAAACGAAGCGGTATTACAAAGCCAAAGCTCTTTGCTTTCGTTACGAAAGAGCAACCTCCATCAGACACCATTGTTGGGAAAATGGTATCTGACAGAAGTGAATGAGAGAGTGTATCTGCATATATAAAGAAGGCAATGAGCACCAAGAAAAGGCAATACAGGTTGAGTGTTGTTCAACCGATTATCTGATGCTGTATAGACTGTATACACTACATGGAGGATTAGCTTGAGGTAGCCTACTAACTGTACTTACAAATTTACTACTACAACTACACGGTTGGCTGAAACTAGTTTAGCATAACCTCAAAACTAATACATTCAGCGGGTCATATTTACCGTGTGAAATTCTAAGATAGGTTGCACCTGGTCTGAAAGGACAGGCAAAATATTGATAGTTGTTGTCAGTATTTAGTATAGGCTATTAAGAATTTGTACGAAATTCTTCTAAAAATTACGAAAATATAACAATGACTGACTCAACTTTATATACATTTATTTTAATTAATTACAGATATAGTGATTGGAAACTGTACTCAATTACGTGACAAAACTTACACTAGCACGTATTATTGATTTTATTGGGGAGTAAAGCTAATAACTCATATATCATTTTATCCTTTCCTCCACACAACTTAATTCCAGTTCACGAAGTTTCATCCTACACTACCTTTCCACGCCACAGACATCTGATCGATTGGTCAGTTGACTGCGCCAACACCGCAGGTCTGCATGGCCACAGACATTAATTGCAATGCAATTTCTGTACCGTCGCTTTAGTGGGGATATGCTCAATACGTGAGGCCCTCAACCGAAATTGTCCCCTAATAGTTTTGAGTTTTTTATATTATATTTTAAGCATTGTTATTCTATATAATTTAATATGTGTTTATACTTCATTTTTTATTTACATATTAAATATGTAGGAAATTCAATTTGGACACAACATTGATTTGGATACGTATTATTGCTTTTAAGCCATTATTAAAAGGATATAAAGCTGCATTTGTGGCTGTTTTAAAGTCCCTATTTGCTCAACTTTGGAAAAAATAATTTCGAGAGTAATTCGACAAATTTTGTCTGTAATGGTAACATAATTTTGAAGCACCATTTACTATTTATCACAGTTCATTTTTACTGAATCAAGGTATTTTGAAATAAATTAGGGATTTTTCGTTTTATTTTATAAGTTTATATTAAGCACCACGTATAATGTAATGTATAGTAATAATTTGTGTTATCTCACTTTAAGAGTTGAAACGTGCACTTATTTTTATTTTATGTCAACCTACTCATTATTTTAATTATTAAATATATCAATATATTACATTATTAACAGGCATTATAATGTAGCACTAAGGTTGCCAATGCAAATTTTAAAGCCTCATTGTCCTATCTACAACAATCATCAAAATGTAAGATAATGCTTTCATAGATAAAAATTACTACATACAGTTGTCAAGTGACGACCTCTGAAACACATAAGAAAGGTTATGGAGGTGTTTGAACAATGTTCCGATGCGTTATTTTCCAAGAAGCCCCGGGAGTGTTGCTAGTCTGTTTCATCCAATTACGTCCCTTGTAGCTTTAACCCTCAACCTGCTGGCACTCCCGATCACGCTCTGTATCCTTTAGTTGATTTTTTGTTGACACTATAATTTTGGGAAATTGTTTTCGTAATTAAAACTTCTCCCTTTATTCGGATTACAATATCATTGTTCTATCTAGTATAAGCAAAAACAACGGGATAGCTTATAAAAGTTTATTTATTAGAATTCGGCCACAATATCAAATGCAAAATATAGTGGTGACAGTTAGCTTATAGGGGCACAACATTCATGACTTATTTTCTTTTGCTTCATTCATAAAAGAACATCGTGAAGAAACTGGTACATTTTATTTCGTATGTCCAAGCTAATAAGTAAAATGTTTGGTTTAATGCACTACCATCTTTCAAGTTTACACACACATCAGGACCAAACAAGTCAAATAATATGAAATATATCAATCTTGATCTTTGTTTCTAATTTAACTATAGAAACCAACATTTAATGAATATGTAATGTTCAATGATCATTATATGGTAATAAAAACTGCGTACTTCACTTAGTGGATTGGCTGTAAGTTTAGTTGTATTTGCTAAGATTCTTGTTTCAGTTTTTGCTTGAATAAGTCAAAAATATTTTATGAGGGTGAAAGGAGAACGGAGTAAAAAATCGTAGTTTTCAACCATATATCATGGCTGTGAATTAGTATTTTATCATATTCCGCTCGATTTGAAGTGATTCTCCCTTTTTCAAACGACATATTATAAAACAACAATAATATAATAATAAATTTTTTTTAGCAGATTACGTTCTCCAGCGTTTCTCCAGAGGATGTTTAAACAATTGCTTGATAAAATAGTGTATTATTTTGTCCTTAAAAATACACATTAAGAGCGCCTCAAATGATGAATATTTTAAAATGTATAAAAATTTTAAATGATTCTATGATTTTCAATAGTAAAATTAATATTTCATGCTGCTTAAATATTCTTCTATCTACTGATGCCTTATTCAGCATTTTTGAGGTAATTAGGTAAACAGAAAACATTTTTAGCCATTCTGACATATGTGAAATTTCTTACTAATTTATTACAGGAGAATACTTTACCTAATGTGAAATTAGTTAGTATTCGTGTATTAAATGGCACAGTTTTGTCGGTTTGTTGTTTGCATTCAGTAATACAGATGTGTGCTGTTTTTTTTTTTTTGCATAGTTCAATTTTTTTATTTTTCTGCCTTTAAAATTTATCCATCGCATATTTTGTCTACAAATTATGTATTATTTGTTAAATCTATAACTGTGTATTTTTAAAGTGGAGTATAGCTTTAACGATAATTTTAAAATGGATATGAAAGAGTAACATTTAAAAACCTCATGTGCAATCAATAGTCGGTATCATATATGCTGCAAAACTAATCATATAGATATGTTTAATTGTTTAATTTGTTTGCCAGTCACATTTAATTGTATTACTAACATTTATTTATTGGAAGTGGTACTTGTATAGTGGAAAGGTTGTATTTTTCTTTATTAGCTTCAAAATGAATACAATGTTTATTCCACATGCAGTCTACCATTACATCGTATATTATTTGTATTATAAATCATGTTCCACTCTACATAATGGTCTAATAAATAAGGACGACTGTGGGTAGTGATAAAACTTTAACAGTGCCAAGTCACAGTACTGATAAGGGAGTCTGAGAGAGGGCGTTGAAAGAGTTTAATGATGACAGGGCTTACATTGGGCATTATCTCTCCTCCTACATTCGTGCAAAGCCGTCTATTATCTAAATATCAACCCGTTATACATTGCATACTACTTACTAAATACTAACCATTGAAGGTTATTAAAGATCATAGTTTAGTAATTTGTGAAACTAAAAAACCAGTCGTATCCGCAAGTAATAAATTTAAAACAAAACATTTTATCTCATAAAATATTTTAAAGCAATAGTTCAAATCTAACACATATAATTTATAATTTATTATATTGAATAGCCATCTCTAAGGAAAAGTCTTGTTAATATTCTCACAAATATTATATTATAACAAAGACTAAGCACTCTAGAATTATTACAGTACTTAATAAAGAATAACGTGTTTGTTTTATTTAACCAAGCAAATAGCAATATCAAATATCTATAAAATACTAGATAAAACATAAATTTTAAAAATAATGGGCATAAACAATGGTTGACACAAGAACTTAAACAGAAGTAAACTATTAAATTTTAAAATACTTTGCAATATCAGCTATTTTTGGGGTAAAACTGTAAATTTATTGCAATAGCTGTCTAACTAAACGTAGGCTATCAATTTTTTTCAAAACAATAAGCACATTTAAGGCCACACATTATAAATAAGTCTCAAGTTTGAAGAAAACATTAAAATAACCTCACATTGTTCAATACCAAGTAAGTATTATACTATATGTTGTTTTTTTTGTCCGAAAAATCGATCGAAAATCCTGACATAATGAAAAATAAAAAGTTGAAACCTTTATGAAATATAAATTGTAACATCGTTATATGTATATTATAAAATATATGATGTAAGTATAGTCAATAACTCAGCCGTTATTGTTAATTTCTCAGAAATAAAAACAAAATGTCATTATTACAATGTAATGGTAATTAAATTATAACAGAAAAGAAGTCTTTACCCAAACTAAGTTTCCACAAGTGCCTCATGAGGCTTTAATACAGAATTAACCATAATTATTTATTTATATTTTTAATGTACCGATACTGCTTAACCAAACGGAGTTTTTTATCAGTGATCTGTCATATTAGGCTATTACTAGAAATATGACTACTTGCTAAATCATAGCAAAATTCGATGTGGCCAGTACCTGTACTCTCATCTCATTGGAGTCAAATATTGTTATCCGAGGTATATTTATTGTTATCTAACCTTTGTAGTTTATATTTACCGAATTTGAATTACAGGTATTTATAATTAAGTTCCTTCCGTAACCCGGCAAGTTACCAAATGATAAATTACATTAATGGCCTCTTCGCAAGAAAACCTGTTTGATTGCGTACTCTGGTACCAAGTAATCAAACGTTCGAAGATGAAAAAGTAATATCAGTAAAAATTAACTCTGACGCCACGTTTTGAGATGAAGACAGTCTTTTACAATATTATTAGCTCGTTCCTCCGACACACTGTGCATCCAACGTAGAATAAAGTACTGTAATAGTATAAATAACGATAAAAAAGTCATATTTGTTTGCCAGGTGTAAGAATGTTTACTAAATTGTATTTGATTGCACACTTAATTAGTTATATTTAAGGCTGAAGCTATACAATTTTAATTATGTAGCTAACCATTAGTGAGCTTCTATAGGGGCAAACTTAAATAAAGTATGAAAGATATTAATGAATTCATTAGTCGGAGTTTTTATATGTTTTTTTATTTATGTGGGTGAATATTATCTTTAAGTAAAAGTCTAAACGTAAGATAAACACGAGTATGCTGATATTATATGTATGTATTTAATTGCAAATTGTAGTTGGTTAAAGAACTGATAGAATGTTTTCTAAGGCATATTTTATCTTTTATAGAACACAAGGACATAAATACATGGACATGATTGAGTAATACGTTTCAATATTGAGAGTATGAGAATCATTATCATCAGAATCGAAAGGATATTAATTAAATAATAATTATATTTTAGATCTAATTATTAAAACAAACTTATGTCTGCATAACTTGAAAGGTGTTAGAATTGCAAGTAGAAATCTAGTGTAAGATTTTTTCGACGGACAACAAAGAATAGATCCAGAGATATTCGGTTTGACGGGGTGGAGTGGTGAGGATTGGACAAGTATTGTCTGGGACCTGGCGCCACGCTCTTGGCTCGATGACAAAAATCCCTCGCCGCCTGCCGCTTACCAGTTTACATATTAAAGTTTCCAACCTGCTCCAAACAAAACCTTTAAGTAGTTTTAGTGCCAACGAGCTCTGTTTTGTAATAAGCTTATCTAGCAGTATGTACTGGAGTCAATTCCAATGAAATGTAACCTATGTTTGTGTTTTCCAATCTTATAATACATTAGTTTGCAGCCTCTACGGTTTGTGGATTTTATCCTCCATGGCTAAAATGAACTAATGTTTAAAACTTAGGTGCTTTAAAGCTTTATATTGGAGAGTTTTTAAATAATTAATATAATCAAACATGACTTATTCGTGAAAAATCTAATGATTTTGTATCCTTGAATTTATCATGTTACAAGTTATTAAAGTAGCTTTATTTATTCAAACCGCATAAAGTAGATCAGTGGATTGGCACTGTCACAAGGAGGAATTCTGGTTTTGAATAAGACCTACTATGATTAACAACAATCCACTTTCAACCTAAAATATACTTGTTTTGTAATTTATTTCTGTTACATTAGAATTTTTGAAGATTCATCATAACCAATGTATAAAAAATTAAGTAGATTAAAATGTCACAATTGAGTTTTTATGATTCGTAGTGTGATAATTATACCGACGGATGGATTTCTGATGTCATCAATCACTAGAAAGTACCCTACCCAGTAATGTAAATTAAGTGAAACTCTCTACCCTGGGAAAAGTATATGAAGTAGTATTAATCAGCTGTTGTATATAAACTACTCTCAGTCTCTGGCATAAACTATTTCTACTTCTCTATATCTACTTCTTCATTACCCGAGCCCACGAGTTACTACAATATTGTCTCTTGTGTTAGATTTTATAAGTTCGGTAAGCCAAATTCTGAACAATGCTTCAAATTTTAAAAATACAAGTATATCGGTTTTAATTATTAATAATTTTTTAATCAGTGCATATCGTCATTATGATATACCATGCAGTAACGTGCAGTACAACGTTCAAATTAACCTTCAATATACAGGTACATACATGTACCAAATCGGTATGTACATAAATTGTGTAGTATATATCCTAGATATATAATTTTCTTTACTAATAAATGGAATAATACAATTAATTATATTTAAATGTTCTACATTGACACCTAATATATTAGTTTTACATGTATTCTTCCTATATTAGGCGAATTAGAATTTACAACTTAAAAATTGAATCAGTGCATAATAACTCCAAATGTAACGAAACCGAGATAGGTCCATTTACATCAAAATTATTTATTTGAAACAATACTCACAATTTTCTTTTTATAGAAAATACACGTACTAGGCATTGAAGGTTGTCTGCATATCGTTGAGGATGTTATAATGCTTAATTTATTGCTTAAACACTTTTTGGGTTCTAATCAATTTTGCTCAACGAAAATTTAGTTAATCAAGTTGCATATATTAGATATGCTAGTGTATATCAGAAATTGCTTACTAAATATAGAAGACAAGAAAGTAATATTAACAGTGAGATATGATAATAGACATAAGCTATATCTACAAGTTGAAGACATATGAAAACATAATTATATATGTATACATTTCCAATATATATGTAAACTATTTACACTAACTGATAATCATATTTTCACAATTTGTTAGCATAAAATATTTTATTTTAATTTTCTGAGATCTAATTAAAAACCTTCATTAATTAAAGACGATTATTTATAACACGGTTTTATAAGTTAGTTTAATGTTAGAAGCAGGTATTCAGATGCTTAATTACCGTACCCTCTCAACAGTCCAAGTATCAAAAATTCATGATCCATAATCATCGAAAGCCATTCTCAGTATACAATTCGTACGCCATCTCAAGTAGCCATGCATTACACAAGGTGATCTGTGCATCAGAATATTTGTGTTTTAATTCTTTTAACGATATATTTGTTTCTTAAATAATTTATCTAGTAATTGTTGGATGTTTTTTGGTAAAAGACATCGTGTAACCAGTCGTAATTATCCATTTAAAAAATACAGATTAAATATCTTGTTTTAGATATTTAGTTTCTAAATTTAACTTTTACTTCTCAGTTATCACAGAACTTAAACATGATGCATTATTTAGGTCTGTAAAAGTATCAATAAAAGTTACAACATTGGTGATATAGTACTAGTATTGTAACCGTACAATACCACCACCATACTATTCACCATTCTACATTTATCAAAACGAACTTTAGTCAACCCTTTATCCAAAGCATGCATTGTTAAAAGTTATATCATATTAATCACAGCTATAACAACTGACCTGAATTAGTTGTTAAACTATAGCTTATCTGATTTCCAGTGCACGCATGCAGAACTTCTTAATAATATAAATGAATAATAAATTAAAGCGGTTATTCACTCCTTAGAGTAACACATAATAAATCAAAGTGTGGAGAAGAGAGAACTGTGATAACGGAGAG
This sequence comes from Homalodisca vitripennis, assembly GCF_021130785.1. NCBI lineage: Eukaryota > Metazoa > Arthropoda > Insecta > Hemiptera > Cicadellidae > Homalodisca > Homalodisca vitripennis. The sequence continues at coordinate 37,524,383 of NC_060210.1, forward strand.
TTTATCAGAGAGGGTGTAATATATAGCGACACTAACACGGCGGGAACAAGCCGGAACATGGCCGCGACTTATCTCTTGTTTCTAGCGGCTACTTGCACCATAGTACTATCGTTATAATAAAGAAAGGATTTCATATAACGGTTAAGCAGAAATGTTCCATCTCTTATGTGGAATTGTGTTTTGTGCTAAACGCTAATAAGATATAACATTTATTTTATAAATTTAAATAAAACATGTTTTACTAGAAAGTTACTACCAGTTTAATCAACTTGTTTATTAGTTTAATAAATACAGGCACATACACATATTGTCTAGAAATACATATTAAGGCTAAATGTTTGTAAAATATATTGCAATGCATTTGTTGTTATCGCCTATGAAGAATTAGTTGCAAATAGAATTGTTAGATACTAGATAATGTTATATATTCATAATATTATATGTTTGTAGTGAGTCTAGGTCCTATTACTTGAGGATTATAATTAATAGCTTTTAATTTTAGTTGAAAATTGTAATTTTTTATAAAAAATATATTAAAACCAAGTATGGATACAACTTAGCACCACGTACCCGTAACAGCCTTAGGCGAGGCCGAATATATAATTCCCAAGAATATAGATACATGTGTTACTAAATCCATGTTCATTACCTAAGAGGATTTTACTCCTGGCTGGTTTATACCTTTCAGTTGAACCCACATTGGGCACCGCACAGACCGCTGATCATTTAAATCTGGGCAACCTCATGTACGTCCGGAACGGCACATCACTAACCGCTAATGTCGAGATTCTGAGTACTAGGGTATTTCAATAGGTCTAAATTCGGAGTTGGAGTTGGTGGGTTTCCCTAATAAGAACATTTTCTTGCTACCTATACACAAGGGCGCGCCAACCTATGCCTGCTTTGATCTGAGAGACTGGTTAAGAGCTGACTTTCTTATCCTTATTCTGAGGGGACATGACTGTGACTACTGCCCTAAAATCTTTGTCATGGATCTCTACAGAAGGCTACTCTTACTCTTTACCCATTCAGAATATCCTGTCACTGAGGAAACTTTGCAAAGGTCCTTTTAGTACTAGGTGTAACTTTTAAGATTTTCAGTCTTATGAGAAAAAATTACGTCATAAAATAGTAATTAATTTATTTAGAAATTGACTTATGATTCATTTATTATTACATTTCTCGTTACCACCATCGTTTTCCACTGTAGAAATATCCACTAACGCTCAGTCAGCTCCTTTTGAACTTTACGAGATATCGTGAGGATTACCATACAGAGAGACAGAAATTAAACATTTCTAGTCTCTGGAGTAAAACATACAATAATAATAATAATCCAAAAAAGCCAATAATCGTACGAAAATGAGCTAAATTTTAAATTACAAATCATGGTATATCCAAGTTAAAATAACAAATTGGCTTCTGAAATACCCGTATATCACAGGTTAGAATCTTGGACGCAATCCAGACCTCCAGCATGAGTAACGAGGCTGTTTACCGAACTCGGGACTACAGGATGAATTGACATACCATATTGAAGGTTTAAGTGGAACTACAGTTATTTTTTTAATATTTAATTTTTTAGCTTATAACTATTTTCTTAACAACGTTTATTAGTAATAACTGTTGATGGGAGAGCAAAAGTTGGAAAATCAAATAGCTATTGTAAAACTTACTGAGTAATAACACTATTTGCAAGTGAGGATTAATTAGTAATAAAGTTTATGATCACTTATAATTGGGCTAAATAGCAAAATCTTTTATTTGTGAAAAAATTTTACGTTATGGTTGTTACATCGACAGCTACATTGCAGGATGTATTATTCATAACTTTTAAATTCTTCACTTTTTCAAAGTTTATTTGGTAAAGAAAAGATTGCAGTACCTATGACCTAACCTACAGGTATATTAAGGCTGCTGTACACACTGAAGATGGTTTATACCGAAACACGTGTATGAAATAAAATTAATTTAAAAAAAAGGGTTTTAGTTCACCATTCATTATTCTAGTGTGTGTGTGTGTGTGTGTGTGTGTGTGTGTGTGTGTGTGTGTGTGTGTGTGTGTGTGTGTGTGTGTGTGTGTGTGTGTGTGTGTGTGTGTGTGTGTGTGTGTGTGTGTGTGTGTGTGTGTGTGTGTGTGTAAATCGTACTTTTTTCAATTGATAGGTTGGTTTTCATTCCTTAGAGTGCTAACATTTTTGCCAGCTTTCTCGCCTTTGAATACAGAATGAGAATCTTAGGACACGCGCAAATGCGCATATACTTAAGGTTTTATGCCTTGTATAAATATGAATTGTTCTCTTCTTCTTAACTTTAATAGTACAAAAAGTAATACTTAAAAATTTTTACAAAAGAAAAAATCGTAGACAGTGCCAGTTTCAGTGATCTCTCCAAAATTAAAAATTATATAAAGGAATATATTTATCCTCAGTTCATTTTAAATTTGATTCAACCGGCAAAAGTTTAATGAAAATTTAAAGTGGTGTATGCAAGTGAGATTTAAATATATAGCCTTTAAATAGTGGCCTTATGGATGAAATCAGTTGTTAAATATTAGTTTTGAACCGTAATAATCGCAAAGTCTACTTTATTAGAAACATTTTTCAATAATTTGAAACAATTTTGGGATAAATATGTTTATGAATTATAATGTTTTTTTTATTATTCAATAAGAATTTTTTTACATTTTAAATTTGTTTTAGACTTGTGTATTTGTTGGCCCTTGTGATCACAATTACGTATGATCAAAATAATATTGCAGACTAAATAAAATTATTTTTTAATATTATACCCATTCAATAATAAATAGTAATATATATATATATATATATATATATATATATATATATATATATATATATATATATATATATATATATATATATATATATATATATATATATGTATATGTATATATATATATACTATAAAATATTACACAGTTAATATAAATAGTATTATCCTTTGTCTATGAAATCTTCTTTTCCAAAAATAAATACAGTGAAACGTGTGTCGTTCTCAAATAGCATTGAAACACTGGTGCCAATCTTCTTGTATTCCAAACCTACATCCCACTTTTGTACAATAATTCACTTTTATAGAGCAATGGGGAAACATTTAAAGTCTATATTTATGTCGTATCACATTTCAGCACTTATTTATTTAGTTGTTTACACTCCGAATGTTAATACAACAGGAAAAAATAAATTGCTATTTCTGAAATATACTACAATTTCCGAAAGATCATGAGACCATAACATAAGTTCATTGTACTCGTATTACGAAAATGTGTCATATATCATTAAGGGACGGTTTATATCTGAAGCTATTGTGCTCTACGATACTGGACTGAAAACCCAGAATTACTTAACACATAATGCACATGATATTTTGCCAAACTATTCAAGCCACCAATGCCACACTAGACGTTTACACTACATTTGGCCCAAATTCGATCCACCCTAAATATCTAATGTTCTGGTAGCTCTGATAAAAGCTACAACATGAAGTACTACAACATACATACAGTCATCTACAGGCAATCAATGTTTCGCCATAAATGCTTGATCCTTACTGACGTCACTCCCCAGGATTATTCCCGGTGCCTTGTACATATATGTAGGATAAATAGTTTCTTGACTGACCCCCCTTTGGTGAACTACCCATTTCATATAAGTCCTTAGTATAACGGTCGTTGGTTTGAACGATTGCACGATTTAGTTTATACAAAATTAACAATTTTCTCTGCGTCCGGTTTGTATGTAAATAGAATAGCTTTATAATACATGCATTGTTCATAATAAACGATATTTTCTGACTATTTATAAAAGTATTTTTCAGTTTTTATTACAAAAATATAATTTGGATTAAAACCTTATGAGGTTATAGTGATGAAGGTTTCCTTTTTGAAAAGTTTTATAATATATATTATACACATTAATATTATTTTTCTGTTATTTATATAATTTTGAGGAGCTTTTTATACATTTCAAACTTTATTTAGTTACAAACCTTTTCGATAATTTACACATATTTCAAATAATGAATATAAATAAAAAAATAACGTAACCATTTAAAGTTCCAAATCAACAACAATAATAATAATATATAGTAAGTATATTGACATATACAACACTATCGTTCTAATGACCTCTTATATTTTACAACCCTCAGTGTATCACGTGTTGCCGTTTTTAAATGTATTAAATGAGTTAAATTGTCGTTAGTATTACCTCATTACTATTGCTACATGCTTTTTATATTTTTTCCCATAACAGTTTTTGGAAATGTATCATGATAAAATCGAGAAAAGGTGAACATTATAAAAAGTCGAGAGGTATGACCTTTGAATTTAATGAAGCGGGAAACATCCCTTTAAGACTTCAGACGTCCAGGACAGTAGCAATTTGTCAAAGGTACTCGAATCACACTTTTGTTTTATTCTGCCGGAGTGAACTTAGATCGCTTTAACATTCTTTCATTTTTGGACCTCAGTTTTATGGTTTGATATTAAAACTGTAGTGGAAATCGTAATTACTTATCAACAATTGTGTTACAAAATTTGTATCAATACTTACCCTATGCTCCATACATAAATCGAAGTTAGATGAAATGTTTTGATAATGTTAAAAGACCTTAATGAAACTAATTATTTTTATTGGTTGGGTAATGGCAAGGCCTATCTCTTATTGTACTGGAGAAATGTCCTTCCTACTTGTCTATTTGCCTTCCTGTCTTCTATATTTCTGCAAGATATTTCGTTGATAAACTGATCTATAGACTTGAAAAAACGCATGAAGCTTCAATCATATTTGATGAAAACCGAGTTTGATTATCGTGCATTACACTCTGTGGGATTTGGCTGAGCATTAGGGAATATTTCGATAATGGTCTCATGAGTAACTATTATGGAAATGAGAAAATATATTAAATATGTATTTGTAAACAAATTTAATATACTCATAATAAATTTGGAGAATGGCTAACGCACGTAGCCTAGTTATTAAAATACATACTACATAAGTTTAAAGTGGCATGGTGTGTATATTGTTATTATTTGAACATTGATGTGAAACTGTAATTGGTAATGGAAAATGTAATGGTTAATTTTTAATGAATTATGTGGCTAAATACCTCAATAAATATTTTATTTGCAGAAATACAATTTAGGAGGGGACTTAATTTTTAAATATGGAATAATAAATTATATTAATTTTCCAATTTCAACCATGGAAATTTGCTAAGCGGCTTTGCAGCCTATCATTTAGTAGGCTAATATGGTTTCTCTTTTTTTCCAAGGGTTGTAATATTTCTTTATTGTATGATTGATTGTCTGTGGCTTTATTGAGCTATACATATTTTCTTTGAATCTTATCAAAGCTTGCTACGCGGCAAGAGGTGTGACGTTCTGCTACCTGTTTTAGAGAATAGTTCTACAAGTTAGGTTTCAAATCAAAATCATAGGTTTCATATATAAAGCGCAATATTATTTCATCAAAACTAGCACTAACCCAATACAGTTATTCCCTTGATGGATTGCATCTCCTTGTGATAAATTTTTATACACACACTAAATGTAAATTAAATTTTTAAAGGCAGGTAATTTGAAAAAGTCTTCAAACAATTCTCAATTGATAAGCTATTTAGAATTATATTTGTATACTGTAGGAAAATCTAAATGAAAATTATATTTAATTTTAAGTCATTAAGTTGCAAATATAAGGCAGTCTTAAAACGTCACTCGTCATATTACAGGAACGGAAACTCTCAATAATAATGTATCGTTATGTTTAATGAGATAAAGTATCACTGGTAATTATTAGAAGATATTGTATGTAGCGATTGAAGACTTTTAAATTAGGAATAAGCAAGGCAAAATAGTTAGAATTCTTTTAGAAATGGATTTTAAGAAATTTAAATTTGGAGGATAAGGCGATTATTATTTGTAAAAATTTAATTTACGCTTTAACAAACAGGGATACAGCAATTTATAAAAATAACTTAGTTCAATTTCATTCAAGCCGATATCGAAAAGTGAATTAAAAATAAATACTTTTTAGACTCATGTTATGAGTTTAATATGAAATATTAATTTTATTATATTTGTTTTAAACCTATAATTATATTTTATTATGATTTATATTTATTTAAGATATTTAAAAGTTTTAATTAATTAATATATAATCTATTTTTTTATTCCGACCATAATTGTCACCCGCTTCCATCAACTCACAACGTAATTTGTGGTGGGACCGCATTAACCCAGTCAGTCATTCGTTATTGATTACGTCACTCTGATTAAGTATTTATTAGAAATCGTGGCTTTCGAATATTGCTTGACCCAAAAAGTTTGTGGATGTTATCAACCAATGTATTTTATGAAACAAATCATAACATTTCTACAATTTTTGTAATAATTATGCTGCTTATAGTAATATTTAAATACATACGACTTTTTAGATCTAGTTATACTTTGACAGAATACTTTAGAAGACACCATTTATTGAATATATTTTGATTATATTATATTGATTATTAGACCACATATCTATTCGGTACACATTATATATTTATGGGGTCTCTTTACTTGTGTAGTTATTACAATTATCCCTTTGCTTAAGCACGCAAGATCGTTTTCCTATAAAGGTAATTAACTATTTATTGAGTATGCATTGAGTAACTTTTTAATTTGGCCAATAACTTACCAATACCTCATTACCTGTATACCTTTTCCAATAGCACTAAAACATGCAATATCTATTACTTTTAATTAATTCCATCACAAGTCATGAAACGTACGGTATTTACTTAATGGCTGTGAATATGTTTATATCCAAAATTTTTTAATTCCTTCCTCCAAAATATGAATGAAATATTTTTTTATTATTTATACAATTGAGAATATATAATTTTAAAATAAGCCAATTATCACCAGTATAAAAATTATTTTCGTCAGACTCAAAACATAAATTTCATCAGGAGTGTTTATTTACTTTATCACAAGTTCTTTAAAATAAAATTCGTTAATGTTGAAGACACGAAATCACGCTATCTCTGCAACTCCCAGTCATTTGCCTTAGGAGCGGGAGCTCTTATACATCAACAGAGGAGGGAGTTCGTGTAATATAATTATGCCTAAACATCCCTGAGGTAGGAGAAACATTTTGTTACAAATCTCTGTAACCATAGTCCTCCCATTCTATTGTACTGAATGTTCGAATAACTCTTCAGGGATCGGCTTATTTGTTATTATATACGTTATTAGATTTATCGTAGTGTATAATAAGAAATGTCTATAAAAGTATATGCTCGAGCTAAGTCATATATTTTTGAATCGAGACCTAGAGATGATTATAAAAACCACCCATAATATCTTTTTTAATCTTGTCTCTTTGAGATGCGTAGGATTGCTAGTATTAGTAAGCAAGACTCTTAAAAGAAGCTGTTCCAACTAAGTGGTATTTAATATTCAAAAATTTTAATTTATTATTATTTAGATTATAAAACAATTATAATAAAAAATGTCACAAAATGGCCAAATTGTTTTATCTAAATTGAACTGTGTTTGTATATTCAATAGTTTTAAGAAATTACACTTCAGGTTTGTTGTCTTATTAATCTCAGCTGGTTTTTGACAACGATAAACTGAATGGCACCAGTCCAAAATGTGGTAGAACATTATAGCTTAAGTAATACCCACGTTTCCAGCCAATCTTTCGGAAAATTTTATTGCTTTTCGGTCCTCTGCAGTTTTATATATAATGAGCTAAAAAAAAAAAAAAAAAAAAAAATAAGAAACAAACTATTAAACAACTAGTCGTTAATATCTCACGTCACTTCAAACAGACGTTGTTTTGTGCCACCCTGTAGTTTTATTTATATCAGCCTCATACTTTATAAATAAATCAAATCCAGCTAGCAACTTATAATATGGCTACTGATAACCAAATCTCAAACTATCAATTTTATGTGTGGAATCGGGTTTTTTAATTTGACTTCCATATTTATATTGCGTCTCCCGAGGAATTAAATTAAGATCCATTCTAACTAAAGAAGAAAAGAACGATCACCACGCTTAAAATCACCAACAAGTACTTTGACGATCTAAAGAAATTTATTATAACTTCGTCGATCTAACGCTTCTTGTCAGTCTGAGAAAAACGACTGAAACCGATCCAATTGTTAAGTATTTATTGCATTAAATAACTTGTTTTTTATTGCCTAATATGAAAAGGCTACTTTTATTGAATAATAATTATGTATACAGGGTGTTTGAAAAGTATGGGTACGGCTTAATATTTTAAAAACCATAGGAGATAACATCTATAAACTTTGCACAGTGTTATATGGCTATGTAAACTATTTTTCCTTGCTTTACCATGACATGCCAACCATGGGGGGACGGCCCACAGAGGAAAACATGGAAATCTTAAATTGAAGCATGGGTCGAGTGATACCTCATTTGAAAGAGCTCACTTAGTAGAGTTGAATTCCGCAAACCGCATCTCAAAAGGTTTATCCAATCAGAAATGACGGGTGGTTTTAGGTACACATTGTGAAGTACATTATGCGCTGCCATTTCTGACTGGATCGTCGTATTCTGATGCGGTTGGCGGCGTTTCACTCTACTAACCAATGTGTTTTCACTGACTTTTTTTAATTAGCAAATTATATCATAAATTTATAACACAATAAATAAAACACAATAAATACCGATGTTTTTTAGTTTTATTTATTGTGTTATAAATTTATGACATAATTTGCTAATTAAAAAAAGTCAGTGAAAACACATTGGTATAATGTACTGTACTTCACAATGTGTACCTAAAACAACCCGCCATTTCTGATTGGATAAACCTTTTGAGATGCGGTTTGCGGAATTCAACTCTACTAAGTGAGCTCTTTCAAATGAGGTATCACTCGACCCATGCTTCAATTTAAGATTTCCATGTTTTCCTCTGTGGGCCGTCCCCCCATGGTTGGCATGTCATGGTAATAGCAAGGAAAAATAGTTTACATAGCCATATAACACTGTGCAAAGTTTATAGATGTTATCTCCTATGGTTTTTAAAATATTAAGCCGTACCCATACTTTTCAAACACCCTGTATATTTTTTGGACAATTTATACTCTATATTTGCCTTTATTTTACTAAACTGTATATACTACATTAATTCTATATCTCTTTCTGCGGCCTAGTGCCTACAATACCATTCCTTACTGGATTAAAATATTCACGTACAGTGACAGACCAATGAACCATTGTTTCCCGAATCAGCTGTTTACTGTAAACTCACCAACCAATCACAACGGTTGACTTATCAATTGCCTACCTTGCAAGCGACGGCACGCTTGCTCGTTATACTCTCGGTCCCGCCTGGGGCACTTATGTACTCTCTAGCCACTGCTGACCATACTTACTCTCTCCCCCATGTGTTACTCTCTCACTTAAAATATTAGTTTCTATTTGTTGTACATTTACATTAACATTAAAGTCAGTGCTCTGGATTGGCAATCTCTACCAGAACGTCTCTGCTCCCGGACACCCGCGTCTACCGTGCTCTACAGGACTGGCCACAGTGTTATGAACTATTCGTTTGCGGTCGTATTGTGCGTGAGTGAATCCGTGAAGGACATCTTCCGTCTTCACGCCTGCCTACAAGACTGCTGCAGCCTATTTCCACACTTACTGATCACAACCTGGCCCTCCACAACAGCAGACTACAGTTAGGTACCTCTCATGAAAATAAAGGTAACTGTTTATTTTATACACTTTATTTGAATATGCACTGTTCATAAACTCATTATGTGTAACCTAGTGAACTCTTGTTAAAATCAGTGTGTTCGGCGTCTTCACTGCCTAGTGTGAAGTGGTCCTTCTTAATCGAGCCTCTAAAATATTATTTCACGGTTCTATAACCAAAAATTCATTCTTTTCACCAATCATCTCGAAAATCCTGCCAAAAGAAGAAATGTCAGACACTTCAAAACCACTAGGTCCACTGGTAATGAATAAAATCTTATGGGACCGTTTAACGTCAAGTGCATGCACGACGAAGCCACATACTTTCTTGAAGAATGAGTGGTGAGAAACCGGCAAAGATTCATTAGGTGACTACTGGAATGATCCAAAACACGCTGCCTTGATTCTCTAACAAAATAGCGCTGTTCTTTACGCTACAATGCATTTCAACCCTTGCCTACGAAAACTTAAAGCTACCTTCGCTTTCACATCACTATTGACAACAATCGAATCATCAACTCCAAATTCCTCCATTGCTTCCACGCCGAAGGTTAGAGCTATCATCATTTGAACGTCGCCGGTGAGTCAACGGAAGGACATTTAGGAAAACCTAGCAACGGCTAGATGTTCCTTCTCAACTCTGGCCTACATGTCGCCGAACAAAGTGATATATACACTGGAATAATCCGACATCTTCTGCGTCTATTAAAATCCATCCTACATTACCAAAATCTCTTTATTCATTGCTGTTCACCCAGTTATTGTCAATATGATACTCTCAAAACACTCTTTGGTTTTTAAATAAACCTCTAGAATATCACCACAGCTTTTGTAGCGAGCAAAGCAGCAGTCGTTAAGATCGACCCAAATCTACTTGATTACTAATCTTAAGGGAACATAGGAATTATTGGATTATTCTTTGTAGCAAAGGTGACCATGAAAAATCCATGCTACACCATTACATTCTTGATTATAGTTACTACATCAATTACAGAGCTTCATTTAGTCTCTCGGAACGTAGTACATAACCTAAGAATCTTTATTATTATGTAATTTTATATTAATAACAATACAATTAGTTTGAGAATTGACCTGGAAGGTGCAACACTGTCTGACTCAGACCTTTGAATAGTGTTGCATGAGATCAGTTTTTAAGCTTTATTGTTGCGTATATAAGACTCTTCTTACGTATGACTAGTGCCCCCTCCCCCCACCACAATAACGAACAATGTCAGATCCTATCAAGTTCCGTAAGGTATATTGGAGCTGCTGTATACAATTATTCAGCTATACAACTGTCTCATTTAATCTGTCTTTTCCTCAGACAAGGACAGATTTAAATTAAAGTGATATAATTCCCTAACAAATTATATTATTTTCCAAAGACTTACGGTTATTCACAGCCCATCTTTCCTACATCGCCGAATGTGTACTTCGTGAGTTAACTGTTTGCAACTAATCCTAGACTTACTTCTTTCACTACATTGATATTGAGTAACATTTATTGTAAAAAAATATGGAAACAATAACATTACAGTAAATTCATTACTATAAAGCAATCTGTTTGTTAGGCTACATCATATACAATATTTTCCCTATGCGTTTTAAAACCGGTTCAAGAATTTTTGTAGCTCTTTTTACGCAGGGAACCGAAAGTTAGGCTCCATTTGGACGGAAGCCTGACCAATGTTGTGATCTGGTTAATCCTATTGTCCCCCCCTGTAGGCATAACCCCGGGACACGACTTTTAAAAGCTCTTGTCTTTTGTAAACGGTCGCTGCAATATTCATTTTGAGCTTAGTGTTTTCTGACTTCGTATAATATATTTCTCAGTGAGAATCAGTCTATTTTTGGTAGAGAAGTAGCTAATAATCTTCTGGAATTAGAATGCATACATGTTGTACCGAACTTATTTTTATAAAATAGCAAATTAATTAATTTTAAATATTAAAACTGTTTCTAAACTGTAATACGAACAAACATTACGAAATATATTAAAGTGTATATATTAACATAAAGTGTTCAGTATAAAATATTGTAATAACTTTTAAAAGGTTATTACAAATTAAAAGAACTCATTAATTTCTATAATCAATAAAAATTAACATTATTTAACATTGAGAAAAACGTATTTAAACATAATTTATTTACAACATCATATCGTAAATAGGCTCTCAAACTTTTATATTTCGAATGCATAAGGTAACAGTACATCTCATGCAACAATCTGTATCTTTGCATCTGATGCAATAACCTGTATCTTTGCACTGCTATGGCTGTTCCCGTTATTTTCCAATTCCCCTGTTCCTTAATGTAGAAATCATTGGTAAATTAAATTATAGGTAATCAGTGTCGCATCCATCACGGCAATGGGGGCTCGTGTAATTTTACGCTTTACGTATATGCCATTGTTTCATACGCTTTTTGCTTTGTAAAAGGCTCTAATTTCAGAGAGCAAGTTTCTAAGTTTCATGTTAGTGCTTGTTACTGTGTTACTGTTTTAGTTTTAGCTTTACCAAACGTATTATACATAGCTTGCTACAAATTAAAAAAGGCGATGCATGTATGTATCTCCAAATCATTTAATGATTCATTATAGCATGATCTGTATTAAAGAACTACCTGTTCATACGTAATTTTAATTTTAATTGAAAAGTAACCATGAGCTAGAACCTTCCAATATCTTATTTAAATAAGCTTTTTGTAAAACAATGCCACAATAATAACAGAGTAGGACGATATAAGAATTGTTATTACTTTTAGTACTTAAAATGTTCATATAAAATCAGCCTGCCCCATTATATTACTTTCGCATTGTACTTAAATTATATGTAAGCCTATGTGTTGTTTGGATATGTTCTTAAATAAAACTAAGCTCTTCCCATGTGTCAATTTAAACGGTGTACTGGTAAATAAATTATACAGAATTTAAATTATTTAACATAAAAAAATTTTAGTTACTTAACCAATTTATAATAGTTTGTATGTTTTCTATTATATAGTACAATTCTAGCAGATACCTGAGCACGCAATTTAGTAGGATTTTCGCGTGTATGAGCACTTCCGGTTCGAGCGAATTATATAACCGGTGCCAATGTTGGGTTTGACTTGTTGCCACAATCTACACAATATAATAAAAAGTGTATATTTATGGCTATTTAAATTTATTTTAGTCTTAGAATTTTTTCTGCCATACTATAATTTATCTTATTTTCACAATCAAGGATATTACCATAAAAATTTTAAAAATACACCACAAATCCTTTTGAAATACATTCTTGGACTTTTTAACTTAGGTAAAATGTCTTGTGACTTGTTATTTAAATAGGTAAATTCAAAATAAACACAATGATATAAAAAAAATTCATCTCTACGATGGTCCTAGCAAAGTTTAAGGTTAAACGATCCCTTACGTAAAAGTGTGTAAATTAAGTCCTGATACATCTAGATATGTTCCAAACAGATGAAGATATCAATGTACAACCTTTACCAAACTTAGTACATTACTTTTGTGGAGGTTTTGACGGTAAATAAATTTAAACCCTTTTTTAAAAAGGGGGTAAAAGGGGATAAATTTATTTTTTTATGGTTAAAATAATGCAACAAACTTATAATTTGGACAATACCACTTTCATGCCCATATCAACACAATGCATGCGAGATACCATGTAGTACGACTTTTTGGGGCCCAGCTTATCCCATACGTATCTAATAATTTTGGTATGCATAGTTTTGGTAAGAGGCGTCTTTTTCTACTAGTCATTACAATGTATGGGTTTATCTGCCCCCCCCCCCCTCAGATAAACCAGGGGTGAACTTTTTTCCCCTAAAACAAGGAAAAAATTAATTTAATATGTATAGTAAATGTTAAATTTTAATATCTCAATCCATTTGGATTATATCCAGGCGTATCAGGAATCAATTTAAACCCTTTTATGTAAGGGGTTTTGCCGATAACTTATGCTATAATCGTCGTAGAGATGTTTTGTTCCTGTCATTGTGTTTATTTTGATTTTATCTTGCAAATAAAATGTCACAAGAGAGGGTTACAATTTGAAAATGTAAAGTGACCCCCTCAACCCCCCTTTGAAAATGGGAGATATAGTTTTACCCTCCAAAAAGTCCATAAAAGTATTTCCAATAGACATGATAAATTGCATATCGATATCGAATATATCCAGGTGTATCAGGACATAATTTACACCCTGAATTTATATATATATATATATATATATATATATATATATATATATATATATATAAGGTCTGGTAGTAAAACATTACGATGCAATCAATTTTACTAAGGTTAAGTAAATATTCAGGGTTAATAAAAGGTCTGGAGACCCCCGACTAATATTGTAACGGCTCACACGAGAAAAACTTAACTCGCCACACATTTATGTTATATTATGAGGTACTTTTTGGGCATAATTACTGCTTCATTCACAAACCCAAAATGGGGGATTTTGGGGGCAGCTAAAAAATTTTAAATGTAAAGCCCCATCAAGTGACCTGTCATTTTAAAGCCCCTGATAAAAGAAAACAAACAACGCAAACTAGAGGTCTCTATCTTAACCCAGTCAAAAATTAATTCTGGCTTATACAATTTTCAATTGGCAGTCATTTTAAAATAAACAACATTGACTCATTAAAATAAACAATATTCATTACGAAACACAGCCATAACATACACAAGTGTAGCAATTGTTTTTACAAACTACAAAATAGTGGTCGTTGACCACTCATCCTCGCCACTTATAAGATTATTTGATATGGTTTCATTTACAGCAACAAAAGAACCCAATATCAATTATCTATAAATTTAATTTGATATCCGTACAGACTCCTTCTGTGCCATGGACCAGTTAAATGTGTCATGATTGGTACACTTGGAGCCAATTTCATTGTAGCACCACTCGCGTCTATCCGTAAGCATTGTCATTTGTGCTCAAAGTGTTATATTTAAATATTTATTTAACCTTAGTAAAATTTATTGCATCGTAATGTTTTACCGATTTCATGTACAGGTTTATGTGGGCTTAGGGAGAACAATTTCCTGTCATGTCCCCAGGTCGTTTTATTTAGGAGATTCTATGTTCTCAATAGATTTTTCTAATTAAGAATTTGTGTTCCAATAGTCAGAATTGTGGGTTCAGTAATAAGCAAACTATTGGCTTTAAGCTTTTTACCTTTATAATATGTATGGTTTAATTTATGGAAATATAGAAATAAACTGTACGTATTACATAGATTTGTATATGTTAATACTTTTGAAAAATGACTACATAAATTCACCAATTTAACTACCTCCTGTTAAAAACCTTATAAATACATAGTGTTTTGCAAGAGGTTTGCACCACTTCAGTATTTGATATTAGACACGAAAACAAACGAATAGTTCACATAGCCATGTGTCCTATCTCGCTTCTTTTAGTGTTTGTCCATATTGGGTTTATTTTAATAATCATATCTCAAAAGTCATTCGAGGAAATAACATAAACTTTGGCAATTATTTTAAGCTAATAAAAGTAAAAAAATAAATACTAACTATTAATTTCCATTTTAAAATGGCGATAATATAAAGTTTTCATACTTGTATAGTATATACTCGACTCTCTGTATTAAATCGAAATATAAAACTGATCTTGAAGTGAAATCATTTATCGATTTAAATTCATGCATCGAACATTTCTCAAGACTCAATCTGAAAACAAACAGCTCAAAATCAAACTCAATAACTTTTGGCCTTCGGCATCGACAAGAACAGGAGTATCGTCCCGCAGTAATGATGGACGATGTTCTCTTGGAAGAGGCCGAATCCGTTAAGTTCCTTGGAATGTACCTTGATCGAGGACTGACATGGGACTTTCACATTGACAGCATCTGCTCCAAGGTTGCTTCTGGCATTTATGTTTTGCGTAACCTTGCAAAATTCTGTTCTATTGATGTATTAAAAACTGCCTACTTTGGCCTGATACATCCATATTTGTCTTACGGCTTAAGATTGTGGGGCAGCTGTTCTAAATACCAATTCGAAATAGTATTTAGAGCTCAAAAGAAAGCTATCAGAATTATTTACAAATTGAATTTCAGAGAGTCGTGCAAAGATGCCTTCAGAGAGCTTGGATTGTTAACTTTACCCTGTCTCTATATTCTCGACGTCGTTCTATACTGTCGACTTAAATGCGAGTTGATCCAAGGCAGTGACGTCCACCAATACGAGACAAGAGGCAGGGACAACTTTCGGATTGTTCAACATAGAACGAGTGCATTTGAACACTTGCCGTCCCAAGTTGGTGTGAAACTGATAAACAAGCTGCCTGAGGGAATAAAACATCTCATTGATTCTAAACTATTCAAATCTCGATTAAAACACCTCCTGGTGTCAAAGGCGTTTTACTCCGTTGAAGAGTTCATGTTGAGTTGCTGGGATTAAAATTATTTAAAACTATTGAAAACACGAATAAATATAAACCCCCAGTTCTGTTATACAATTAAATAGCAATAACTGCAATGGAACTGTATATTATTATGAATGTACTTGACGCATGCATACAATGTAATAATTGTTTGACGCAATAAAGGTTATTATTATTATTATTATATAATATATATAAAACTATTGAATCTGCACACTGTCGTTTGGGAGAGACAGATATGATTGTAGCCACTACTAAGGGGCCTGTTGAAGAAAATCATGACAAAGAAGAAAATATTTTGGAAAATTTTGAGGAAAGCCCAGGTACACTTGTAAGCGTAAAGTAAATTTCAAATTGACTAAATGTTAAACACACTGGAAAATGGTGGACGTTTCACTCCAATGGCCTATACCCATTTCACCTTCAAGACTACCCTCCAAGGAATGAACATAATTGGTAACTTAGAAGTTATATTTAAAATCTAAATAATTTTAAGAATGTGTTATTTACATACGAAGCTACAATTTTTCAGAGATAGTATGATAAATTCTTTAACATGCATTCTTGCACACCAGAGAATCCTTACATGTGTGATTCGGTCTCACCAACCCTAATATGCTTAAATGTATGGTTCTGCAGAGCCACACATTCTTCGGCTCCATCTCAAAGGAAAAAAATTTCCTATAGTCTGAGATGACCTTCACCAGATTTCATGGAAGAAGTTCAACTCTTAATAAGAGAAGACAATGGTCTGCCAATTTATTTCAGTATTACTGCGACTAATCATTTCAATGGATTAACAACTGAAATGGATTGGGCGTAGAGGAACTGTAATTACAACAAGTTGTACTGCACACATAATTTATAAAATATTGTTTTACAATCTAATGCTACCTTAGTTAGTTATAGGGACAGACAATTAAAAACAGAAGAGTATGGAACATAGATTTCTGATTTACAAGAATTGCTCTGACAGGTGCAAGGAGGATGCAACAGCATTAGGTTTACTGCGGGGCTATTTACAATATCAAGAAACTCTTTACACCACAGAACTGAAGCATGCATTGCTGAAAGAGGGCGCCACATTGAGCAGTATTTGTAACTTTAGATCCGAATGTAACTTTTATGTAAAAATAAAACTTCTGATGCATATACGTGTTACATGTTATTTCGAAACAGTTGCCATAACGCAAATGTCAATAAATAAAACAAAATATAACTTAGTTGAATTAATTCTAGTAAGAAGGACTAACCAATCACTAACAAAAAGTTGTCTCAACTTTTTGCTACCTAATTTTCTTGTATCATGACATGCTTTCGAGATATTGAATAAATAATAATAATGTAAATAACGTGAGAAAAATTGAAAATTTTTTAAATAATTCAAAATCTGCAAAAATTCTAAAGAATGAGACAAAAAAAATTAATTATATTTTCTGTACTTCAAAACAACTCGAGATTTAGTATGCATTCAAAGGCTATAAGGATATAAATGCGCTAAATTAGTCAGCACTTCTCCACTGCAAGAAGAATTAAAATATCCATAAGGGGGAGAAACACAATATGACAACACATGTATGGCTCTCGCAACAAAGATAAGTGTGCGCCAACAAAGGCACTAACGATGGATTAGGACACATATCGAAACGTGACTCTCATTGTCTTTAAGTACTACTAACAGTGGTTTTAAATATTCCGAAAAATATCACTGTATAACGTTCATATTTAAATCCTTTTATTTATTGTTATTTACCAATAATCAATTATTATTAAATAAGTATTTTACACAAAAGTTTATATATAATTTAAAGCTCATGAACGCTATCTAATATATGGGTACTTAATAATGGCTTTTATAATAATTCACACGAAATTAATCATATTTAGGCATATAAAATTTTCTTCAAAAATATTTTTTGGAAATAGTTACAGTTTATTCCACGATTACTTACCATGCAATAAAATTTCAAATGCTTATAATTAATTAATTTTGATTTAACTTTTTTACTTACCTTAAAAACATATTTGATCACATTTTCTCAGATGGTATAATATTGTAAACTTTCATAGATTGCAAACTAGGAATAGTAAAGTAAACTAAATTCATAAATGGCACTGATGTAATATGTTATTATATTCAATTCAAATATAGAACCTATTCAAGAAATGTTATATTTAGCATTTTACCTGCTTTTAATATAATTGTTTATGGAAGTTACGACCTCAATTTAAACAATCCTATTTTTTGGTTGTTTCAGTTTATCGAAAAGTCCTTCAAACAGTATTTATACTAATGGAAGATTTATCTTGGGAAATTACGAAATGTATCTGGATCCACAGAACAGAGGATAAAATGTATACAAAGTATTGAGGAAATATCATTGATTATTATTTATTATACAACAACCAAGTTCCTCAAATGCGATATATTTGAATAATAATTAAAAAAAAGCTAAGTAATTACAAAAATAAAGCCTAATTTTCGTTTTAAGTAGGATTTGAAGACAACTTCCTATCGCAAACGCTCTGCAAATATAACAGAACATCTGGTAAATTTTCATAATCCGTATATAACAATATCAACTCATGTATAAAACATGTGTGTCAGAGCGTATGTTTTCACAATATATATAGGCTTGTCACTGTCAGAGTATCAAATTATAATATATTTTAAAACAAATTTCCTATAATTTCAGTAAACGATTTCAAAGGGAAAACTAGTAAAAAAATCAGAAGTCATTGATGTAAACAATTACATATTCACCATACGAGCAAAACGCTAAATGAAATAATTCTAAGCAAATCCAACTAAACTTGTAAATGTTTGTTAGTCAGCTTCAATGGAACATTTTCAAAATAGGGGGCGTTCGCATTAGTGAAAACAATTTGTTTACGCTTCTACTACATGAGCAAATCATTGTGTACTTAGTATTGCGGCCGTTATTTTAACAATAAATGGTTTTATTTCAGCTGTTATTATTCATCGTAGAGTAGATTTAGAATACCAAAGTAATTTACAAAGGTTTGTTTTCATGTAAATGCTTCTGTAAACTTTCTATAGCATTATCCAGCTTGTGCGTACAATTATAAAATATAACACGTATCTGAAATACATTTGAAAACATAAATTCTAAATCATTAATCTATAACAAGTTTGCTATTGTTGTACTTTTTTAATTGTAAGGATTTTAAAAATTCTTCTTTTAGAGTCGATTAGCTATCAATAAGAATATTTATAAATTAGAAATTATTACATTAAAAATTACTTATTCTACACGCGTTAAGCTTATAATAGAGAAAAGTTACGGTATTTTTAATTTCTACAGTTTAAAAGCCATATTTTTGTTATAAACTTTCATTATTGTATTGGTTAGTGATGGCGAAGATTATAAAAGTTGTAGTGGTAAAAATTTACATAATAGACATTAAGATCTTCATACCAACATCGCTATACAAATTTCTTTATAAAATTAATACATTGTCTCCATGTATATATTTTGAAACGAAATTAACTCACAGAATTGACTTTCCTTCCTACTATGCCTTGAGGAATATTTTAAAATTACGAATTTAACATTTATATTATAGGATGACTAAACTTTCTATTTATGAATTATGAAATGTCTGCAATTTTTATGTTGCACTTTTATTATATAATAATAAACGCTGCATTATACATGCCGATGGCTTGATCCATATCTCTCAGCGCCGCTGTACGGTACTTGAGCACGTGACCTATTGTATAAAAATTGCCTTGTCAGTAGATTTGAATTTTACCCTTGAGATATAGCAGGTAACCTACATCTTTCTGCCAAGTTATCTAAAATATTTACTGTTACTTTGAAGATAAAATCATCTCATTAAGCTAGACTGCTGACATGTTTTAGATCAACTGCAGCCTTTGAGTTTAGTAACACTTAATTTTAAGTAGTAAATTTAACTATAAGGTTCAATACTGTTATAGTGAGCTTGTAGAGCTGATATCTGTTATATAATTCAATTACATTTCAATAAAATAAGTCAGTCATTATAAAAATTTTACATTACAAGGTAACAGTACGTTACAGCTTGTATATATGTACAGTTTATGTGTATGTGTTGGTTATTAAATTCTTTAGATATTCTGCTGACATATTATTATCATTCCGAAAAGAAATTTTTACATCAAAATAAAAAGCCCACTAAGTAATAAGCATTACTAAAGTGCAGCCAAACTTTACATCAATATACAACTCATTCTGTAAAGTATTTAAAAAAGGATAAATGAGATTATTGTGTTTTTATAAATTAAGTGTATCCAAAAATGTAAAATGTATAGGTGAAATCTTTTACAAGGTACCTTGCCACATGATAGATTCACATTGTTTAGTAAGCAGGTTTAAAAGCAGTGTTCACATAAAAGTTTCGTTAAGCTAGCGAGGGTGTTACAACTTAAGAGTGCGATGATGTCAAATATTGTCACAAACTTTTAACATGGACTCCAATATATTATTTTATTTATTTGAGTAAAAGTTTCACCTGTTAAAACACGCATTACTGTTCCGATTGTGTTGTTCCTATTTATTTGTTCACCTGTTTTCTTGTTTTCATAACGGCTACCTATAAGGCCAGAGTAAAAATATTCAGTAACGTTTACTTAAACCCCATGGCGAGACATGTGATTTAAGTGAACTCAATGTTTCTCCTACATAAGTAGAGAATCATGCAAGATTTCAAATTTATACGTTAGCGTGTTTCTAAATACACAGACTAACCGAAAGCCATACAGCCATAATTTAAACTTTATCAGCACCACGATTTCTTTGCGAAACCTCAGCTAATAACTTAACCAAGGGTTTATCAATATTTTAAAATTAAAACAAATTATATTATCATGAGAAATGATCACGAAAATTTCATTACGGACGGACGTAGACACTTCTATACTAAATTATACTTCTCATTTCGAGTATGTACACATATTTGTATCGTGGAAACAAGTAATACTCTTCTATGTCACATGTGAAATACAGTTAAACTGAACTAAACATTATTCTTCACCCGCAGCACCTGAATCAGGAGCCAGTGGAAAATTTGTTTTCGTACGTTTAATTTTAAACGTTTTTAATCGATTACAAATGAGCACTGAAATAATAATGTCTAAATATATATATATATATATATATATATATATATATATATATATATATATATATACCCCCTATTCAAAGTTTTTATTGAGCTACATCACATTAAATCATAAATACTTCCACTACGATTACTAAAGACTAGGTATACGTATAATTTGCAAATTTTAGAATGTTTTACTACAGTCCTCTAATCATTTCTCTCCATTCCTAAATCCTAATTACTCTGAGATTGATGAGGAAATTATAGTGTTTTTCAGAGATAATCGATCATTTTCAGGAATGTTTATTATGACATAAAAAATTAAATGCTTATAGCATATTTGTTGTTCAATAGGAAATTGCGTTCCGAGCCGTGTTTAAATGCTAGTGTGTAATATATTATAAAAAAACAAGAGTAACTTTCTTACAAAAATAATTAATACATGTAGGACTTAAATATTATTTTTCTTCCTTCTTAAATTGACTATCATCCCAAAACAAAATGTTTTAAATTCATATTTGATAATAGCTGAGCTTATATATATTTTACGTTATATGTATTTAACCTATACGCATCCTTCAAATTATTGTTTTACATGAGGTTGGTATACCTGCTGGTGGTTTAATCACATTTCTACATGAGGACTAGTGAGATATAAGTCTCATTGCAAAAAACATTTCAATCACAACTTGAACCTCGATCATAAGGTTTGAATTGCTACTCGTGTAAAAAGGTTTTACAGGATTTCTGGTGTCTCAACGTGTCAGTTGACGACAGCATTCCGAATTGCGATTGGTGCTGGTTGTGTAGGTTCTCCTACTAATCAGAATTCACAATAGCTGTGTTTATATGCAACAATTTTGAATAAAGTCTAGTGTCATAAAGTTCAAATTCAAGACAATATTCCATTAGTAACAAGGGACTCGTGATGTAAATTTGCCTACTAGTCGTTTATTCTCAACTTTTCATGAATGCGTTCCAACTGCGACTGTGGCTAGTGATATAGGTATTTCTGCCAGTCCTGTATTCAGAAGCTTGCATAAAGGCTAGTGAAATAACGTTTAAGATATTTTAAGACAACATTCCAACCGCCGCATAGTTCTAGTGATCAAGGTTTAGTTACAAAATTTCAGTCGTGACATGAGGGGTGGTATAGGCAAACACCTACTATTTCCTGCAATCACATTTTTAAATGATGCCTTCTGATATACAGTTTCCATTGAATGCAGTGCATTGCTATCAAAACAGGAGGCTGGTAGTATATGCTGTCAGTTTTTTATTTTCAAAGTTTCATGAAAGCTGATTATATATAGTTTCCTCTTGAAGTATATTCATGATTGGAAATACATTTCAATCATGACATGAGGCTGAATATTTAGTTTGCATGCTACTCGTGTATTCAGCATTGTTCATAGAGAGTGGTAAAATACACGTGTAATTTAAACTAGTGTATTTTTCTGAGCCATAGCAGTATGTGGTCACATATACTGCTTAAAGTTAAGTATATTGCTAATAGTGAGTTAAGACTTGCTGTGATGTTTGATATTCTTCTACTTAAATTTCATTATTTTCATTACCATTCTGATATTGTATTGTTTCTAAAAGGGAGAAAAAATTTAAGTTGGCCAGTTTTATCAACTATAGAAAGTTCAACTAAAGATTTTCCTGAAAAGGATTTACTTAAAAAGCAGTTAATAACCATATAAATAAGAAATTCCATTTTAAGTATTTGTATTTAGAATAATTACTAATGACACAAATTAAATCGTATTAGTGGCAAAGGACTATCGTTATCGTGTTATTGTATTGAATAGTAAGAATTTATTTTTGATAGTAAAAGAGCAACTAAAGCAGTTCCTATAATATCACGCAAGCAACGATATCACAGTATTGTAAACCATGA
The DNA here is from genome assembly GCF_021130785.1 of Homalodisca vitripennis. Classification (NCBI taxonomy): domain Eukaryota; kingdom Metazoa; phylum Arthropoda; class Insecta; order Hemiptera; family Cicadellidae; genus Homalodisca; species Homalodisca vitripennis. The sequence goes on from NC_060210.1 coordinate 37,547,556, forward strand.
TTCTAGTATCTTTGTTGCACCCTTCTCCAGTATCAAAGACATGCTACTGTGCTACATTTTAACCACCTCCAGATAAATCCATGCCACCATGTCGCATATAAAAGTTTATATATTATATAAATACCATGATGAAATTAGACTGACATTCAACATAAAAAAGTCTAATTCTCTATCTGTACGGTTTATTTTTTTGAACCCTGTTAATTCTATTATCTGTTTAAAATCCAAGAAAACAATATTCCTGCATCTAACTGTCACACCCATCGTACTTCCTTATGCAGCACGTCCAAATAAACAAAAATAATAGATAAATATGAGCATAACATTTTTATTAAACATAATTAAGGGATCATTTAAATTTCTACATCAACAGTACTGATAAAAAAGCTTCGGTTACAGAAAGAACTTGAACCTACTCGATATCTAACTCGTTTCCTAGTCTGATGCCTTAGACTGTGCGGCTACAGGCTTTGACATGGGTATAATATTCTGATATTATGGCTCAAATTTTGTATGAAGTATTTTGAGTCTACATTTTTCTTCATAAAATCTATTTAATCCTTACACATTTTTCTACCAGTCCGTAGTAAAGATTTTTAAAGAAAATTATTAACAGAACATACCTAAATACAGTGAAGGTTAATAACATTATGTTAACCAGTAGAACTAAAAACACATTTAAAGGAGATAGTTTCTTGGATTTCATACAAATTGAAGCTTTCAGCTATAGCTTCAATGTCATCTTCACAGAAAATTAAACTGTTAAGTATTTTTTACCGAGTAATTGTCATGGGATTACTGAAAAATTCGTTGGAATAAACATAGATTTCATATATGAGTTAAAGTTAAGTTAAATCTGATTATTTTTAACGCAGCAGTTTAAATTTTGTATCATCTCAATTTTTTTTCTGTTTGCAAGTTCAAATATTTTAAGTATGTTAAATTAATAATGTAATGATGTAGTGTGTTGCTACATTATTTTCAATTTATCTCAGAGCAGAAAAATAATTCTATTGTATGGAATTTACTATTTTACATATTAGAAATTCGTAAAATCATACTCATAGAGTATTTTCGTATGTCTAGAATAGTGCCGTTAAAACATAGGGGATATCTGCTCACACCTGCAAATAAATATATGTTTATAAGTAGATCATGCAGTTTTTGTCTATCTGCATGGGTTTGCAGACTCAAGTTAACCACTATAGTGTATTCTCGTTTCCAGGTAATATTCATTGTAGATTACCCATAATTTATTAATTTTAAAATTTATGGCAGTCCCTTTAAAACACATCCATGTGTTTCAAACAAGACATGACGAAGATTAGTAACCATAGCGTATAGTGGACTCATCAGTTCTAAACGAGTGCAGATGCTTTCTTGAATTGTCTTAAACTATATACAGGATATTTTCGAATGAGATGATATGTTTTAAATTAGGTATGAAATTCCACCAGTACTAGCCCAGCATTGTAAACATCAGTCCCTGTGTTATGAAGGTAAAGCTGTCCACGTTGATCCAAATTCTGGAGTGCATTTAATCCTGTTTAATAATTTATTACAAATGGAATGCGGCATAAATAATAAGCTATTTAATTTAGGTTTAAAGATTCTAACTTGAATTGTGTAGTCCTTTACACAGTTACGTTTATTTCATGATTTACCTTCGTATAGAATGCATACATAGAGTTAAATTATTTGCTGTAGCACCGTAACGTCTTACTAATACTCTTCACGCATATTCATATGATACAAAAAACATGAAATATTAAGGTTTCAAGTTTTGTCTTAGCTTAGTGCCAGAAAGATATGAAAAATTAAGTAGTAAAGTATGGTAATAATACAGCAGTAAAGTATTTATTATAGTAACATTGATATTAACATGTGCTTTAGCGTTAACTAATTCTCAGATACCTCCTTTAAGGAGATAAAATAAATTATTTATTACAATATATTTAATAGCGGAGGAAACAATAAATTATATGTCCATATGACGGAAATGATTAGAAGCTTGGTTTGTAATATTACACACAACAAGATTGAGTAATTTAGTAAAATATTAAAATCCATTTAAATATTTTTTGTGTTCAAACATTTGGCTTCTCATTCAAACGAGAGCGACGAGCTGAAGATTAGAGCCAACAAAGGCATTAATGATTGGAGAGAAGAGTGGAGACTTTCCAACTCTCTATTGTCTTTTATGACATGGCTTCATTCTGTGCCTGTGTATAAAATTCATTGATGAATCTATCGATTGGAACTTTCAAAAATATTCCATGGTTGTATATTTTGAATTTAATTTTTATAGTGTGCATAATCAAGAATTTTATTGGCACGAACATAACGTAAAAGTGTTAAAAATATAACATACGCTCTCTCCAATTCCCATTTTTTCTTCTTCGATTTTAAACAAAATTCACACACAGAATGTATTTATTTTTGTGCCCAAATAAAATAAAAACACATGCCCTGACTGAATACAACAAACTATTTGATAAAAACAATCAAATTATAAGATATAACACAAATATTGCTCCTGTCACGCTATAAATGTATATTTTATACGTGGCTGTCAGCATGGAAACTAAATGAAGTTACATTGATAGTAATACCTTTAATGTCTTTTCTGTGCAGCAGGCCTTCTTCTTTGTTGTTTTCAGTTGTACAATTTCTATGTAAAATGGTGTATTGCCGTGAATAAATAAATAAATAAATAAATAAATACCGTAAAACCTATTACATATACATTTTATGTTTTGAAAACTCTTTAATAATTCATCTAAATGTGTTTAAACATTTCTGAGCTCACTGTGTTTAAAACGTCTCGTTGCAATAAGAAAATTATTATTTAAATGCAAGGAGAGGAATGAAATTCATTTATAATCTTCGAAGTGAAAATACCATTTAATGTGTTTTTATGTATTAGTGTATTGCAGCGTAGTGTAGTGTATTGTATTATATACCATTTAATGTATTAGTATATAAGAATAATTTGTGTAAATATTACCTGCTTACAAGAACTTGGTTGGTGTTTCTTCTTTTTCCGCTTGAAAACTTGAAACTGCAAACACCTAGTCCCTGACAATGCATCCTTACACTCCTCTGTGTATCCTTTGCATCCTTACCTTGCCCTTATAAAAAAGTCTAAATATCAAGGATCCGATAGAGACTTTTTCAGATCGTGTCGCTTACCATCAATCTGTGCGATGACTATAAAAAGGTCAAAAGATTTGGTACATACATTCATCTTGATCCAAAAATCTTGTTCATCTTAAGATCAAAGTGTCAAAGTACAGTTCTTTTATTTTTATGTCTACCTGTCTTTCTGTCATAACCATTGATAAAAATATATTTCAGAGTCTTTGAAACTTATAATATACGGGCCTGGTGCTCCAAGGAATAGGTATATTTATTTTAGGTTGAAACATTAAATAAGCATTCCTTCTGTGTTCTTGTCCTTCGTTACACTTGCTCATTTTTAAGCTGGGTTTTGCGATACTCTCTAGAATACGTTTATTCGCTCTAAAATTATTATCTATCGCACATAAGCAAACACATTTGTTGATATAATCTTATGATTACGTTTCATGATGTGAGAGAACAAGTTACTAACTCCTATTACACACCTGTGTCACAGAGGAAATGTATAAACGAAACTAAGTATAGAGAATTGTTACACATATGTAGTTATTCTAACTAGGAAGGGAAATGCTGCACACGAATTATAACATATAAAATGGCAACCTCACGAAACATTAAATCGAATACAAAGGTCTAACGAAGTCGCTTGCTACCTTTTACACGAAGTCGTGAAAGTTTGATTTGAATAAGTTGATAATTACTGTACTTAAAGTTCGGTGCAATGTGATTTTACACTTCTCAGCACTAAACTATACAGTTGCAATCTTGAAATGTTACAATACATAAAAAATATTAAAATAATTTACAATTTGATTTCAATGGCACAGGAAATATACATTTATATTCAATGTCATACGTTGCAGCTAATAATGATTAAAATTATATGAGCAATATTTAATATTTATAAACACGTAACGTATAATCTATATTTTGTCAAGGAATTATACTAACTAAAGTTTAAAATGATTGTTATACTAATGAACTTGACAATATACAAATATAACTATGCCTGTAAGGAAGTTAGTCGAGCAAGGTGTAAATGCTTTCCTAACAACAAAATTAGATTGAAAGAAAGAATGTATTTTAGTAAGTTATCATGTTTACTACAAGGTTCATATACTTCATGAAGGTCGCTACTTACGCAATGTTTATTTTATTTCAATTGCATTTTCAATGCAATGGCTAAACCGCATTTTAAATTTTGTTAAACAGTTGTGAACGGTGCCTAATTTATATACAACAGTAATAAAAGTAATTAATTCAATTATTACTTTAGCGTTAGTGAAGCCTATCACTTGGGTTGGAAATATTTCATTTGTGTGTGTCTGCCTCATTGCATCGATATCTCGAAAACGAACTGACCTATAGAATAGAAATGTTGTATGAAGCTTTAGTTTTACATAGTCAACATTTATGATAGTGCATGTAATTCTATGAATTGCTGAAAACTACCAAATAGTTTTACATTGGTCTTATGTGCATCCATGGTGGCATAAAAGAATCACAGATTATATACGTGTGTAAACAAAGTGAATAACCTCATATGATATTATAACATTCGATATAGTAGCACATGTAGCCCATTGTGTACCCCAAATTTCAATTAAATTCACTGATGTTAAATACCTTGCGCTGAAGGATTACTTAATTTTTAAAAGAAGCATACAACCCTTAAAATATGGTGAACATTCTGTGCAAATAATTAAAGGATTGTAATTTATTTTGCTTGAATATGTTTCAGCTCAGAAGTAACTGTATTTTAAAAAGTTTTACTATAGGCCGAAGCTTCATCTACATATATAGTATAACTATGAAATCGCCGGCACATTACAAACTGTTCTGAAATAAAATTAACTGTAACATACAGTAACGTTTTAACCATTATAAATAATAAATAACATGTAACAAATATGTCGTAGTCAATATATCAATAGATAACTTACAATTGTGTGTATATTATTGTAATATATTCCCTTCCTCCCTATTTAAGCATATAAATTAAAATCAAATCCCCAATCGAGGTTATCGCCAATGTCAAAATGTACATCAAATCATTCACGAGTCAAATATTTAGTTGTTTAGAGACAAATTTCTCTCATTCTCAAATGCGTGTGGCGTGATGTATAGTGAGTGCTTTCGATTGTGTGCTTTGAAATGGGCTTGACTTTCTCTTGTCAGCCTGGACTCACTGTATGTGTTTGTTTATCAACATTTGACGTTTCTGTTTTAGAGGATGGCGTTTGCAAGTTCAATACCACACATTGATTAGTGTATGTTTAAGTTAACGTCTTTAGGTTTATGATAATTAAAGTGCATAAAAAATCACAATCCCAAAAAGTCTAGATATTGTAACATATATCATAGCCAATGTAAGCAATATTTTATCCTTTCAAAGTAATATAAGTTTTTTCTTGATTTGTATTTATGCTATTCACAAAGTTAAGTTAATGAATTGTATTAACGGATTCGTTTTTGTAACGTCTGGCCATATTACAAATAAGGTAATTACACAAAATTCACACTATAACCAGATATATTTTAGACACCGAAGCATAAATTCATCGCACTTTTAAACAGATGATTGGGCTTTTGACTGATCCTGGCGGTTTCAAATTGGAATATCAGAAGAAAGCCAGGTCAAATACGCAACCAACCTACAGTAACAAAATAATTGAAGGAAACAAAAGAGGCTGGTTAGAAATGCATTTCAAACAAAGAAGGTTTGCGAAAATTCGCCGAGTTCTACTGGCAATATCTAAGAACATTTAAAAAACTGAACATTCTCGGCTGAAAAGTTAATCTTACACAATTACAGTTCTAGCATGAACCACTGGGTCTAAATAACTTCATTGCAGTGGATTTGAAAGTTCATTTTTCATATAGCCTACCATTGTATTCAACTTATATATATATATATATATATATATATATATATATATATATATATATATATATATATATATACATATATAAAAAGTACTATCAATCAATTATATTCTCAATAGTTTTGGTTTCTTTAGTCTAAACAGGTAAAATAATTGTGTTTTCAGGAGCGATATTCACCCAAGATCAGAAAGACAGTAGCACTGAATGGGCATTCAAATACGCTGTCTACAGGATAAATAAAGATAAACACCTTCTGCCAGACACCACGTTAGTATACGACATACAATATGTTCCCAAGGACGATAGCTTCCATGCATCTAAGAAAGGTACGTTACTCATATTAGGCTTATCACTTTTGTAAATTTTAATTCTCATTCTATAATATGGTAAAAGTAACATATACGCAAAAATTGACTAAATATTTTCACAAGATATAAAAACTTTAAATAAACAAGATTTTCTTTTAATGAGATATTTCACAGAACCATTATACAAAATTGACTTTTGTTTACGATTATTTATTCTCGTTCAATAATTTGCTTGCTCACTTGAGAAGGTTTTCTCCGTAATCTCAGATGGGATTCACTCCTCAAGGTTGATACAGATTATTCCTTTCTAAAAATTACTCCATAATAACTTATATGTCTTCTAAGGTATTATTGCGTACCACCAACTAACTTACTATGTAACTTTGGCTGTTTTGGATTAAAGCGGATACCCTGTCCGTGATTCTAGCGTATTGTGCTTCTTCGCGTGAATGAAGAGAGATATCTATATTTCGGGAGCCTGCGTCCCATCCGGAAATTTCCCATCTTAGAACTTGAGGGAATTTTAACCATGACATACAATTGTGAGACATTTATTGACTTCAGGGAATTTCCTACAAACCTATAAATATAGCAATTTTGAACTTAAACAACTACATCAGTGTTATACAACTTGTACATTATCAGCTTGTTCCGACTCAGCTCCAGCACCCATAGCTCATTCTACATGGAGGAAGAAACCTTGGTCTTTGCGTTAAGGAAAGGAGGTAGATACTCCGCGTAGTGAAGCTGTTTTGATGTTTTTTCAGTTATCACTGTGTTACATTTTACTCAGTTCATAATCGCTCTCTCTTCGAGTACCATCCCGTAGACTAAACTCTACTACTAAAATATTCCTGGCTAAGACAATCTGATAGACTACCATTCGTATATCTCTTAATGGAGGTATTTTCTGTTACATTTCAAACAATATCTCTCTACAACAAGCATGAACGGAATCAATGGTTAACGATATAGCTTAGCAGCTATTTCTTGTGGTCTGGTTAACACAATATACATAAGGTTTTCACATAACACATGATTAACTATTATGGTGATATATGCGACAATGAGGTAAGTATAAACACCGCACAGTGTCATCCACCGTCCGTTGGGACAGTCAGGCTGTGATCTGAATTTATGCTTTTTGTGCTTGCCACTCCACAAATGTCCATCGGATTTAAGGGAATCCCTATGCAGTAAATGTTTATAAAAATGTCTTTTCAGTTATAACTGAGTATTACCTAATAATACGAACCTAAGGAGACATGTAACTATTAGATTAGAGCGTCAGGAGCTGTAAGTATTGTAAGAAGTGATATAATTTCCTTGCTCTTTTACTGTTACTTGTTTTAGCGTATGGTTTTGGTAATAATCAAATAATATACGATTTTTAAATTTGTTTCGAAAATATTCTGTTAGTTTCAGTACAATACTATACAAAGTCATGGCGTTTTATAAAATCGCATAAGGTATGTTCTCTGGTGACTAAACTGCATAAATATGGTTAGGAAACAGAAACATGAGGGAAAGCGTCTCTTTAAGGTACTAAATGAAGCTCGTATTAAAATTAAATTAAAATTTTTTGAACACCAAGTTTTATTCTTCAATAATAAATCATTCAATAAGAAACTCACAAAAATATGTAACAAAACACTTTTTGGTTTCTTAGAAAACTTCAGCGTACTAAAAGAATGTGTTAAATCTTGACGCTTACTAAGTGCTTAGTAGCGTAAGTGAATATTGCACAAAACTCAATGGAATTCTGAAGTAACGAAAACTTTTAAACTGACAAAGCACAGATTTTAAATATGTTTCAGTTTTTCATTATTTATAAACATAAAAAAGTAATACAATAATGTGTTTACGGAAAAATTGTATTTGATCAAATGAATCATTTACTATTTTTAACCCTTTTGCTATTAAAATTTAGTAGGATACATTGTTCCCAAAATGAATACATCTGAATAGGATTGCTAGGTATCTTGTTAGGAGTTTCTTACCCCACGGTAAAATAGAACGATCCGACGGTCGACCCAGTGACGAAGTGTGATAAGGGCTCTTCATTTTGTAACACATCGGCATTTCGCGCTACCCCTTCCCTACCACGGCCGCTACTATCACCTCTATTCCTCTCCTAATCATGACCCTTCCCTCCATCCCAGCTTGTTTGTCACGTCCTTAAAACATAAAACAGATGAAAGTTTGTTTTAATCAAGGCTGTTTGACATACGTCATATCTAACCCAAATTTAATTAAAAACTATATATACTCTCTATATATACCGTATAATACTCTCGATAAAACATTTGCTTACTTGACTGATATTTTTATACCTTGATCTGCATATCTTACTTTTATTTCTTAAAAAACACTACAAGACATCTTTTTCTGAGTTGGATCAGTATCTACTATATGAAGCAAAATGTTTATCAATTCTTTGGTATTATGTTATTTTTTAATGGTAATTACGTTAATTGTATACGTATACGTGTCACAACATTCAACTTCATTTTCATTTACCAGTTCATCCTTTAGCATAGAGCTACCATAGCATTAATATAACGTACATATATAAATATGTGTATAACGTTATTTCTTTATAATAATTATTAAAATTTATTGCATAAACTATTAATATTTTCGAAACTATCCAACTATTATAGTTTGGTGTATTAATGTTAGTATACGTATACAAAACATACATTTACAACAGTATTCTTTGAAATATATATGAATTTGAAATATTTACAAGGATTTCATTTGTAATTATTTGATACATTGAAGTAAATTACGTCTAATCAAACATATACATATATCAATTATAATGTATAACGTTTTTATAAAATGAATGTTTTTTTAAAAGAAGAAAACTTGCAAACTTGTAAAAAAACTTTTTTTGTTTTGTTTGTCTCTTGTCCACTTCAAGGATTTTAGAAGAAAACATTCCTAGAAAATATAGCTGTTCATGCCGATTTGCTGAAAGTGTGTTCCGATTGGGTCCACACTATCGTCAAAGTCGAGGCTTATGTTATTCTTTATCCGCTTCTGTCATAATTTTTATTGCAATTAAATAAAATCATCACCAAAATGACAAAATTTAATTTAATTCCACAAAAATATATATTACTTATATTTGCCCTCAGCCTGCCAGCAGGTCGAGTTTGGTGTGCAGGCGGTGTTCGGACCAAGTGATCCCATGCTGGGAGCTCACATCCATTCCATATGTGACGCCCTCGACATCCCCCACCTCGAGGCCAGGGTCGACCTTGAGGCCGAGTATCGGGAATTCTCCATCAACCTCCACCCCTCACAGCCTCTACTCAATAAGGCACTGCAGGACGTCATGACCTACCTCAATTGGACCAAGGTCGCTGTCATTTACGAACAGGACTATGGTCAGTAGGAAATATCTTTATATTTTTTATATGATATAAGATTAGGTTACTTTTGTACTACTAATTAGTACATTTTTAAAATAGATTTAGAGTATTTAATTTTTTGAATACTTAAACATTTTTTTATCACTTACGATTACGGAATATAATTATTCCACAGCATAAATGTACTAAAAATATAGTTCTACAACCTCATACAGAAGAGGTTTTTAATACTTAGGGTAGTTCAAAAGGTGTTCCCTTTTTACAAGTTCCATTTGGTGAATAAACTACCAGTTGCGCTCTATCTCTTTAAGATTGGTTTGTTTGGTGTTGTGTTTACCACTCCTTGGTACTGGGTCGGACAAAGTTTTCTTTCCTTCTCTGACACTATCTGTTCTCCAGTTAGCTAACATAACAATAATATGTTTAGTTAGCCGTTGTTAGTTTGTATATGAGCTTTTTCATGTTTGGCATCGGGTGCCGAAGGGTAATACTTATCTGTTTATCACTGATGTATCTTTTACAGTTGTCAATTTATTGCAGTTCGTGTCACGCATAGAATTGTTTTTAGTTGATATTATATTTTATGACATAGTTTCCTTTTAAATGAATGTGACTTATATATATATATATATATATATATATATATATATATATATATATAATTTTAAAAATATGTAATGTGTATGTGTGTCTGTGTTTTTTGTATAGATGAATTATTTAAGCTAGAGATTGCTCAGTACGTTTACAAAAATGTAATAAAATATATCTAACAACAGCGTAAATTTAAAAATGTATTGCTTCCAACAACGAGAATCCTTAATGGGTAATTATGTACAGCTGTAATAAATTAAAATTTTCTCATTTCAGGCCATTTTTATGCATGTATGAGCTAGATTTAAGTAGAAAATACAGTCTAGATTTGAAGCACGTCTACTACGCGGGAGAGTAGTATAGTCCTCTGTATATATTCGGATATCGGGTCCACAGGTCTGGTGAAGTTACGGGAATTGGTGAGAGCTCCGTCCAAGCGAGATGTGGAGATTCACCTGAGGCAAGCGGACCCCGACACTTATAGAGCTGTTCTAAAGGAGATCAAAACTAAAGAGATCCACAACCTGATAGTAGATACTCGTCCAGAGCACATGCACCACTTTCTCAGAGGAGTGAGCTCATTGTTTATACTTAGTATTATCCTTAACGACACAAATGTTATGTTATGTTGATATACAGTTAAGCTATTGGCAACGGAGACAACATTACACTAATTATTAAGATTGTATATTGTGACAAAATTTATTTTAAAGTATACATTAATCCACCTTCACGCTGTAAATCTAGACATGTTTGTAATATATGCATATTATTTATATACTCAAAATATCTATATATCAAGTAGTGAAAGAATGAATTTTATCTCCTAAATAAAGCATTTACATTATTATATTATTAAAACAGTACTTTATACTTTGAAATAGTTATTACAATTGAGAGTTACAGTAAATTTACTAAAAATTACATAACAAATACATTATGTAGTACATAATCTACTTCTAAATTGGAAAAATAAGCTTAATGTATAACATTAAAATTATTAAGTTATAGCTTTGAAACGTACCAATTGATTTCCCCATCTGACAAAGTCAACAACTAAATAAACTGTTTAGAATGCCGTATACTACTCTATTGCCTCTTTTCATAAAGTTGCTAAGTAGTTGTGGCAGGATACATTACACAGTAGCTTGAAATAGATCTAAGAACAGCAATCAGTCCCTATCGTTATATTTATTATCCGATTGTGAAAGTACGTTTTATTAGATAAAGTAACACCTTGAATATTATGTTTGAAGTAACAAATTTACTATATACCTTTGATTAGTGTATCACGTCTCTGTACACTTTAAAGTCAAACTCTCTATATTGAAGTTTAAGTAATTGGGTTAATGAATTAAAAACAATACTACTTCAGTTAATTTAAATATTTTATTTGATAACCGCGAAAATATTATTATGAAAGATCAACTTAATAAATAATCAAAGAAAATGTATACTGTGAATTATTTGTGATGGGATATATGAGTTAAAGCTATGTAAAGAATATACTTGATCATTGTTCACTGTTTTGCTTCATGTTGTCTCTAAGGCATGCACCATTAAATTTTTAATAACTGATAGATTTAGTTTAACTACCTAATTCAGTAAAAATATAAAGATATTATCGTTGTGATTTTTCAGTGTATAATTTACTATATGTATTTACAGATATTGCAACTACAAATGAACGATTACAAATACCACTACTTGTTCACCACTTTTGTAAGTACACTTAATGACCTTCCTTCGATTTATGATTCAAGAACATAACGTTTCCAACTTTTCAGAAAATTGGGACCTTTATTCGAAAACAGTTTGCAAACTTTTTGAAATTCTAATGAATTTAATCTGAAAGTCTGTCTTGGAACTGATTTATTTGGACATTTATATTCGTATCTTGTCACTAGAGGAAACTTTATGGTGGATAATTCTAGAGTGTAGAGTTGTGTGCGGTGAACGTCGCGATGTTACGGCACTGTGACGTGCCAGCAGAGCTGGCTCTCCCAACTCTTTAACTTTATCACAACTTTGTTATTACACTGTTGTATATTGCCTGCACAGCCAACATCTCTTTAATGTATATTTCGTATCACCAAAGTAATCCCCAGTGATGGCAGTTAAAAGCTTACAAGAGCTCACTTTTAACAAGAAATTAAATACCTCTCGTAAAAAGTTTCCGTTTGTCTTTCTGCTCATATAACGTTTACTGAACTCTTCCTGAGTTTTAATTTCACCTGGTCGCCTTTCAATAATAGCATTCTAAGTGTTTTACTTGAATTGTCCGTTTAAGTAGCAAATACTCGAATGAAAATTAACGTATGCACAACAATTGTAATGTTATCTTAAAGTAACATGTCTTTTCACTCATATTTAGAGCTACTATTAATTTGTAATAAAACGAAATAACAAATAATATAATAACATATATATATATATATTATATATATATATATATATATGTATGTATATGTATATATGTATATTTTAACTAATATATATATATATATATATATATATATATATATTAGTTCAAATAATTGTTAATATAGGGTGCTTATGAAGGCAAATTCATTACTAAATTTTGTCTGCATTTCTTTATTTATATTGTAAAAATCTAGTTTGAATATTTTTTTATTTAGTGTTTGAATTTAAAAATAATTTAGGATACTTTAATAACTATTAAGAAGTTCAATATTTAATTTAACAATGTTGATGAACAACTATTCCATTTCTATTGTAATTTTATTTAGATTTACATTAAATATAGTTCTAATTATTTGTATAAGAAACCTTGATATGTGCAGGATATAGAAACATTTGATCTTGAGGACTTCAAGTACAATTTTGTCAACATGACTGCGTTCCGAATTGTGGATGCTGAAGATGTTGGCGTAATGGAAATACTTAAAGACATGGAGAGGTTCCAGTCTAATGGACAAAGCCTTCTAAATAAATCTAGGATAATACAGGTACTTTTCAATAGAATTGAAAATGATAAATTTTATGGGGTTAGTTTTACAAATTTGAACAAACCAAGTTGTATATTTCATAGAATTTTGTGTGGTAACCTCTAGAAATTCTACGAGATAACATGAACGTGTAAGGATATAAAACTGTAGGCATAGTTATTAAGTTGTTAATGACAAACACTATCACAGTTCTTATATTAATCATTTAAACAATACAGCGTGAAAAATAGCTAAACAAGCAGCATAACATGCCTGTGGAGTCCAAAATAGGGCAATGGCATTATCTACTGAAGTTTATCTCGTCTGACTGAATTAAATAAAACTCGTATTTTGGAACCAATTCTGTCAATAATGTGTAATAGTTAAAGATGCCATGTATAACCATCTGATTGTTTGTGTGATTACACCTTTGAACTGTCTGAATTTAAAAAATAGTACTATTTTAGTGAAAATTAGATGGTAGAATACACACCTCTAAATCACTTTATCTTTTCTGCGTAATATGTTAAATATAACTAAATGGACGAGAGCCAAACGAAACATTTGGGAAATGATCGCATTATATAAAACTTGAGCATAAATAACTTGTAATCTTAAATTATTCTAAGGACAGTTTTAAATTGGTTGATGTCTATAATGATTAAGTTATAATGTGTTTTTACATTACAAATACCTTTATATGACCCACTTTAGCTGCCATTTCTAAAATAGTATTCAGTCAAGTAACAACTTAAGAATTCTCTTTAGATGAGTAGCTACTGAATAATTTCATCCTCTCAAGTTTACATACTCTGTAAATAATTTCATACTGATTTGTAATGGAAATTTGGGCTTTTAATTCTTGGAATGATTTTGGAGAGTATTTAACGTTCGAACTCGTAAAATAGTGCCACCTTATGCCTCATAACTAAATTTAAATCGACAACCAATAAATATCCCTCATTATACTAATACAATATTGGTGGTTTAAATAATTGTAGTATTTGCATAGATGTTAATTTAACTGCATTATGTGATGTTGAGGCTGAGCCAGCGCTGATGTACGACTCGGTCCACGTGTTCGCTCTCGGTCTGCAGACCTTGGAGCAGAGCCACTCCTTGGCGCTGGCCAACGTGTCCTGCGACTCAGAGCAGCCCTGGGACGGAGGACTAAGCCTCATTAATTATATCAACTCTGTAAGCAATATTACTCGTTCATATTATCTAAAGTGATAAGGCGTGGCCACCCTAGCATGGACAATCGCTACATCATGAATGAAATGACTCGAATATTGAAAACTTCGTAGCTAGCCAGTATCCTACAGAAATCTATATTTTTAAAAATTGCTGAGGACCTACTAGGTAAATTAAGTAGAATTAAATTAAAGTTATTTAATTCCTTAATTCTCACTCAATTTTGTTATTCCTCATTGGATAAACGTTATACACACACACACACACACACACACACACACACACACACACACACACACACACACACACACACACACACACACACACACACACACACACACACACACACACACACACACACATTCACACACACACACACACACATATTCACACATACCCTAAAAAAGACTATACTAAAAATAACTTCAAGGCAGTACAGTGCAGTCAACCAACATTGACAACACAATATGATTACGGGGCCGTAACAAGCTTCTGAGTATACGTCACAAACGGAGCGGACGTATCCTCAAGGTACTTCTTTGAGCGGTGCTACGTACGCCATTGCGGTGCCGTCCGTCATTGTCTACACGAGTTTTGCAACGTAAGCTATTAATGATACACGCTGTTTATTGTGCCCGCGCCTGTATTCTTGCCTATTTTCCAGTTCTTAAAGATATATTTTAGCACAAATTAATGAATCACTCTGACAATAAAAATTAAAAGTTGTGTCCAAAGTAAATTATATTAGTCGAAACACGTGGATATGTTAAATAAACTCCTAATTTATGCCCTTTCAACTGGTCTATCGGGATAAGAAGCGTTTAATAATTTAACCCTGCGCTACTCGCGTGATGTTTTGTTACGCCAAAACTCGCACGGGCTACAGTTGTAGCCCACGACTTTTTTTATTTTTGTACAAGGACATTTAGCTTTAGCACTGTTTTAGATATTTTTTATTATTTAAAACATATATTCTTACTTAAATTAATATTTCAATTTATTACACAACAACAATTTTTAAATCAAAAAATAAAATTGTAAAGTTACGTTATTTTGTACTTTGCTGGTTTTGAAAATTGCCTATCTTTAAGGTCGTAAAACTTAAAAAAAGTTCAGGACATGAATGATGGAAAAATACTTCACTTATAAACATGTTTATTACAAAATCAATAAAATATATAAATTAGTTTAAAAATGGCTTATTTACATAAAAGTCAATATCTTACCATTATATGTACATTACTGAATCTTTTTCATTTTACAAAAACTCTTGAATTTACATTATAAGGTTCATTTGTTGTAGACTATAACATAAAACTCTTCATTCACTGTTGCGACAGGAATGACAAACAAGCGAAGAGTGGTCAGGGCAAATCTTGTAGCCACATTTGTCACAGCATTTCCGTGCAGATTTTTCACGTGCTCTGCCACATAAATAGCAACGGCCCACTCTGATATCTTGTGAGATAGGTTGACGTCTAGGTTCTTATATTCCCAAAATTCGCCTAGCTCGAATTTTCATTTCAGTGGGTAACACTGAGGATTCCAGGCGTTTTCTGATCTGGGGATGAAAAAGTTCCCAAGCAAGATGATCTAGAAATTCCCTTCTAGGCATTGAAGTGTCCATATTGTTGAACTTGTAGATGCGTGAAGCATTTATTGCTGCATTATTCACAAGCCCAAAAAAATTACCATAGGCCAGCGCTTGGTGTTTCTTGATACATCATACTTAGCACACATTTGGTCAACTACATCGACTCCAACCTATGTACGATTGTAGAATGTAACTATTCTCTGGCCTTTTTCAACTCCCCATTGTATAGACCAATGGTTTGGTCACTGTGCATTGTCGAGAGTAGGACGACTGCCCTTTTTTTCTTCAGGCAATAAGATACAAGTTTTTTTTTGTGGTGTGCAAATATTGAGGAATATAATTCTCGGCTTTTATTTGCCCTAAGATCTTCGGGTATGCCAATTCTGTTAGACCTCAACGTACCAACAATAGTCAACTTTTTTCTTCAAATAATTTTTCAGCCAAAGGTATTGAAGTAAACCAGTTGTCAATTATAATATTCCGATTTGTTCCTGCAACTAGCTCACAAATTCGAGTTGTTACGTCCTCTGCAGACTGTGACACATTGAAAGGTCCTGGAGGCTGCTTAGCCACATAAACTTCTAAATTACACACATACATGGTTTTTGCACAAACTAAGGAAAAAACCTTGATCCCATATTTTCCTGGTTTACTTGGAATGTAAATCTTGAATTGGCAGTTGCCTGTAAACTTGAACAATTGTTCGTCAACAGTGCAATACTCACTGGGTGTGAAGAACGTCCTAAATTACTGCACAATTACATCAAAAAACGATCTAATAGGTGCTAGATTATCTACAGCTTTTCTTTGTGGACGATCTCGAATATCATCAAATCGCATACACCTCATTAGAAAATGTAAACGATTTTCATTCATTGTCAAGTAACACGATTCTACGCCACTTCCACGATTATTGTCCCAAATATGCTTTGTGTGTGTCCTTCAACTGCCGAAACAACCAGAGAGAAGTAGAATTCCTATAAAAGCACGAATTTCAGTCTTATATATTGGTCTTGCATCTCTTTCACGCTCAAATTGGTCTTTTATACCTAATATGTAAATGTTAGTTCCATTTACTATCATTTCTATAACATCATCATCAAAATATAAATTAAAACAATCAATCTCAGTTTTAGTGTTCCGAGCCTCACCTCTAGGCCCGGGCGATCGCAACACAATGTTTGATGCCCTTGTACGAATGTTAGATGGATCAAGAGGACACTTATTCCACTTCATCACTCTCTTCTGTTTGTCCTTTGAATAAAAAACATTACCTAAAGGAGTATTATCTTCATTATCACACTCACTCATGTCCTGTGGACTGGAAGGGGAAGTAGGCGCCATTTCTGCATCTTCTTCATGGGGTAAATGGATTTCTTCTTCCACATGATCTACTTCTCCATCATCACTGTCCACGGCAACGCAATCCTCCTCATCAGAGCTTAAAGGATTGTCAAACTCATCAAGAATATCTCGTTTGGTCAATCTGGCACACTTCGGATTACTCATGACACAAACACTTGCGCGGGCTACAGTTGTAGCCCAGATCACTTTGAAGTAAAACCACACGGACACCTTTACTCTATGCAGTGCAAGAGCACACTGACTGGACTGAGCAGCTATTGGTTTGAAGGTACTGAGGCTCCGACCATCCTAGGAACACATCACTCCTAGTAGTAGGTGAACAAATTACACTGGGCTACACATGTAGCCCGCGCGAGCACCGCAGGGTTAACTACTTCATGAACAAATTCCAGGTTCACCATAAAACAATACCATATCTATTTTATCTTCACTTGACTGAGACACTTTTATGTAAAAAAGAAACGTAGCATAGTACTTGGACTGAATGTGTCTCACTTACTAACTGGTAACCTATAAAAGGTAACATGGGAAAACCAGCCATTGGTATTCCTAGGATTTTAATGGACTTCAGTCATACAAAACAAAACTTAATAAATGCTATGTTATTTATCGTTGTTGATGTTTGTTGAATCTTGCAATAAATTGTTTTAAATTCTCACAATAACTAGTGAGTGAATGTTTTATCTGCCTTTTAATAACTTTAAATATAACATAAATTGTGGGGGTTTTATAAAACAATTCAAGCTTTAGTTAGAGACCATACGGGTGTATATTAAGTCCTGATACGCCTTAAACATATCCTAAACATACGGATATATCGATATACAGTCTTCGCCGTATTTATTTAAATACTTTTTGGATTTTTGTAAGGATAAAAATATCCCCTACTTTCCTAAGTGGGGTATAAGAGGGTAACTTAACATTTTAAAACTACAAACCCTTCTACTAAACTAATGTTACCCGTTTCTATACCCTTTGAAAAGGACGGTAGAAATTGGTTTATTATCATTGAAATCAATAAAAGCGTTTTAATAGGTATGGAGAAGGTTTTACATCGATGTCTCAATCCGTTTTGAATATATCCTGGCGTATCAGGACTTTATTTACACCCTGTATATACCAGATTGAGATAGTTTGTATTACTAATGTCAAAAACTAATAAGCATTCTTAGGCTTCATTAGAGTAGTCTATAAATGTAAAGATATAAAAAGTATTGTTGTTTGTTTTTAACTTGAACTAAAATTATTGAATAGTGTCATTCTTATATTCCTCCATATGACTTTTACCACTGTTATTATCTACGGCGTTTTCATACATGTGGGAGACGTTCATAATACCCTAATATGATCTTCATTTAACGTGGCAAGTACTTTTAATGACATTTACGTGAAGTAGTATTACATTTATTGGTAACTTATATTGAAATATGTTTGAATATACTTTAAGATATGTATTTCTATGAATACCTAGTGTTAAAAATAATAATCCCATCCCATTGTATGGTTGTAGGTCGAGCTGAAAGGACTGAGTGGACCAATAGAGTTTAAAGAAGGTCGGCGGATCCAGTTCAAACTGGATCTGTTGAAGCTGAAACAGCACTCCTTGGTGAAGGTCGGAGAGTGGAGCCCGGCCACCGGGGTTAACATATCAGACAAGGCTGCCTTTTTTGACTCCGGCACCATGAACGTCACTCTGGTGGTTATCACTATACTGGTAGGATGAAAATAATACCATAATTATAAATTACCTATTCATTTCCAATGGTCGTATTTTAGGTTCATGTTTTTATTTCAGCATTCTGTTATAAAACCGTATGAAAGCTAATTTGTATTTGCCTGTCGTGATTTATAATCTTAGATAATTTACGAGTTTTTATAACCAAGAATAAAAATTACGGGAAACTGTGCACCAACGTTTTCAATAAAGCTAGTTGAGAAATAGGACAAGAATTGTTAATTAATTCTGTACTTTGGATAGATAATTAAATGCTTCTTTGAATGGTCCATAGAAAGGATATTTATAGGTTTCCGTGCACATCTTAAGTTTATACACGTATGATACTTTTTGGCCCAATGCCATATACAGAAAAAGATTTATTTCTTTATAAATACGGTTTTAAATATTTGCTATTTCAAATAATTAGCATTCACACTGCCTACTTTTTATAACTTCCAAAGCATCTCAAGCTAAATTTTATAATTTTATTTTATTTTGCACTTTACTAGTTTGTTAATGAAGCCTGTTATTAACCAGTCTTAACTTGTGTACTAAAGGAAATACTGTTTGTATTCGTATACAATTACGTATACAATTAAGTAGTTGTCGAAAATAATTCCGTTATTATTTAATTTAAATTACATTATTTTTATACTATTATTTGCAAAATTTTGTTAATATTATTTTTAATTTGATACGAATTTATTTTATAACATTTATTTTGACAACTTGTTATGGTTATGTCATGATTGTCTAGGCTACTTATAAAATTTCAATATATAATCCTGTATTCAAAATCCATTAAATATAATATAATTTGCTTCATTTTTACACGCTTTTAAACTTTTAGTAATTTAAACTACGTTTATCATATCCAGCTATTCCAATATTCTTTTGTGATTTTTAAAGGTTTTTAAACTATAAAATATTTATACAGTTTCATTTAGTTACCTGTTGATTTTATAAATGTTTTAGTCACATGCATTCATCCTTATACATTTATTTTAACATTTTATTTTTTTTTTATTGAGTTATTGTTATTTTTATTTACATGCTTATGAACATTTAAAGCTGTGTGACAGGAAATACCTTACGTGATGATGCACTACGGAAAGAACTACACCGGAAATGCACGTTTCTACGGCTTCTGCGTGGACTTACTAGAGCGCGTTTCGAAAGAAGTTGGGTTTGATTACATCCTGGACCTGGTGCCAGACCGGAAGTACGGCGCACAGGACGCGGAAACCGGAGAATGGAACGGCATGGTGCTGCAACTCATGAAACATGTATGTGCACGTAAGGTGCTGATGACGCAGAGACTCCAACACACCCGTATTGCATCACTTTCACCGCTTGTCCTCTATATTATTTATTAAGTCCACACTTCATTATGTATCAAGTGGCAAACACTCAATATAGCTTGTTAATATCGCTTTCCCTGTAACTCTTGAGAAATTCCAAAGAACGTGTTAAGTACTGTAGATGTAGATTGTAAACTTAGATATAATAACCAGTATTGCAACTCACACGTAATTGTGGTTGATTCAAATTTTCACATTCATACATATATAATACAGCGATAAAAAATAAACTTATAATATTTATACACTTTTCAAAATTACAGACTTGTCAGTCAAGTACTTGTAAGTCATAGATGTACTTACAAAATAACTGACAGGTATTATAAAATTAAAAATATATAGGAAACTGAGAATCGAAGGATTTGTCAGAATGTATCAAAGCCTTGCCAACTAAATCAACAAAGAATCTTCACCACAGTTTCAGACATGATACGTCATATGATTATAGTCACTTTGTTTAAAATGTTGGTTATTTTCCAGATTCCTTTATGCAATCATATTAATGACTAATTCATTTCAAAATGCCTTTATTCTTGAGCGCATTTTAGACAACTACTGTTTTTAAAATCAATTTAGGTCAACAATTAATGCTAACAAAAACTAAAGAAACTAGTTAAACACAGCTCGGCACTCACAACATAGTCCATGTTGATTAAACAACCGTTCATATGACGCATGCCCATATACAATTCGTAATTATATTTTTATCCTTATTTTTCCCCCCCAAAATCAATAAAATTTCCTCTAACACTGCACTAAGAGTAAACCATGTACTTTGCCTTGATGTCACGACAAAGTAAACAGTGTCAAGCTTCTGAGTCTTTTTTATAAGTGTTATGGCGAGAATGGACAGTGTAGCAGATGGATGGATGACAACATGATTTTATGATGCCCTTATATAGGTATATACTGCCAGTTATAAAAAATAGCACATTAGCAATACTATTTTTAAAAGTAAAATATTCAAACAATATTTTTAATTAATCAACCTCACACTTTGTATTTAATCACCCACTAACAGAACGACTTTGCGTTGATTAAATATAGGCAGGTTTGTTTGTAAAGTTAATACTTGAGTTTGTACATATTAATATTGGTTTTAGATGTATTAATAGCAAACGTTGTGAGACCATTATGTACGCTATCAACACACCCTGTAGATACATGATCGCTGTTGTTCCCTTCCTCCTCGTAGGAAACCCCGTATGTGATGATGAAAGCTCTCGAGAACACCAGCACCCCTCGCTTCGAGGGTTTCTGCATAGATCTGCTGAAAGAGATTGCGGATATGGTAGGTTTCGAGTACCGGATCCAGCTGGTGCCTGACGGCAAGTACGGAGTGTATGACCCAGACACTGGGGAATGGAACGGGATCGTTCGTCAACTCATGGATAAGGTAAGTAGATTAACAATAAACAACTAATACTTGATTTAAATTTAAATTGAATAACCACTAGCGGAATAAAAACACTTATGTATCACTTACACATCATCACCGCATAGTTTTGTAATACATTTTAAAAAGTTATTTTCTTAAACCTCCCCAATTGCTGTATATTTTTATTTCAATGTTCTCAAAATATGCTAGTTGCCGTATATGTGTTTATAATAGTAATATATTTGTTGGTAAGTATTAACATTTATTTAAAAATGTAGCTGATTATGTAATAATATAGTATGGTATGAGTTAAATTTAAAATATAAATGTATTAAAAAGTTAATAAGCAAAATGTAGCATATAATAGATTGAGAACAATAAACTAGCAGATAAATTAATAGAGTGGAATAATCCGATGTCTAAAACCTTGGAAATGCAACTACTAAACCAAGACAATCAATATAACTCAAACCAAACAAAAGTTAGAGGTTTGTTGACTTTCAAAGTTGTAAGTAAATCAGATGAGGTCTTATTAAAACTTTCTTATGTCTCATTAAACTAATGAGTTAACTTAAAATTGCCATAATTTGGTTGAGATTTTCATTACGACTTTACAATCAATGGAATTCAAGGAAAGTTATCTTGTCAGATGACTGTTTCACCGTCAAACGCTCATCACCAAGGCGGAAATGCGCGCAGCTTTTGGCGGAAACTAGATGAGCGCGCGCGACACTCCGGAAATTTGGCGTTCTCGTCTGTCGCAATAACCTTATCACTCAAACGGAATATTGCTGTGATTCAAAATATTGTGCATTTTCACCGAGAAAACTGTGCTGTTTTATTGAGCGTTTTGTTTAGTGTCTGATAATTATCTGTCAAAGTATCGAATGCCAGTAATGTAATTATGCATTATGTACGATTTTAAAATGTAAGGAGTGAAACGTGTGTTTAGATATTTTTATTTGGGTCAGATCTAACAATTTAAATCAAATTTTCAGATGCTTTTAGACAGCTTTCATTGAAACATTTTCTCAAAATATATACTCCATGGGAGTAAGACTAGCCCACATTAAAATTTAATATTTCCAACTTTCAGTGATCGCAATATTAAATTTCCATGTGAAAGTCTACTAAAATAATAAATGTCTTATCGTTAGGTGAAATAGACTCTTAAGAGGGAGGCAAATATAGGCTCCCTGCTTGTAACGCACAGTGGGGATATCGTGTTCACTTTACACTCTACATGAGGCAACATCCCCTGAACAAATTAATCTGGGGTCCAGCCATTCTCATAAACCTCCTTTATATACCTCGTTTTCAACACCCCTATCCATACTAACTACCTTCCTCACAGAGCTTCTGGTATTAATTTGTAATTTTATCAGCGTAGCATGCACAATTTATCTGCAGACATTAATTTCAATATGTGAAATCATATTAAATTATGAAATATGTTAAAAGTATTATATATAATGAACTATACAAATAATAATTAAAATCATGAGTTCTGAAAACTTAACCATTACGCTTAGCATAATGACATTGTAAAATGACATTTCACCTGCTTTTGTTATCATTTAAATTAAATTTAATATATTTTGGCAGCAATATATTTTGAGATCGTTTACGACCTTAAGAACCTTGTAGTATTCTTATCCGGGATAGTAATACAATATAATATATATTTAAAATCAATTACATATGGAAATGTTATGCATAAAAAAATATTCCTAATAAATGAAATGATCTCATTTCCTTATTTATTAACTTAATACTTTTATTATTTATAAGCTACTAACTTCTAAATAATGAAATCAAAATCTTATCTAGGAACGGCTTGAGTATACACAATAATAATTTATCGCAATAGGTACAAATTAAAACGTGAAAATGCGATAAACAATAATTTGGAATGTTTCTCGTATTTTAACTCAAGATCAGTTTTATATACTCAAATTAAGCTCCTGGCAAAAACATCAGTAATTCTGAACGAACCCCTAAATTACGGCATTACGAGCTATTATCGCTTATAATACACAAATACATAGATCATTAATTATAATACACACATACATACATCATCGCTTATAAGCGTACATGTACTACTCCCCTCGACTTGCAATATTTATTTATTTATTTCCAACCGCAGCAGCTACTATTAAATTGATTACAAGAGGTACAAATAATACAAGTTAGCAAAACGACAATACTTCTATAAATATTAATTAATAAATACGCTAACTTATAAATTATACAAATTTGGAAGCTTGAAGAAGACTTATTTCAAATCTAAAAGAGTAGGTTCAGGGGTAGTTAAATAAAATCCTCCTAAAATATTGAATTACTTTTCGTAAAGAAATTATTTTGGATGGGATTTTGGGTTTATTTAAATTCTGCTTTACGTGCGAAATCGTAGCCAATCTTTGCGTATGCCAATTGAAAATTAAATGACTTAGCTTATGAAATTCTGTTTACAGTAAAGTATATTGCACCATTGTCCACAATTACATTGCATGCTTAGTATATTGTATGGTAAATAACTTGCACCTGTTGGTAGCTGCACAAGTAATACGTAACTATATGCAAGTAACTTGTTATAGTATCCGGCATTGGTGTTTGAATATACTTTTCTGTAGATCATTTACTACTTTAGGAATGAATATAAGTTATAAATCATATCAATAGTAACCACAGTTAGTCACCATAAGATAAGTAACAGTAAATATAGAAACAAAACGCACGATTTACCATTTCACACAAATGAATATGTCTAGAGTATATCATCCGTAATCCGATTTTATTTCACAGAAGGCGGATTTGGCTGTTGGATCGATGACAATTAACTACGCCAGAGAGAGCGTCATAGATTTTACGAAACCTTTCATGAACCTCGGAATCAGCATATTATTTAAGGTAACTATATGGAATTATTTTAAAGAATCTTTATGACTACCACAACAATAATACGCGTAGCAATGAATACGTAAAGTTCAATTCATGTAATCGGTATCACGTTTTTATTTGTAATAATATACGTTTAAACATTGTATCCATGAAAATGTTAAACATGTTGTTAATTATATCATGAGATCCATTATTGCAATATTAGTTTTAGTATATTATACAGTGCTTTAGAAAATATAAATATACCTGTAAATTTACATTGACGCACCAGTGTACATGCAGCTGGGACCAATTGAACTCTCATCTAACTAAATCCCAATGGTCAGGCCACGCCTATGTCTCCTTCGGAATCACTTTCCGAATAACTACCAGTAGTATGTACTAAATTTAGTTATCAGCATCCAGACGGATGTTCTTCAGAACTTTCATATGTTTGATTTCAACTCTGAGATTGACATGTGACCTATTGGCCTTGGCTTTTCTAGTAACAGACTTTTCCTCACTTAATTAGCAGTCTTCATCTACTTACTCTAGTTGTTGGAATTCACATTTAAGAACTACTCAGCCTTAGGATCCTGATATATGTTTTTCTCACAATAAACAATATTTTGTAGGATCGATAATATCTTTTACTTTATATACTTTAATTGTGTCGTCCCACATTAATATCACCTCCTTTTTCTACACTATTACCTTCAAACTAACCACAATAATTCTTTAATACAACTAATATTTTTAACATAAGGTCCCAGTGAACAAGTGGTAATTGCCTTCAACCTTATAAGCCCCACAAATATGCAGCATCATCATAGAAAACAGAATCGATTTGTCGAAGACCTCTTTAGTTTTGTAAAGGAAAAAGGATTTTCCGGACGTTTGCAACTGTTCAGTGAAAGAAAAAATCACTAACACTACGTTTCTAGATCTGCAATGTGATCTCTTTTTCAGATAAATAACTAACCTAACACTCAATTACAAACTAGGTTAAAATAAAATAATTTTACCGGAGCTTTGTGATACGCCTAAGTCAGGAATCACAACGACCATGTTGTGTGTCAACTTCACTAACTCTAAAACATGTAGTTAATTAAAAAACTAAAGAGAACACTAATTATAAAAACAGAACTACAGAATACAGGTCAAATCACGTCTGCATTCGTCGACCAACCACCTATCACTGACCAAAGGCCAATAGCAAATGGTGATCGTCACGGCAGAAAAAAGATGGCGGCAATAAAAAAAAGAAATGCCAACAGGAATGGACCATCTTTTATTATTGGTTCATGCTAGATGAACTTCTTAAAACTATACTGTTACTCCGCATTGATTTATTACAAACATCTAATCTTTTTGATATTTTCGGTTTTCTTTTTAGTTCATTTTTTAGTATTGGCAACCAAAGCGGCCTACTCTTGACTGATTGGTTGGTAAGCCAATTTAATGCATGTTGCCTCTATTAATTTCCTTAAAAGAAAATATGGTTCCCGATGTATTACGTTGGCTTAATTCCAATTCATATGATGGTCTTCGGACCAACAATGGTTTAGTGGTCTTTTTGTATCGCCTATGTGTTCCCTATTGCAACTACATTTTTTACTGTAAACGAGTTTTTGGAATCCTGTGTGCCACTTTTTGGTTTTGTGTTTATGAGATTTTGTCTAATAGTATTATGTTGTTTTATCCGTTGTTCTAATGTTGTACTTTCTACCTACGCTTCTAATTTTCTCAAATAACCCTGGCACATAAGGGATTGACATAAACGCAAATTTATCACTATTTGGTTTTTCTGACTCAGCAGTTATTCTTCTGGTTCGTTTGCACTTATTTAGTACTAATTAGGGGTATCCAATGCGTCAAAGATCCCATTCTAGTTTCTTAAATTCCTCTTTTAATCCATCTTTATCTGAACATAAGCTGTATGCTCTATCAAATAACTAATAGGCCACTCCTTTGACAAATACAAATGCATTCTTCGGACCGACAATGGTTTGCAATTTTTAACTTTTCTGTGAGACCCTTTCTTGGATTTTCTTTGTCTTCTTTTATACTTACGTTTGATGGTGTTTTTATCTCCCCTATGTATTCCATATCTCAATTAGGTTTTACACTGTAAACACAGGTTTTGGTATCCGGTGTACCATTTTTTTTTTTTTTTATATATATATATAACACTTTGTCGAAGAGTATCGTGTGTTTTAAACGCGGTTCTAATGTTGTTTTTTCTACCTACTCTTCTTATTTTCTCCAATAATCTCAGCACATAAGGGATCTATTTTGCTACGCAACCTCATCATCCCTAAGCCAACTGTCATTTTAGAAATAAGCGATAACTTTTATATTTGTAGAACATGATAATAATATCATTATTAGTTACACAAATGCCATACTTTTTTGCAAAAGCTTTTTCTTTTATACCTACACAAATACGAATAAAAATGATTAAATACTTACATACATGTATAAATTATAAATTTTTGTATTTGTTTATTTTATTAGTTTAGAACACTTTTAAGTGCTATGCCACTTAAAGAGATATTTAACCAGTTAGTCTGCAGGTTCCTACAGACAAGGCTTCTACTTTCTTCACGTTCATGGGTCCCCTGGCTCTGGACATATGGCTGTTGTCCCTAACCGCCTACCTGGTTCAGTGCTTCATGCTGTATACCATGTCCCGAGTCTCGCCGTACGAGTGGCGACGTCCAAGACCTCGCCGTCGTGGCCGACTCGTCAACAACTTCTCTCTTTCCAACAGCTTCTGGTTTGTCACAGGAACTTTGCTCAGGCAGGGATCTGGCCTCAGCCCCAGGGTATGAAGATGGATTGACAACATATATGATACATTTGGTCTACGAACGAAACTAAAATACTGGTTCTAATTCTAATAATAAGAGCAGATTAAACATTTGCCTAGTTTTTTATATATAAACATTTATGCCATATATAAATAAATTTCAATTACATTTCAATATAGAAAAAGTTATTTTTAAATTTTAAGCTAAATAAAAACGTAATTATTGAATTTTTTTATTCTTATATGCTTTATATCACTGTGAGGATTTTGTAAATTCGACAGGGTATAAAACTCAAATCTTAAAAAAAATTAAATAAAAAATATTTTCTTCGCCAGAATTATAAATACACAGATATTACTAGATATTGGTATGAATTGTGTGGTCTAGTTAACGTAGTAATTACAATGTACAGAGTGATATTCCTAAAGGAAATTGCGGAAGGACTGTCAACGATCGAAGAACGTTAAAGGGGGTATAGCATTTTAACGGGATACGAAACCAAACAACATTCAATTGCAGGTGCCCACATCACAAGAAACGCGGCTGTTCTCCTTCATGAATCCTTTAGCCGTGGAGATCTGGCTGTACGTTTTGGCGGCTTACGTGTTGGTCTCCATCACAATGTTCATAGTGGCGCGGTTCTCCCCGTACGAGTGGCACAACCCTCACCCTTGTGACCAGGAGAACGACCTCATAGAGAACCAATTCTCGCTGGCCAACAGCTTTTGGTTCACTATAGGGACTCTCATGCAGCAAGGCTCCGACCTCAATCCGAAGGTAATAATGCACGGCTGCTCTTCAGCTTTCTGTGTGAACATTTAAAACGATGAGGATTGTACATTAGACATAGGTGTAACAC
This sequence comes from Homalodisca vitripennis, assembly GCF_021130785.1. Taxonomy (NCBI): domain Eukaryota; kingdom Metazoa; phylum Arthropoda; class Insecta; order Hemiptera; family Cicadellidae; genus Homalodisca; species Homalodisca vitripennis. The sequence continues at coordinate 37,575,974 of NC_060210.1, forward strand.
TCAGATACACTATTATTGGTTTTTACTCACACTATGTAGATTTACGCCTAATCTTAAACAATCCTCATTTCGTAGACATTTAATTAAATAAAAGCAACCATTACAATCCTTTCCATTGTTTTTACGAGGTTGTATTTCCTTTAAAATTTATAATATTGATTGAATCAAACAACGACCGGGTATTGATTTAAAGACCCGTCATTTAAAAAAGGAAAGTATTATTGAACAACCTACAAATGCAACTTCTTCACAGCTATTATTACGTTACTTAAAAACATTCCATATAATTGTACTTCATTTAAAATATTGGTTTATGATATTTTATCATTGCACGCATTGATAGCCAAAAGAACAATGAAGTACCATTATCATTATATTTGTACCTTTAATTTGGAATTTTTACCTCCAAATAGACTTAATCGAGTTTCAAGTTTGTGAGCTATTAATCTAAAGGTTTGGCATGTATGGAATATATGGAGAGACAGCAGCACTATTTTAATAATCCCCTATCGGTATCTTAATGAAATATCATATTTAATTTGAAAGTTAAATTATTTAGTTAAAAAATCTCCAGGTAGTTGTAAAAATTCGTTATATTTGTACATCTTTTTCTAACGAGGCGATATGTATTTATTTCAATATTATCATAATTTCTACTAAACAATTATTTAAGCCAATCCAGAGATAATTTTGTCCGCTTTGAATACTATCCCTTGCTTTTTGTGTACATTTCTACATTTGCCCACAAACAACGTGGGCTTCTGTAAAAAAAGGACTTTTAAAAGATGTGATGTATAATTATTATCATATAATATCATCAACATATCAATTTCCGTAAACATCATTATCACTAAAGAATGTAAATGTAATATTTTATTCATTCTTCACCATTTTTGGAAAACACACAACGAAATGTATTTGTTTGGGCAAATTATTAACAATTGTTCGTCATTTTTTATCCTGACCTGACACATGTTCTGGGTTGGAAATGGTTCATTGAAATGTTTTCGATTGTATTGGTTGCTTTTACAAATAAATAGTTTGTTCTTGAAATATTATACTTTTTACAAAAATAAGCACCAGCTCACTGTTCTTTAACACTTGCATGTAGCATGTCTTTAACCAGCCAGCACACTGTTGGTATTAAAAAGTGTTTAATAAAATATAAAGATTCATGTTAACATGTTTATTAATAATTTTGGTAAGGAGGCACACAAAAATTTGAATTCGAAGTTAAATCTTGTTAGTTTGACCATAAGAGTGTTATCGGAATAACGTAATAAATAAGATGAATAAGTTAGGTAGGGATAAATAAATATGTAATCAATAGTTAAAACATACCGAGTGTAGGACACACTAAATATGGATAACCAGCCGTCATCGCTATCAATGTATTAAACAGATTTATATATCTAGCTACAGGATACGTTGTTATTACCTAGACTGTGACACTAGCCATGTACTGACTTTAGGACACCATGAATAGTGATAACCAGCCGTCATCCGCTATCAAGGTGGTTAAACAGATTTATATATCTAGCTTCATGATACGTTGTTTAATACCTAGAACTGTGACACTAGCCATTACTGACTGTAGTACTACCATGAATAGTGATAACGTCGAGTCATTGCATCAATGTGTTAAACAGAATTTATATATCTACGCTACAGGAATACGTTGTTGTATTACCTAGACTGTGACACGAGCTAGCCATGTCAACAGACTGTAAGTACACCCTGAATATTGATAATCGTCCGTCATTGCTATCAATGTTGTTTAAATAGATTTATATATCAAGCTTCAGGATTACGTTGTCTATTTACCTAGACTGTGACCCCTAACATGTACTTGACTTAGGAACACAATGAATAGCGAATACACCAGCCGTCATTTCGCACCATGTGTTAAGAACCGATTTATATATCTAGCTTCAATGAAACGTTGTATTACCTAGACTGTGAACACTAGCCATGTACTGAACTGTAAGTAACACCCTAATAGTGATAATCGTGTCGTCATTGCAATCAAATCGTGTTAAATAGATTTATATATCTAGCTTTCAGGATACGTTGTTTATTACCAAGACAGTGACACTAGTCATTTACTGAACTGTAGGAATCACCGCCGTGACTAGTGATAAACCACCGTCATCGCTATCAAGTGTTAAACAGATATCTATAATCTACGCTACAGGATACGTTGTATATTACGAGACTGTGACCTATCATGTACTGACTGTAGGACACCGTGAATAGTGATAACCAGCGTCAATCGCTCATCAAAGTGTTAAATAGATTTATATATTATCGGCTCAGATATACGTTGTTATCAACCTAGACGTGACACTAGACATGTACCGACTGTATACACAGACCCTAATAGTGGATATTCGGTCGACATTAGCTATCAATGTGTTAAAATAGATTTATATATCTAGTCTTCAGATACGTGTATGTTATAACCTAACTTGGACACTAGTCATGTACTGTCTGTAGGACACAAGCCGTGAATTAGTGATAACCCACGCGCATCGCTATCATGTGTTAAACAGATTTATATATCTTAAGCTTCCATAAACGTTGTTAATTTACCTAGACTGGTGACCCCTAGTCATGAACCGACTTAGTAACACCAACACCTGAAAAGTGATAATCGGTCGTCATTGCTATCAAATGTGTTTAAATAGATTTAATATCTAGCTCAGATACGTAGTTATTACCCTAGACTGTGACACTAGCAATGTACTAGACTGTATGTAACAACCGGTGAATAGTGATAACCCCGTCATCGCTATCATGTGTTAAACAGATTTCTATATCTAAGCTACAGGATAGCGTTATTTATTACCTAGGACTGTGACACTAGTCAATTACCGACTGTAGGACACCCTGAATAGTGATAATCGTCGTCATTGCTATCAATTTTTAAATAGATTTATATATCTAGCTTCAGTGATACGTTGTTAATACCTATACTGTGACACTAGTCATGTACTGCTGTAGGACACGTCAAACAACAAAAACAGAAAGCCAAAAACGATTAACGAAAAGAAAAAACCAAGCAAAAGAATCCAAACACGAACAGATGGAAACTCAACACAGACCGAACAAAAAAAAACAAAAAAATCAAACCAACAAAAAAAACAAAACACACACAAGAAAAACAAATCATACCTACAGTCCACCCCACACTCAGAGCCACCCCCCAACACGACCACCATACCCAACCCCCGTGCCACCCCCACCCCAACCCCACCCCCCCACCCGCACCATCCGCGCCCACCCCAACGGAACACCCACCCCACCCCCCCCCACCCACCTTTGGACCCTCCCCCCACCCCCGCCCCCCCCCTACACCCACACTGCAATACCCGGTCCCCCCACCCACCATTACTCCCACCACCCCCCCAAACTCACCCAAATACCCACCCACGCGCTCCCTCCGCCCCCTAACCACCAACCCACACAAACTCAAACTCCAACTCGACCGAACCACAGTCACGATAAAACCACACCCAAACTTCCACCATGACAAAACAAAACGTCCCCCCCCCTTAGGCCCCTACCCAAACCCCACCTCATTTCCCTCCACCCCCTCTCCTCCACATCCCCCGCCTTCCCAGCCCCCCCCCCTCCGCCCCCCCCTGCCCCCACGCTCGCTCCCTCTCCTTCAGCCCCCCCCCTTCCGCCGCCCCCCGCCCCCACTCCCTCACCTCTCCCACCACCCCCCCCCCTCCCACCCCCACCCCACCTCTCCACTCACGCCACGCCCCCCACTTCCCTCCCACCCCCCTCCACCCGAACATCCACCCCCACCCCCAACCCCTCTCCCCGCGCCCACCCCTGTCCCTCTCACCCCCCCTTCCCCTCCCCCCCGACACCACACCCCACCGCCCGCATATCCCCCCCCTGCCACTTGCCCCCGCCACCAACTCCACCAACACTCCTCCCCGCCCCCCCACCTCCGCACTCCCCCCCACCCCCCCACGCCCCCCTGCCATCCTCCCACCCCCTCCCTCCCCCACGCACACAACCTCACCCCACACCCCCCACCCACCCTCGCTCCCTCCCTAACCTCCTCTCCACCCCCATCCCCTACTCCCCAACCCCACCCCCCGCACCCCCTTCCCCCCCTACTCCACCATCCTCCCAACCCCTTTCCCCTACCACCCCACGCCCCCCCGCCTCCGCCCCCCCACCCACCGAGGTGTGCCACGATGCTACCCAGCCGACAACGTGCACTCCATAAAAACCCCTCTAACAAATACTTATCAACAGGCTCCGTAAGATACAATAAACCCAATGACTGTAGACACTAGCCATTCCAGCACTGAAGGGACAAACCGTGAATAGTGGATAACCCGTCCGTCATCGCCTATCATGAGGAAAAACAGATATAACACTATCACACTCACAGATACGTTGTTATTACCTATACATTTGTGACACTAGTCATGTACCGACTGTATAACACCCTGACAGAGATAAACGGTCTGTCATTGCTATCAATGTGTTAAACAGATTTATATATCTAGCTTCATGAAACGTTTATATTACCTAGACAGTGACACTAGTCATGTACAGACTGTCGTGACACCGTGGAGATTAGTGGATAACCAGCCGTCACGCTATCAAAGTGTTAAAACAGATTTATATATCTAGCTTCAGGATACTATGTTATTACCGAGACTGTGACACATAGACCATGTACAGACTGTAGGATCAACCAAGAATAGTGGATAACCAGCCGTCCATCGCTATCATGTGTTAAACAATTTATATTTCAAGCTTCATGATACGTTTGATATTATTACCGAACTGCTGACACAAGTCCATGTTACTGACCTGTAGGACGACCATGAATAGTGATCACCAGTCCGACATCGCTATCATATGTTTACAACAGATTATATATCTAGGCTTCAGGATACGTGTTATTACCGAGACTGTGACACTATTCATGTACTGACTTTCGGACACCCATGTATAGAGATAACCCGCCGTCATCGCAATCATGTGTTAAAGCAGATTTATTATATCTAGCTTTCAGAGATACGTTGTTATTACCAGACTGTTGACACTAGTTTATGTACTGACGTGTAGGACATCAACCGTGAATAGTGATAACCTAGCCGTCATCGCATATCAAGTGTTAAACAGATTGTATAGTATTCTAGCTACAGATACGATGTATTATTACCTACCTAGGACTGTGACACTCAAAAAAGCCATGGGTACTGACGTAGGACACCGGAATATGTTAACCAGCCCGTCATCGCTATCATGGTTAAACAGATTAGTATATATATAGCTTACAGTATACGTTGTATATTCACCTAGACAGTGACACTATCATTTACTGACTGTAGGACACCATATGAATAGGGATATCCGTTCGGCAATAGTGCTGTCAGTGTGGTTAAACACGTATAGTGCTCTCTACTAGAGGATGCGTTGAACTCTAGTCATTGTACCGAATTTTGGGCAGCAGAAATATAAATAATTTACGGCTATCGCAATAATGCTATTCATTATTATAGATCTCTGGCAACAGGATACGAACAGGTCCTACATGATTACCGTGAATATCAGTAATAACATACTGACTCTAGGACAGCCGTAATAGTTATAACCTGTGGTCATAGCATTGAATGTGTTAAAGATACACGTATCTGGCATCAGTATACGTTGTTAATACCTTCACTTTTATAATAGTCATGTACCTTCATTAGTATAGCCAGGATTGTATTAACCTGTGTCCACCGCAATGAATGTGTTAAATATTATATATCTAAAGATAAAGAATAAGTTGCTATTACGTTTAATGTAACTCTAGTAATATGCCATCTTTATGATTTCCGAAATGGTGATAACCTGCGACCAACACAATTTGTTACAAAATTATACACATATTATAGGCAGATTTTAATCATTTGTTCCAAATAATTACCTATTTTTGTAATACACAATAAGTGAAGTATTTACACCATTGGCGATACAACATCCCCCGTCTTTTAAAAGCATATCAGGCTAACGACGCCCTTCATGATTGTTAAATGACTTGTCTAATCCTGTACCACAGTTCAGAAAGCAGCAAATTTTAATGTAATTTAATATGACTATCAACATAACTTTCACAAGAGCGTTAGTGTCTGAATTTAAAATGTTGTCCTTTGCTTTTTTGCGTCTAATCATATCGAAATAGATTTAAACAGAATATTAACTAGGTAATACATTACAAGTTGAGTTGTCTGTGTGGTTGTAGCACATTCGGAAGCACGTTATGAATAAAAACTAGCTTTAAACTCACAGTTGCTTAAGTCTACGAAATGTAACGTAGCTACATCAGAAACTATATTACTTTTTTTAAGTTAGCAGAGAAAAATTCCAAAATTTGACACATTGATTACAATGTTAGTTTGAAATTAATCATTTAGAAATGATACATATTTTTTATAGTTCTATGTTTGACATTTGAAATTAAAATTTATTTCCTTTGAAAAACTATTTCACATCCTAGGTTTGCCAAAGGCAGCGTATTAAATATAAAGATAAACGCAACTCTGCTTAGTGCTGTTAAGTGTGCCGCAGAAAATAAGATGAACATTGATTTCTTTGGATTACAGTTGCTAACCGGCTCAAACTGTCAAAGCGTTTAGAGGCATGGGACAATCCAATGTAATCTTAACGAAATTGGGGTTGTACTTCTGACAAGATAAGGCAGGAACTTTACTTTTAAAAAACATACAATAAACCATGGGACAAATCAATTATTATGTTTACCTCATGAGACACTGAACACTGATATTAGGGATGCGCTTGACGACTGCTGACTTGATGCTGGTGGGATGAAAGTCATTAGATTGATTACAAATTGTATTGCCATTAAACGTTATTAGATTTTTTTGTAACAAAAAAATATATAAATCAATTCTTTGTTATCAACATAAATCTCCAAAACAAAAAGTTAAATTAAATATAAAGACAACAAGTAATGCTGGTGCAGCATTTCACATGGCCCAATTTAATATCGCCAAATACAGCAAATAACAATAAAAGTAAAAAAGTTTAGAATGCGTAAAATCAACAGTAAATTCTAAAATTTTAAATAACAGTTTACATTAAAAAACTACAAAATGAACTCCCATTAACAAATATGTTTTTTGAATGGTTAAACCTTAAATATAACAGCACTGTGAGCTCTCTTGCCTTTATTTTTATGAAAAATATCTAATAAAATTGCCAAGAATATGAATGCTTTATATTTCTTTGTCATATAAAGAATAATTGTAAGAGTTTACCTAGGAATAAACAAAGTTTCCCACCATGGCGACAGATATAAGGTATAAAACAAAAACGTATTTTTTCAATGTCTGCTAAACAAGGAAAGATTCTTTATTAAAAGTTTCGTATTACAATTTATGATTTCCAAAATAAAAGCCGTGGCCTGTTTTACATCATAACATTAGTCACAACAATCCAGATCTTGAGTTGTGAAATTATCGAATACTCCAGTAATTATTTGATAAAGAACAGCGTTTTCTTAATCGCATCAAGAGGTCACAAAATAGCATTTCATTAATATAATGTTAAATACAAACTTTATTTCAAAGCTGATTTTTCTCCACGTCTAAATCAGAGTTAGAAAACAACAACAATGAGATTATCTGAACATGTTTACTACATTTGGTTCCGGTCTTAGCCGATGAGTAGTATCGTTATTTTGCAGGTGCTTCGGTAATTCTGACATCCAAAATTTTTATAGTTGAAAAGAAATGCTGATTATTGATGTAAGATTAATCTGTTAAAGAATCACTAGGTAGAAGGATCTGAATCAGATTCCCAGAAAGAGAAAGCACCTCTTCCTCCAGCAAGTCGTACTGATCAATCAGAATGATAAGTGCCCGCACCGCTTAGCCTGCTTCACTGTCTTCCGATGGAGGGAAACTACTCGTATATTTGACCAATTGTATTATAAAAAGGTGGTAATATCTCAAGGTTAAGTGAAAGAGAGGGCTAAAATAATTCTAACTTCGACTCAAAATAAAGTAATTTTTCCTCTCACTTCATATAAACGGAACCACAGCCAACTACGACAGTTGATATACGTATTTCTGATTACGTCAAACTTGTAATTAAAACGGGCTACTTTTCTTCCCAAATCTTTTATTCAATATGGTATTTCCTTTTAGCTTGTCTAAAAAGGAATTTAGGTTAAGAGAATATCATAAAGAATGGTATAAACAACTGTTACAGAGAATCTCATAAGTAATAATAGCAATTTGACTCAATGGCGAAAGTTCACATGCGTTAAACATACTGTATAGAGAGTGTCCCTTAAAGAGGTTTAAACGTTTGGTTTTATAATATTTGCCCATTTATGCAGCGAATATTTTCAAACTATACACAATTAATAAAGTATGTTTTAAAAATATTCTGTAAAATTTAAAGCTCCCTAATAGTTGTAAAAACAAAATGGTGACATATTGAAAAATTTTCCATTTTGATTCCTATGAAAATTCCTTTCTTGCATTGCCTGATTTTATTACAGCGTTGCAGTTTTAAAAAACAAGTGTTTAATAACGCTCATTGTAGAAAACATCTGGTTGATTGAATAATATTGCTTGTGCTATAGGCACATAACCTTACCTCCTCCATTACAGTTTTACTGATATTGAAATTCGAGAAATTGCTTTTAATTTTAAATAAAAAGTGAAATGTTGTGCGTGGGATATTACTTTTGGCAACATTACAGAAGGAACTCGACAACTTCAGGTTGCCTACCCAGAAGTTAAACCACCTAGCAATCCAAATAGAAAAATCCATTGCTATAAACTAGAAGTGTCGAAAAAAAGTACGCTAGAGGATCAAATGAGGAAAGAGAAGTACTAGTATGCGCATCAATGCTCCGCTCTCCAGGTAAACCGAAATCACTAAGGAATGTTTAACTTGAAACTGGTGTTCCAAAGTTACCTAGTCCATAATCTTCTTGAAGATGATCCGGACAGGAAAGTTGAATTTTGTTCTCGTAACATTAAGTTTCATGAGCTAGATCTTGAAACCGTACATCGCCGCTCGCACACCCACAGCAAACCATCAGGGAAGCGCGCGCCCATGGTGGCGAACGGGATGCCGGATCAAGACTAAACTAGGTAAAAAAAAAAAAAAAGAACACCGTGGTCAGTATACTCAGGTTCATTTACTAAGACACACATAAGCCTATCCAGTCAATATAAATGTAAGACATATGTATTATTAGTAAAATAAAATTCATAGAATAGATGTACAGATAGTTGCTGGAAAGGAAGTCTCGTATTGCAATTCGAGACAAACATCCTCCGGATGTAAGTAGATACGCACATCCGCCCCAGACGCGATGGTGAACAAACAGGAAATGCTTATTTGTAAAAACCGTGCGACAATGTAAGGGACAGCCATGCTGATATGGAAAATTGTTACTCACCAATTATGATGGAGAGATTTGGCAGAGGCGTGGTCAATGAGCTGGCGGGAGAAGAACATCAAAACTGAAGAACAAGGAGGAGAGGTGGAAGTGGAGGCCGGGAATTCGAAAAGTGAAGTTCGGGGAGTGTTTGTGTTCGTGTGCGGAAAAATATCTCTAGGCGTAATAAGTGTGATGTGAAATAAAATGTAAGTAATTTTAAGAACTTAGTATATTTTAGGGTTCATTAATCATTTTCAATTCCAATATCTATTTAAATGTTCACAATTTCGAAAATATAAATTCATGTAAATGTTTAGCTATTTTAAAGAAAGTTTTCTCATGTTAGTCCATGAACTCATTATTATTGCAACACTACAAAATTACTAGTAAATGTTATAATGAAATTAAATTCAAAATAAATTGTAATGAATAATTTAATATTAAATATGTCTTCAAAGTATTAAGACATTAAGTTTTTGTGCTTAATATGTCGATTGACGCAATCAATTAATCAATTTAATGAAATGTTGTCACAAATAAATGTGTTGGTTCATTTGAGGGTATTTGTACTGCCAATCTAACCTATTATTAAATCCTCTCACAGCAACCCTTGCTCAAAATATGTCACAAACCTTAATCTTAAACTAAACCAACCCTACAAAACCTTACATGGTGGAGGCGCTAAAACTCGGTTGGCATTCAAATTCCTCACATGGGCAAGCACATAGTGTCTTAGGCTAAGTATAAATTAGAACTAAATAATATTTATAAGAAAGTATTTAACGTAAATAGCCTACTTCAGTGACAAACCACTCATTTACCTGAAAGATAAATTAAATTTCCAATAACTCAAAAATATTTTCAAACCCGTAATTAGAGTAACGCCAAGTAAACTAACGAGGTACGTCAATGGAAATGTATAATTAAATGGAAACCATACTACATGAAGATTTAATACCATTAGACACATATAGGACTTCCAAAAGTGACATAATAAAAAATATTAAATGAAAATGGAATTATATCTAAAGACACAGACACTGTAGCAGACCTCAGACCTATCCTAGCGGCACTTAAGAACTTAACACGTATAAGCGCAAGTCACCCTAATATTAAAAACCATATTTAATAATTTAACTACACGAAAAACTCACCTAAGTGAAGAGGACAGGGAAAACCTATAAGGATCTAGCTACAATCGAGGATTTTTCTAGTGCAGAGAACAAATTTATACGACATAGTAACATAACCCTGAGGCGGACATCAAGACACAAGCACCCCCAACCTTAGCACAACATTACGAGCCACTCACACTACCTGACAGAACGAACACAGCAACCATGGGGGAAAACATACCGCTAATATCAGCTGGGACTTACACAGGTCTCCAGAGCGAAAATCCACAAGATTTTTTTAGACAAATTCTTAGTTGCAGCAACTTCAAACAGATGGACAGATAACACTAAAGTTAATTTATTCCCAGCGCATTTTATCAGGCACAGCACTAACTTGGTTCAAACACTACAGGCAAAAACAACGAGGGGGAAGCCATACAATGGATCAACTTGCTAAAAGTTTCATAGAGGCTTTCACTCCATTAGCACAAACCCAGAGTCTACAAATGATTTTAGAACACAAAATACAGGGAGAGAACGAGCCAACACTAAACTATTTTTTAGATATATTAACAACATGCCGAAGATATGACCCTACAATACAGGACAAAGCAAATTATACATTTTATCATACAGGGACTAAAACCCAGAAATCTGTGAACGAGTTATAGGGACTGAAAAAACGACACCTTAAGTGATCTAGAGACTAATTTAAAAATTACAGAACAGCTAGTTCTAACACAAATGAAAAACAAAGAAAGATACAATAGGGTTTGCAGCAAACAGACCCTATAGTACACCATTAATGAACAAAACATCATTCATAAACTACAAGCAGAAGTTAACACCCTAACCAATTTAGTAGCTACCCTAACTACAAACCAAATTTCAAATCATAACCACAGGTACGAAAGGTCTCCATCCTCGTATGAAAACTCAAAATATAAGCCAAGATATGATAGAACACCTAGTCCTCACCAGAATAGACATATGGAAAGCCCCAAACTACCCCAAAACAAACCCAAAGGCCACCTATGATTAAATACGTTACTTTCAGTGATAGGAGAAGACAAAACCATTCCCCAAATACAACCTGCTAGACAAAATAGGTATTGCACTATTTGCCGTAAAGAACAACCATAATACTGAACAATGTTGGTTCAAGCAACGTTCATTAACTTCTCAACCCCAAAGTAACCGCTTAGCACCTAAAACCAACAATACACAAGAGCTGTTCTGCAGGTACTGCAAGCGAACAAACCACAATATCGAATCATGTTACAAGTCTAATTATTATAAACAAAATCATCAAAAAAACGGGAAATAGGGGGAGGTCCACACTAACCCTTACCGAACTTCCCCCTTATCAAAAGCGAAAACAAATAACACCATAGATTTTAACCAAAGGAATCGACAAACTTACAAATGTATAAAATCCTATGACATTTACTCCAACTAACCCCAAAGTAATACCACTATCAACCCCTGGAAAGACCAGTTCAGAAGTGATATTTAAAGCCATAGATTATAATCAAGAATTCCCACCCTTAAAGAAGATGGAAGAAATTGAACAACCTATTATGCAAAAGCCTATACACACCAATAAAACTTCAATCTGTCTTCAATCCAACACCAACCCTAAGCGAACCAAACCCCTCGGGGACAACAAATATAAATAAACTCAGCTTTACAAGAAACCTTGCAGTCTCAGAAAATTTCACACGACAGATAAAACCTAGTGTATTAAAGGGGTAGCGCACGTAAAACAGGACCCAGATTGTAGTATGGGGGAGGTAAACACACATATGGATTGGAAGAAACCATTGAGATAGACACTATACAGATTTTAAAAATCACATAGAGCAACAGAAGAAACAGAATATGATAGATTGTACTAACTTGCAAGAAATAACGCAAGACAGGATACACAGACCGAGGAAAAATAAAACATTATTATTAGAGGATTATTTATGAACTCATATTTAATTGCGAAAATAAAAACCAAGAAGAAGATACCTGTCCTAACAATAGACGTAGCCTTGACCACAAAAAACCCTCGACAATCCAGTACCCCCTGCATTATAGATACAGGATGTAACATAAATATTATTAGAGCAGACCTAGTTTTGTGAAACAAAATTAAATACTAGCAACATACCCTCGTTGATATCGGCTAACGGTATACCATTAACAGTTTTGGGTTCAACAAAGATCGCCATAAAAATTGGCAAAGTAATACTGAAGACACGTTTTATGTGACACCTGATCTAAACAGCCCTATATTGGTAGGAAACATATTCCTATTTCAGAACTGCGTGGAGTTAAACTATAAAAATAAAACAATAAAATTACCAAATATCAGATTGAACATATAATACCTATTGAATGAACAGTGGCAGTTAGACATCAAGGATAGTCACAACCTTAATCTTAAACTAAACCAACCCTACAAAACCTTACAATAAATAAATATGTATATATACTATAAATAAAAAAAATAAAAAAATAAAAGGTGCCTGCAGTTAGTAGATACCCTCAAACAATCCTTGTCAGGTGCACCTGCATACAAAAATTAGAAACGCCATAATTTGAAAACAAAGAAATGCCAATTTCACCCGGTATCCTTCGGCTAAGGGCGGGCTCCTAATGAAATCCAAGAAATAACTAAATAATATCTAAAACTAACTTAAAATTAAATAACAAAATATAAACTATATAAATGGCAACAATAACAATATCACAGGGTATCACAGATGTTGACTGGTAGAAATGTCCATCATGGTGGCCGTCCTTCAGTAGAGCGCAAAAGCGAAGGTTTCTCTGCGACCACGCATGATGGAGAGATGACAGGAGGAAACAATTCATCCCTTGGACCTCATCAGTGAGGGGCCGTAAACTTAGCCGCACATGTCAGAAGGAAATCAGCTCAGCAATAAACAAAACACTTAATTAAACTAATATATTAAACTGGAGCTACTCCTAACTTGTACACCACGGCTCGGAGTCTTTGGCCACTCTCCCGGAAAGGCCAAACGCCTTCAAAAGGTCGGTCGCCTCTGCAGCCAATAAACCACACCACACACTATATATAAAACACACACATGAGCCGGGGAGATATGGGTATTGAACCGGCTCAGACTCCCCCCCCCCAAAAGGAGGAACACCCCTCTGTAAATTTCTTCAAAAAGAAGAACCGAAACGAAATGCCTCTCCTCCCAATGGTTGAAGAAATATAACCGGAATCCCTGAAGTCAGCAGAAGGGAAAACCAAGAAAATCCAGTTGGAGGCAAGAAATCCCTCCAAGAGTAGCATGGGTACAAAGAAGAAAACAGGAACCTTGATCAGGAAGAAAGAGCAGAGGTGATCAGGCCTCTGGAGCTAAAACCCTCCCGCACAGACTAAAGAGGAATCACGGATGACTCCGGCAAGGCTTCAGATGGGATATGTGCGCCTTCCTGAAAATCTTCTCGGACTGAGGATCTCCCAGTCGGGCAGTCACCGGAGTCAGAAACTTCAAGATGCGGTGGGGACCAGTCCACCTGTAGCAAAGTTTAGCAGCTCTTTTTATCCACAGCCGAACTGACTGGGTGAGCCTTGCAGTAAACTAGATCCCCCACCTGGAAGGGATTGGCAATACGACCTCGGTTGTACTTCCTCCTTACTAACTCCCTAGCCCGAATGAGATTCCGCCCTGGCTGCCTCCCAAGTGGCTTTCACATCGGGAGTACCAGGAGGTGGCAGAAGATCGCTAATTTTCCAAAGGTTCGCCAAAGGTTGTTTGGCGGAAAGCCAAATAATAACTCGAAAGGTACCGCCTTGTGACTTTCATGCTGGGCCGTATTAAAGGCAAATTGGATCCAAGGTAGTTGTTGATCCCAGGTGGTCTGATTTTTCCGCATGAAAGGCAATGAGAGCAGATCGAAGATTGCGATTAAACCGTTCGGCGTGAGATGGCTGAGGATAGAAAGGGGAAGTAGTCACATGTGCGGATTCCGTGCCCAAAGCACATTCTTTTAAAGATATTGGAGACAAACTGTGAACCATTATCGGAAACTAAGGTGGCGGGGATTCCAAAGTGTTTGAAAAAAATGGTTACGAAGTGCTTGCACCGTGAGCTGCGCGGTAGCACTCCGCAATGGGAACAACCAAACAAACTTGGAGAAGGCATCCACACAAACAAGTAGGAACTTATTTCCAGACTTGCTACGCGGGAGAGGCCCAACATAGTCAATGAAAACCTTCTCCAAAAGGTTTTTTCCGCCACCTCAGATGACAAAAGACCCAACTTGGTATTTTGAGCGGGTTTGCTTAGCGAGCACAGTTTCACAAGAACGTACTCGAGCTGCAATATCCCGGTCCATACCTTTCCAGATGAACTGATCCCTAATCTTCGCGATGGTCTTATGAATTCCTAGATGTCCGCCCACAGGAGAAGAATGAAAATACTGAAAGACCATCGGTACAAGAAAGCTTTGGCAGCACTAACTTAGGTTTTCTCCGCTGCTTGTCACGGCAGCATAGAGCACCTCGGTACAGAAAATAAGGAGGGTGGGCACCTCCGTTTTTAAGCTCATTGATGATAGCAGTCAGCTCGGGATCCTTAAGTTGGTGTGGAACAATGTCCGAAAATGCCAGAGGAAAGTCTAGGAGCACGCCACAACATGGCGGCTCTGATAAATTCTGGTGGTCGTTGGGTAAGTGATACATGCGTGACAGAGTGTCCGCTATGAATATTTTGGGTGCCTCGCACGTGCTGCACTGTGAACTTAAGGGCAGAAATTTGGACTACCCAGCGACCAATCTTCCCGAGCTGACGGGGGTGTGCAAGGAGCCAAGAAAGTGCTGGTTGTCGGTTTCCAACAAAAATTCTTTATGTTCTAGGTAACGCCTGAACTTATTAATTCCAAACACGACAGCCAAACATTCCAGCTCATAAACAGAACAACTCTTCTTCTCACAAGGGGTTAACGTGGCGTGAAGCATAAGCTATGGGCTGCCGGATACCATCTACTTCTTGTGATAAAAACAGCAGCAACGGCTTAAGGAGGAAGCATCAGTTTGCAAAGACGAACTTACGACTGAAATCAGGCATAGCCAAGACTGGAGGCTGCATCACTGCCTCTTTCAGCTGCTCAAAAGCAGTCTGTTGCGCTTCACCCCACTCAAACTTGGCACCCTTTTTCCTAAGAGAGTTCAGAGGGGGCCGCCACTTCAGCAACATTGGGGATGAAACGATGATAAAAATTTATCATTCCCCACAAAAACGGGCAATCCCCTTGGCATCCTTAGGAGGAGGAAACTCCCTGATTGCCTGGGTTCTCTCTGGATCAATACAAACACCTCGAGAAGAGACAAGATGACCCAGAAACGATATTTCAGGCTGAGCAAAAACTCAACCTTTTCAGGATTGACGGTAAGGCCAGACTCTCGCAGCCTAGTTTAGAACTTCCTCTAGATGAGTCAAGTGCTCCTCATAACTCTCACTGTACACAAGCAGGTCATCTCCAGATAGTTGAAACACGAAAACTTAAATTTGACATCATGAAAGATAGAATCCAGGAGTCTGGTGAGTGTTTGGGCCCCCACAGCCAGGCCCATTGGCACTCGGGTGAACTGGTACAAATTCCAAGGCACACAAAAGGCAGTGAGAGGTCGAGACTCGTGTTTTAGAGGAATCTGATGGTATGCCTGATTAAGATCAAAAAATGGAGAAATACTTGGCCTTACCAAACCAGTCGAAAGCAGAATGCAAATCGGGGAGAGGCACGGAGTCAATTTCTATCTGAGCATTGAGCTTTCGATAACCCAGGACCAATCTGGACTTCCCATTTAGGTTTCGGCACTAGAAACGCTGGACTGGAAAAATTTGAGCAAGATGGCTCGATTACCCCACTCTTAAGTAAATCATCAATCATATTTCTCAGAATTTCCATCTTGGGCGGAGCAAGCTTATATGGATGGGAACGTACAGGACGGGTGTCTGTAAGACGAATCTCGTACTCCAAGAGATTGGTCGTGCCCAGTTTGTCAGTTAGGACTTCAGGAAAACTGGAACAAATCTGCCTTATGTCCTCAGCCTCTTTCGGCGTAAGATGTCCTAGTTGGTCAGGAGGAGTCAAGCTCTTATCTTCCATCTCTAAGGCAGCAGTCCCACGAGACTCAACATCTGAAAAGGGAACGAGCACCCGCTTGGCGAAAGCAAAGAAAAAATGACTGGAGGCCAAATCCAAAATCATGCCAGTTTTTTTTTCCGATAAAATCTGCTCCCAAGATGAAAGGAAAAGTCAGGTCCTTAGCCACCAAAAAGCTCCAATCCCAAGAGAAATAATTAATTTTGATGTGAATCTGGGCACTACAGATAATAGGTAAAGGTGTGCGTGAAGCAGTCCAGCAGATAAGTGAACTAGGCTCAACCTGCCGTATTAGCCCAGAGGATTTTAGATCTTCAAAAAACGACAAAGAAATCAGGCTGCGTGCTGACCCAGAATCAACCAGGGCCTTCTGCACCACATTCCCCACAAGCACATCCAGTTGTGGGCAGGTTTGAGCGGGCAGCCCTTACTCCCTGCGCAGCCAGAGCAGCAACCTCCCCTCTCGGCCAACGATGATAACTGTCCCCACGTCTATTTCTTTCTGTTTTCTTTCTGTTCTGTATTAAAACCAGCTACCCTTTTACCATCAAAATTAGGTACATAATTTGCCCTCAAAATTACCTTTACGGCACGAGTCGGGCTTACTCGTCCGCAAGCTTACTAGTTTTTTTTTATTAAGTGGACAAAAACGGTCTAATATGTCCCACTTGCTTGCAGCCATAACAGGTAGGAGGCTGCCTACGGGAAGGAGCAGCTGCTGGCTCAGACTGCACCGGAGCATGGACCGGCCCCGGAGGCAAGTGAGGAAGATGCCCTCGACATGGCCTCCCTTTGATCATCCGCATCCTGAACCCCTCTGGAGATGATGGAGAGGCGGTCCAAATCCGCAAAAGATGCGGGACGGCTACAAAAAATCAAACGGGAGCGTTCTTCAGTTTAATGCCCTCCAAAATAAGGCTCACCAA
This sequence comes from Homalodisca vitripennis, assembly GCF_021130785.1. Lineage (NCBI taxonomy): Eukaryota > Metazoa > Arthropoda > Insecta > Hemiptera > Cicadellidae > Homalodisca > Homalodisca vitripennis. Next base: position 37,593,592 of record NC_060210.1, read on the forward strand.
ATCCGTTTCGCTCAAGCTCAAGCGCAACACCCGGGCTACATCCCGTATCTTCTCCCCGACAAAATGGCTCAACGTCTCGTCTGGTGCCTGAGGACGGTAAACGCGTTCCACCCGCAAGCGCTCCCTAACCCGAGCAGGTACAAAGAACTCCAAGATCTCGGCGTGGAACTGGTCAAATGTGGCACCATCGCTTAAGGCAGTCTAGAAGGCGATCAAAAAGCGGCCTTAAGGAAAACTGGCGCTAAAATCTGCATAAGCATGGCATCTGTCATACCAGGAAATTCTCTTAGCTTAAAAAAACTTCCAGAAGGAAATGGATAAGTAAATTAGTGTCAAGTCCATCAACTCTGGGGAAGTGTTGTAAAACACTCCCCAAAGGATGAGGCAGTTTGCCAAAGCTAGAAAAGGAAGGCACAACTATAGATGATGCCCTCACCAGCCGCTTCAGGAGGGCCACTACCCATACGGAGACATAGTAACTCTGGGAGTCTCGAAAGAAAGAGCCGGTGGATGGTTAGCAAAAGTAATGGTAGTGGGAACCTCCGTTGGAGTGACAGCGGTAAATAGTACCCCCTTCTCTTTCACACGAGCGCACCTCACTCAAAACCATCTAAGGCTTGTTTTAATTTATTACTGGCCGAAAAAAGCCCAAACTTTTAATATCAGAGTCTAAACTAGGAGCTGACATAAGTATAAAACTATTCTGTCACGCCAATGTAAAAAGCTGAGATGCCAATCTAGCCTTTGCTGACACCCGGACATGGGAAGTGACTCAAAATTAATGTCGTCTTCTAACTCTTCCATTCGGGTTTTACAAAACTCAAATTCAGTAATTAATTTGGAACTCTGCATTCCAGCTGCGGTCCAACGCTATACAAGCCCGTAATTGACTCTTAATGCCCTCACATCTCCCTCGGGCTTCTGTCCTCTCGCCAGGACCTCAAAAACCAACTCGGGCTTGCGCAGATGTTCAGGCACCAGGGAAAACGCCATACCAAACAATTAAGACAAAATAATACAACAAAGCGTACGCAACAATTACTTAGTAACCTAAGTGGACTCAACTCACAAAGGGCTTACACTGACGAGGTCTAAGTGAAGAACTTAATACCTGCCACCTAATAGAAGGATACCCTGCAAATATACACTAACCACAACCTACAAACACAGAAGCAATAACATATAACAAAACAACACATTGATAGGGGAGAAGTAGAGTACAGTTAGATAAATTTAGCGGTTAAGCAATTTAGAGTCCCTTGCTCCCTGCAAAGGGTAAGTCTGCAGGAAGCAACACACTAAACCAATTCCACCCGGTATCCTGTGCTAGGGCGAGCTCCTAATAAAAAAAAATTGTGTACTCTGACCTCCCCCTACCTAACACTAACCTACACCAACAAACAAAACCAGAACTGAGAGACAGCTGAGAGAGCAGGTAACCACGCTCTGCTACCATTGAAACCGTACATCGCCGCTCCGCACACCCACAGCAAACCATCAGGGAAGCGCGCGCCCCATGGTGGCGAACGGGATGCCGGATCAAGACTAAACTAGGTAAAAAAAAAAAAGAACACACCGTGGTCAGTATACTCAGGTTCATTTACTAAGACACACATAAGCCTATCCAGTCAATATAAATAAATATGTATATATACTATAAATAAAAAAAAATAAAAAAAATAAAAGGTGCCTGCAGTAGTAGATACCTCAAACAATCCTTGTCAGGTGCACCTGCATACAAAAATTAGAAACGCATAATTTGAAACAAGAAATGCCAATTTCACCCGGTATCCTTCGGCTAAGGGCGGGCTCCTAATGAAATCCAAGAAATAACTAAATAATATCTAAAACTAACTTAAAATTAAATAACAAAATATAAACTATATAAATGGCAACAATAACAATATCACAGGGTATCACAGATGTTGACTGGTAGAAATGTCCATCATGGTGGCCGTCCTTCAGTAAGAGCGCAAAAGCGAAGGTTTCTCTGCGACCACGCATGATGGAGAGATGAACAGGAGGAAACAATTCATCCCTTGGACCTCATCAGTGAGGGGCCGTAAACTTAGCCGCACATGTCAGAAGGAACTCAGCTCAGCAAATAAACAAAACACTTAATTAAACTAATATATTAAACTGGAGCTACTCCTAACTTGTACACCACGGCTCGGAGTCTTTGCCACTCTCCCGGAAAGGCCAAACGCCTTCAAAAGGTCGGTCGCCTCTGCAGCCAATAAACCACACACACACACTATATAAAACACACATGAGCCGGGAGATATGGGTATTGAACCGGCTCAATCTTAACTGGCATGCTCTAAATTTTTTTTCGGATCATTCCACTTTCTACCGAAATGGTGCTGAAAATAGGCAGAATTTTAATTATTACAACACCGGCAATCCACACATTCTTGAACAGACTCTACGCAAATCAAAAGAAATTACTGTCTGGGCAGCTGCCAGTTGTAATGGGGTGCTATCATACGACGTTTCAAGTATAATGACTGGGAAGAGGTGTAAACAGGTTTCAAATTAACAAGTCATGCCTCATTTTACGGTTCCAGAAATGGATCAAGCAGTCTTCTCACAAGATGGTGCTCCTCTTCATTTCAGAAATCCTGGCAAGAGATTACTAAATGACAACCTTCATGGCCGTTGGATTTTTCGTGGAAGTGATTTTTTAGATTAGCCACCCCGATGCCCAGATTAACTTGTGTGATTTCTTTGTATGGGATTACTTAAAGGAACAAGTTTATAATATTAGCTTCAATAATGATGAGGATTTAAAATAATCAATTGAAGAACAACTTCTCCGAATACCGCACAATTTCTTTATAACAGTTTACGATTAATTTGTTAAGCGCTGTTATGAGTGTGTCGCTGTGGATGGATTACGGTTCGAATAATTTTATTATGGATTTTAACTGTAGGTTTTTTAATGGATTATGATTTAATTTTCTGTTTGAAATGCTTAATTTCTCTAGAATATGATAATAAATAGTTTTATAAAACAAAAAATATTGTTTTTTACTGTTTGTAAAGTATAGTTGTTATAAAATACCATCATTTGTGTTTAAAAAATTGCTAGAGAGCTGGAAATTTTCACAGACCATTTTTTAAAACCCACTTAATGATATTTTGAGTTTGAAAATGTTCTGTGCACAAATTGGCAAATATTATATAATTTAACGTTTAAACCTCTTCGTTGGACACCCTGTACTTAAATATAGCTAATTTCTACTATCTTTCTATTTATTATAATAGGTTTTTTCCTTTATCTCGGTCCATTTGGGCACCTCCCAGCTTCATTAGGACGAGATAATATCAAATATTCCTGCACAGCATTATCCGTCGTTACGAAATATTGCTGTTTCCACAAAAGATTTTTGTTGGACTCTCCATAGTCGTAATCCGGTAAAGTTGCTTTTACGGCGAGACGTCTGCAACTTGTAAGATTTATCAGGTAGTCCACATATCATCAGATGTCAACATAAATTCACATCTTAAATGGGTAAAGAATCCTCCAGAGTCACGAAGTTTAAGCTACACGGAGGGTGTATTCCAAATAATAAACACTAGTTGCTCCGGCTAGTAGAGTAAAAGGTGCTCATTATTTTAGTACACGAACTTTTTAGGAGTCCAGAACCTTATAAAAACGTTACATATATTTACTTTAATCTTGCATCAAATGAGTTTTTTTTTAGAATTTCGCACTATTATCCACGTATATAAATTTTCCAATACATGATCTGTTATCTTTATATCACAGTACTAGATATACTTATAAACCAGCATTTATAATAAACTTTAGGACTTATAAAGTTGTTCTAGAATCAGATATATGTTCACTTACTAATTATATACTTAAATATTCCCCAAACTTTTATCTCATTTTAAAATTACAGGCATTTTCAAGAAAGGCTTTTTAACTATATAGTGCAATCAGTTTTAGTATTTTTTGTTTGCAGGACTTTGCTTGTTGTTTTTTTAAGTGTTAATAATCATACTAATATACTTTCTTTGAAATAAACGTTCTAATAAAACATTCTAACGTTTCACAACATACGTTGATTATTTTTAATTTTTTTGTGATATTCTAACATAAAAATGCAATTTAATGGAGTAAAATTTTAATTGCTCAAATAAAAATTACCATTTCATCTGTGCAGTTTTTGTTTTTGTTTCACCAGCCAAGCTAACATTTATAAACTTATTTGATGATGCACACGTTTAGTAATTTCTTCTCAATAAAATCATGAAATATCATATCTTCAACAGAAATTTAGTTTATGAACATTATATCAAGGCTACTCCATCATCTTATACGTCACTCAAGTCGTATATTTTGATCTATTAGTATTTTGGAAGGTATTCATGAATCCCTTTTCCTTTGCATGAACTTTCCTTGACTATATCTTTTGCACCTTTAATATCTTAGGGTGCTTAATTTTGTAAATTTTGTTGAAGGGCATACGTCATTATTACTGTTTACAAATTTATACCCATAAAACATTGTTTACTTATTTGGCTTTAATTGTTTTATCAGTTATTATATGCAGAAACATTATAATGCAAAAAAGTAAATTATTGTTTTTAGGTGGGATACGAGATAAAACACGTGTTAAATAATGTCAAAATACTGATAGTTTCTTATACTATAATTATTTATGTTTCTACATTTTTTTAAACTAATGCGTTAAATTATTTACAGGTTTTATTAGTTCATTATTAGTTATAACAAATTGTTCTCTTCATGGTAAGATCTAATTATAGCATTGAACAGTAAAAAACAATAATGAAGGGTGACATGTTGTAAATAGTAGCAATTAGTTTAGTTGTGATTTATCATTTCAATTTACCAAGCAATGAAGCATTCCATAACTAGCTCCACAATTTTATCTCCACATTTAAATTATAGAGTATTAATGAATTGAAAATTGTTTTCAGTAGTGAAACAATATGCCCGGTTATGTTTAAGTTTGCAATTTTTACACGATTCCATATGTAATTCTGTATGATAATTATTTTACTTTTGTGGTGACATTCACACTATATTATATATTTCACTGCATCATAAAACTAGTTTGCCTTTCTATCGTTGCTTTAAGCGTGGGTTGTATTATTATATGTTTTAAGGCAGAGGGTACATTATTAACAAGTCCATGAACTAACTCACTGAAACAGATTAATTAATAAATAGCAATACGTAATATGTTTCATTAAATACAGGATTCAATTTATTTAAAAAAGCTATGTAAATTTTAGTTTTCTATACATTCTGAGTTACAGCTTTTGAATCGTAGTGCCAAATTGTATGTATGCATATAACATATTATTTCATACAGCACATACAAATCTAAAATATTACAATAATATTAAATTAAAAAATATGATGTGTTATGAGTCTTAAGCTTTAACTCAGAAACTATAACTAGGGATTCATCTTGAGAAACACACTTCGTTCTTTTGACATGAATTATAACCTGAGTTTGACGTGCAATGCATAAAAAGTTGCTGGAAGGAACGATGTCGTTGACAAAAACTAATACTTTTCAATTCTCCGCCACATCTATTTACCATTAATGCATGACTTATGAATGAAGTTTCGATATTGACTTTCAAAACACCTGCTGACGTACTTTCTCAGATCAAAATTGTAAAAGTTTAACACGATAAATAAAACATGAGGTATGTATTGGATCTTGTACAGATTAAATTTGTTGCTTTTGATTATATTGGCAACGTGAAACAATACTTTTTGATCAGCTATGATCGTGACGTAATAGTAAATTCTCATGTCACATCTCATAACAAGGTTTTGTGCATTAAATTTGTGTTTAAAGCCGCTAACTTAAAACTATTATAACTTGAATACATGTTTAACCCCATCCCCCAATTCCGTGTTCCCTATGGAGTATGTTATTTAGGCGACTTCGACACGAATTGTCGGCGGCATCTGGTGGTTCTTCACTCTGATCATCATATCCTCCTACACCGCCAACCTTGCCGCCTTCCTCACCGTAGAGCGGATGATCACTCCCATTGAGAACGCTGAAGATCTAGCGGGTCAGACTGAAATCGCTTACGGCACTCTTGACAGTGGGTCTACCATGACATTCTTTAGGGTGAGTTATATACTGTCCATAATAATTAATAAAATGTATTAGATCCTAATATTAGAAATATTTATAACTTTTAGACAGTTAAATTTTAACTAAATTACAGAAAAAACAATGTCCTCCAACAAGATATATGAAACCCCCAATTAACTATTCCCACTTTTCTTTACAAAACACTGTCAGTGATTTTCAGCACTTGAAATAAATTTGAACAAATTAAATAAAACTGAACTAGTAGCATGAGTACATAATTAGTAAAATTTACATCTCTATTTTTAAATAAAATATTATTTTTAATTAGTGACCACAATCGTAAAATATTTCAACAATAAAATAAAGCAGTTTAAATTTTTTTTATTACACGCAAAATATATAAAAATTAAACAACGCGTTTGGATGCGTATTATTTATATCTTTAAATGAGACGTCTCACATAGTTCTATGAATATAACTACGGCATTACGGCTGCACGAAATTTAGCAATGTTCTGATAGGGAAAAGCTTATGGTAATTTAGGACAGTCGGATCATAATAATATTTGAACAATCCAAACCAAAATGGTAGGAATAAAAAATAATAATCTGACATAAACAAATAAATTTCATTGTATACCTGTATAATAAAGTTGCCTATATATATATATATATATATATATATATATATATATATATATTTTAATATATAAATGTATATATATTATATAAATGGCAATAGCCTTATTTACATTTTTTTCAATAAACATTGAATCACAAAAAGTACTTGCTCCGCCGGGACTCGAACCCGGATCTCTCACTTGCCGGGTGAATGTGCTACCATTACACCACAGAGCCCTTACTTTTTACGATTCAATTATATTGTATTTGCAGTATCTGTCACATATGAATACATTCACCCGGCATATAATTGAATCGTATGAATTTATGTTGTGAACCATAAATTATGAAATTTATCAATACTACAATTAGGTATTGGTGCAGCTGTATATGTTTAAGGCTATTTCAATGAAACACAAATAAGTCATTAGAAAACAATCGGTCCTTAATAACTATAATGGTAGATATTTATGGTTTTGAGCACTAACATCGCTCCTAACACTTTTAAGTAATAACATAACACGCTTTTATCGGGCATTAAACCATACTCCTAGCGGTTTTTCCTCAGTAAACAAAAGAATGTAATTAAATAATGTCGTAAAAATGTTTTAATATTACTAAACATTTCAATTAAGTAACTAAATTTTAGTTTTCTCTAATTGTGTAAATTAATTTAGGATACTATAGAAAATACAATAGTATTATAATTATCCACAGGACTCAATGATAGAAACTTACAAGAAGATGTGGAGGTTTATGGAAAATAAAAAGCCATCGGTGTTCGTATCGACTTACGAAGAAGGTATCCGCAGAGTTCTGGAGGGCAATTATGCGTTCCTCATGGAATCAACAATGCTGGACTACATCGTCCAGCGAGACTGTAACCTCACTCAGATCGGTGGCCTCCTGGATACCAAGGGATACGGCATTGCTACGCCCATGGGTAATTATTACGCTAGATATAACTTTTTACACCATTTAAATTGAACAAATTGTTTTAAAATGGATAAATGGTGTTATTTAAATTCCGAAATTCTGAATAATAACGTAAGCACATTGTATATAATTATAATAAAACCCAATTGTACAGCATTAAAGTACACTAAAAATTTACAGGTACACTATATAATTGTATATATGAACATTTGTATACAGTCATCATGCAGTTAAATCATGTTTAAGAAAGATATATAATCTGTTTAATCTTACATAATGGAATTTAATACATAAAAAATTATTTAATACCTATAAGGGGATGTTATTAACATTTCACCAAATCCTAAAATAAACCTTGCAATTTATATACTCCTACGTGAGGGAAGAAAAGTGAATCCATGTTCTTAGGAACCTTTTTAAGATGACAGCGTTGTGGTTTGCCCTACAGATGATAACACTGTGCTTATGTGAGTCACTGTGAGTCAAATTCCGATATCATATTTACTTAAGGGAATGCATGGGTTTTGTAAGTTTTTTTGTTTAAAATATTGGAAGATGGTGTTCTTACTAAAAGAAGGGACATCATATAATTTAGTCTTGTTATTTTCATATTTCTTAAATAAAATTTCATTTCCAATCCTTTGCATATATTTACATTTGATAAGCAAAGCGTAATAGTTGTAACAATTTTCCTTCATTTTCCAGCACATTAAAATAAAAATTAATACATTACATTACATACATACATTAATACATATGCTTTTTTCAAGCTACATCTACACTTAGTCCGCGTTTTTAATCTAAATACAAGAAAACATCCTATTATATAACATTTATATATCACTTTGAAAATTGTATTATTAATTGACTTAGAGACACTTTTAGCGTAAAAATCACTTTCTAATTCTTATACTTATATTTCAATAATATACGATAGTAAATAAATATATGAACCTTTTACTGTTCATTAAGTTATTAATTTAGTCCGTTTTTATTTTATAAAAAGAAAGAATAATTTGTCACAGGGTCACCATGGCGGGATAAAATCTCTCTTGCCATTCTTGAGCTACAAGAGAAGGGAGAAATCCAAATGCTGTATAATAAATGGTGGAAGAATCCAGGAGATACGTGCACAAGAACGGAAAAAGGAAAGGAATCCAAGGCGAACGCACTCGGCGTCTCCAATATTGGTGAGGCAATATTAAAAGAAGACCCTTCAACGCTTTAATCTAGATTGAGGGTAGCGTGAAGTGTATACCAAATAAATGTAGTTAGAGTGGGGAAACTATTTCAATAGTGAAATTTAAATTCAAGCTAACTTCACTCTATATCTAACGACCTATAATTTAAATAAATTATAGTTAACTTCAGGTTGGATTGAATGTTTTATTACAGTAGTTACACTTTATAAATAACTAATACATATTATGGCAAAACTTATATATTCGTTCACTTTTTACATTTGTAACTAAAATCTATGTCAATCACATTATTGAAACTTAGAATCATTGCATTGCAAAAAAGGTATTCACAAATTTTTAATTGATAAAATCTTACCTAAAAATAGAACAGTATTTGAATAAGCGAGGAAAGCCTTAGTGAAAAGGAAGGGAAATATTATAAAAATAAGTCCTGTTACTTCATTCTAAAGCATGGGTTAGTAGAACAAAATACCTAAAACTCATTCAGATCCCGCTCTAATAGTTCATCTGATAGCTTAATATAATATGATTACCTCCATCTAGAATCAGTGAATACAGTATTACGAGGATTAATGAAATGGCCTTCATTGATCTGGTTACATTCACTGTCTTCTATTTTAAACATGTTTTATTTTTCAAAAAACAAATTATTCATAGTTAGACGAACTTCTCTGCTTACAATCTATATTGCCTGCAGAACACACTTCATTGTTACAAATACTTTAACTGAATTCAAAATAAGTTGTCAATAAATAGGCTTTCCATTTATCTCAAGGAAAGGCATACAAGGTCCTATAGTTTCGCCACTTAAAAGAACTAAACAGGATACATACATTCAGTAAAAATATGTTTGTTAGAAACTTGAATGCTGCAAAGTTCACACCAAGACTGAGAAAACCAATAGCAGTAACTTCGGCTTGTTCTACTCGTTCATATCAGTGAGCAAATATTTCAGGAACAAAGTTAATCGATAAAACATAGTTAAAATTGTATTAGCATCCTCGTAATTACGGTTATAATTCTTTTTAAAGAAGGTGAGAAATATTTAGTTAAAAAACATTAAAATGTTGAAACAACAGACATCTATCCTAATATACTGGGATCCCACAAAGGTACGCATCCAAGCAGTTCCAGTTTTTCGATGAATACGATTGGGGCATAGGTTTTGACCCTGATTGGCAACATAGCAACTATGTGTTTCTTACTTTTCCTGCCTCACAACGGAGGCAGTAATTGCACTTATTGATCCTCCCCTTGCCTCTCTTGGTCGACATTTGACGTTCGCAGTGGGTTATTTTGAAGGAATACTAAACTTTTCTAGGCTAAAAACCTTTACTCGAATCTCGCGCAGCACATCAAAAGGGTTGAAAAGGTTAATCTAGTCTGCGTAACTATTTTAACACTTACACGTATTGTATGTTACGATTTCACGTGTCACTGTGAGTCAATCCATCACCCTCTACCTAACTCCAGGGAAGCTATTCTTTATTTTTAAACTCTCTTATTTTCATATATTCTTTTCGCACATACCCTTTTAGCTTCCAAACGTTAAAACAAAATTAAATATACCTTCAAATTGCTTACATTATGCTGTCATATCATGCTACCTCCAGTTTTTTAACGATGTAATTATTCTTTCTAGGAGGTGTGTTTGTAGTGTTACTATGTGGATTGGCAATAGCGGTCATAGTGGCGATTTTTGAGTTCTGCTATAATTCTAAAAGAAGCACCCAAATGGAAAGGGTATGTATATCACAAACAGTATATTATGTAGTGTTACGCACTATAGACATAATAAATTATTTATGAATGGTGATTTATTTACTAAGATTACTTGTTTTATTTAGAAACTAATCGTATTGTTGGAAACAACAACATACTATTAAACTGCATTTAGTCTTTGTGTCTCACTACTGGTTTTCGAGTTTAGAAATTTCAGTATATGAATGTGTTAAGGACTGTGTAGTATAAAAGTTAACTGTAATAACACCTTCTTGATCTATATTTACTGGGATCATATCATTCCTGGAGCTTTGAATCATCGAGATTTCAGAAACAGTCAGAGCCAGTATACATATTAAACGAAACACATCAGTACTTTTAACTCATTCTAACTTTATCTTAGATTTTTCTCGAGCAACAAAAACATATTGGCTACAAGAAACATGTATTATTGAGGTCTGTAGTTGAATGTAAGTGGTTGGCCGATCAACTTAGATAGCAATTGTGCAAGCGACTGACTGTGCAATACTGGCCTTCCCTGCCCCTCCCTCTGTGATTCGCGCTCTACTTTTATCTTTTATATTAACTTTGAGTGACTAAGATATTTTAATTTCACTCCTTGCAAAATTTCGCAAACATATTATAAAAGTACATAGAGAGAAGAATCTGTTTTTGTTATTGTTACGTGTTACAAGAAGAACACTACATTTTAAGGATGAGAATATATCCTTTTCTTTAGGTAGAAGAAAACTCGTGCAAGAACTACAAATCAACTTACGGCGATAAACTTGCAAAAAATTTGTACTTCCTACAATGTTTAGCATACTCCTAAACCTGAGGTTAACGCTATACGAGTATGCTTGTATGTAATATTTCTTGTGACCAGCAGAACACAAGCAATAAGACTATAAAACTTAATACACATCGTGTACAAAGTCTTGTGTTATTGACAACTGAAAAAGATAATGGTGTCTAATACACATTACAATGAAAAAAGAACACACATTCTGTTATCCTTTTTCATCATCCGCCGTTAAAACCAAATTTTTAAGCATAGGATGTGTTATATTATTTGATGATGAATCTATGTGAACTAATATATGTGTACAATTTATGTTCCAGAGAGCTGTGCCCGCACCTCACCAGTCACTGTGTGCTGAAATGGCTGAAGAGTTGTGCTTCGCTCTGAGGTGTCGAGGTTCTCGTCAAAGGCCTGCTCTCAAGCGGCAATGTTCCAAGTGTGTTCCTGGTACCACCTATGTGCCCGCTTCCTTCGACCTGCCTCACCCACCCAACAACGTCCTTAGATCACAGGTAATCCTATACCGCTAATTGGATCTTATCCTACTTTCCTTTTAAATTTATTTTTCACGCGCTCTATGTCCTTCATTGAAAATTTACAAAACTCCTGCATGCCAAGAAGACCGTTGTTTATATCGATTGTAGGATATATTATATAACAATAACCGTGTGTTCTGTCAAGTCGCAGTGTCCAAGTGAAGCAGGTTGCCCCATGTTCCAGAGGAGTAGTTTGGCAGTTCCCCTAGATCTTCCTCCTCACCTACACTATGACGCTTCCTAGTTACTCTTCTAGACTACAACACTGCTTCTCTCCGGTTCAGCTGGATCGGCACCGTGGCGTCATACGTGAAGCATATTAAGCAACTTGACTGTATGAATCGTTACAAGTGGGTAAAGAATCTCATTGTGAGTGTTTATGACCTGCCGCAACTGCCGAAGTTAAATGTATTGTAGCTGTCTAATCAGAAGTAAGTATTAAATGTTTAAATTTTAAAAGTAACAAAACATTACATGTGTTTGTAAACTAACCAATAGTTAGAACGTTTGGTGCAGCTGCACCCTAAAATGAACCGTATAAAATCTTATTTTTAACGGTTTGTTCATTTTAATACATACCAAAATGAATGTTGTTTGATTATGAACGATACATTATTACGATTCAAAAGTTTATTTTAACAAAATAAGGATTCGTATATGATTATTTATTGACAGAATACAAACATTCAAATGCAAGAGTACTTTAACATAATACAGTGTAAATAAAGAAACCAGTCTCGGATTTATTTTATTTGTTTATTTGCATTACAATTGATCTTTTATCGCTTTGTGGCAGTGTACGATTTGATAATCAATAATGTGTAGTATAAGTAATTAATATTGGATCATAATAGGTGACGTAATACAGGGGCCACAACCCACATCTCGTACATAGTTATAGGCAAACATTGTCAATGGACTGGCTACTGAGCTTTTAAAACGATTGTGATATGTAAATTTATATCTAATCTATTTTAAAAACTGCATTTTTAAAGTAGACCTATCTTGATGTCGAAAACCACTATCATTGTTGCAAATAGTTAGGATTAGAAATAATATTAGTGTATCCAAGTTAAAGGCAACAATACAGTTGTCTTTAGTATATTATGTGTTTTTAGCCCACGTTGTTGCAATCATGTCGTTGATAATAAACTATTTATATGAAATTTTCAGTCTTTCCTTCTCATTTATTCCTTAAAATAAACTCTATTTTTATTATTCGTAGTAATACTGTATTAAATTACAAAATTAATTGCAATAAAAATATGTTTATGTGTTTTTTGCATCAAATGAAACGTAATGAGCGCTTTTATGATAATTACACTACAGGTGTTTTTAAGAAATTATAACTACCAAGTACTGTTTTTGCATCAAAAACTTACACCATATTTGACTTATTACTTTGTTATCTAAATTATTATGTTAATGTATTCATAATAAATGAAAAAGGAGGTTTTCCATACCGCGCGTCATTCTTACTACCACTTAAGCTTGGTAATTAAATTCTATACATGCAAGGCAATAAAAAAGATATAATTACAAAATTATTTTTGGTAAAAGGTGTTATAGTGGATTTTAACTGCACTCATTGTTTGTAATGTCTGCATGTAGATCATTCACGCAGTTTACAATAAATAATAACTATACAAGTGTCACTATTCAATTACTTATGTAGCACCAAAAGAAACCTGGAAGCTGAATTTTTCCATTTTCAAACAAATTTATTGTATAACCATTATTTTTACAGGAGACTGCTTATTTTGTAAGAATTTTAGTTTATGGTCTAACTGAAGAAAACTATTTATCGTAGTAACATTTAACATTTAACTTAACGATGGTAGTCCTTTTACTATTTAAAGTGAATAACATACTGTCTTTTTCATCATAATATTAATATCTTGGCACATACAGTATTTATATTTTATTATAACATAATTTTTGAAATAATATTAACGGATTATTGATAGTTAATATAAGATTAAATTATGAGAAATGTTTAAGAATAAATAATTTACACATAGAAATTTCTTTAAAATTTATTACAGATTATTATTTCTTGTAAAAATCAAAGCTCGAATTGGAATCAAGTAACAAAGAGCCTCAGTGCGGAGGCCGCCCTCTTAATTATGTTGAAAACATGTTCAGAGCTGTGAGACTCCTTTTTTATGACTGTGTACAATAAACAATACAAAATACAACTTTGTTTATTGTGCGAACTCTTCGTTTTCATCATGGTTACCCATCTGATGAAATTTAACTTGTAAAACATGTATTTTTCCTTTAATTTCTTTTAATTTAAACGCCAAAATCAATAAACATTTTTCTTAGAATATGAGAAACATAAGCACCATGTTTCAAGGTTCAATGACCATTTTATCAAGAGTTACGGACAGATAATATATACACTGCGAGAAAACGACACGATTTTAAGAAGAAACTCATAGATCCTAAATAAAAGTCCATCTTTAAAACATTAAGGTGTGACGTAGAGTAAAGTATTGTTGCAACAATGGCTAGGCCTCTTTTTTGGAATCAGATAAGGACTTGAGTGAGTATTTCTCAGCAGATTGTTGGCTTTATTTGAACCGCATCCGATGTCAGTCATCGGATCGATTCGATTCTTTTATTTAATATTTGATCAGTTGGGGCTGACCATCTCACCTACCCCTCCCCCTTCAAAAGTGCAATGCCCTTCCTTGAATACGGCACAAGCTTATGAACTACATTCGGTGCATGAGTGATATCAGATTGATCCACTTATAACTTACCATTGAGTCTGTGGTAATCTCCGATCGTCATCAATTAAAAGTCACGTTCTAATTGCGTAATTTTATTTTAATATTTGCATTTTTAATATGCGTTACATTTTCCTGATAAATTGAGACTGCAAAGTTTAGGATATTAAAGTAAGAATGACATGTTTAATTTTGGTCAATACGTAACTAAATTACTTGGAATCAGGAGAGTTACAGAGTAATTTCACACAGCATTGGTTTTTTTAACTTTTGCATTTGCAGCTTCTAGATTTTTTTACTATTGAGACAAAAATGTGCATTTTAACTCTTGGAAATTTTGAACTTGAGTAAGTTCTATAAATTTTATATATTTTAATGTGTTTTGAAATGTTAAAAAGTGTTTAGTTTTCGATCCTCAGTCTTTTATAGTAAAGTTAAATATTAAAGCCTTGATAACGATATGTACAAAAGAGAGTGACATCTAAGCCGCTAGAGTGCTTTTTAGAGTGCATTTTGTAAAGAATTTCTATTTGAATTTTATTGCAAAAAGAATTTTTTATTTTGCAAGGTAGCCAAAAATCTTTTTATAGTTTAATTTGTTTTTGAATTAAATTGTGAAAAAATAAAAACAAGAAGAATTGTATCATTATCTTAATTTGGTAAAAAAATTCATGAGATTATGCAGACTTTAATTGAAAATATTAGCCGGTTTAAAGTCTTGAGTCCAGTTTTCTCCCCGGCTCATTTATGTGTCTTTATATACTGTATGTACTGTAAGTGTTGTTCGTTGTGACTGCAGAAGGCACTGAATGTACTGTTTCAAAGCGTTCTGTACATCCTTTTCAGAGTGGCAAGAAACTTCTGAAATTCTTGCTTGTTGTTAGCTACTATTAGCTATTTACTTATAGTAAATTTTTGTCTTTTAAAATTATTTATATTGTTTCCTTTTTAATTTTTACACTAACATGCTGGCGTAGGTTCTACGTTTCTCACTGACTAGGTCCAGGAGAGAGACTTTTGCCTCCTGGTGCCTTTTTCATCAGGGGAGGTCGCAGACACCACATTCCAGGGTTTTCCTGCTCTGTCAAAAACCTGGCCTCCATGATGAGATGCTATATACTAGTGAGTCAACATCTGTGACACACTGCTATTTGTTTTATTTACTTATTTTTTTTATTGTTGCCAGTTATTATAGTTTATATTTTGTTATTTAGTTTCTAAGTTTATTTTAAATGCTGTTTAGTTTTATTTTATTTTTTTCATATGGAGCCCGCCCTTAGCCGAAGGAAACCGGTTGGAATTGGCAGTTCTTGTTTTAAATTATGGATGTTAATACTTTTTTTATTTATCCAGGTGCACCTGAGACCCATGACAGAAAGGTTATTATCTTATTTAAAGATGTTTTTTTTTTACTCTCTGTTGGTGCTGACCTTCAAACTGGTAAATGAATCTGAACACGCTATCCATGATGTTTTTCTTTTTACTTCTAGGTTTAGTTCTGATCTGCATCCCGTTCGCCACCATAGGTGCTCGTTTCCTAATTGTCTACTTTGGGTGTGCGAACGGGTATGTGTGGTTTCAAATATGAAAATTTTTTGTTACAATTCAGCAATTGAAAATAAATAAAATACTCTTAAGTAAATTCGAATGTGTTTCGGAAATAATCAAAAATACATTACAATGATTTATTTTTACGTTGAATTGTTTGGTATGTATCTAAATGTTCTAAAATAAATAACTGACCATCTATTTAATTAAATATAGTAATGGTATAAAACACTATGGTGAATAACACAAATCTAAGAAAAATTTAAAGTTGTTTTTATTTTGATAGCTTAATTCTTTGTTCTTTTCAGCGCTGTATTCAAAAATGCAATGCATTTTTTATCACGTCAGGTTATCACTCAAAGAAGGGTTGTAAATTTGAGGAAAATCCAAACGAAACCCAATTACAATTTGTTTATGTTTTTGATTTTATTAACCACAAAAGAAATAGTATAACTTACATCTACAGTAGATATTTTATAAAATATATAAATTTTCATTGTCAAAAGTCTTTATTGCAGTGTTTTTTTCTTCCTACGAAAGCTTCTTTTTGTACTCACCCTATTATAGCTTTGTTGAGAGTCGTCCTTTTAAACATCCAGCATTGGTCTGCATTTTCACTTGGTACCTTCTTTGTATTTCCTTGATGGAATGTAAATCTTAATGGAAACTTTCCCCCTTTTCTTCACTTAGAGCACCTACTTTTTACTTGAACCAACTCTTTTAGCTTTTCTTCGGATAAACCAGG
The DNA here is from genome assembly GCF_021130785.1 of Homalodisca vitripennis. Taxonomy (NCBI): domain Eukaryota; kingdom Metazoa; phylum Arthropoda; class Insecta; order Hemiptera; family Cicadellidae; genus Homalodisca; species Homalodisca vitripennis. The sequence goes on from NC_060210.1 coordinate 37,610,533, forward strand.
AAAGTGCTCACGTAGGTGTCGAAAAAAATCTCCTCCTCTTGTGAATTCCTTCACAAACTGTTCCATTACATCATGTTTAATGTGAAGTAGTGGGATTAATATCTATTTATGATCAACAAGACTTTTCATCTCAACATTTAAAAACGATCATCTCCAAGGTTTTCCTCCCTGGCCCTCAGTTTTTAATATATTTTTCTTTCCGTCACGCCTGTTTCACTAACAGAGAAACCGAGGAAACTTTTTTATCCACTTTGTTGACCAATCAACATAAAATAACTTTTAAATCACCACAAATCTTCCAATTGTGATCTTAATAACTAATTTTGTGTAAAACATGATCACATTTTCAAAAAAATCAGTTAAATGGACCGAACATCCAACAGGTACCGCAGCATACTTAATTCCATTGTGAAGGAGAACTGTTTTCAGGCTTCTTTTGGACGAGTCAATAAAACGTTTCCTCTCCTCTTAAAATAAATTCTACATTAAAACCTCATGTACGGTATATATTTGCTGAAAACAATGTCACCTTCTTGAGAGAGCAAAAAACTACTTTTCTCCAGTTCGATAATAAGAAAACGAAGTACCTTGATCCAAAAGATGATTTTCTTTCAGTCTAGTCCTAATTCTATGCATCTACGTGAATTGTAGTTCGGCCTGTATAATATATCAATTGCTTTTACAAAATCCTTGACATATTAAATTTTAAAGGATCTCTTAATTAATTTCAATAATCCATTTAGAATTATAGTGAAAACTGTATCATGTTACTTGCGTAATAAAATGTAAAATAACTAAAACTTTAATTGCTGTACGTGACAAAACTGTACGTGGTGGAATTATTTCATTACTTTCCACCAATCAGTGCTTAAAATTCTGTAAAGTTTACTTATTTTATTTGAGACAAATTTTCTATTGCAGACCTGTGTAATAAAGGATATTTAATTTCAACATGAACATTTAAAATTACTACCTATTAAACTATTCATTTCACAATCTTGTTTAAATAAAATGTATCTATGACCAAAGCCAAACAAAACATATAAAGATTGCAAGAAACAGGTGTATGTTGCCAAAATCATGTAACACACAAGCTAACATCAGCTTTTAGTATAATCATCTGGCCACATTCCAGTCGTGTTGTTGGCTCAGTTAACTCCACATCATTACCCTCTAATGGTCCCATACATTACCTCCACCGTGGAACGCTCCTGTTACGATACGGCACTGCACTTGTGATGAGTAGGTTAACTACTCAATTATAGATTACAGTTGTTAATTAAATATGGCAATTTCTGTGTCTTAAACATTCTCTTATTATACTTAACGAGGCTGTTACCTATAGTTGCACCATTCTTGTTCACACATATGTGGAAAAATAACGGGATAGTTTTCCCTGGTTTGATTCATTTCTTCAATCAAATCACAATTAACAAGAGAATTGGAATATACTAAATATTTTATATTTAATATATTTTAATACCATGAAATCACCTATGGGAATTTAAAGCATTTAGGAGACATAAAGTAGAGTATGTATAAAAAATATTTAAATTTTAATGTAGTGATATTTTTTTCAAAATTATGATTCTTTAAATATGAGCAAAAAAATTTAAAAATAATTATACATTCTTAATCAAAAATATAAGTGTTTTCGTTTTTAATAACCTATTGATTAGTATACTGATTCGAGGATTTCTCAAAACAATTGTGCATATTTTATAAATGTAATGTTTCACTTACATTGAATATTAGGCTTTTATATCTATACCTTAAAAGCAAAAGCATGTTCAAAACTTATTAGTATAAACAATTATCAGGTTTATTTTATATCAACAAAACCACTTGCATTTGGGATCGTGTTATAACAAGCGGATTAGGGATATCAAAATAGGATGACGGTATTCCTCTTTGGGCAAGAAAAATAGCTTTTATTTCACCAATAATCATATCAAATTGTTCATAAAATTTATATATATTTTTATTCTGTACAAAACCGATTAAGTAAAGAATATAAAAAGCGAATAGATGAATGATTAAATGAATATTTATTCATATTTGTAAAACACACTTTTTTACATTTATAATATCTTTGTTGATAACCGTATAAAAAATATATTTCTTTTGAGAAATTTTTAATTTAAAATCTTAAAAGATAATTACATTATAGAGTAGATTGATTTTGGCAGCGTCTTTAGGTGCTGCTGCCATACTGTATGGCCTGATTTAATATGATTAAAAAACACAGAATAATGTTTTGAGGAAAATGCTCATTTCATAATTTGTCAATTCAATAAGGAACTGTTCAACAATGGTATGATTTTAATTGTAAAATTAAAATAATTTTGAGAGGAAACAACTGTGTTTAAGTCCATATGCTTATTGTTCTATTAGGATTAATCGAGTTTCAGACCGTTTAATTACTATTTTGCCCGTAGTAATTGTTAAATTATTGGGGTTGTAACGTCACACTTATTTACAAATGAAATATACGTTGATATTTATTGATTATTATATAATATATATTTGATTATTATATAATTATATAATATGATTTATTTATGGTGTATTTGAAGATAGAGTTACGGCCGCTATTGAAGAATACAGACAACATCTCACCGCAGAATTCCAAATGCCTGAATAATTAGTGCTACATTTCTTACGTTTAAACACTCACGCTTGATTCTTTATGTATATTTTATTTATGTATATTTATTTGTAGTAAATTTTTCTTAATTCCAAAACAAAATCAATGTAATTAATTCAAAAGTCATCCAAAATTATGCACAGCTTAACTGTTTTTCTAATACTAGTTTCTTTAGTGCGTAGAATGGATGGAATGTGTGCGTTACCGCAGGCCATTAACATGCTGGCAGTTAAGTACTCTGTGGTCATGCGGTGTGTGAGGTAGTTCGTCAACGTGAAATTGTAGTCTTCACTTCCATAACACACCCAATACTTGCGTCAACGATTTGGAATTGTTATTACAGCAAGTGCAAAATCGAAGCTCACTTTCAAAGAAAGTATATAACTTCTTCGCAACCACACCTTCGCTCGTATTTAAATAAAGATTTAATAAATGGTAAGAGGTTAGTACCTTTTTAAATTTTGCCCCAATATATTCTAGGTTAGCTAATTGGGATTTTAAATATCACCAACTCTGGACTCACTAAATATTTAAGAGGAATCCCCAGTAGGCAAGTTACTTAGTACTGAGAATAATTCGCAAAAGAGACAGCTTAAGAAGCCTAAATGCTATATTAGGGTAACAGTCATACAGCCAAGTTCACATGGAAGCTGTTAAGGAGTAGGGCAGGTAGGGCCTAATCAGTCTCAGAAATTGAATGGTTCAGAGACTGACGGATTTGTAGTAAAATTTAAAGGCAATCAGTGGATTATTAGAAAGTTACAGACATAAACATTGCAAGAGATGGAGAGTTTCCAAAGATACACATTAAAAGAGTTAGGGCATTGGCTGGAAGCTCGAAGATGTAATTCGATTTAATAATGAACTATGAATAAATTACACAGTCCAGGTTCTATTATTCTTTATATCGGAGTCACATTGCAATATGTTTCAGACATCATATAATACTAAAATATTGAAACTCTTAATGTTATAGTTCACCCGAAAGCTAAAAGTCCCAAAGGGTATAGTTCTTAGAACGTGTAAAGGGCTATTATAAATCTAGTAATAATAATACAAGGATTGCTGCATACTCTGCAAGCACTTGTCCTACAATAAGAAATGCTCTATTCGATTGGTGCTTCAGCTGGCCGGATATTTTAAGAGGTTAATTTACCCTATTTTATAGTTATGTGTTAGGTTAGTTATTCACTCGAGGAAAACATCAGATTGCAGATTTCAAAACGAAGTGTTACTTACTTTTTTAATCACCAAGCGATGGAAAATTTCAGGAAAATCATGCATCCTGCTCAAGAGGTTACTTGGAGTCAGAGCGAAATGATCCTGGAAACCAATCAGTATGCTTACAGAAATGGAAAAGCACTAGAGGTGGTGAATCATAAGAAATCACCGACTTTAAAAATCATGCGATTCATTACCTGAAAGTTAAATAAGTCATAGTATATTATGGTCAGTACATAATTGAATATTGAAGAAGGGCCTTCTTGTAATCGTGTCGTTGTTTGTTTGTATGGTAGCACTATTAACAGGAGCCTATAACCTTAAAACGGTACAGATGTGTGTGGATGGACACTATTGCTTTTGGAGTTATAAGGTCAAAAAGCGTTCGGCTTTTCCATCCGCCTGTCTATTCTGTCTGGATATACCATAACAATTAAAATGAGTAATGAGAAAGAAAACTTATTTAAGTTATTTTATGTGACAGTCATATATACACTAGTGGTCCACCTCAACCTGTAGTTGTAATAGTTTTAAAACCTTTTGATTTAATTTCAGATAAGCTACTGTGTATGGTTATTTGGAGTTCTGAAATAATATTCAACTGAATATGCCTATTCTAAAAACAACCTTAAGTTGTACATGAAGTTATAACCACTTAACTCATGATACTAATATAACGCGGGGACATGCATTTGATGCCACGGCTAAAAGATAGTACTCTACAATTTAATATTTGGCTTGAATCATGTTATTGCTCTTGACCATAATAAGAGTTAATAAGTGCTAATTTTAAATTTTTACGAAAGTAAAAGCTACTAATTCACATTGAGAACACCCCCTCACTCCCACTAGACCACAGAGTACTTAAGTGCGAGTCTGCTAATGGCATGTGGTAACGCACATATTCCATCCATTCCGTCTACCTAAACAAAGTAATAATGAAAATAATTATTCTAGATAACTGTAATATGGTTACATGGAGATTAAGGAAGCAATTAGTATACACATAGTGAGTAATGTTGTTATATGTACCTGCATATCTGCACGATATTTTTAAGAACAAAATAAATTAGGACTTTAAATTTACATTTATCTATTTATTATGTCAAATTATTTATACATGTTCACCACTCTCACACAAATTACTTTTAACAAGATCCTTAAGGTAAAATCTGAAAGGCGGAGGGGCCTCACTCAAATTGTAAAACTACATAAAAAAATGCCATGAATTATCAAATTATAAAACATTTGCAATTATTACAGAGCTATGATCGGAAATTAAATTGACGAATTTCTAGTTCTTTAAAAATTGGCGAGGGAAAGTCGGAAATAAAGTATCCAGCGATAATATTGTAATGTAATAAATATTTATAAAACTAATTTAAAAATCTTTACTATCGTGTATAGTAAAATATTACTGATTTTAATAGCTCTTAATTAATACCAATAAACTAGCAGTATCAATGTAAAAATCTATTTCATACACATACCATGTTTTTGGCTAAATAGTATTGGTTAAGCCTTCGGTTATTTTTAAAAAGAAATGTTACATTGAAAATGTATAAATCTGTTTCAATTCATTGAAAAGAGGAATATTTATTAAATATTGCAAGTTTAAAATACCGCCATCTATATTAAGTACTACATTTTAAAAAGACGCAACCGTTAATGAACAAACGTATCTCATTCCTTCTTTGTATCTGGCATGAAAAATAAACAAACATACAATACACCTAAAAATGCTTTACATGAACAACGTTTCGTGATTTCTGTTATCCTTAATATCTTCTCATGATGAATCTTTAAACGCTTCCTAAAGTTGACGATTCGGTAACAGCTTTGTAGTTATAGGTATACCGCACTATGTAACTAAATCATATATTCTAGCAACATTGTATGTAATTTCCTTCGTAATAGAAACTGCAGCATTTATCCGTTAAAATTATCATCATTTCCATCAGTGTTGCGAAAAAAGATGTTAATTTGATTATTAAGTCTTTACTTACAAAACGATTCTCGTTATAATTTGATCTTAGGTTTTTATTTATTAAATTGGAAAAACTCATATATTTTACGATGCTCATATGATGTTAGTTTTTAAATTTTTGTATTTTAGCAGCGTTTAATGTTGGTACCTCCATGTTTTAATTAGTTTTCACTGTAATAACATCTATCCTATACTAAGTTGCTTAGGATAATAATCAAATGAACTATGGTTTTTTAGTCGGAAGATACTAATTTCCAGCGGGGCACAGGCTAGTGCGAATTAATACGGTGCAGAGATGAGAATTTATTATAGTGACCAGCCGATTTTCAAGAATTTTGCGAAATAATTTGAGCATTCAGTTAAGGATATCTCATGGCGATGGAGTATTTAACCGCAGACAGTAAAGCCGATAAAGTATCCTCAGGGAGACCTGGATATATATTAAAGGATAAGGGAATAAATTTTAGCGTCTTAAGTCTCAAACTAATTGTAATATTATACAGGGTGAATATAAAGTCAGGACTCCCCCCTCTATTTTCTTCTATAGGTAATATAAGGAGATATCCTTTGGGTAGTGATGCAATGTGGAAAGGAAGTTTCATTTTATGACATTGAAAATTTTTTTGGTCCCCCAAAAATGCGACCCCTCATTTTAAAGAGCATGAAAAAACTTAAATAGTGGTGAAAACCAGAGATCGCTATCTCTTTTCCAACAACATAGCCAATAAAAATTGCAATTAAGTCTTTACACCTAAATTTATTTTGTTTGGGTACAGTTTCCATCTGCGTGGAAACAGCTTTATTGGTTGTTTGTGTTCTCAATGAGTGAGGCATGCAATGGATGAAGAATCCAATACTAGAAAGTAAACTGATAAGGATTTTATTGTCAATGAGTGACTGGGCTTTCCCGGTTCGAAGTACAGTTAGTAAACACTTGTCCATTTTTGCTTATTTTGAGAAAATCTCGTTCAAAGTTTTGATATTGTACAAAACGTACATTAATTGTAATTATTGCGTAATTTTCAGTAAGTTTGTTCTTGAGGTCAATAGCTACACCTGTCCACTAGTAAAATAAAATTATTTAAGTAATTTCATGATTTCTGGATATGCAATTTTGCAGTTAAAAACTTATCAAACTATAATTTCTCAACTTTTTGGGATAGGAATTTCCAGAAGGATGTAAAGTAAACAGAAACCATTTAATAATATTTTTATTTATTTAAATATTGTGCACAAAAACTTTTCCCAGAAGAGTATTTTTGCGCTTGCAATGTTTTTCCCACTTCTTCCAGCCATTGTCTCATTCCATATAGCACAATATACTTGCTTGGTTACACTGTAAGCTGTCATATTCTACACATTCAACTTTCTTGTATAGAAAAATGAACTTATAGATGCTCTGGGACATGTAATGACATTCTCTAAGTCAGAAAGTAATACTTTCTTTATGATATTTTTTTTATTTCTCCAAATAAATCACTGGATGAATTACTTTCTAAATCACTCTGTGCCATTTTTTAATTTCAAAAATTAAGAAATATTCACATCAAAATCAACTGGACTATCATCAGTATACATAACCTCAATGTAAATAAATCGTTAGAACACAATAAGCAGTATGAGTCAGCTGATGCATTATTATTTATAATAGACAGTAGAGCTGACACCAACAGCTGATCATGCAGCTGCAACATTGTCACTTTCGTATCTTTATTATTATGAAACATACGACAATGAGAGTTAGTGCATTAGATAGAGAGTGTTTTAAATAGAATAATTGCAAAATAAACTCAATTTTCATAAAAATATTAGTTGGAACCTTGTCAAGCCAAGGTAGCGAGTAGTTATTATCTTAGTAGAACATTATTATCCAGTGGTATTGTGTGGTTACTGTTCCGTGAAGTATTTTGAGAAGGTTTTATGTGTTTTAGTGTTATTACAATAATTTATTTAGATGCACTTTCGCATTGTGAGTTTTAAATAATATCATCTAACTAATACTGATTACGAGTAAAAATGGCACGTAGTCACGAAGATAAAGTAGAAATGATATTTACTTTCGGGGCTTCGAATGAAAATTATCATGAGGCAGAAAGGCGGTTTAATTTGGCACATCCTGATAGACCTGTGACAAGGAAATACTTAAGAACTTTAGTAAATAAGTTCCGAGAATTTGGCTCCATCAAAGATGCCCCACGCTCAGGTCGGCCTCCTTTAGATGGTGACAAACAGTTCGAAATTGTTGCACAATTTGTTGAAGATCCGCAGCAGTCCACCAGATTAGCAGCAAATCTTTGTGATGTTTCCCAAATGTCTGTGGTAAAGTTACTGAAAATAAATAAATTTCACGCCTATAAAACTAAGCTTATCCATGAGTTAAACGAAGACGATCCAGACCGTCGTCTACAATTTTGTGAAGAAATGGAAGCACTAATTTCTGCTCATCCATTGTTTGTTCGAAACGTTGTGTTTAGTGACGAATGTAGTTTTTTCGTCAATGGAGATGTGAACAAACACAACTGCAGGTACTGGGACACAGAAAATCCCCATGTTTTCCGTGAATCTCGCACGCAGTACCCAGAAAAAGTTAATGTTTGGGCCGGGATTTTTGGGAATCACATTATAGGACCATTTTTTATTAATGGAAATCTCAATGGTCAACTGTATTTGGAAATGTTACAAGAATCAATTTTTCCTGCAATAAATACTGTTATTAGGGAGAATCAACATGAATTTGAAGAAGAACTCGTTCATTTCCAGCAAGATGGTGCCCCATCACATTATCATCGTGCTGTACGACATTTCCTAGGAACTCAGCTACGTGGTCAGTGGATTGGTAGGCGTGGTGTAATAGAATGGCCTGCACGGTCTCCGGACCTTACACCCATGGACTTTTTTCTATGGGGTCACATAAAATCCGCAATTTACAAAACACCAGTAGCAAACATTGAAGATTTAAGAAACAGGATTATTAATTCTTGCAACCAAATACCACCTCAGACTTTCATAAACGTCAGAGAGGCGTTCACCCTACGCTTGTCTCACTGCCAAATAGTAGGAGGGCTTCAGTTTGAACATTTGATTTGACTTCGTGACGTGTTATTAAAATTGACGTGAGTTATTAAAATTGTTTTGGTAATACTGGCTATTATTTCGGATTAGGAAAGAGATAGCAATCTCTGGTTTTCACTACTATTTAAGTTTTTTCATGCTCTTTAAAATGAGGGGTCACTTGATAGGGGTTTACATTTGAAAATTTCGCATTTTTGGGGGACAAAAAAAAATTTCAATATCATAAAATGAAACTTCCTTTCCATATTGCACCACTATCCAAATGATATCTCCTTATATTACCTAGAGAAAAAAGTAGAGGGGGGGGGGTCCTGACTTTATATTCACCCTGTATATTTTAAGATGTTTCGTTTATGCAGTAGCAATACAACATAATTAATTTTGAGTAAATGAATGTATAAAGAACATCAGGATAGTATGAAGTTATTTACTTAAGAAATTTCCAGTTAAAGATTAAAATTGTTAAGTATCCACACATTTATGGTTATAGTATAGAAGGTAACTGTGCCAGAATGTAACTGTGTCTAGTACGCACGAATGAATGGTTCTAGCTCTAACTGACCGTGTCTAATGAAGCAGAGACACTGTGGTTATGACGTTGCAGTGGAAGACTCATCTTTATTCAACATCTGTTCTGACTGTAAAACACCATTGCCATTACGCTACATAAACTTGATTTTCTCCCCTTTTAAAATGTTAGTCTTGTGAATATTCTTAACAGTTTTTTACGTATTTTTTAGACCCTCGCATCCTCCAGTGACCCCTGAGCAGGGGCAGAATGAGGCAAAAAAGGGTTTGCTCTTCACTTTGTATTTTCGATCTTCAATACGATTTAATATTTATTATTAATAAAACATAGATGTATTTCTAATTTTCAAATTGAGGTATGTATTATTAAGCGATATAATGTTTGGTACATCTTTTAACTATATTTGATTGATCATCAACCTTAGCAAATGTGTTTTGGCAATAATTTTTACCTAATACTTAAAAATCTTGAATGTGTTGCATGTTGGTACATGTCCAGCCATGGAGGTTGGTTGAGTGTCATAGAACGCTTTGACTAAGTAGGATGACACAGTTTCTCTTTCCCTCCAGGAGTTATATAATTATAAAACAAAAACACAAACTTTTTTTATCACTTTCCGCGATTTAATCTGTCGGCAAGACATCCCAAGAATGAATTAAGCTATCGATTTAAAAGTGTGCATGCAACCTTAGCTAAGCCTGCTGTGGCGTACCACTATTTTTACGTATGTAGGCGGAATGTAGAGTGAAACTTATTATCTCGTTAGATTTCAGTCATAGGCTGAGCTTTAGGAAATCCCATCACTAATGGGGCTAGAAGCATTTCATATCTGTTTGTCTTTTAGTCACAAGATAACTCGAAAACAAACAAACTAATAGACTTGCAACTGTGCAGAAATTTTCACTTATATATGGAAAATTACAGAGTTCCATGATGGTGCATGTTACTCCATGGGATTTGGATAAGCGTTAGCGATTCTTTACATTGACCTTATGGGTAACCATGATTGCAGTGAGAAAATAGCAGATGCATAAATTTGAAAACAAACTCAATACACCTATAATAGATTCAAACATGTGATATATTATGCATCAATCAACAAACCAATTATCCACCAAAAAACGTCATTTTACAATAATTACGAGTAGAAAAGTTTTATAATATAAACACTAGTATGAAACCTAATTTCGTGAATAAAAGTCTTGGCGTATAAAGTGACAACATACGTCAAGAAATATTGTATATTTAGACTTTATTGGATTTCGCATAAATATTTATTTCATGCAAATTTCTTTCCTGAAAATGCTACATGAAGCATCATTTGCGTGTCAATTCTTTTTTTTATATTTCAGTCCATTTGTCCGTATGAAATCTTAAGAATGGAAGGAGCTATAAATTCGATGCAACATTGGCGAAGCCTGTTACGAACCGGGTTGTATCTATACCCTGTAAGTAACTAATTATGCTTTAATGGTGAGTTTAACACTATTATTTATGACTATTTAACTAACTGGGTGTATCCCAATTTTTAAACTTATTTATTGTTTCCTTCCTTTTCAAAATCCATAGCTATTTTCTGTTTCTAATAAATTCACATTGCCTTTTCTAAAATTACCCAAATTATGAGAAAAATTAAAATAATAGATCAATTTATTACTATGATGCACAACGCTGTATAATTAAACTGTTATATATTGTGTTATGGAGCACAATACCAATTATAATAATTGAAAAACCGAGGAGAATGATTTATATACCATTTATTATGAAAATACAAAAATTTAATTTAGTATTATTCCTCTACGAATTCAGTTCATATGAAATGGTAGGAGTGAGCAAAAACCAGCCGGAAGCGGAAAGGCACGTTTAGGTAGCGCTGGTGATGGTGTTTTACAGTCAGAACTGATGTTGAATAAAGATGAGCCTTCAACTGCAACGTTATAACCACACTGTCTCTGCTTCATTAGATCCGGTCAGTTAGTAATGGATACACTGAACATAGCAATACTTGCAATAGCAAGTTTTTGAATAATTGCGCAAAATACCGCAACCAACTATGTTTAGCTAGGTTTACATTTACACACATTGATAATTTGATCACTAAAGAAAATGTTAATAATTAAAGTAAATTCGTCCCAATAATTAGTCCAAAAAACAATACGTTCATTTTAGTAGCACGGGGTATTACAAATTTAAAATTTACATATTTTATTGGATTATTATTCAATTTATAATGGTAACGTGATAACACAGCATGGTTTCTCACGAATTCACAGACAGACGAAAGTAGTAAAAATGTAATAGTGCCATTATATAGTTTTAATCAATCGATAATATTACTAATATATTATACTATATCAAGCGTTCTTCGTATGCATCGAATATAGCATGGATCTAATGTGACATTTTTTACACAAAAATCGCAGATTCTGATAGTCATCACGGGGTTAAATTCGGTTACTGCACCCCAGATCACCTTATAACATCAGACCATAAAAATTAGCTGCCAACATAGACTCATTAGAAATATGTAGAGCAAAATGCCTTCATGCATTTGAGAATCACTGATGGTTATTAGCTTATTTTTCATTTAATCTGCATATTCCGCAAACGTGCCAAAGGTCTATCATGCACGACTGTTTAAAATTTCGCTATTTTCTCATCTTGGCGTATTTCATTGAAACAGGTCCTGAATACATAATTTGATTGGCCAGGGCGCGATAAACGTTTATCCCTTGTCGCGGTTTTACTCCAAAAACGCTAGTATAATTTGGGATATTGTATAAAATACACAATTGCACTTCATTTCATGTCACTGCAACGTAGACAACATCCATCACATGTGACACCTAATATGTGGAGAGTCCCACAAACACCCCACATGTGAGCTTCGTACGAAAATTGGAAAGTTATTTTCGATGTCTAATGATAATTAAAATAATAATAAAGTTACCCTGTCTGTGTATTAAAAATTACACTGGATAAATATCCTACCATTTGTGTCAAAGCCGTCCCTAACGTATACAAAGTTAAATCAATTTAGCCTATTACTTGCCCATATCTCTTTATCCGAGGTCACAAAGTAATTTTGTGTTTACGTTTTGTACAGAATGAAGTATATTACGTTGCTATATTAGGAATGGTCATCCAGTTATTTTTCTAAGGTAAGAAACCTTGAGGTAAGCTTGAGAAAGGAGTAAACACTGGACAATATGCTAAACTATTGAACAAAAATGTTTTGAATTTTATTACAAACACGCTCTTTCAATAGCAGTTCATAATAATGTATCGGTTGTCAAATGTTGCTATTCCATGTGTGTTTCACGTAGGATGTGGTGCGTTGTCCTGTTGTAATTCGACAACATCTGTCAACAATATCAACAGTGCTGTATCAGAACAGCTGTTGACCTACATGTCTCCCTCTCTCTTCTATTTACACAACATAACCGCCATCAGCTGAACAGGTTTCAATCAAACCTTCTTTTATCTTGTTTTATGAATAAAATACTAAAATCTTGATCTGCTTCCTGTTTTTAAACTCTTGATCATAAATCACACCAGATAATGAAAAATTTCGTTTTAGTAGAGGTATCATTACAGTATATTGGATGGATTTTTCAATAAGCCATATCTGTAAATGCTCTAAAACAAAGGTTTTCTTAAATGATTTTATCATTTTATAACCTGTATTATCAGATTTAAACTGATGGAATTAAATATGTATATTCCTTTAAAAAACAAATTAAAGCCCTGGCACTAAAAAATTTAACCGTTTTAAATAGAGACATACATTTTGTATAAATATTCCATATTTAGGAAATTTATAGTATACGTATAATTAAATGACACATTTTATACAATGTTCAAATAATAATAATATCATAAACACAACAATTAAATTTTTTTTATCATCAGTGTTGTATATTAAAGTATGTTAATCATTGTTTCACACAATTTTCTCCATATTATACGAGGTGACTTTGACAGTAAACCACTCAAATTGGGTTCTATACACCTTGGGATAACGTATTCATCTTAAAATAATACCTTCTTCGTATAACATTCAAATTTAAATTTTGGATTACATACAATAACCATTATGTTGGTAAGTTAGAGAGCAAATCTTTGCGGTTCCTAAGTATGACCGTATGAAAGTAAAAAAAAAATGTCCGGTATTAGAGATAACAGTATGAGCTGATAAAAATTTACCAAACTACAAGAACTATATTTTATTACAGATAGGAAATATTCAATCTAGTTTGTACTTCTAAAGTTTTACTGAATTCTTTTTATAGTAAGCAATAAGAAAACCTTAGCCACATCTACTTGTAGGATTAGATTTACTTATTATAAAGTCATTGGATTTTCCACTTTACTTGTGGTACTTGACGAAGCAGTTAACCTTTACGTTTGAACTTATTTGGACAAGGCCCTTAATTTGGTTTTCTTAAGGGGTACAATCAAATGGTGTAGACCGTAAAATCTGGCTCATTCTGAAACGCTGCTTCTTACGGATTTTTTTCTAGAAAGGCTTTAGGTGTGTTTTAAGGGCTATAGTAAAATGGTTTATGCCTTAAAATCTGACTCTTTCTGGCACGATGTTATTTTGGGGGATATTTTAACAACGGCCTCACATTAGTTGTGTTTCAGGGGCTACAATCAAATGCTGTTGGGCGTCAAATCTGAGGGGAGGTGGGAGAGATGGTGGAAGGGGAAGACTTCCGGTACGATGCTTTTACACGGGTTTAGTTGATTGACCCACAGATGAAAGGGGCTTAGGCCTGAAAATTTGCATGAAGTCTATATAGCCAACGATGAGTTTGATCTTGCTTTTCATTCTATGGAATTTTGCTGAGCTTAGGAAACCTTTTCAATAGATACATAAATAAAACTGTAAGAAATTTACTTCACCCGTGATGTGTGATTTTTATTCTTAGATTAAAACGAAAATATAATGAAGTGGTTAGCCAATATTCAAATTCGGTGACAAGTTTTGTTTTTACTGCACTCTTTCATTTCAGTACCATATATAGGTCATCCAGTTTGTATTATTAAAACACTGGTATAACCTTAATATAATTACCAAAATTGTGAATAAATCACGTGACAAGATATGTTGATAAAGATTTCATCCTTACACTTGAGATTATGTTTGAAACCTCATTTGTAAAAAAGTGTCTATGTACAAAAGCCGCATCATGTTCAACCTTAAAATTGATATAGGCATATATTTTGTATCACCTTATTTTCTGTACGATTGTCTGTCTATCATCCAATTCACCATAGAACATTTCAACAGTAAAATGAGCTATACTGTATATTTAAAATCCTGCATGGAAATTTAGCGAAGCCTGTTACGCGACTTGGTAGTTTGTACACCTTGTACTCTTATAAGGCATGGGAAATGAGAAATATATAAACCTAAACTATTCAAACTTTATGTACATTAGAATCGATATTCTCCTCCGTATTTCCTAGGTTCTTCAGTAGTTGGTGTGACCTTCGCTTGATGGGAACATATAAGTTTTGGACAGCAGCGAGGGAAATCTTGTGATAAATCCTGTTCTTCTATAAAGCAGTCCGCATCCTCTTGATATGACAGTAAAGGGCACCTAAAATAATATTTAAGAAGCTGTTAATTTACATTTTAATAAAAACAATTTTAAGAGTGGAAGAGACAAACAAAGATGGTGGGAGGGGAGGTGGGATAAATGGGGAAGAGGGAGAGAGAGAGTGAGAGCCAGGGAGAACGATATCCTATATCAATAAATCAATAAGTTAAAGTATAAAATAAATTGGGTACAATTGGTTTTGTCATATTCGATATTATGTATTCTAGCTATGTTTATTGTAAATTTTGTTGTAAATAGACGGATTTCCATAATCTAAATAGTAACTTTTCTAACTGTTGCATTCCGTTGAACAATATAAAATGAAAACTGTTTACCTTCAACACATTCAATAAGTTTAGTAAAATACAATTATAAAATTAGTTATTTATATTTAAGCTCATATTTGTAGTATCAGGCACTAATATCCAATGTATCAAGGATAACTCTTAATTCATAAGTTAAAGCTTGTACGTTTAAGTATTTTGTTATTTAAATACATACCAAAAATAAACTTAAGTTACATCTCTAAACACAGTGTAATAATCCATTGCATAAAATTTAAAAACAGTAAGGTTTAGTATATAATACTTCTTTAACAATTTTAATTACTCGGATTTAAATTACCATTATTATTGTATAAATTAAGATAATTTAAACAAGACATACAACAAAAATATACAACAGTCATATTTTAGTCTGCTAGACTTTATTGCGTCTTTACATAAGTACATGTTTGAAATAGGGAATAATTCTAAATTGTAATGATATATGGTATCTTAATGTTTTTAAATATTTAGAAATGCATAAAAAAGTTGTGTGCTTACGAATTGTCTCGTACATGTATCCTACAGTAATGTTATTTTTATATAAAGATTATATTAATATTATGATGGCTAATAATTCAAAGATGTATTTTATATGTATAGATTTAATAAATAATTTAGCTCCTAATTATTTTACAACTATTATGTAAACCACATATTTTAATTCTATTGATCGTTCAAAGTTTTATCGTGTTCCAACGCTTAAGCTGAAATAGGTTTGAATAGTTTTGTATAACTAAAAGTACCTTTCTACTGAAGTCAAATAGCATACCATGGCTAAGAGTTAGCAAACATTTTAATACTTTCCATATAGCTAAGCATGATGGCAAAGAGAAAACCAAAAATAAATAGTATTTGTAATCAAACTCAGAAAAATCCTGTGACATTTTAGCGAGTATAAACTTGGGTGACTGAAATTATCTTATGATTAAAATATTGCACACTACCCCAGCGAAACCGATTAGTTGACATGCGGAGTGTCGTATTCTTATATTGTTTGAAAAGGTTTAATTACCGTTATTAAAAATATTACATTTAGTAAGTAAACATATAATGTATAAAGGCAAATTATGTCATGCTAAAGTTTATTAAATTTATAGCAAAATATAAATGATCTGTTATCCAAAACCTATTGGAAAATATTTATTTACTTTTACAATATAGTGATTTGTTCTTAACTATTTATCTATTATACTCACGTGGTAGTTAGTACTCTAAATCTGCTCTCTGAACAAGTGAACAACCCGCAGATGCCGGGTGATGCCCATTTATCACCATGTAAAAGTATTCTTCCACTCACATTGCATGTTGCTAGAAACAATTATAATTCGACTCCAATGACTTATATTTTTATGATTTGTGGAATCTTTAACCACATATAGGGTTTACGATGATATAATTATTAAATATTAATTGCTTTATGTTGCAATGGTTCGATACATTCTAATAACATATAGTTTAAAATTAATTAAAAACAATAATATTTTTAATTTTAAAAATGTAGATTTAAATACCCATTTATATACATTTTTATTCAAGAACTGATTCATTACTTAATAGGCTAACTAGCAAGATAATATTATTAAATGGATCAATCCTTGGATACGATATCATGTTATTTAAATGTAAAGTATACTAAATTTTTAATAAAATATGGCCATTAAATAAAATACTTATATAAATACTTTATTTTAAACACTAAGCAGAAACGACATGACATTGCCCTTTTTAATCTGCAATATACATGAATACTGATTAAAAGCTTTAAATGCAGTTAATTTTAATATATATTTATAATGTATATGATTCCAATCAGAAACTGTCCCATTATCATCATCCTCTCTGATCTTCTTTTCCAGTCATGGCATGACTCGTGGCAGATGTTTTCAGTTCCACAAAACGTCTTTATCACTACGGAAGGGAACATTCAGATACTAAACATTACAGGATAAGTGGTATATTGGCTTTGTCGGTCACTGCTACAACAGTAGTACCTGATGAACTCTGGTATACATGAAATTATGATTGCGATTATGAAGTTGAACTCTTTACTACGTGCTATGTTCATTGCAATTTTACGGTAAATATTGTTGTACATTAACTCAAACCTTTCACAAAAGCTTTACTGGTTGCGTATAAGTTATTTCTAGTCGTGTACTGAAACAGTTAAAATGAACTTTCATGATCATATTATAATGAGTAGAAGACCACAAGATCCACATTCCACATAGAATACAAGAAACCCAAATTTCTACAATAAAAGCGATAAATAGAGATACAGTGACATTGATGGTTATTTACGTTACGGATGACCTCTTTAGGCTATCCAAATAATGAGAGTGGTTTCGTCCTCAGTATTGATACTAATTCATTTTTATTTATCTTTACTACATGCCGTGGATGTTGTTAAAATGTGTGTTAATGTTACTTATCAGCTTAGGGTTATTTTCAGTTGGGGCTTCTGAGCCTCGTGTACGAATATGTCTACAATAAACAATACCCTAGCTGTGTAGATATGTTATGTAAAAATTAAGTATTTAATCGTGTGTATCTCCAATAAAACTAATTTCTTTCTCTTAGCCAAGTATTTTTTATTTGCACCACTGTATGGTGTTTATATTTAGATTGGTTATTTCCTTTACATATATTTAGATAAAAATACCTTTTTCAACGTACCTTGATCTCCCGACGCTCCATGGCCTTGATCAATTTTTCCGTAGGATAATCCACCGTAATTGTGTGAACCTGTAGATGGGTGGCTATTAGAAGTATACGATGGAATGTTCCTAGAGCCATACGGCGAGGAACCGATGGCAGAACTAAAGGATGGTGGGAAGTTGCTGCTAGAACTGGTCATCATAGGTTTGTAGTCCGGAAGGCCTAAAGAAAGAGTAAAACTTGTTTGTAACTATTCATTTATTAAGCATAGGTCGACAAATGGAATGTGGGTATTAAAGTAATTTATAACCGAAACACGATGACATTACTTTTTACTATTTAGTATATTTAGCACCAGACAACATAAGTAGAATATTTTTTGGTGATATTTTATAAATACCCATAACTCATATTGAAACTCATAAGGAATATTGTAGAAAAAGTTTATCTTCCCTAATCGTTTATACGTAAGAACAATGGAGAGGCATATAAAATACAAGGTTGCTTACCATATGGAATGTGAAAGACAGAGGATTTTTCAAATTTACAATCCTTCAATTACACAAAATAAGTAAAGGTTATTGTGTTACTGGTTTTTTGTATCACTGAACAATGGGAAATGTTCTAAAGAGTCTTCTTTCCTTCACACCTTGACCATTATCAAAAACGATTTTTACATTACATATTAATAGGTATGTGGAATTACTGTAACTTACTGATTGTGAAATATGCTACATCGAATGAAATGAGATTGAATGTGAGATATAATAATAAATATTACAGTATTCCCATTTTCATCAATCACGAGATTTAGTTTTAATATGGTAAATTCGTAAATTTACTACATTAAAACATGATAAAAGATATTCGTAAATTACATATATGTGTTAACAAAACAGTCACATAACTCCTAAAAGAGTCGGCGGGATGTTTTTATTCGCAGATCTCCTTGTGTGTGACGCATTTGTACCCCTTACAACTCACTGCTACTACCAGACATTGGTTCTTGGAACTTTATCCAGGGAGAACTTGCCGATATTGCTTTCGTTTCCACCTTTTGTCAATTTGTAAGTATAGCTTAAGATATAAAACAGCTCTTAGAATATATATACCAAAATTGAGAAAAATGTGTTACGAATAAAAGGAAGGCTTATGATCATTTTGTCTGGTGAGGATTTAGTGAAAAAAAGCGTAAATTCTTACTGATCATTACTCATCGGAAATCTATTGCACGTTCCATGGTTATTGATAGACTTATAATGTTGTTCAGTAACACAAAATTACTAATGGTCGTACTGAATTCAACATTCCTAGTAAGTCTCATAATATGAAATATCAAAAATACTTATATTTTAAGTAATTGAGTAGGTAGTTAAAAGTATTACTTATTTTTCTTAATGAATACATTAAAATATAGTAAATGTACAACACAAATAAGAGAATTTAATTTAAACAGTTTACCAGCTAAGACTTAAAGAAACTTACATATCCTTTTTATGACAGTTTATGCTATTTATTGTTAAGAAATTCCCAGACGAAGATTATGGTGTGCGTAATGGGACCAATTAAATTAGTAAAAAATTTGTTCTGTAAGTCTTTTATTAAACAGGCACACATCCATTGTAGTACTATTTCTAAAATCATATAATGTGTGTTAAAAATGTATGTTAATTTGATTCGTGGATGGCAAAGGGACTTGATAAGAAGCATTCTAAATATCCGACGTTACAAAATGAGAGAAATATTTACCTTTTCATAGGTAAGAACGGGCTTACGGTGGTCCACTCTAAAATAGCTGAGAAGGCACCATTTTACACAAAAAATAACTTATATTATGGAATCGATGGTCAGCATTTCAGTTATTTCTGTGACGGATTTTTATGTTATTGATACTCAGTGTACACTCAAGTTTTCCTCGGACCTGAGTCTTATGCATTATTAAAGTAAGCAAGACGATACTTTCTTCTATTTGCATGTCAATCAACATATTATCATTAAGTTAAGTTTTTCAAGGTCAAATGATGTCTTTCATGTGCTACATAAGACTACACTCTTATCAGTTTTCAGAGGAGAATTAATACAGGACAGAGAAAATATTGTAGATCCCTATCTACAATATAAGTTTTAAGTATATTTTTTACATGGGATATATATATATATATATCTTTATATATATATATATATATCTTTATATATATATATATATATCTTTATATATATATATATATATATATATATATATATTTCTTGTGTGCGTGTGTATGTTAATGAACTCCTCCTAAACGGGTGGACCGATTTTAATGAAACTTTTTGTGTGTCTTCAGGTGGATCCGAGAATGGTTTAGATTCACAATTCGGTCCAATTTAAATAGTTTATTTAATTAATTTTTTAATAATAAGTTGTTGTTGATGTTGGAGTGTTTTACATTGGATCCACCAGACTGCGCTACGAACGACACGTATTACAAAGTGAACTGATACTTAACAGCTGTGAATATTTTCAGGTGAAGTTCATCAAAAGAGGCAGAAACATTTTTCACATTTTAAAATTTAGAAAGTTCATATTTTAAATTTGTAAAGTGCTTGATCAGTAGTGTAATGCAGATTGCAAAGATTTTCACCAATTGTTCTACGTAGCCTAAACATTATAATATTACAACACAGCCATAATGTTTTTCTATTTTAATTCCAGGTTTTCCTGACACTTTGTGCTGCTATCAAATTTGTGTGTTGTTTTGTAACATTCTGTAATTATTGTGTGAGTGCTAATTGTTATAATACATTAATAGAGATTGAAGATGTTTGAAGTGCATAAAAACTATAGTTATTTATTAAAGTTATTGAACTCATTTTGCAAATTTATTGAAATGATTATATTGGTCGCATACCTCAAATAACCTAAGTAGCATACAAATCAAAAGGTTGTGTTTCTATGTGTGAATATTGTTAACAGTTTAGATAATCAAGCTTTAAACTAATTGGATTTAAAATAATTTGTTGTAATTTACATTTTTTAATCTGCAGTAAGAATTGGTCACATAAGTTCAAATTAAGTAGCATACATATCACATGTGTGAATAACTACTTATTGTTAATAGTGTAGGAATTGGTTTTAAATTAAATTTTGTTGGCCAATTCCGATACTATACTGTAATTTTAAATTACTAATTTTATAACAAGTATATTTTTTTAATTTACAACTTAATTTATCGTAATGCTATTGAATGTACAATATTTTTGTTAATCCTTCAGGAGTGTACATAAACAAATTAGATGGTTTTCCGATAGGGCTGAAGTATAATAAGTGGCCTCCATCACAATCGAATTATTGATATTTCTGAATAGCCTATCCAAACTACTATCCGAATTGGATTATAGTTATTTAAGGGCTGAAGTATAATAAGCAGCCACCATCACAATCGAATTACTGATATTTCTGAATAGCCTATCCAAACTACTGAATTTCATTATAGTTATTTATTCGGTCAAATTAAATTAAATTTTTAATTATAAATTGTTGTTGATGTTGGAGTGTTTTATATTGGATCTGACAGACTGCGCTACGACACGTAATACAAAGTGAACTAATACTTAACAGCTGTGAATATTTCCAGCTAAAGTTCACCAAAGAGGCAGAAACATTTGTTTACATTTATATTTCGTTATTATAAAGTGCTTGATCAGTAGTCTAATGCAGATTGCAAAGTTAAATTTTCACCAATTGTCCTATGTAAACATTATAATATTACAACACAGCCATTCGTTTAATCAATTATAGTCTTGAAAGCATAGAGTAAGCATAAACATATAAAAATAACACCACTTCTTATTTCAATATATTCTGTAGTCACTTTGGAGGATAGAGATTATCCAGATATAAAATTGGAAGTTTTAGCTTTTAACTGAAATTCTTAGTAAATATTAAGTGTTGATCTTGGAAGAATGCGCTACGATCGCAGTTTCAAATGTTTCTCTACTTTAATTCCAGGTTTTCCCGACATTTTGTGCTGCTATCAATGTGTGTGTGTTGTTTTGTAGTTTCAAAAGTAAATACGGCAAATAACATTAAAATATAATAGAATGAAGTTATAAAAAGTGTACTACGTGGCCGCGTTATAAATTTATAAAGGCCAACCAACAGGCAAAAAGAAGAAAATAAAAATAAAACATCGTGTATTTATTGTGTGAGTGCTAAAATTGTAATAGTACATTAGAGATTATTGGTCGCATTACCTCAAATAACCTAAGTAGCATACAAATCAAAAGGTTGTGTTTCTATGTGTGAATAACTATTGTTAACATTTTAGATAATCAAGTTTTAAACTAATGGATTTAAAATTATTTGTTGTAATTTACATTTTTAATCTGCAGTCAAAGTTGGTCAGATAAGTTCAAATTAAGTAGCATACAAATTACATGTGTGAATAACTATTGTTAATAGTGTAGGAATTGGATTTAAATTAAATTCTGTTGGCCAGTTCTGATACTATACTGTAATTTTAAATAACTATAATGAAATTCGGTAGTTTAGATAGGCTAATCAGGAATATCAATAGAGGTTATCCAAATATAAAATTGGAAGTTTTAGTAAAATACACTTTTAACTGAAATTCGTAAATATTAAGTGTGCAGCGATTGATCAGTTAATTTTTTGTTTGTTAATAAATTGTTTTTTATCTTGGTATGTTTTAAATTGGATCCAGCAGAATACGCTACGATCGCAGTTTCAAATATTTTTCTATTTTAATTCCGGGTTTTCCCGACAGTTTGTGCTGCTATAAAATTGTGTGTTGTTTTGTATCATCGTGTAATTATTGTATGAGTGCTAATTGTAATATTAAATTAATAGAGAATCACATGTGTAAATAACTATTGTGATGGTGGCCGCTTATTAATTTTCAGCCTTTAAATAACTATAATCTAATTCGGATCGTCATTTTAGTAGTTTAGATAGGCTATTCAGATATATCAATAATTTGATTGTGATGGTGGCCACTTATTGTACTTCAGACCTATAGGGAATACTTATTTAGTATATTAGATAAATTAAATTCTGTTGGCCAGTTCTGATACTATACTGTAATTTTAAATAATTATAATGTAATTCGGTAGTTTAGATAGATTAATCAGAAATATCAATAATTTGATTGTGATGGTGGCCACTTATTGTACTTCAGACCTATAGGGAATACTTATTTAGTATTTTAGATACAGTAGTCTACGTTGTTATACATTTTTATCTAGAAGTTACTTAATTACAATTACATATTCAATAAGTTACTCATACACATTGTGTACTATTATACAGAATTTTATTTTTACAGAAAAATGCCACGTCTTCGTGGAAGAGGACGAATAGTTATTCAATCATGTGATTTATATGCTACTTAATTTGAACTTATGTGACCAAACTGTTAACAATAGTTATTCACACATAGAAACAAAACCTTTTGATTTGTATGGTACTTAGGTTATGCGACCAATATACTCACTTCGTTCAATAAATTTTCAAAATTAGTTCAATAACTTCAATAAATAACTATAGTTTTTTATGTACTTCAAACACCTTCAATCTCTATTAATGTGATATTACAATTAGGACTCACACAATAATTAGACGATGTTACAAAACAACACACATATTTGATAACAGCACAAACTGTCAGGAAACCCTGGAATTAAAATAGAAAACATTTGAAACTGTGATTGTAGCGCATTCTGCTGGATACAATGTAAAACATTCTAAGATGGTAGACCCATTTAGGAGGAGTTCAGCTCCATACACACGCACACAAGAAATATAAATATAAAGATAATGAAATTCGGTAGTTTAGATAGGCTAATTAGAAATATCAATAATTTGATTGCGATGTTTGCCGCTTATTGTAATTCAGCCTTTAAATAACTATAATCTAATTTAGTTCGTCATTTTAGTAGTTTAGATAGGCTATTCAGAAATATCTATAATTCGATTGTGATGGTGGCCACTTATTATACTTCAGCCCTATATGGAATACTTATTTAGTATTTTAGATAAATTAAATTCGGTTGGCCAGTTCTGATACTATACTGTAATTTTAAATAACTCTAATGAAATTCGGTAGTTTAGATAGACTATTCAGAAATATCAATAATTTGATTGTGATGGTGGCCACTTATTGTACTTCAGACCTATAGGGAATACTTATTTAGTATTTTAGATACAGTAGTCTACGTTGTTATACATTTTTATCTAGAAGTTACTTAATTAAAATTACATATTCAATAAGTTACTCATACACATTGTGTACTATTATTCAGAATTTTATTTTTACAGAAAAATGCCACGTCTTCGTGGAAGAGGACGAATAGTTATTCAATCATTTGATTTATATGCTACTTAATTTGAACTTATGTGACCAAACTGTTAACAATAGTTATTCACACATAGAAACACAACCTTTTGATTTGTATGCTACTTAGGTTATGCGACCAATATACTCACTTCGTTCAATAAATTTTCAAAATTAGTTCAATAACTTCAATAAATAACTATAGTTTTTTATGTACTTCAAACACCTTCAATCTCTATTAATGTGATATTACAATTAGCACTCACACAATAATTAGACGATGTTACAAAACAACACACATATTTGATAACAGCACGAACTGTCAGGAAACCCTGGAATTAAAATAGAAAACATTTGAAACTGTGATTGTAGCGCATTCTGCTGGATACAATGTAAAACATTCTAAGATGGTAGACCCATTTAGGAGGAGTTCAGCTCCATACACACGCACACAAGAAATATAAATATAAAGATAATGAAATTCGGTAGTTTAGATAGGCTAATTAGAAATATCAATAATTTGATTGCGATGTTGGCCGCTTATTGTAATTCAGCCTTTAGATAACTATAATCTAATTCAGTTCGTCATTTTAGTAGTTTAGATAGGCTATTCAGAAATATCTATAATTCGATTGTGATGGTGGCCACTTATTATACTTCAGCCCTATATGGAATACTTATTTAGTATTTTAGATAAATTAAATTCTGTTTGCCAGTTCTGATACTATACTGTAATTTTAAATAACTGTAATGAAATTCGGTAGTTTAGATAGACTATTCAGAAATATTAATAATTCGATTGTGATGGTGGCTGCTTATTATACTTCAGCCTTTACATAACTATAATCTAATTCGGATAGTAGTTATATAGGCTACTCATAAATATCAATAATGCGATTGTGATGGAGGTCACTTATTATACTTCAGCCCTATCGGAAAATCATCTAATTTGTTTGTGTATACTCCTGAAGGATTATCAAAAAATATTGTACATTCAATGGCATTACGATAAATTAATTAAGTTGTAAATTGAAAAAATATACCTGTTATAAAATAGTTTGTTTCAACTTTTTTACCTTCAGATTAAGTAAGTTTTAATTTAAAACATCCTCTACATTTAACATCACTCATGTTATACTCACACACTATCGGTTGGTCGAAGTGTGATTAAATGTACATGTGATGAAGTTATATATTGTAATAACTTTTTAATAGACATTTTTATCAAAACAGCCCAGATTGTTACAGATTAATCAAAGTTCAAAATTTTCGAATTAAAGACCTGTGTACAGGACAACGTCTGTTGGGTCTGCTAGTATATATATATATATATATATATATATATATATATATATATATATATATATATATATATATACTATTTGTGATTCAATGTTTATTGAAATTAAATAAGGCTATTGCCATTTATACAATTTTACGTAAATAAAAAGTCGTTTGACAAGTGTTTGGTCTTCCGATCATATGTTAGTTTGCTTATTTAAACGCATATGTGACAGATACGGCCAAATACAAAATAATTGAATCGGAAAAAGTAAGCGCTCTGTGGTGTAATGGTAGCACATTCACCCGGCAAGTGAGAGATCCGGGTTCGACTCCCGGCGGAGCAAGTACTTTTTGTGATTCAATGTTTATTGAAATTAAATAAGGCTATTGCCATTTATACAATTTAACGTAAATAAAAAGTCGTTTGACAGGTGTTTGGTCTTCCGATCATATGTTAGTTTGCTTATTTAAACGCATATGTGACAGATACGGCCAAATACAAAATAATTGAATCGGAAAAAGTAAGCGCTCTGTGGTGTAATGGTAGCACATTCACCCGGCAAGTGAGAGATCCGGGTTCGACTCCCGGCGGAGCAAGTACTTTTTGTGATTCAATGTTTATTGAAATTATATATATATATATATATATATATATATATATATATATATATATATATATATATATATATATATACTACGGTGCCAAATGCTATAGAGTGTTGCTCATGAAATCACATTATCTCAATTGTAATTTATTTATATAACGTAAAATGTGATTCCTTCTTTATATAACAATTTAAAACATGTCGCGTGTATCTAATACAATTGTTTACGGTCAGATTCTAACCCAGATCACTCGCAAAATCCGTTACTAGACCCAAAAATGGAAGTTAAAAAAATTATCTTACTGTATCTTATTATATATTAACAATTTTTAATAATGATTCTTTATTATATAATTAAGTGTGTTTTATTGTAAACTTGATTTAAATTTAATTTTCATTGGGTATTTCAAGAAATTAAACAAAAACGATACTCACCATTTTGTGGTGGACTTCCTCCACGGATCTTATTAAGAAGTTCTTGTCTTATCTGATCATTACGTGAAATATCTGCATTTGGAGTACCGTGTGATTGCTGGTGTACTATTGGTATGTTTTGAATACCAGAATTCATTGGAAAAGAAGCACCGACATCTAATCCAGTGTGCACATAGCCTAAAAGAAATTATTATACAAAACCTTAGAAAATATTTGCTATTACGTATAATTTCGACATATTTATTCTATTTAAAACACGTAATATAATTCAATAACTAATGTGACATATACATGTAATACATTTTATAGAGTGATTCTTAAATTTTTGACGTGACAACGTCTTAAATTAGGTTGCGGCTCGGAGTCACTCATGAAAAAGTGTAACGCCCGGTAACGTTACGATGCCCGTCCAGTGGGTCCGCCGCACGGGATCCGCACGGGATAAAGCAGATAACTGTGGGTCCGCCGCACGGGATAAAGCAGATAACTATGTTTATTCGTGAAAATGTGGAGTGCTTAGATTCGTCATTTACAACAACTACAACAATAAAGGTAAATAATTGTACCCTGATATTTCATTATCGTAAACTATGATTGATTGATTAATTGTTAGATTGACACAAAAGTTGAGAAACTGAGTTTATAGGTTATGTCATACTATTGACAAATGTTGATAGTGTTAAGTAAATTATTAGTTTAAATCACTCTGCAATCAATCGTACTTCAGTCGATTGAGAAGAAACAGCGCGTATTGCTAGTCAAACATTTAAAATAACAAATTATAACCTCTAACCTGTCATAACAGTGCGACCAAACAAACGAACTAAACCGACCAATCACCACGCGCGGAGTTAGAATTTAACTGTGTTTAGCAAGAATTTCAAATTCCAATTTTAGTAAATGTTTTATTCAACTTTACCATTTACAATAAAAAATTTTAATTAATTTCAAATTATGTACAATGTTTTAGTAAACAAAATATATTTCTATAGTTAAAATTTGTGCAATTCTTATTTTCATTCAATTCCTTGTTCCCATTGTGCAATTTAATAATATTCATATGAATAAATATTCTACCGAGAAAAAGACGTTGTCACGTAAAATCTTCACCCGTAAAACCGACTTTACAGGCAACCATAATTTTTTTATCCTATACAAAGTGTCAGCCATTAATAATTGTTAAATTCATCTTATTCCAACGGCTACTCTTACGTATTGAATAAAGCTTATAGAGCGTGTTTGGCTGTATCTCTAAAAATGTTTGTGCTAAATGTTAAGGGATTTTAAATTATTTGAATATTGAACTAAACTTGCAAATCGTCAACAAAACTTTCGATGCCACAGCTCCATGGGACCACCAATGTACACATGTGACATTATAGAATTAAAAGTAGTTAAGATAGCCGTATAACTTTGTGCAAGGTTTGCAGACTTTATTATATATAGTTTCAAAACTATTAATAAGTTTGTATACATTTTACACAAGCTGAAACAATCAATTTATTTTAGCCAAGTTAGATTTTTGCATAATTTCTCGACTCATTTTGGTCATTTGTGAAGTTTCGGTTTCTTTATCTAATAAGATAATTTTTCTAAACTACTATGGCTGACTGTTGGTTTTAAGTATGTCAGCGAAAAATACGATCTGTTTAAAATGTTTAACGGAAATTTCAAGATTTTTAATACACTTCGATTTGACCACACCAAAAATTAGTGACTAATAAGAAATTTATTTCATTTAAAATTCAAGATTCACGAAATAATAACTTGGATTATACTATGTAAATTTGATCTCGGCTCAGAACTCTTACCCTACATGATCTAATTGGATATGAAAATGTCTAGAATTAAAAAGAAGTAAAGAATTGTTTTTAATCGTTCTAATGGATAAAAATGTGTAAAGCCTAGCTACATAAAAGTAAAATAAATCTCGTAAGTAACATAACTTCAAGTAATCACAAAAATTACATGGAAATATGATTAGAGAATACCCGCAAAAGCGTGTAGCTTACGAGACAAGGGAAGATGGCATGAACTTAACAACGGAGTTAGTAAACTCACATTACGCTAAATAGCGTCAAAGGCAACCTTAATAAATGTTGGTGTGTTGGTTTCATTCGAGATAAGAAACCCTGAGGCAGACCACTACAAGTTCATTGTCGGATGTATAAGGCTTCATTTTACAAATAAAGTACCATTGTAGTAATTTTACTTCCTATTCTGTTCGAAGCTATTTTTAAAATGTACATATATGATATTGTTAAAGATTTAAATTCAGGATAGAGGACTGATTCCAGATCATATACAAAAATTACACCCTGAATTCGATACTTGCTATTTTCTAAACGTTAAATATAGAAATATTAAAAGAGTATACAGCATTTTATTAAGATTAAAAGTCGCCAATCCACATATAAATATAGGATCCCTGGATAAATATAGACCTATCCTTATTGCTAAAATCGTTCCGGAGGTACACACTCCTGGTCTCTAAAATTGATCCATTATGTTCTCTAAAGTTGCATTACAGAAAATTATTATAATAAATTCATAGAAAATATTGAATGAAATTGCTTTTAAAAACATTCTGACGGCGCAACCATATGTTTAATCAGGTTAATTAAAGTTTTACACGTATAGTCTTGAAATCGTAGTCGACAGTAACAACACTTCTTACTTTAATCTTTTCTCCAATTCTTTTCCGATGTAGGCTATATGTAAGATGTAACATAAGACAATATTTAGATGAAAGTTTTAGAAACAAATAATTTTAAGTGTACATTTAATGAATTCTAACTGTTACCTTGGTGAATTATATTTTTGTTTAATGTTGAGTTTGAATCGTTTACACGATCAACAAATTTATGTATTCGTATAAGTTTATAGTTATAGCAATTGCAATTTACTGCGTTCTCAGTATTTTTCCCATACTTTTTATTTGTTCACTTAGAACTAGAAACTGAGAAAACCGTTCATTACACAGTTCTAAAAGGACTTTTACATTTTATTTCGTGTGGATTTTATTTTCAGAATGGATAATTTGTGTTAGAGCCTCTTTTTGTCAAGATTACATGAGGAGATATAAGGTACTCTATGTCTCAGTCATGTTGCTTTGGAAGACGGGGATACTAACTCTGTTCCATCCTCAATACTTTAAAGCAGATAGGGAACTGCAATCTCTGAAGGGAGCTCCACCTAACAGTCATCCTCCGCAGTACATCCACTCTTACACCCCGCATATCAAATTTAGTGAAGTGCAGCCCCTCGACATCGGTTTATCTACACCAAGAATAGATTCTGCAAGATATAACCCAACAAGAAGTGAAAGTTTTGTGTGGGATGAAACTGTCTGATCGAGTTATATTTCTTTGATTGTGTGCAATGAATGAGCCACATGTCACCAACTTCTAGCTATCATATATATGTATAAATTGTTTTGTTTCTGGTAGTGAAGATACCTTAATTTTACCACAAAAGACCAATTTTAAACTTTAAACACTTAACACCATTATTTTGGATCGTAGGATGTTGCAGAAACCACATTGTTAAAGATATGACCAATAAGCTTTCAAAATGTTTTAAAATATTTTTTTACCCAGTATGTGTCTATTTTCAGAGTATTTACACGATAAAGTACAAAAATGTTTTGGGGTTTTAGTCAAATATCAGAACATTTATCGCAAAGTCTAAAAAAACATTTGTATGTGTAATTGAACTATTGGGTCAAGTTCCGTTATTTCACCCCATGTTTTTAAATCGCTACTATAGCCACGGAATTGAATGCTTGAGGTGAATTAATCATTTCAACTTATATTTCTGATCAGCCCCTCTAGAATTTTATATTTTACTGATAGGTACTATCTCGAGGGATGTTTTTCTTTTATTGACCTTCGGTGCTGCCCCGCGCTGATGGCTGGAGGCACTCGTCTCATTTCGATAACAAGAACAGTCTGGGCATGCCTGATGCTGATTAGATAAGACGTCGTCAAGGAAAACAAACAGTGTCTATCTAGTTTAGTACCTCCGTACTCATCTATGATCATAAATAGTTAAAAAAATCAATTCCGTGGCTATAGTAGCGATTTAAAAACATGGGATGAAATAACGGAACCTGACCGAACTATTGAACTTTGTTGACATTTTTTTTAAGATAGATATTTCACCAACTCTCTACTTCTTTGGATTGTTGTAACAGTCATCTTGTTTAAAAGCCGCATTAAACACATAATATTGTATAAAGCTACGTCATCATGCCAATGTTCGAAATCAAAATTTACTTATACCCGCGTCTAGCCACACTGTGCAGCACAATCAAACATAAAGGCTGTAAAATGTTTCCCTGAAACTGGCATCAATAAGTTTTTAATTTATGAACATAATAATTGCACTGTATTATTGTTACGAAGATATGAAGAAGCCAACATATTATCTCTCAAACAAAATAACGAGTTGGAATAAATCTGTGTTATTGAAAAAAATTGTGTTTATGTATATATAAAACGTCTCAACTATTTAATAAACATTTAATGATGCTAAAAACATACGAATCCTGAAAATGATGTCGTGCATTATAACAGTGACAAGCTTGCTCTAATATTATTTATTGGCTGATATTTTTATATTTTAGGCTCTGAAGTGTTTTAAATTTATTTAAGTAATCATTATAACTGTTAATAAATTTATAAGTATAAGGTATAAAAACTTCAAGTATCATCCATGTGAAAATGTATATATTAATATATATTTTAATAATATATTTTTTAATTTTAATATGACAGTGCAAAACAATAAATATTCCAAATGTCAACCCTTTATGGGTTTCTAAAGTAAAGACAGTAAACTAAGTATTTAATACTTATGTTTATATCACATTCTTTGTTTCTCTTATCTTAATGAATGCATTCCTAAAAAATCACCGTCTACTTCATAAATAACCTGTATGTGCCAGGAACGATTATCACTTCATGTAAGTGAGACGTACATTAAGTTTATTTTATAATAATTAAATTCAAGAGTAGAAGTGCCATTAAGTTATAATTAAAATAATATAAAATAAAATGTAATGGATTATTTTAATACTAAAATCATTAAATAACTTACCTGGCTCCGAGTCAGAAATATATTTATCAACTAATTCTTGATTTTGTAAATGATCGTGTGGAAGTCCTAGTCCTTGTCCAATAATACGATGTTGCGTATTGAGATCTCGGCTTGCGATTTCTTCATCTGGTAAGAATATAAATTACATGTTACTGTGTTACACGTGAATATATATAAAATACGATAAACGACATATATTTCAATTTAAACTTTTGTGTGTATATGTGTGTATGTGTGTGTGGGGGGGGGTGTGCGTGTGTTTCTGTTAAGTATATAATGGTTCAGATTGTTTTATAAAATTACCTTTACTTAATATAACTTACAATGTTTTATTGTACATATAAGTATGGACTATGCATTCAACTGCTTGTATGTCATTAAATAGCTAGATCTAAATAAAATTATTTAATTTAAATATTTATTAATTAGAAATAACACGTCTCAGCGTTAATTTTTAAAATACTTACTTTGAACTGTTGCATTTTCTGTCTTTTTTACGATTTCTTTCTTTTCTGGTGATATTTCATCACAATAAATACATATAGGAATGAGAAAAATGAGTGTAAAGTGCATGAACATTCTGATTTTTGTGAAGTGCAAATGTTTACGTAACACAAAGTCGTAAGAACACCTCTATTAGCTTTGTTTCGCAGTTACAATGAAGTTTATAGCCCATTATCGTTGACTTGATATGCATACTGTGGATGAGAAACCTTGTTAATTGGCTCACTTTGGAAGAAACCAATATTACATCAAACCTACCAAGAACTATAGCTATTTTTATAAACTATGAACTTACAGTGGGAAAATCTGGTATATTTGTGATGTCATTTGTTTCTCAACCAAAACATATTTGTTGCACTTATCAAATATTACTTGAATTGTTAAATAAGTTTTTTACCACATTTACCACGTTTATCTTTAGATAACATTACCAACATTGAAATATAATTATAGAAAATTGTTCAAACTTGTTTTGTATAATTATAGACATTTTATACTGTTCAGTTGAATGCCCGTGAGAAGATAGTATAAAAGCATGAATGTGAATCAATTAACCGCGACATTATGGAATAGGAATTTTATAAATTCTTAAAAACATTATGAACCATTATCCATCACTATATCAAGAACAGGTACATACAATGTTCGATATAAACATATTTTAGTATATAGAGAAATATGACTGTCGTAAACAATATATTTTAAATCACATGAGAAGTGAAGCTCAGAAGGAATGCTACTGACTTATTGTAAGAAAACTCTGGTTTTAAAAAGTAATTTCTTACACTATTTACTCCATATTATAGTTTTCTCTTTTTAACCGGTTGTGTAAAACATTTAATGGACCATATTTATTTTGCACAACTCAATACGCGCACTCGCAACCTGCGACGAAAAAAATGGTGATAATGTTAGTTGTCGGCTCACAACTACCAAGTAAGGTAAGACAAGAGAACTTTGTGACTCCCATAAACCAATAATTAAATATTTTTAAATATAATAAATAAGGGAATACCATTCATAACTAATGACTATTTAAACAAAATATAATCCATTTATCATTATTGTAATCTTCATAGACAATGTTTGGCCATTGATAGTTAATTTCTAAATTATTGGAACTGCCATTATTGGAACAACACACCTGAAACCCTATGGGATACGGTGGGCTCTTAAGGCAAGAATAACATGGATGTAATTGTATTTTTAAACGAATGATAATAATAATAAACTTACAAAACCACACAACACATTAACACATAAATAATAAAAACATGCAAATGAAAAGATATACTTTTTTAGAGGACATCAGTGTGTATTTTCCACCTGTAAGTGGTAGAACGCCAAGACACGATGTAGCGGGGCAGCTCAGACAGAAGGGATGGGATGGAAGAGTAATAATATGTCAGCAATTGGATACTGCAAATACAAAATTAACAGAAAAGTGTCATCTATCAATTGTGAAATTCAAAGGGCTACCATAAGGAAAAATCTACATTGAAGTATTACATTAGTTTTTAGGAAACCTGTAACCTAGGTTTATCGGTTTTAAGTGTTTATATGTTTTTTTAGTAATGCCAATCTACTACAAGATCTACATTTCACAACTACTTAAATTATTTTCGTAAGTAAGTGTGAAGAAGTTTAAAAAACCACAATTGTTACTTTAACGACCATAAGGAAAGTAAGGATCAAATAAAAAACAACACTTATAGTTTGGGTGCTGAAACACCATATTAATGAAAAGTTAAATTTTCGTGTTACTGTATATCCTAAAGTTCAGTTTTATCATGGTAGTACCTATCAATAACTTTAGTGCATGTTATTTTCTTTGATGTTATTTGGTAATTTGATTCAAAACTTTTTACTTTCTATTTCATGTACTTGTTGAAATATCTTTTGTAATAGATCCTAAATTCAAATAGTAGCTTTTCACAACAGCACGCATGATTAGTTCTTTACACATGTCCATCCCCTTCCTCGATGTGCTTAAATTTATAGGATAACAGAATCTTGGATATTTGCCATCGTTATCTATTACATATAGTTTTGTTTATTGAAACTATCCTCTTCTTCAAGATTCAAAGGTACCTTTAAAGACATAAGTTAAAGCATAGGTACTATACATAAACTAATGAGTAAATACATTTTTAAAAGTGAAATCAAATGAGATTGTAAATGTGTGAAATATGTCAAAATTAGTCTGGAATTATAAATGTTTGGTACGTATCAAGAAACGACTTTAAATCACCGTCACAAGAACTGGGTCCCTCGGCTCTTTCATATTCAGTTAAACTTCTTTCTGAGTGACGATGTGAGAGGAAACTAGTGCGTTAAATTCTAAACTGTCATACCATGCAACTTACAGAGTATTAAATATACTGTTTTAATATATATATATATATATATATATATATATATATATATATATTTATTTAATTTATTTATTTATTTATTTATTTATAACCTTTTTCAAAAAACTTGCATAGAATAATTAGAATAGGAGAACGCCAACACTGCCTCGTGTAACAGGATTCCCTAAGGTTACATGTAAATGTCAAGTCCATAGCTCATTTCATCAGGCTACATTGTTTTACTATTCCGAGGTTAAAATTTCATAAAATTACATTCATTTTTTTAAATTTATATATTCTGCTATTCTTTCCTTACGATATTAGTTAAACAATGTGCAAACGTTGGCAGACGCCCAGCCACATTCCATGGAGTAATGGATGTCTATAAATAATAACTTATAATAACTAATGATACTTCATGTTTAAAGTATTAATTTTACTGATCTTTTCGTTTTCGAGATATCATATATACAGACCGTAGACTGTTAGAGAGACAAATATGCAAACGTAAGCACATGTAGATATGAAGTAATGTTTCAGTCCCTCAAGTGATAAGGTACACTAACCCTCAGGCAATAAAATATACTTAAGATTATGTCTTGTGAAAATTGGTGTCATAATTGAGATTGCCTTATATTTGTACTGCCTTCTCTGTCTGATATAAATATAATTAATAATATAACATCGGTATACAACTTAGGCAACTTGTGACGTTCAATTAAGTATGATGGAAGTTTGACGAACTGGCAAACTCTCTGATTGTTTTGTACAAAGTTGGTAACAACATCAGCTACTTGAAACCAAGCACAATTATAGCACTTGAATTACAAACGTTAAAATCGTTTGTTTCAACTTTCCTCATTAAAACTACGTTCCCTGCGACATATTGTTTTTAATTTAGATACTGTTAATTATATTCATTCACAATGCTCACTCCTGCTTTGCGTTATAATGCAATGTATACCAGGTTTAAAAACAACAAATAAATTTCTAGAAATTTTATTTGCAGAGCGTTTATTATTTTCATGTTTCGTAATCTTAGAAACCTAGTCATTCAAAATAAGATTATGAATAAAGAATGATTATTATTTTAACATTAAACCTTGAGTACAATGCAGAGTGATATTTCCCTGATCTGATTTTCTCTAAGATTCCTTAATTATAAACAGTTTCATTTAAAAGTAATTAATTTACTATTAAAAGTTTCTTCTTTTTCTGTTATACTATTCTGTTATATTCTGTTATACCTTAATAAACTGCTGGCTCAAGGATTTCAATGTATTATTAATACAATGATGAAATAAATTATTGCTGAACAGTTTTTATTTCTTTAAATTTTGCAATATGCAATACTTTCCCTAAGACAGTTTTAAAAATACTCATATAAAATTTATTTTTAAAGCTTGTTCCTCGGGAATATTGTTCTGTGTCCATAAAATAAATATGAAATATACCTAATAAAATTGTTCAAGACGTAACTACGATATAAATGTAAGGCAGTAATAACTTTAAAAAGAAAATGTCAGTATTAAACTATTCACAAAGTTATAGATAAAATCAGGTATATTTCCCAACCCAGTTATATCGTCGTATCGGTAAGGATTTTACCAGTTTGCATATCTCTTTAAAAGTTCTTAGCATTTATATTTAGTAAAACAGTATAAATAACTATAATTTTATTGATAAACCGTGACCTATATAGTTACTTGTATTGTATTTATATGTAATGGGTATCCACATCAAATCGCCAATACAGGACTAGAATTATGATATATTTTATGTGTCACCAAAGATGCACAAAATAATGCAAAGTGCACAAGATAGCCGCCCAATCCCCAGGAAATAGGCCCAGTTTTCCTTCAACATAAGGCAGTAGACAAACCAGAAAACGGTTGCTTTTTTGTTACGACACAAAATGTTGCTAAATTTTTTATTACGTCAATTATTTTATCGTGGGAAATAAAGTTTACTGTAACTGCATATACCTAATATAAAACATTATTCTGTATTATATCATGCACTTAATGTAGTTCAGACTTGTGTTGTAAATTACTTTTAATAATAAACGTTTTTATAATTAAAATTGATAAATTTTACACGTTTCAAACAGTGATAGTCATTACTTTTTAAAAGTTTACGGTCTTCTCAAATATTATTGAATACAATGCATGTCGTAGTACAGTGCAGAACAATGATTGGCCGCTATGGTAACAATCGATTAATACAACAAACGCAGTTGTGGTCTAGCCAATTGGAATGAGGAAGGCCTATAGTGTTACCGTGGAAATTCATATCAGGAAATAATGCAAGGTCACACATGCAAGTCATCCACACACAAAGACCTTTTCGAACCGTCCCGGTCTGCTATTAATACTTATGAGCATTCTAATTCCCTAAAATGTAATGCATCTTAATTTGCGAGCACCATGCTGGCTGTCTTTGAAAATACTTTCTGTGAGAGTCCCTTAAATGTATAATTATCTTAAAACTGATCTAATAAACTGTATACTCTTGTTTTCCAATCTCTGTTCGATAAAACATTATTTTTTATTCTAGGTACAGTCTAGACATTATATTGTGAATGTTTATATACATAATCAGTATTGTATGTTTCTTAAGTTCAAAAAGATCCACAACCCCCTTCCACCATTGTTTTACTATACGTTTCTAATTACTAAGTCCTAGCATGGTTCTACTGATACTATAAAAAGGACTTTCTCTCTGTCATATTTATAGTTTCATTTACAATGGTGAAGAACTTACAGCGCTGGTTTGTTTCTTCAAATTGTAATCAGAGATTGAATGGTTCTTATAGTCAAATTAGTGTTCGGTGTGTCCGTTATTGTGTATTCAGTTACTGTAAACATGCATTCCCACAATTTAAAAAAAACCTAATCCTGAAAATAAATTTAAGGGGTTGAATGTGTGGCTGCTGCCACCTATTATAAAATTCAAATAATACTACAATAAAATACAACACAAGGTAATTTGTTCAAGACTAAGTAATTTTTTATACGTAGCATTTCAGGATCAAAATATATCTAATACACAATAGGCATTTGTTCATCCCGAAGTAATATTACTATTTTACCATCCAAGTAACACATATGCCAAATTATGTCTAAAAATATCAACTTGATTTTGGGTGATTGAGTATAGAACATCCGAAGACCTCAAACGATATTCATTCAAACATAATTCTTAACAAAATTTCGCACATATAATATTAATAGTATTATAATATACCTTACCGTTATGGACAATAGTTCCTGGTATTGATAAGAAGAGAGAGGAACTTCTAAGGATTGTCTTTTATACTTGACTCAGCCTATTGCACATTTTATGTTCTCAATATCCTCAAACAATTGAAAGGCGAATGTACATACTCTTTTATGCAAATAGTATATTAATAATGAGTATAATGTCAATATCAGGCACAGTTCCAATGGACACTGAATTAAAAACTATAATGAATTCAAAAAATGTATCCCGCAGTAATTTATACCTATTTTAACAGTTAAGCCATAGCAGGAGAGCTTTTACAGCATCTGAAAAGAAAGATATTAACTTTATATGATTTTTTTAAGTTTCTGCTATGTTATTTCAATTTAAAACTGGGTGCAGAAGAGCTGCTCTCACATTACTCTTTTAACACTTCACGTAGGAGAACATGTCTCTTGAGAAATGTTTAGTAATTTTTCATGAAAATAATTAATTTTTACTGGTTTGATATATATTATTAAACTTACTATTGATTCAAATATTAATTACTGCCCTGCACAAAACCAACAATGGTATTTAAAATGCTATAATATGATTCAATATACAGATAGAAATATATAGGATACAAAGAAACAAGTTATGACCTAAGGTTATATTTTTGGAAGTACACTCAATAATCCACAACTTACCATATTTATTACACGTTATAATAGAATTTAATAAATTTACAAGATGTATAAGACATTTTGTTAGATATTTTTAATACAATGCTGATCAAAGTAGTCTCAACATAAATAACATATGTCCAATTTTGAGAATAATACCTCTCTGTTTTTACCACTTCAGAAATTATTGAGTCTGTTTATTTAAAACGACCAATCAGTTCTCTTCCTCTCAAGTTGTTGAACTTCTTTTTCGTTAGGGCAAACCATTTTGGGACAACAGTCTGGAAAATCTTTTGTAAAATCTTCTTCTACAATTGTACACCCAGAGCCTTCTTGATACCGTAGGTAAGGGCACCTGGAATTAGGATATTGCTTAGCTATATTGTAAAAGGATTACGTTTATAAGGAAATAATCATAATCTACTGTTATTTCATCCATCTAATTTTATATAATTTATGAAGTGACATCTTTCTACAAAACTCTATGTGTATCAATATATTATATTTAGAAAAAACGTAAACACTAATTATTCATCTTATGTATACTTGTGTATCTAACGTACAGAGTAATAATAAAAAAAGTATGCCATCAAATATTTACTATTTTATGAAATTATCTATTGAACTTTTAAAACCTCTTAGCAAATTGTACCTACAAGAACAAGATTAAAGGTTTAACAGTATCAATATTAATATGATTTTTTGAGAGTCTCATTATTATGTTTACGAAACTTTTTGTGCTATAAACTACAGTATCAATCATTTACTTTTAATTACCAAAAAAGCTATTATTGATGCTTGTTTTTTAAGCTAAGGTTCATTTAATATATATTGTAAATATACTTGTATAGTTATAAATGTATATATATATATGTGTGTGTGTGTGTGTGTGTGTGTGTGTGTGTGTGTGTGTGTGTGTGTGTGTGTTAGTTTAATTGTGTACGAGGTTAAGTGGTATAGAGGACTTTACAGTCCTAATTTCGCCTCTAATAAAGATATTTTACATTTAATTGTTTCAAAATATAACTAACAAGTGCGTTTTACGTATACATTTTGAACATTTTGACATACGGAGTAGCTAATTTGCGGAAGTGCTTTTCATGGCAAGAGAAAATCCCACAAATTCCTCCTTGGGTCCATTGGTCTCCAAACTTCAGATATCTTCCCCCAACATAACATCCATCTAAAAAATATAATATATTTGTATAAACAGTTTTTATAATGTTCAACGGGATTTTAGATTATTTACATTTAGGAATGTAAAGATTCGGTTTAAAATAGATAAATAATTTACCATCTACCGTTTTTAACGAAAATTCTCCGATGGATGATTGTAAAAATGTTTGTTTTAAATAGTCTGCATCTTCAAAAAGATCTCAACTTTCCTAGTTTGGACTTTACTACAATGTGGATAGTAGAGGCTTATATATAAATCGGGTTTTATTGAGATTTTTATATTATGTTCTATAATAAAGTACAATATGAAAAAACTATTTCCTTTTACAGTAAAAATTTAAATTTTATGTGATTTAAAACCGAGTAATTTTAACATTTCTTTACTTTATGTGGGAATATTTATTGACTAATTATTTTCTGCCTCCAGTAGTTACAATATTTTAAGTTATACAAGATTAAAGTTTTAATGAAATATCCACGAATCTTGTTTATATTAATCGTTTCATTTTAATACGTGTATTTAACTTTAAGTGAAATATTCAGATTGCAGGAATGTAGGATAATTTAGATTCATAACCAAGCTATTAGAGCAATATTTCCTTAACGATAGTATAATTCTATGTCAATAACTTGATTGCGTGTCTAAACATAGACAAAAAGTTTACCATTATAAATTAGTCCTCATAATTCGTTTCACTTTAGTTGTATATTAAATAACTATGATGTTTTGCCAAAGTTATCAAATAACTTCCAAATGCATTATTTAGCCTTTTATATTTTAATTCAGTAAGTAAGGAATGTACCAATACTGCATACCTCATTCAAGACTTAATTGCTAGCAAAACTTTCTTAGTAAATGTTGTAATAAAATGTCGAGAAATATGTCTACTTGTTACATGAATAATGTCATATTCTACGGAAAAGTAAAATTATATATAACATTTATCTCTACGTAGCCTAATTAAACCTGTGTTATATTTATTGAATATACCTTGATTTTGCCTCTGTTTTTGTATATCTCTTGACTGTTGTAAATCACTCTCTGTAACATTATAAAGATGAAAAACTCCAGAACCATTGACATTAGTAGAAGTTGATAAAATTGCTATTAACGTAATAGCAGCAAAACTCAGAAACATTTCTAGATTTGCTTATGCACTGAAAATTTGCAGCCCTGGTTCGACAATTAGTAAGATGGAAAGATCCCAAGTGTTGAGAGAATTTAACGACTCTTACGCTCTGTTGAAGCGTAGTGTAAGGCAATGAAAGTTATAGCCGCATTGTCTTTGTACTGAACTTTCGAAGTACATAAGCTTACAAACCGTAAATAGACGTGTCAGACGTCTTTAAGAATTTTCATTCAACTAATCTGAATTGAAACACATTCATGGTAAATTATTAAATACTTAATAAAAAACATTTCTTATCCATAAAAATATAATAAATATGTATAGTTTTTATTGCAATTTACTATTTCTACCTAACAGCTCATTTATCTTTCACTTTGCAAACTTCACTGCTAATAGTTGTCGAAAATAATTGCGATTGAATCATGTATTACTAACTTATTATTACTATTACTATAAATTACTAACTTTTAGAGCCAATGTTTTTAATTTATATACAGTTTTTTATTTTATGTTTTATAGAAATGTATTTTTTTATTTAATCGCATGTGTAAAAATATTTTGTTACAAATGCTAAACAATTCAGGTTTAGTAAAAATTTTACTTGATGAATGTGCTCCTCAAATGTAAGGGATAAATAGATGTGAACTTCATCAATTTTAACTTAAATCTAAATTGAACATATTCTACAATGTAATTTTCTTTATATTGTTTACGCTTTATTGATCCGCGTAGTACAGCACTCACTATACCTTAATATCGTATAAAACTATCCTTCTACGTATTCCAGATATCTTTTGATATGTATATATTTTGAATAAATAATTAATGTACTCAATATGCTGAAACTTAATCAGGATGGGGATGAGTCTAAACGCTCAAATATCTATTAATATGTATTGATGCTAGTTGTATTGGACTTAAGGGATGATATTTGGTTCCTACCGGCTGGATCAACGACTTACATTTCAATTGTACTGATAAATGAATGAATAAACTCTTTGTTTTAACAGGCGAAATTATGGCCATTAGATCCTTTTACGTGTCAATAAATATAAATTCTAAATTTTTTGTAACAAAAAATGCATAACAATTAACAAATGCAAGTAAATAAAAGAGTGCTTATTTAAGATCAAATTAAACTATTGCTACATACTTCATAAATAAATAAGTATAAATAAAGAACTTGCTTGATCATTAAAATAAAAGAAACAAATCCTTCGTAGACACATAATGATAAAAGGATTAATAATTAACAAGCAACACTTACTTCCTTTCTTAAAAAAACCAACACTATTTGAAACTCATGAAGGAAATAACATAATATTATAAAAAAAACTGTTTGTTATATACAACAAATAATAAAACATAGAAGTTATGATTATACACTAAGCATTCATTGTCCCTGCTACTAACAAAGTATATTTATTCTCGCGTCTTACGACTGCGGCCAGTCGATGCAACTAGTAATTCTTGCAGCAGAAGCAAACCGACCCTTGTCTCCAAACATTTTAACCTGGTAAATCTACGTACGAAATGCAGTTACGATACATAATATGTTAAACATGTTTGTTCTAAGGTGAGGAATTCGTAACGGAGACCAACCAGTGTGGTTGTTACTTGCTCCTTCTTCAACAATAAATACTAAATCTTCCAAAAAATATATTGTATATCCAGTTGTCCATATATCAAAACTTAAAGTCGAATTTCGGAAGGTTCTACTTAAAATTGTAAGTAAGCCTTAAATTGAACAAGAAACGAAAAAAATCATTTGCACCATTCGGTAATTCATACCTGAAGGAATAAGTCACCGTACAGCAGTATCGGTCATTATTAAAACTAAACTAATCGGTGTGGAAAAAAACTGTTTTTAACATTTTAAAATCTTATTCACTGATGAAAGTACACTTTTAAAAGTACCTAAAACATATTCAGTCCATCCCAGTGTATTACTAATAGTCAATATTAAACTTCTAACACTTTTTTATTACGATAAAACTGTACAATTTAGTGAAATTTCCTGTCCATTCTTGAAGTCAGTGGTAATCAGAAGACTAAAATATCTAGTTACTATGGGTTTTATTTGGCTTTTATTAATTTATTATTAATTAATTAAGCTACAGTTTTCAATTGTTCGATTAATATCACTTAAGTAACTATATGTAAAAGGATATCAGGCTGATAATCACAAAACGCTTCTGTCTCCCACTCAGATAGGATGACATCTACGAAATAACTTTAGCAGAAAAACCCAATAACTGGCCTAGAGGAATTACATTAGACTATATTAGTGTATTTTCGCTGGTCC
Source organism: Homalodisca vitripennis (assembly GCF_021130785.1). NCBI lineage: Eukaryota > Metazoa > Arthropoda > Insecta > Hemiptera > Cicadellidae > Homalodisca > Homalodisca vitripennis. Next base: position 37,653,694 of record NC_060210.1, read on the forward strand.
ATAGCTTGCCGGATGTCATATGTTATTCAGAGTAACTTATTTTCATTACTGTGACATGGTCTAAATCCTGACTGATCATTGCTGAGTATTCTCTGTGTGGAGTATTCTCATGTGATTCAAGAAACCCAAATATTTGGCAATACTTTATTGTTTCACTGAACGATGGCAAATGTCCGGAAAAATCCTGTTTCCTTCACTTTATTCAATCAAGATCCTTAGACAATAAGGGCAGAATGCTAATAGGTCGTTAAGCAATAAAATGGGTAAAACTTACTAACCTGTGTTTTTATATTAGATGTTGAAACTGTTGTCCCACAGCAGTTTTACAATGTCCAAGCCTGTTGTAGAAACTTGAAACGGCAGACTGTATGGACTCATGCAGGAGTTTTTGTTTTTTCACTTGTACGCGTATTTTGCCCCTAAGGACTTTAATAAGCTGAGGTTTCGTTTTATAGACGTTGTTTTTAATGTGACCCCACACAAATTAGTCAAGTGGAGATAGATCTGGCGATCTTGGTGGCCACTCGATACTTCCTCTTCAGCCTATCCAACGATTTGGAAAAATATTGTTTAAGTACTCGCGGACATGCAGGGTTCAACAAACCTCGTGTTGTGTGTGTCGCTTTAGATTTCATGCAAAAGTCTGATAAAATATACGTAGTCGATATTACCTACAGTAAATTAAGTTTAACTAAAGCGCGGATACATTTTTGAATTTTATCTTGTTTATACATACAAGATTTTATCCAAATTTTGTCCAAATTTTTTCCATCATATGTATATATATATATATATATATATAAAATTCTACAGGACGCCTGTATTAATGTTGTGACAGTTGGTTGAATGTTAGCGAGGTCTATTCTATGTTATGGGTTAATTATATATTATATTATTTCCAGTGTTGCTAGAGATATAAATAGTCATATGCTAATAGACATAGTTGTGTCAGATTAGCTTGCTAGAAAAATATAGATATCCGTTGAGCAGAACCAAGTACTAAGAAAAACTTTTAGATTCTAACACAATACTATAATGGAAATTTACTCGGCTTGTTGAAATTATTCTGAGTGTTATTTTGTATAGAAAGTGAGGCACAAATTTATATTGATTGAAGGATTAGTGGTTTTTTAATTATAAATGAAGATGTGGTCTCTGAGTTAAGTGATGCATAAAATAATGTTACAAAGCTTTAATTTGAGGTGTTTTTTAAAACCTAGTAATATTTAACACTGAGAATAAATTATGGAATACATTCAAAATAATAATATGTAAGAACTTTCAAGAATAAATTACAATAACGATATATACGCTTGTGTTCTACATTTTGTTAACAAGGATGTAGAAAACACTGTTCCTGACTGCAAGATTCTACCTATTACAGTCTAGGGAGTGATTACACCGGAAGTAGCGCTATTATTTCACCTGGCCAGATTAATGCTCCACATTGGTCCAGTTTGTAGCGATAATTTATTCCCGAACAAACACTTTACTTTGGATTCTTGCAGTACATTTTTATCTACCGGTGAACATTTGTTTTATTTTGATATGTTAAAGCATGTTACAAACAGGTGGTTAAAATATTTGCGTAACTGAAGGAAATTGGTTCAAGAATTATCGGTAATCATATTTTTCCTAACACGGAATAGTGTCGAAAAATTATTACTTTTATAGGATTGAACTAGATTATAATGGCGTAATGTATTTTATTTTGAAGAAAAATTCTTTAGTCTAAAGTTAAAATTATATTGTATCATAATAAATATCAGAAACTTTAAATAAAGAAAGGTTAAATACACTTTTCTACTGAAAATGTTCATAAGATAATACTGTATACAAATGCATGTACTATAATACTGTATTTAATTGGGAATATGTTTGAATATGTATCGTATACATATATAATACGTCTGCAGCATACAATCATATTTCATGGCCATAAATCAAATAATAACTTCAAATAATACAACACACATTACACGACAAAATTTGTTAATTTTACTTTGTGTTATTTCTTACACTTTAGACAAAATAATTAGCGTTTTTTGCTATTAACAATTCTAAGGGTTCCACAAAAGGCAATAATTTGGACATATACGAAACAATCAAAGAAATAGGTTTAGCAATTCATACTCTTTCTACGTCAGCTTTGCTATCAAAATATTTTAAAAAAGCCCTTCCTAATAATTAGAAATATCGGTGACTTATTATCGAGAGAGGAATGACGTAGAGCGAAACCCTTAAGACAGTGCTTTCATTGGAAATACTATCCCGGAATCCTCAAGTCAGATTGTTTAATACTTTTATGAACGCAGAATAGAAAACTAGTCAACTGGCATCTAAAGCGAAACGCAAAATCTTATGTGAGCCTAGACTAGGAACGCAAATGCAGTGTTTATATTGGCTAAGCGTTAAAGGGGGAAACTTTAATAAGTGACCTACACTCGTTACTCGGTTTTTTATCGAATTGTTCGATATATCATCCAACTTCGATACGAAAAGATCGTACACAATAAGAGTTATAATAAATGACCGTAACAAAAAGAATCTCGTTTCTTACAATGTTAAAAACATACATTAAACACTAATATTACAAAACAACAAAACCAACTAAGGCTTGGACTTACAGATCAAATAAACCCTACAATATTTATAACTTGCCCAGCTCGATAGCAATGAGTAAACAGCTTTTGTGAAATAGAGGAAAGAATTCTCCCCATAGGTTACCGGGAACCAAACGTACATTTTGAAGCCACTCAAACTAATCTCGTCACTTGTGAGAAATATCTCACATATTTTCGTTATATTCATCGCCATTTTCAGTCTCAAAATATTAGTTATTTCTTGCCGTTTATTGTTTACATTAAAACTGCTATAAGTAATAAGGTGAAATCATATGCTAAGTTAAATAAGTTGTAATATCGAATTATGCCTTCGGATAAAAACATCGAACAATTCGATAAAACAACCGAATAACGAGTGTAGGCCGCTTATTAAAGTCTACCCCGCTCTTTAAAGCCCGTTCTTTGATCACTCAGGAGCCCAGAATATTATTTTGTCCATCTTACCGCAGGATATTATCATGTACAATCTTGCAATATTTATGAGAGTTTATTTCTACAACTCTATTTTAGACCAAATCTACTCTCATTATGTTGGTAGCGAAGCCCATCATGCAAATAATATAGTCTGGACCTCACATTGCCTGTTTTCAAACGTATCTAAACAATTACTGCCTCATACTTCTAACTGGTTAAGGATAAATTAAATTGTATACGTATATGTAATTTCAAATAGTAGATAAAAAAAATTAAAGATTGGCGAATTATGTATACTTTAAATTTATTTCAAGGTGAATCCGTTTATTTTCTTAATTATCTCATTATGCTTTGCTTAAAAAGAGACACGCTCAAAAAGTGTAAGAAGATTTCAACAATAAAATATAGGACAGTGTAGTACGTGAAAAAGTTGTCTCATCAAAATTCAACTGGCACCAGTCTAATAAAATATTCCTCTCAGGTTTACTTCCATATTACTGCGATATTTCTGCGGTGACAGTGAAATGATTTATCAGATAATGCTACTGCATTATGATTACGATATGATGCTAGATATTACAGTCATTTAGAATTCCAGTGTAAACATTATTAGAACTGGTTTTTGGCTTAAATTTCAATAGGTATTTATATGTTTAACAAATCTCGATAATTATATCCTTTTATAAATAATTACCTATACAATAAGCGTATTATTTCTATTAAAATAGCTAGACATTTCTTATTTTTCTACATTTAAAATCAGTTTTAGGGACCTAAATAAAAACAGTTGGTAAAGTACGTATGGTTTGAATGTTAAAAATATTCCTTCTATAAATAATTGAAATTTTTTATATGAAGCGTCCTTCCCAAATAACAATTTTAGTAAAAATTTTTCAAAATGTAAATTTTTTAGTAAGCTTTTTTATAAATTAGACTACTAGCAGATTATTTTCAGAAATTTCAATGGACATAGAAGTTAAAGACCCATTATTTCCTTTTAAAACCGTAACATACAAATTACTCTATTGAGAGTTGCTTATAAAGTTTATAGCATAGTCTTTGACGGGTTTCTCAGCTATTTAAAACAATTTATTATTTTCCATTAGCAACACACTTAAAACTATGTACATTATATAATTGTAAATATTTGCCTCCAATTCTGAAACATGAGTAAGTAAACTTTAATTTAATTTAACTATTTCAAATTTATCCTCGGAAACTTATTTAAATTATAATTTTTCTTAATTACCGCTTTAAAGCCAATCCAACATATGTGTGAATACAGCCAAATGTTTCAGCGGGAAAATCCCCTCAAACTTTCAAAATGGGTGACCAAGAAATCATATTCCAGTGCCAATGGTATTTATAATTCGAGCTTTTTAAGTTCATGACTCTCTCACATCACAGACAATCACAACCCAGAAAGTTAGAACTAACTTTTGGATAGTTACTGGGAAAATATTCTCAGTATTAACCATAGATGACACTGATTATAATACCGGTGGAGTTGCAGCTGCAGCTATGTTTTATGCAATTTAAAAGTTTATCAACGCAGAAGGGAGAATTAGTGGAGGATTTCTTTAAATAATAGAATAAACACATGTGTAATTTCGTTTATTCTGTTTACAAAATAAATATTTATGCAGTTTTTATTTATTCCTTCATAAATAATCAAATAAGGTTAGCTTAAAAAACCCCTTTATCGGCAAATGACAGTGACAATTTCTGACAGTGATAATACAATAGTTTATTCTCTTTGAAGCTGTTTTCTGACCTAAATTTTGCCACTGAACTGATAAATTTGATCCAACCACCGAATGGTTCGTAAATATTTTCTGAAGAGTATTGGAGTTTCTACAAAATTTAATTTAATCAATATACCATAATTTCAGCAAAGTATCTGCAGCAAGCACGAAACCTACCGAATCCCTTCAAACTCTACAGTCCACTGAACAATTCTGTTCGGCAATTCGTTAAAGACTCTGCCAAAAATATTTCATCAGTACGAAGGAATATTATAAAAGGGGCTCAAATACTGTAAGAATAACTTAAGCATTGTTTAATTATAAATATTAAAGATCGCATTAGTTTCATCTTGTACTAAATATTTCTATATTATCTAAAACACACACATAAAATAAACATTATATATAATGAGAAACGTTTCTATGATATTAAACGTAGATGTCATGCAACTGTAACGCCTCTCAAAAAAACTTTAAAATAACGTTATACTTGGAAACAATTCTAACTCATATATTTCATGTCGAAATGAAAATTGATTAATTTATGTACTTTATAAAGTTGAAGGTAAAACTATCAAAGTTTTTTAAAAGGAGAAGTAAATTCTTGGGTTAAGGTATTCTTTCATTCTTATAGTTATGGAGGTTTGTCTTCTTGCTCTATTTAGAGTGGAACGGCTTAACACGATTAAGTCAATGATTATCTAACAATGAACCACTTAAGCTCTAATACCTCATTGTTTTCCAGCTCCGTTTGAAAAAACCACTTTTAATATCGGCTATCAACGAGCCCCAATGTACTTGCTTGTGACATGTCTCTTATTTGGAAATATATTTATTTCTATTCATGCAAGTAAGTAACCGAGAATATGGGTAAAACCTAAAATAAATTCTCATTCTGAGTTTTATGTTAGGTTCATTGCTTAAATTGTATACTTTTAGGATAACGTTTACACTTTGAATAATCTTCAATATAGCAATTATTTTTTAGTATATGCAAGTCTAACGATTTTCAATTATTTTCTTTATTATAATAATGTACATTGTTTATATTTTTGGATATTTCCAGTTATAAATAACTCTTATGATTTAATGAATTGAATCATTTTGATGACGTAACAAAAATAATTTGAATTTTATCAGAAAGATGTGCAATTTTAAGTAAAATAGTTTAAGAAAAGATTCCGTAGTAAGCATATTTGCACAAAATATAGAGCAGGTATAATTAGTCTGAAGATTCATTTATAATTCTGAAAACCAAAGCAAGATGTTTTTGGTTCATAAGCCTTCATAAAATGAGGAGAGATAATACGTTATAAATGTGTTTCGCAGAATATTATTTCCAATAATAAAGTGGCAGCCAATAAAGGCGTTTGTATTTCTAAATATCGTAAAACCTTAAATCTATTTATTGGTTAACCTATTATAGTATCTTATCTTGGATCTTCTGAGATTTGCTTTTGAAAAGTCGTTTGCAATTCACATTGATTTCATTATAACTATATTTTAGAAATGAAATTACTTATAAGAAAATTACTGTTTGAAATTGGTTTGACCATTCTAGTGATATCTTTTTTTAATTTATAGAAAAGCTTTTAAAAAATACGCGTACTGTGAAATATAAAAATTGCGAAACTATTTAGAAGTTTAAATTATTTGTTGACAATAACCCGTCTTATAAGTGTGTTCATTAAGTCTCAGATGCATATTTTTTGAATCGCGTATTCCAATCCAATGAGTAACATTTTTAACGGGTACTTGTGATGATGTGTAAGTATTTTTTCCTATTACTTTTTATATTACGGTTGAACATGCATATGAAGTTTCCTGTAAGAGTAAGCAAACCGTGCAAACTACTTGCATCGAGAACATTAAAATAGCATAACTTTAAGGGTACAAGGATCAATCATGTTTACTGTACATTTGAAAACATCCTACCCAAGCCTTGTATATATTTTAGAAAATATTATAATTAACTCTAAAGATGAGTTGATTTATTTCTTATCTGAGCCTTTTCTGTTATTTGACTGTTAGTTTTCTGTACCAGTACACCAACGAGGCCATGTATTAGAATAACTATTAAATGATTGTGTTCTTGAATACTTCAAATCTTTACTATTTTTAACAAACGAATTTTGACCGATAATGATTTCTTATAATAAATTTATTAAATTTAAGCCTAACCTAATCTTATTAGTTTCAGACTATTACAAAGATGGTGAAGGGAGCACTGATGGAGATACCATGTCATTAGTACGCAGTTTCCTTGCAAAACATAGAGGAGGTAAAATTTACCTATAACTTTTGCCTTACATGCAGTGTTAGATCAGAAGCAGTACGGCCACTTATGTAAAAATATTTTTAACTTGTAATTCACTTGATTAGCATGAAAACCGACCAGCTTAGCTAATATATATGTATATATGTCTTCCGATCATATGTTAGTTTGCTTATTTAAACGCATATGATACGGCCAAATACAAAATAATTGAATCGGAAAAAGTAAGAGCTCTGTGGTGTAATGGTAGCACATTCACCCGGCAAGTAAGAGATCCGGGTTCGACTCCCGGCGGAGCAAGTTCTTTTTGTGATTCAATGTTTATTGAAATTAAATAAGTCTATTGCCATTTATACAGTTTAATGTATATATATATATATATATATATATATATATATATATATATATATATATATTATATATTTAAACTTTTTGAAAACCTTTCCATTTAAATTCTCAGCAATACTAGCGTGGCTGACTTTCCCAGACTCGTGTGTGTGTGTGTGTGTTTTACTCAATAGTCTTATAGTTAAATTACATTAATCTGTAATGCAATCAAGTCAGCCTTGAATTTTTAAAAGGAAAAAACAATGGAAGACCTAAGAATATTATGTCCTCTTTATGTTCCAAAGATTGTTGTAGGTATCGCTACTTCAATATTTGTATTTCTATTAACTTATATTCATCCACGATCATTAACCCAACCTGTCTTTTTCTAATATTAAAAGTTGTCTCTTTAAAAATCAGCACTTGAGCGAAGAAGTATATGTGCTTTTCCTGGTAATTCCTTTTAAATACTATTCTGGTGTAATTGCTTAAATGTAAAAAATGGTTAGTGGTCGTTTTAGGTATAGCTTACTGTTTAATGACACGTGAAAATTAAATTAGTGTTTTAGGTTAAATAACACAAGTTTTTATGATATTTATGTATTTAATGTAATGTATTTTTAGACAGATAGCATCTTCTTTACAAAGTTGCACTGATTCACTTTAACTAACGTGGGATGAAACCTACTGCAAAAATACTAGTTCTCTAATTCTATGATTACTATAATTGTGTATAATTGTGGTGTTGTGTTTTGTTTCACAAGGATCCCGGTTTCAAACGTCGCACTTCGGCGCTCAAGACGAGGCACAAAATCCATACCTCTTATCTCCTAGGGATGTATCTAGTACCGCAGGTATGGTTTTATCTACAAAACATCTTGGTCGCACTCTCATTGTAATATGGGCATGGCCATAATATCTACACATACCACAGCTGTGATGGAAAGGGATCATTCAATGTATATTTTGAATTTTAACTACTGTTTCACCTTCCAATTAGTGTAGAGTCTGAAATCTGACAATGTCACAGATTCAAATCGATCATATTCTATTTGGAGTCAGTAATGTTTTCTATCCTTCCTTTGAGAAGCCCTTATAAAACATCAAAACTGCCTATTGAGGCAGTGAGAACACATCTAAGTATAGACTATGCAGAGTGGTTGCTGGATAAACCGGATAGATCTATTTTGTATATATATACATACATATATATATATATATATATATATATATATATATATATATATATATGTGTGTGTGTGTGTGTGTGTGTGTGTGTGTGTGTGTGTTTTGTCATAAAGAAAACAGCTAAGTACTCTTGTAAGTATGCCTTTGTCACAAACTTCATAGCTTACTTTTCAACTCTTAGTTGGTCGCCTATCGCATTATACTGATGATGATAATGCGGTCAAGAATACCGAAATCATAGCTAAGTACTGAACAGTATTGGCTACTGCTTCGGTCTATCTGAATTCAATCAGACAGGTGCCATAAATATTCACCGCCATCTAAAATTACTTTAAATTTGGAAATAATAGTTGTATTTATTTAAACCCAGTCCATCTGGTTTGCAAGTTTTTAAACATTAGTATTAGTTGTTATTGATGCAGTCTATTCAGCTTCACTAGTCAGAGATGGAAATGGGGATATTCAAGAGCATTAAATGTATGTGGACTAAAGATTCCAGGAGTTCTGAAGTCTGAAAAAATCAGAGTTCAGACGTTGCACTAAGCGAAAGGTAAAATGGGATATGAAGTCGAAAGGTATTAAATCATTATATATTCCTTAAACTAATTATATAAAAAATATTAATATATATATATATATATATATATATATATATTTGTAGGCGTACTTCTTGCTTTAACTAGGTAAATATTTATATACAAAAATAAAATTATGAACGATAATCTGGACGGATTAATTTTAATTTAAAAATAAAATGAATGAAACAGTTTACTTTAAAACTCAATCTGAAAGAAAGATACTATTAAAATAAGTGTATAGTACAGTAATAATTTAATTCAAATAACTGTTTAGGGTTTATACTAAACTGTTCTATTCTTTTTAATCGTATTGGATTCTGTCTATAAAAGTATACACCAAGTGTGTAATTTATTTATGGGGACTTCGGTATTTTATATCACATTCATAGAAGTCAAAAGGAACTTACGAGGTGAAGACTAACCAATTAAATGACTTAAAGTAGTATACCTATATCTAACTCACTACACAATTTTTATAGGTCCGTGTATTACCCAAGTCACATTAATTTAATTTTCTCTTTTATACAGTTATATTCAACATAAAGAGTATGTATATGTAAAGATAATAATTTTAAAGCACCGTCAGCGTATTCCACTGGGGAGTGGGAAGTGCGCACGCGAAAACTCTACCAGTCCATCATTATTCCCTCCCTCTCCGCTTCATTTCAAGAGGAAGCCTACTTAAGCAAAAATTGTACGAGTATTGCCTTTATAATAATTTCTTTTTTTTAGTATCCCCTCTACATAGGCAGAAACAGCATTCTAACTCTCTCTGTCAGACTCGAGTCCCCTTTTTTAATTTTCACAGTAAATAAATTATTGTGTTAAAGGTTAAAAAACACACCTTAAATTTAATTATTATTTTTAAGCGGTATTTTACAGTAATTAATTTTTTTAAAGGTCCAGTGTATCACATATTATCACCGCAACCAATCAATCAAAAGACCATCCCGTATTTTATGGAGGATCATGACTCATCTAGCATTGCAGGTATGTTTTTAACTATCAAAAGAAGAGTTATTAATATTTTTTTTCATTTTATAATATCATGACAATTTGAAGCACATTAATTTCAATATTCTAGTAATGCTACTATTATAATCTAATGGCAAAGGTTGAAAGGTGTTTTATACACGTCAAACAACATATACTAGAAGTTGCCCACGGCTCGTAATTTCCCATTGAATAACAGTTTATTTATAAACATATCGCATTGACAAATATTATCGTACATGATCTGAGAATATGAAATTGGTTTGCGATATAATGCATATATATATATATATAAGTATATGCATAAAAGTAATATATAACCATTACTTTAAAAAAGATTTAAATGGCTTTAATTTTGGAATTTATATTGAATTTAAAGCAATACCGAAAAACGTAACAGAATTGAGATCGCTTATAATTGCGGTGATTTTTGGAAAGGTTTTATCTCGTTTGTTTTATAAAATTTACACTTTAAAAATGTCAAGTAACTCTAAGCAACATTTATCCATATTTATTTTCTACAACTTTTTCTGTTTAAATATGATGAATTTCCGTTTAAATTTTTAAGTGCAATATAAGGTAATATTAATGTAGTATAATGGTTCATTATAAGTAAATATGTTCAAAAAAATAATTTCTGAGTAATTGGCACAAATTCAAATTCAAGTTTTTACAAAGAACGTCAGGTTTTTATAAACATTTTGCTAGTAAGGTTACAAGATTATGGTCTTTTGAAATGTTTGAAAGTTTCACGGTCATATTATCATGAAAACATTGAGGAATACTGTACTATCAGTGTTGTGCAAGTCATCAAAATCATATTCTTTATATCAAATTTTCTCTCATTTGATGCTGTTTTCATCAATTTCTATAAATCTAGATTATAAACGTAAAACAATAGTGTTTTAATATTTTTGTAAAATGTGTTTCTTTACAGTTGGAACACGTAATTTAGGAAGAAAGAGAGCGATTAATGGATCTAAAACAGAAACAAATCAAAAATCCAGCATATCCTTAAAACCAGAGACCCATGCCACCACATTAATAAACTCAACAAATTTAGGTAAGCAAAAAATATTGTAAAGTAAAAAGTAACCAATTAAATAATAAATAATCTGTGAAATTCTATTCAAATATTCTTAAAGTATATTAGCTGACAAAAGAAGATTATTGTTATTATTATGTCAAAATATTCCAACAATATAATATTTTACATTAAATTATTGCTCTGTGTATCTTACTTGTAAATTATATCATTTATATGAAAATAAAATAAACAAAGAAGTAACAATATTAGATTTAATTTATTTGATTTTTCTATACATATCGTGATTTATTCATTTTCAGTTTAACATATTGTTCTAAACTATTAGTAAACTCTGAATTAATACCTCAGGTTTTCCTGCATTTGTACCACAATTTTAGTTGATATATTACTGTATATCAAGCTAAAAAAAGGTTAGAAACTTTTACACAGAACCCTACATTTTAGATTTTTATATAAAAATATATTAATCGGAAAATCACCTCGTGTCAGATGAAAACCATACAGTTTTTTGTACATTAGTCTTTAAATAATACTTGTTTATTAACTCACTGGTAGCTAACATGTTTCAATGTGTATCTTAGTTTCTAAACATTGGTAACAAATTTATAATTTTTGAGTGGCGTAAAAATATAAGTAAACAAGTCAATGAATATTACAAAATAAAGATATAACTTTTTTTCTGCAGCACTAGCCCACACTCTTAACTTATTTGTGAATTTATTGTATAGCAAAAATACAATTAATAGCCAAAAATTATTTGTTTCAGATGAACAAGGCTCAAATAATCAAGAAAATAAAACAATAAATAAGCCAATTGATAAAATTAACAGCAATGGGAAACCATTGAAGACCAACGTATTCGACATAAACGATGTGAAAAAGATGCTTAATGATTATAAAATACAAGGTATAGATAGTAATATAAGACCGGGTTGTTAAGCGTCAAATGTAATACTTAATACAATGTTCATATTTATGCGTTTAATTATACGGGTTGAATATCAATGATTTCGATCGATTTAAGCAAATTTTTAAGGTAGGAGTACACCACACCACATGTACCATAACAGTGTTCGCAGAGTTGCACGACAAAATTTTCAAATACATAGCTCATCTCTATCTTGAGATGTCCTTCGAATAGATATACAGACATGCAAACGTGCAGAAAAATAATTTTGATTTCCCCACAGCAGACATCTGTACTGCGTAAGAGCCACTTTATACTTAAGACTTTCATGTGCGTTCATCATCTAGGGAACGTGTTTCAACAGTTAACAATATATTGTTAAGGTAAAAGCTAACATGGAAAACTACTCCGCTATGGAAATAGATTTTCACCGCAAATCCACTTTTAATTAATACATATATTACTGCATGTATGTTACTATATATCCTGATTTTGATAGTTTAATTCATAGAAACAAATTATTTTAAAACAGAGCTAAAATTTATAAATAATATTCTGATTTTTGATGGACGAAAACCTTTTTACATAGTTTTTGGTGATTCTATTAATGTAATAAATCGTTCGTTTCCATAACTAATCCTGGGTTATCCAGGTTTAGGTTTCTCCAACAAGGTATTTTGGCCCATAGTTCCGTTGATAGATGGTAATATGTTCGTGTGAAACCCCACATTAGCGGTAAAATTGCCATACCATAAACATTACCATAAGTAAACCTAGTTATTGGAAAAGTACAATTTCAGGATACTATCCTGCTCTACTCCTTCAGTTTGATTCAAAAGTCCCTAAAAGTAACCTTGAACCCTGACACGAAAAGACTCTTCAATCTCTGAATTTACGAAAACCTTGCAGAGAACCCCTCCTAACATTGATACTACTTTTTTGTTTTTTCTTGAATAGGATTAAAGCAGTTACTTTTAAACTTGATTTAGCAGTAGAGGGCCATACTCACATATTATGAACACACATATATTTTGGTCCCTACTATATAACTGCACTCTGCCATGACAAATTAAAAGTCAATTAATTAAATGTTGGTTTAGTTAGTACTTGAATTGTATGTTATTACGAAACACACCTTTCTTTAACGAAACACATTTTTCTTTTAAGAGGCACAAATTTAGGTACTTAGGTATTTAGGTTTACTAGTATAGGTTTTAATGTACAGCCACAGCAAATTGAGATAAGATAAAATAGAAAATAATCCAGATAGAGATTCTATAGATGAATTGAAGTGATGATAAGAACTATTTAGAAGAAATGTAATTGCGTGAGTTTCTATTCATTTTTCCCACACATAGACTGAGAGTTCGGTTCATTATTGCCTATAGTTTGGAAGTGCATTTTGCGCCAATGTAAAGGCGTATTCTTATCACATAGAATTAATTGTGATAAGATCTTGAGTTTAAACTGACATTATCTGTACAATAAACTAATCTAATTTAACTTAAAGCCAATAATTAGAATTACTGTGTTATATTGACTAAACTAAAAATGCAATTGAGAATTTTAGTAATTGTATACTTTAATTTATTGCAATGCTATCATTACTAAAAATAATACCCATAAACATTTACAAAATTATTGGTATGATTTCAGCAAGAAGTGGCGTACAACTTACCAACAGCAGTCAACCAAATTTACAAGTTATGTTGGACAAATTAAAATCCAAACAGAACTTAACTAAAGGTACTAGACATTACATATTTCATAGTGCATCTACTTATATACTAGGTTATATCACTCCGCAACACTATATTTAAGCCACTCTTTTAAAATTTCCATTATACGGATAATTATTTTATTTTATAACAACTGATATTACAGCTATTCAGACTCTTATAAATACATATATTATATGCAATAAATGTTTGTGAATAGTAATATAGAATTGCGATAACTACTTTCTGTTCAAGGAGAAGTTTAAATTTTGTATTGTCAATTTTAGTACTACTATTGAAATGATATTTACACGATCATGACTTCCTAGTTACATTTTTGAATAATTCCATAAAATGTTAAAATTAAATTTAATTGCTTGAGCAAATATTTTAATATGTTTATCCACAGAAGGAAACCAAAGCGTTAAATTGAATAACATGACAATAAGCGATGAAAAGCCAGAATCACCAACAAAACTCGTGAATAAATTAAAAGAAGAATCAAACTTGACTTCAGACGCAGGTAAATATTTTTATAACTTTATCAATATATATTTGCAGGTAAAATTATAAGTTATTTTAATAACCACTTATTACGATGCTTCATATAGGCTACATTATTTAAAATTTAATGTCTAATTTTAAATTAATAGTATACTAGTGCCACATATACCATGCCACAAAATTCCTATATTTAATATTAAATTAATATGAAGATTTTATTTTATTTGGACACACTTTCTTCTTACTTTAAAAATGCTAAATAGTAATATACCATATTACATGTTTTATGTATAATATGTAAAACAAGTATTCTAATGATGGTACTGTTAAGTTACGTATCTTTTAAATATATTGCAAAGACGTAGTTCATCTACCTGTATGTTCCAAAAATACCAAGAGAATATTTTCCGGTACGTAAATATAAAAGAAAAAGAAACCTAGTATATGAATGAATAAAAAATGTGATGGTTATGTTTGCAATTGCTTACTGCGTTAATGCCTATGTTCTAACAATACATTTTTAACTTGCAGCGACAAAGATATACCTCAATACCTAATCGTATCTATTGATCAATAAAATTTAAAAAACGTTTTTCAATTAGTTTGTCCTATATTATTAGTTTTTTTATTATTAAAATGTTCTATTCACGAGCTCGTATATTTAACAGCTGTTCCACCTTGTATTGAAGTTTTCACGTCAATTAAGAGCTCGAAACCCTCCTTAGCTAATGTATTTTAGACTACCAATATCATCATTGTACCTTGTAAGCAGAGGAACTAATAAATGTCGTATGTTACATAAGTGTGATAAAATATAAAGTTACTGGGTACTCTACAATTCCACGGCTATTTGAAAACTAATGAGGGATCTAGGAAGGAGTTATGTCTATTAAGCATATATTAAGTGGTAACAGCAGACGGGATAGATTATGGTTGTATTTTCATTAATGTAAACATGAAGAGTATTCAACGCAGTTTTGGAACTGACAAACAACAATTTACGAATGTATGCAATTCATCGTTTCTTTTTTTAGTTCTGGTATTTAGGACTTTCCTTACTACGTATCCTAACTACGTTTTACTTCGAATTTGGTGATATTTAAAAATGTTTTCCTCTGTATTACGTTCCTGCCAAACTAATTTATAGTTTGTAAGCTAATTATAGCTTTTCAAACAAAATAATGTAGACGCGTAGTGAAAAATATTCCTGCTTTTACGTATCTTGTGAGAATAAGGATAGTTAATAGTTACAATAAAGTCTATGAAACATTTTTCACAAGTGAAGTAATAGTTTCGAATCTAAAAGAAGTCAAATGGTGTCAGAGATATAAAAACCCATTTAGTAAGAACGCTCACAAGCCCATAGTAACTCTAAATCATCTTGACCTTTTAAGTTTCAAAAGTTATTAAACCCCAAAGGTGAGACTTATTAGAGACATTTATTCGTCGTTACTGATAAGTAAACTTAAGTACGTATACGACATGACTTACATATTATTGACAATTTATTTTTGGCTGATTTACCCATATTTGGTTTATAAGGAGTTATTGTAGGACACCGGTGCAGAAACCGAAGCATCGTTTAAGTTTCCTGCTTAAAAAAGCAATTCGAGTAATTCATTGTAATTTTGAAAACAGAGAGTCATGCAAAGCAGTTATAATAACTGTAATTTTTAGCTTCAAGTTATTGCAGACAAAACTTACCTGTCTCTATGAATGTGCCCTTACAAGGGATCGTGACCTACACAAATGTGAAACTAGAGGCAGGAGAAAATACAATACCGGTGGATACAGGACGGTAATATAATCAACAGTATTTGAGTTTCCATAGACCCGGAGAAATTAGTTGGAGGTAGCTCTTACCATTATAAAGTTACTAAAGGTTAACTGCTTCCAAACACGGGGATCGTCCAGAGGCCGGTAGGTTGACGAAAAGTAAATACCTAGAGCCAAACTTATTGTAATTTAGAATAGACACCTAATTTACCTAATTACCTTAAATTAGTAAAGTAATTAGGTAAAATCTTATACAGGCTGAAACATTCGTGAGCTTCTGGAACGTAGAGGTCCTACAGTTTAGATAATCACAGAAAGCAAAAGCTCGCAAAGATCGCTGGAGTGCCCACACTCCCAGTTTGTCTAGTCAAGTAAGCACAACGCACTGAGAACTCCCAAGTTTTATACGTTTGTATGAGTTGTGATCTAATATGTATTGGCAGCTTAAACAGCCTAACAGTTTCCTCTGTTTTATGATTTTATAAGACAGGGCATATTACAAGCGAGTATATAGCAGAGACGTTACACATCCAAAGGCTAGTAATTCCTAGAGACTGGTGGCAGGTAAGTATATATACTGAAAATACGTAGAGAGTTGAAGGTTTGGAAAAATCAAAAACTGTAATACTTGTAAAATTGTACATTCTTATGAGGCGCTCATGGAAGGTGACAGCTTAAAAAGAATGATCGTTCTCATAAATTCCTAGATTACAGAAACACCAAGAAGCTTAAAAAATCTATAATACCTGAAACTAAGCAGCTAGAACGATTTAGGGGATTTAAATCTAAAGACCAAGAACTCTTCAAAATGGAAACCTTATAAACGCCCAAAAAATGGAAGTTGATTGGTCGGGAATTTGCCACTGATCAGAGGCAGCTACGAATAGAATATAAAATCCTAAAGAAATACACACTACAAAAATTCGGTAGGTTTATCAGCTCCACTCAGACCAAGAGTCTCAAAATTCTGTGAATATGTTCCCAAAATTAAATGCTCCTGTAAACAAAAGAATTGCTACTATATATGTACTAAAAAATGTAAGATATTTTAGAGAGTTGAACGCATCTAAAGACGGAAATCTTTTCGACACATTACGATTTTTAAAACTAAGGATTTCTAGAGTCCTGTCCCCTCAAAAGCTAAATTTACCAGGGTCAAGAAGTTGGAGATCGTAGTAGTTAAAAATTATACATCCTAGTCGCTTCTAAACATAGATAACTTCCATCGTTATCGTAGATCGTTAAAGCACCTAGGTAGTGTAACTGGAAAATTATAAAAATAAAGTTAAAAATTCCATATGATATTACTCAGTTTCTTTTCAAATCTGTTTATTCTGCGATTTCTCATTACCAGCATTACCCATATTACCAAAGTAAAAATCTTCGTTAACACTCCAAATACCGTGGGATGATATACACCATCATCAATCAGTCTACAAATTCTTCATTACCACTTTGTTTAAACAATGTACAATGGTACGTAACCAACACAAATAATCATTAGAGTAAAATTATGGAAAATGATAAAAATATTATACAGCCTCACTCAAGTTAATTTATAACTCTGTTGATCAGTCACAAAGTCACATTTAAACGTAAAAATAAGCAACCAAGCAATCCTTATTCAGTAATAATGGTGCTTCTAAATAGAGGTATCAGTGTTGAATGTCAAAAACTCGGCAGTACCATAAAATGCTTGGGACACTAAAAGTATTTACGCCGAGTATTGTGCGTTTTGAGCGATGGAACATTTCAAAGTGAGTTTGGAATCCTGATGATTGCATTACCGTCCTGTATCCACCAGTAGGGTATTTTCCCCTGCCTCTAGTTTTTCATTTGTGTACGGCACCATCCCTTGTAAGGGCACATTCACAGAGACAAAAAAGTGTTGTCTGCAATAACCTTGAACAACTGCAGTTCTTAAAACTGCTTTCCATGACTCCCTGTCGTTTTTCCAAACCAATGTCGTTGATGTGCTGTAGATGGAGCTTATATTGGTCACTGTTAAATTACATTAAAATACAAAACCAATAGTTAATACATATTATTGTGAGGCCTTTCGATATCCAAGATACCTTCATCAGACACATCACAAAATCAGACACCACTTTTGTGATGTGTCTGATGAAGGTATCTTGGATATCGAAAGGCCTCACAATAATATGTATTAAATATTGGTTTTGTATTTTAATGTAATTTAATGTCGTTGATGTCTACTCACAAATAATTGGGCAGTGTACGCATCCCTGTGGTACTAGCTTGGGATACCATTTGGTTTTTTTCTCAAGGATACTCACCACTAATGAGAGATATATTTTTAAACATTTTATTCAAAACCCGTAAAATAGACACTGGATTGGGAGTAATCACATAACATTGCCCTTACTTTTTAAAAATCAGTGTTACTTTTAAAATGATCTAGTACAAGGAAATACTCCTACTCCGAAAACAGTGGATAGCTCATATAGGAATTGATGGATAATCTTCAGCCAGAGACAACATGGCTGCAAACTCACTGTTTCCTACATAGAAAGGTACATGGAATACTAGTCTATTTCATAGCGATATTTTCTTCGTATAGTCTATTATTAAGATATCGTGCGGAAAGGCACAGATAAACGAAAGTTTTACAGCCTCTCGAGTTATAGGCTTTAAAACGCTCATCCAATAAACTATTTTAAGATTCAAATCTTGTTACAAATTTAAGTATAGTACCTAATACATAAACTGAACTTGTAATTATTTACATATACAATTTTGTATTGTCTTTGTATTTCAAACTTATTTATTTTTAATAAAGAACTTTTCATACTAAAAGGAGGACTGAAATCCCGTTCTGGTAAGGACATCACTGTTAGAGCAGATGTACCAATAAAATTACCAAGCAACCTGGAGGATGTCGCAACTGGAGAACCGAACATTGTATTATCAGGTAAACTTTCCAATATAATTAATTGAAATGTTTGGTTTAAAACCACTTGCTAAAGCATCTAAAATTCGTTATTCGATATTAGAGTAAATTACACATTGTAAATTGAAACAGGAACAAAGTAATTAGTGAAATTACTGGTTATTATGCGTATGCAATTAGCCTAATAGGTCACTGCATGGACTTTAATATCGGTATAACATTTATATTAATCATTTAATTCACTTATATCACACACCATATTTCATAAAAATTCTAGAATATATAGTTTGCACTGAAAACCCCTAGAAGATTAATACTAATTGGACTGCAAAGTAAAGAAATTATAACTTAGATGTGTATTCTTTTTTAATAAGAGAATTGCTTTCTTAAAATATGTTCAAGATGTACAGGGTGATTCAAAAAGAATAGCACAACTTTAGAAATAAAAGGAGAGCTAAGATCTATATGTCGGCGAATTAAGGAAGGTCTAAAGTTTCATTTAGTTCCTCATTTGTTCACTTGAGGCGCTTTTGACAAGGCGTCAGCGTCAGTTCATGCTAAGATGGCGACTGCTAAATAGAAAGCTTTTTGTGTTATTGAGTACGGCAAAAATGAATCGACGACAGTTGTTCAGCGTGCATTTTGAACGAAGTATGGTGTTCAACCTCCTAATAGGTGTTGCATCAAACGTTGGTATCAACAGTTCATAGAGAATGGGTGTTTGTGCAAAGGGAAAGGTTCTGCACGGCCACGACGAGTGATGGAAATGTACTAGTAGCACGCATACAGCAAGCATTTGTTCGCAGCCCAGGTAAATCGACTCGAAGAGCTAGCAGAGAGCTGCAACTTCCACAAACAACTGTACGGAGAGTCCTAAGGATAAAGTTAGTAATTCAACCTTATCGTCTTAAATTGGTTCAATCAGTTTCTGCAGCTGATAAGATTAAATCTCGATTTCTGTGAGTTTATCCTTGCTCAAATGGAAACAGATGAATCTTTCGTTTCAAAGATTTTGTTAAGTGATGAAGCTACTTTCCACACTAACTGGAAAGTCAACCGGCACAATGTCCGTATACAAATTCTTGGCACTGATAATCCACGGGAAATAATTGAGCATGAACGTGACTCGCCTAAGGTGAACGTTTTCTGTGCAATTTCGGCCAAAAAAGTTTTGGTCCCTTTTTATTCGAAGGTACTACTGCAACTGGAAGACAGTATCTGGAGATTTTGGGGAATTGGCTGTTCCCTCAGCTTGATAAAGAAGCACAAGAAATTATATTTCAGCAGGATGGAGCGCCACTACATTGGCACTTATCTGTCCGTGACTACCTGAACGTCAACAACCCGAGGCGATGGATCGGCCGCCAGCCAGCCGGCGACAGAGCACTTCAATCACTGCCCTCCAAAAAGCCCTGACCTTACCCCTGCGACTTTTTCTCATGAGAGTATGTTAAGGATATGGTTTTTAGGCCACCTCTTCCAGCCACCATTGATGATGTGAAACAAGAAATAACAACAGCTAGCCAAACTGTTACGCCTGATATGCTACTGACAGAGTGGAGTAAGTTTGAGTATCGGGTTGATATTGCTCGAGTGTCTAGAGAGGGTCATATGAAACATCTCTGAACTTGTTTTTGAGTGAAAATTTGTTTAATACTCTTTGTAATAATGTATAACAGAAGGTTCTCTTATGTGTCTTCCATTAAATACACAACTTTAAAGTTGTGGTATTCTTTTTTAATCACCGTGTATATTATATAATTCGAACAGATTTTTAGTCACGGAATTTAGTTCTCAAATTTTATGCGAACACAATTTTGAATGGTAATGAAAAATAAATAATAATACTATGTTTAACAAATCTCTTTGCATACTAATTAAGTTTATAGATTTTGAAATCACCCTTTTACCAGTAAATTTATAAATTAGAACAATATGACAAATATACTAATGTTTACGCTTATACATGTGCTTATATATTTTATTTTAAATTTATAATTTAAATAAAATTTATTTGTATTATGCTACTTTAATATTATACGTTCCACTCTCTTTAAAGATCACAAGATTTTTTTAATCTATTAATTCTTTAATATAAATTATGTATTTTAATACTAAAATTATTACTTTTGCAGGTGAAAAAGCAAATATAATTCCACGCACTTTACAAAATATATCGGTTACATTCCCAGATTTAAACTTAAACAAAACCATAAGCATCACTGGACTCAAATCAACTGCTTCAGGTAATTGTTTTCCTTATTTTAGTAACGAGGGCATTGTATATTAATTCAACATAAACCCTAAACATAAGCCAAATATTACGTTATTTTAGTTTTAGTTTTAACAAGGACAATACTATACAAAAAAAATCTTATGTATATTCCCATTGTGTACTGAAAAAAATGCCAATCTATACTTTGTTTAAATATAAGATCATTTATTTAAACAACAATATACATATAGCTATAAAGTTCTATTTTAAAAGATAAAACATACATATGTGTTTTTTTTATTTACAGATATACACACATCAAACCAGTTTTCGCCCAGATCTAGTAACACGTTTGCAACAGGTAATTTTTATATTATTAGCTATATTTTCTTTCAATTAAAAATGGAAAACACAAATTACAAATTCTGTTTCTACGTCGTATTAGTTGTAAATGCAAAAATACCCAGTATTGTTTAATTAGTAAATTCAAATATGTTGTCACAATGTAAACCTTAGGTGACTGTGCTTAGGTAGGTTCTTACTTTTACAATAATCCTTATTCATTCAAACTTTCACCAAATACTATTTAAAACCACAGGGAAAGTGACAAAATATTACAGATTTTTACGTTGTTTTCTTCAACATTTTAACTTGTAAAAAGTAGTTTCTATAAAAATAGTTTAGAGACATCGCTTTATTTATATAAATATTCTTATTATTATTTGTTAGCTTTATTGTTTTATACATTGATTGTGCTATATGAAGTGTATGATAAAACTTACTTAAATGATATAATAACCACAAGATATAGTGTAATTAATGAGAAACTTATCTGAATTGTAGGCAATCCTCCACAGATGAGCTAAGAAACTCTTAATTGTCTAACCAATATTGAAATTTATGCGATTTGTTCTTTATAACATGTTTTACAATTAGTTACTACAAATTTTTCATGGACACATGTTTTATTCAAATTCTGTTTGACAGACTTTTCTCTTGCAAAACATCCACCGTCATCGTCGTCCAACAGTTTAAGAGAAAATGTTCTTGCGCCTACAAATAATTTTCTTTCAAGTTATTTTGAGCAGGACAAACCATCTAGTAAGTAAACAATCACTACATTATAAATAATAATTAAAAACATGATAAAATGAGTGTTTCGCACTATAATACACATGTTTCTTTTTATTATTGAAAAAATATATAAATTGTAATGATCATTTTAAACCATGCTTAATAACAACCATATATCAATAACCAACTCCGATGTTTATTATTCAAGTAATATTTTAAATATAAATAATTACCCCACTTAAGAATATTTTAAGGAAGGATGAAGTAACATAGTATAGTCATTGTTTAGTTCTCTAAAAAATAAACACAAACAGTCACAGATTTATACAGGCAATAATAAAAATAATCTAAAAACATTACTAGGTACGTAATATTAATAATTTATTATTTTTTAATTATAATTTATCGTATTTTTTATATTTTATAAAAAAATATATATACATTAAAACTGACGAAATTCAGTTCGAAACGTGTATATATTATCAGAACTTATACTGACTATAAACAATATTGGTCTGAGTTTTACTTACCGTATAAAAGTATGAAAGGCTTTTAATAAAATAATTTTTCTCGACACGCTTTAGGTGCAATAACTGCCTCTCCTGCCTATTCCCGTGCAAGAAGTCAACAATCTTCTGTCTCCAATAATAACAGAGACAATTTTCTCACGTGGAAGCCATCCACCCATAACTTCCCCTCAAGCGTTGTGGTTCAAGCAAAATCAATTGGTAAGAAAACATTTTCACCATTGTTGGTAGTTGATATGCAGTGTGGTGCAGAGGAACTTGCTCATTTCAAAATTGTACTTAAAAGAAAGTAATGAAGACATATATTTAAATCTTTTATATCATACATATCGTTTAACATATAAAAACATTTATTTTTTTTACTTAACTTGACTTTTATTTTAAATACGAGTATGATACTAAGCACATTGTTGTCAATACACTGCTAAAAGTTGCCAGAAACTTTAAGAGTGTTCGTCTTCACTCTAGGGTACTTAGACGTTCACTATAAACCAGTGATTTCAGATAACTCCCATAAAAAATAATCACAAGGGACTAAATGATGCGACTATGCTAGCCAATGCAGATTAACCCTTATGGACACAAGATGCCCTGAGAAATGTTACCACAACATTGCCACTGACACTCGCGCTGTGTGTGCTGTGGCACCGTCCTGCTGGAATAATACATCGCTCTCATCCATCTCCTTGAGTATATGCAAGGAAAATTTTTAAATCATACGGATTTAACGGTCAGAATCGTTCGAAGCCATGTATTTAAAAACATGGACTAATATAAATAGACTAAACTGAGTGTATCAACAATCTTACAACGTGCTCTCTCGAATGTGCTTACGCCCACCCTCCTCGAAACTGCAATTACTTCACAGCGTCCTATTCAAATAAGCAAATTCCTCTGCCGCACCCTGTAGCTACAAGAAAAGAATTACATTTAATAACCTTATTCAGTAACAAGTGCATCTTCCGATGGTCAATACCTTTACTACGTGCATTTAAGTATTACTTCATTTTATAATGCATTCCATAAAACCGTTAACAATCATAAATCGTATGAATAGACATTAAACCACTTGATTAGTAGTATTAAAAAATTCTCTTTTGTAGGGGAAGGCAATGGATGTAATGTTGAAGGAAGGTTTCTGTTGGTTGGCGACAAGTGGTTAGAGCCGGGTGTCTGTGGGCTATTCACTTGTGAACCAAACTCCTTCAGAACAGTTTCAACAGCGTAAGTAAACTATTATGATACTAGCAGTTACCAGCGGCTTAAACACAATTTCTTAAGTTTTGTACCTGTATGAGCATTTCTGATTCGAGTGATTTATAAAGTTATTTTGCATCGCGTAGTGACTGGAAGTGACGGGTGGATTCATTACAATAATCCAAAGCGAAAAATATAATATTGAAAACCGGTTTACGCATTGACATATAAAGAAACATGTTAATGGATCGAAAGTGATGCTCAGCAATAAACGTTGGCATAACATTCTAAAGCGTGTTTTCTCTAGTACCCATAATGTAGTTTTCCAATCACTTTGTCTTAATTAATATAGTCCAATCATCATTTTGAGCATTTAAAATATCAAAATTTAGATTGGTATACTTATGAAACAATGTAAGCGCACTTAAATGACAAAACACATGACTCTTTACTTATCAGCGTGTAAAATAAATAATACTTGAATAAACGTTTGCCAGCCATATGACATCAATTAATATTACTTTATTAATGGAGTTACCATGTATTATTGTGAGTTGTTATTTCAAATAACTCCCAATGAGTTGTGTCTCCACTAAATTTGTCTTTTTAATAATTTGTAGTTTAATTAAGAATCGAATAATTCATCATCTTCTAATTAGGCTTTAAAATGGTAGTTAAGAAGATATTCTCTGTGCTATAATTAAACAAACCCCAATGCCAGTCTCCGATTTGTGTGGTTTTCGTCTTGGAGATCACGGAAATATATAAATATGAGAACCATCCGTATTTCGAAAAAACAGTTAAAAAAAGTTCGTTGAAAGTGTTGCAGTCATGATTTCCGATAGAAATGTTCCTTATAATTCTTACTAGATCAAAGTAAGTCTTTTCAATCTGTCCTGGTTGGTTGTGAAATGAAAAAGTTGCTATCCAACACTATATCCCATTTATTTTCATCATTTATACCGAATCAAAGCTCTCAGTGGTACAGTAAGGAGAAAATTGCTTGTAAAATATCAAATTTCATTCTACAACAGTAATTGTTACAAAAAATATCTAGTTTTTTAAGAATTCGATTGTTTTAAACTAACGAAAATATTTCACAAAAAATAATTGCTTACGGAAAGACTTCAAACTGCTTCCTTATTAGAAAGGAAGCAGTTTATAGCAATTAATAGTTTCTAATAATAAACTATTAATTCTTTGTTTGAAAAAGTACTACATCCACGTGAGGATGTAATAGTTAAATCACTGTAAGGCTCTTAAATGAAGACCCGTATTGTGGACTATTTAATCCTAATTAATAAATATATAAATACCTACACTTTTTTAAAAACACTAATATTAAAATAAGCTATCAATTTTATCTATACTGTGCCATTATTTATTACATAAGCCATCAAAACTATTAACATTACTGTTAAACCTATTGTTGATTGAAATTATTTATTCTTTAGAACCTAAATTTCAATAATATACTTTCGTATACATATAGGGCGAGACTTAAAACTGTACTAAACAACTTTACATCGAAACATCCAAATTACCTTTAATATAATATATATATACTCTACAATTTCACTTAATAATAAAGTTTTATATTTTTACAACAAGTTTTAATTTTTATATTAAATTCTAGAGCCTTACTAATAAATAAATCACAATATCAACTATAAATTTTAATATTCTATAATATCCGTTTTATAAACTTTTCAAGTTATTAAACTATCTTATTGACCCATGTATGCAAGTAATTTTGAAATCTGTTATCTAAAAATATTAAAAAAACACATAGTACACCCCCTTATACAACAAATATATTTAAAATATTTTGATCAATTTAAATAACAGTAAATACAAACCGTTAAAATATGGTAGATTGTTCAAAATCACTAGTCAACAGAATATCAGATATAACATATACCATGCATAAATATGGATTTGCATTGATATTATACTAGTAACAATGGTATTGTTCTACGATGTAACAGTTATGATGATGTTGCAGGTGTCCAACTCTAATGTATCAAGAAGGAAGTGGCTGTACTATAAAGGAGCAAGACATGAATCTGGACTTTCCTCGCTGTTGTCCTATACTAAGTTGTCCCATATATGAAAAATGAATATGACGTCCTGATAATATTGAATTTAATCCTAAACTAAAATTTTTAAAGTTTTCTGACATACAACGATATTGCTTATTTGTAAATAGTGTTTTACACGTCATATAATTTTCTCAAATGTTTATAAAGTACATTTTTTAAAGACCTTATCAAAATATGTTTGCTGCTTATTTCATTACAGTGCTCATATGCATGTGTTACATGTAACTGTTCTTTAAGGAAGTACATAACACTGATAACCTGAATATTTGAGGATAAAATGGCTGTATATGTAACTTGAACTCTTGCCATCGATTGGAAACCTTTTCCCTCATGACATTTTCTAACGTTATTCCTGTTGCTTATGCTTTCAGTATGAGTATGAAATAAGCCAATATTATCTGCAAATATATGCAATAAAAGTTAAATTTTCCTTTGTAGGAAATAAATAGTATGTTAATATAATTTTTAAAACTTGTAAGAATTTACAAGCAGACATAGGTTATAATTAATTAACTTAGAGGGTTGTCGTTCAGACATTCTTAAAAAGGTAAAGCAATATTATGGTTTATATATAAAGATAAATTAAATCTAATAAGGATAAAAATAATAATAAGTTATCAGAAACTAATTTAATTACTGCATATTCTTAAATCAACGTTATTTGGATGGAAGTATATCAGTAACCAAAATAGTAATGTTGAATCTGCATGTTAATAGGACTAATTTAATTTTATCTATGTATCTAAGTATCTATGTAACAAAATTAAAAAGATCTTCTTCAGTAAAAATATTATTATTACTGAATAGTATTCATAATATAGCTTGCTGTTTTGTGTTTATAAAATTATTTTGAAATATATAAATGTTAATGCTTATTTAACAGTCTATAATAATTATTAACTGTGAAAATGAGGCCGAAGGAAGAGTTAATAAATAAAAATTATTAATAAAGAAATATTTCGTTTTAGTAAATAATTTTCTATTATTTTGTTCAAATCGAATAGCTCATATAGAGTCAAAAGTTAACACAGGCCAGAACTAGACGTGAACACATGAGATCAGCTGATCAAACTCGCAGCTGATTACCAAGGCCGAGTGGTCTGCATATTTAGCAGATACTGACATGGCTGACTTGGTCGACTCCTCTGTTTGTTTCTCAGTAATTCTGTTGTCATAGATTTAGTTAACGATCGTTCCTGCAGACCAGAAACCACAGATATGTGTATTGGTATATCCCTACGGAACACACTACATATTCATAAATATTAACTTATTTCATTTGCTTAAAAAGTCTTCGTAAATGATTTATTTATAAAGAACTCAATCAATATGAATTTGGTGTAAAACAAAAAATAAACGGTAGTTATTAATATAAAAAATGACAAATTTTATGACTTACGCTTAACTTTAAATGTATGAAGCAAGAGTACACAAAAGCAGAAGAAGAAGGTGAAACATCCCAGGCTGTGATACCGAAATGCGAGGTAAAGTGACTCGCCTGTCTCGAGCCCTGATGATCAATACATCCTCTAATGACAAGGCGGCCGCAAGTTATGTGATTAAGCACCAAGGATACCGCATGCGTGCTCGTGTTTCCTCATGAAGTTTGTGAAAGGCAACACTTTCTTTGTTTTGATAACGAACCAGGCAACATAAATCTCCTCAATATTTTAAAAAAGATCTAACCATCCATAAAAAAATTATTATTTTCAAAATATCGTTCTTTTCCGATCCCCTCAGATATTGTATGGCTACAAGGTATGTAAGCCATAAGGTATGCAAACATGTTAATGACCATTTCTAGTTTAATTGTAACAATCTAGAGACAACTACTTTCATAGAACTAAGTAAGATGTTCAATAAATAATAAATCCCTGCACGTGAGCATTTCTGAAAGACTCATGGTTCCACGAAGTTTTCGGGATTTACATTATGCTTATATAAAATATTTTAAAATATATGATTGGTAAATAGAGTGATATTTTAGCAATAAGTTATTAATAATATCGAATTATGCCATTTTGTATAAAACGGTAATATTTATACACCTATTTAATTACACTTTTGTATTGCTATTGCAATATTTGTATTACATCACAAAGCTTTGCTGTTGAATGTAAATTAAAATACGTAGCACTTATTTATTTGATATGAGATTAAGATAGGATGTAGACCTAC
This sequence comes from Homalodisca vitripennis, assembly GCF_021130785.1. Taxonomy (NCBI): domain Eukaryota; kingdom Metazoa; phylum Arthropoda; class Insecta; order Hemiptera; family Cicadellidae; genus Homalodisca; species Homalodisca vitripennis. Next base: position 37,681,995 of record NC_060210.1, read on the forward strand.
AATCAATTTTGCAATGAAGTTGAATTCAATATAGTACAGTTTTTGTTAATTGTATGTATATAGGTATTGTTACTGAAAATTAAAAACTAAAATCGACATCAATAATTCCTGTATTACGACAGTTGTCATCCATGTGTAAAGTTGATACGTGATAAATTAAATCACATGTTCTTGCTTCTCAATCGATGATCGATATATCGTGACTTCTTTTGGTCCAGTCTAGGAATTATATCAGTATTTATATACATAAACAGTATCGTACATCTCATCAGTGAGAAATAGATGCGATGATCCTCTCAAGGTTTTTTTAAAAAATAAAAATACATTTATTGTTTCGTGTGTTGCTTGACTCACTGCGCTTGCTCGTTGCCTCAATTGTAATCACGAGCAAATGGTTTGTCGAATCATGCTAATGGCCCAGTAGCTCCGTTTTTTTGTTCCTCCAATTACTCTAAATATCAGACTCAATATCTTACATGTACACATTCACAATTTGTAAATAAAGAAAAAATTGATTGGCTTGCCTACTTACTAAGTTTTAGAAATAAGAAATGTTGTTACGTATCTCGTGTTTTCACTCCGTAAATGTCAACCAATTGAAAGTGGTGGTTAGATTAATGAACCGTATAGTTGTGTATCATAATAAAATGTTTAAGCAAAACAAATGATTATATTTCAATATTTCGCACCTTTACAGAAGCACCAGATTGAACTGCACTGACAGTGTACATTTTTATATTGGCTAAACGGTGAGACCGTTTAAAACCAGTTTTAAAGAGCATATTTGTAAAGAGCTTAGTTTTAAAGAGCCCTTAATAAAACTTACAGACAAGCTAAACTAGCTAATCATCTGAATAATTACAACCATTCTTATAATAGCATAGTAGATAATATATGTAAACATTACACCATTGCCACAAAGGACTCAGATTAAATATATTAGAAGACATAAATATATAAAGGTCATTGTAAAATTGAGAACAATATTTAAATTAAAGAAAATGCGGCAGGACAGAACGGCATTTATGACAGAACCTCAATAATAGGAATACGTGAAATGCGGTCGGCTCGAGGTATATTTATCAGATAACGAAGAAGACGTCTTGACCAGAGACATGTACGTGAACAACCATCCAGTCCGTGCACGACGCCCAACTCGGCCGTACAGTCATGGTTTTCATCGTATTTTTAACTATTTCAATTTTGACTACCCGTCTAGACGAACTTTTAATTTATTCATTTTATGTCATGTGTTTGTGTGTATAGGCCTACACTGTGTTTTTACTTATGTTAGTGTGCGTTTGGCAATGTCGTGATCGACCGAAACAAGTCACACTAAGAATAAATTGGATTGCTCAAACTGTTAGTACATATCATAAGATCTACTTTAAATATTAAAGTAAGATAAAATTAAATATTGGAAATTAGTGTACGGATTCTTAAAAAATTATAATACCGTATACATCTTATATTTTCATTTAATGGTATTTGAAAAAGTCAAATATTACTAGAGAGAACTTTTGGGATAAAATATCCTTGGCAGAGGTTCGTGTACTGTAACTTGTAAATAAGCGGTGAACATGAATGGCGGGAAAGGCGGAGTTGTCGAACTGTTGGAATATTCATAACTTCTCGGGATGCAAGTTTAGTACGTATGGAACTGTTAGATCTCATTAATGTTGCAATCAGTTTCATGTGTGAGCGTTAAACTGTTGCTTGTCTTTGATTACAAGTTCTTCTACCGATTATGAATATATGAAATAATGTATATGTTATAAATCTTGGTACTTAAAAACTCATTAAGTTGCAAATTTAAAGTATTTAATTGCTGTATACAACATATGTGATATGGAAAATGTACAAAGCAATAAAGAAAGCAGGATACATTTCAAATATTTTAATTGTGTACATTAACATGGAGTATGGCCATAATAAGTATTTGAAAAGTACAACGCGTCTGCCAAGGATCAAATAATAACAACTGTCCTAGTTCTGCTTACAAATATTGCGCGCGCGCGCGTGCGTGCGTGCGTGTGTGTGTGTGTGTGCGTGTGCGTGTGTGTGTGTATGTGTGTGTGTGTGTGTGTGTGTGTGTGTGGTGTGTGTGTGTGTGTGTGTGTGTGTGTGTGTGTGTGTGTGTGTGTGTGTGTGTGTGTGTGTGTGTGTGTGTGTGTGTGTGTGTGTTTTATAAACAAACCTGTACTAAGTTCATTTCATTAATGCTGAACTATTTCCATTCAGTCCTCCTGACTCGTATAATGAAAATTGTGATCATTCCTTAACTATCCAGTTTACTAAAGCGTCAATCTCATGTTCTGTAATCGCCTTAAATGAAATATATTTCAGTAAGGAATGTTATTTGTTTCTCAAACAGTAAACTCTTTGATATAGTGTATTTATAACAAGAAATATAAATTCTTATGAAGCTATAATTATTTAAGAAAACCTAAATCAAAAATATATGTGTTTATATAGGCCATTTTAAATTATAGATTTATTTTATGTTGCTCACTGGAAGTGTTGTATTCATTGCCTTAGTGAGTATGAACATTACATTTATTTCACCTTGTTTTTATATTTTATTTTTCGACCGCTTATTGTTTTATTTTCATCGCTTCTTGGTTTCCACGCTCCAAATGATAGATTTGAAAGGATTTAAACAATTATTTATATAACAAGGATACTTACATAACTTAAAGTTTTGTATTACAAAAATATAATTTTTTTGTAAACAAGAATGCTTCTCGTAGACAAGAATGTAAATATTTTTATGACATGTGGATTTATAACGTGAGTATTGATATAAAAAATACCAGAAAATACCGATTTTTATTATTGTCATTTGGAAAATTTAAAGTAAAAATATAGATCTTGAGGACTCCTTCAGGGAAGTTCGCTTAAGTTTCGTGAATAGGGTCTACATGGCACTGCAACTTACACTATCACACCAAAAATCGATGCTTTCACTTACTTGGATACCTAAGAGCAACATGCCACTAACCGTATCGTAATGTCCATACATAATGGTGTAAAACTATAACTTGATCGACGGGTCTATCATTGCTGTAGAGGATGGTTGTCGGGATGAGTCGGACTCGCTTAGAATTGAAGGGTCAGCTAAACATAAACTAGAACCCTCTCCTCTCCACTTATTCTGATAGAGACTGGAACAGAGAAAGACCCCCCCCCCATCTTCAAAATAACATAACTCAGATAGTGCTGAATATATGCCACTTTTATCCATTGCTAAGTATCCTGTTACGTCAGAAGTCACCGCACACATCATGGACTTAAGTGCAGGAAAAAGTTTTTATCAACTTTTGTCTTAACTAACTAATAAGCTAGTTGATACAACGTGCATGTCTCATTAGGATCGGTAAATGTGGGAAAATATGAATATCATTAAAGTAATACAGATCAAGGTTGAGTGGAAACAGGATATAACTAGTTATCGGTATTGCTCATTTAGCTATGTTTTTTATTGTAGATTTTAAATATGTTTAATTTATACTTCGAATTTCAAAATTACCAGTTACAATTTTTATTTCCAACTTACATTTACGCTTTACAATATCCTGATTGTGACAATGACGCCAAACACATGTTAATTATAGCCCAGAACCCACCAGCACTCAATCTATAATCATCCAATTATCCCACCTCGGGTGGGATTACTTCCGTCTGTGACAGTGCATTACAATAACCTGACTGTCACAATGACGCTCACAATGTGTTAATTATATTCCAGAACCCGCCAGCACTCAATCTATAATCATCCATTTATCCCACCTCGGGTGGGATTACTTCCGTCTGTGACAGTGCTTTGCAATAACCTGACTGTGACAATGACGCTCACAAGGTGTTTATTATATGACAGAACCCTCCAGCACTCAATCTATAATCATCTAACTATCCAACCTCGGGTGGGATGCTTCTGTCTGTAACAATGCTTTACAATAACCTGGCTGTGACAATGGCGCCCACAACGTGTTAATTATAGCCCAGAACCCTGCAGCACTCAATCTATAATCATCCAATTATCTCACCTCGGGTGGGATGCTTCTGTCACTAACAATGCTTGACATTTGTGTTTATAGACTCTTAGTGATGCCATTTCGGATATACGAGTATTTAACCCACATTGAACTATATCACACTATATCCATAATTCTATTAGACAATCTTACATTTGAGAAGTTATGTTTAGGAAGGAACACGTCACTTTTAAAATCTGTGCTTCGTCTATTTATTTTATGTAGGCTACTTATGATTGAGGTGTAAATAACACAATAATGAAATATCGAAATGAATAATTTGACATAGTACCTGTTTAAAAATTAATGTGCAAAGTAATAATGCAAACTAATAAACAGAAGTATAATTGATAATAAAACAAATAACAACCTAGTGGTAGGCTACTGGTATATCCTTAAGTTAAACAAATAACTTTACGTTATTTCTCAAAAATCAAATCTTTTGTAATTTTAAACTTAGCCTTATAATATATATATATATATATATATATATATATATATATATATATATATATATATATATATATATATATGGCCTGACTCATCACTAATTCCTGATATCTCATAAAGTTAATATTTGCACATGTATATCTAAAAACATTTTGTATGAAAATAAAATATTTCCATAAAAACCAACTATCCTCAGGATTTGAAAGGGAATTTAAATCCTAAAAACTGTTTTAGTACTTCAACCTCCTTATGTTCTACTATTATGAAATGGGACGCATTTATGTCTCATGACTTAAATATAAATGTATTTTTATAAAGAACACCTATCAATTGGAGTATAAATAGGGACTCACCGCTGAGAAGAACTATGTTTTTGTTATTCTACAAATCGTTCTAGAGAGATAAAATTTCTTAAGCATTTTTCTCACCACCTAAAAAGAACAACACAAGTATTTTAATGAATATGAACCATTCACATGGTATAAATTGTTTGCAACCCCTGAAAATAACTGTTGTTTTTCAACTTCCCGATGGTCTAGACCAAAAATTAAAATTACTACGGCGGACTTGGTTTTCCTCCACCCTGGCCTAAAGTATTATGAAAATTTTGCTACCAATTTAAATATTATGAAATGTTCAAGAGAAATTATTACTATTCAATCTGTTTTACTCTTCAACTTAAAAGCACCAACACTTTACTCTTTTAAATTAAAAATTAAAGTATAACTATTCTAAAGTGAATCAGCAGACTTCAATATGTTCATGATGACCATCACTTACATTCTGCAGTGTGTATTAAACCATCTTAAAAGTCACATGACATGATGTAGCAGTTAATCAATAGGAAATCACGTGCACATTCTCTGGTATTATTTTTATAAAGTTGAAGATAGTTCACGATGTTTTTAAATCTGATCAACTAAAATAAGGTACTGCCAGATTTTAGAGAAATCTTACTATAGCAATCACCTTCATGACAATATAAAGGCTTTCTAAAAATATATTTATATATTCTACTAGATTCCCATTCTAGAGTATGTAATAATGCATTTTCAATGTTTCATGGTATGAATTACATACTCACTAGATAGGTTGAATAAGTTGCTCTAAACCTATAACAGGAGAACAATAAGAGCTATTTATACTAATAACAAAGTGCAATCCATCTAGATCACATATACGAACAAACTAGTTTAATTAGAGTTTTTACAATACCTAACCAAAATTGGTGGTGGTCGCTTGTTCCAATTTAAACATTTCAAATGTAAACCATTTTAAAATTATACTTTATGATCATTTGTTTTAATAATATAATCAAAAAGAATGGAGATGTTCAAATAATTACTCGCATTGACATACAGAATCAAAATATACAAAAATTTGGGTACAATCAATGTTACATATTCTATCATAGAAATATTTAATTTCATTACATTTCCAAAAACTAAATATAAATAGTTGAAAGAGTTTAATCTAAGAATAACTTGTAGATCTATAATCAATTAAATGTTTTCAATTTCACCCATCATCTCAGAATGTCATCAAGACAAGATGCTACATTTATACTCATTTGGTCCGGTAGTAGAAGTTATAAAATATTACAAAATTACTTGGTACTTTTTAAGTAAATGAATTTTTAGAGTAAATATATTTATAATAAAATATTATTCAATATAACCTATTAAAATCGTTATTTTTCGTTATACTATAGTAAATAACTGAAAGCGGGATAGTATATAACAATTTTAAATAGAAATATTCCACAAGATACAGAAAATCATACAATAATAGCAGTTAAGAGCTCAAAAGTTAATACAGCCATCAGTTATTGAAGATGCTCGCCATTCCACCTCTCACAATAGCTCAGTGCAATGGTATTGCCTTATTGCTCCCAGAAATTCCTACGTCTCAACGTTGGTAATTTTAATAAAAATACGCTTTCGAGGTTTTGTAATATTACTTTAATGTTTTCAATAAAGGGGTCGTATACTAATGCTGCTTATAAATATTAAATTTATGCAATTTCACACTAAAACACTGAAAATTATGAAAACATTAAATGTTACAAATAATTGCTCGTAACATTTTGGAACAGTTGAATTCAGTGAAAACAAATTTATTGAGGATAGGGAAATATATGTATTGTCTAAGGATAAATGTAAAATATGCAAAATGCAATTTGTGTGCTTTGAGGAACTGGTTTAGTTCAATCAACATGTGGCCATCCCAACTTTATCCCCAGAAAAATAAAACCGAACTTCAAACTTATACTACTTTATTTTAGCCATAGACTCTTAAAAGAGGTCTCATTTTACATACATGTTACATTAGTGATGAACATGCATCCAAAATGTCATTTCTATTATTTATTAAAACAAAATCCGATCAAATTTTAGGCTTCATCGTTTAGATGTTAAAAAAAATAACACAATAAACGTACAAAATGTTTGGGTGCAAAATCATGATATCTCTAAAATGACATTTTTCCCCTCGTACTAAACCAATATATACAAAAAAAGGTTCTTTATCGAGTAGACTTAAGGTCCTTTGACTATAAGTAGTTGATCCGAGTTTTCCATAACACTTTACAAAGTATGTACTCTTACTTTTGTTAATTAATGAACGCATCGGAATTTCTTTGGGTTCAATGAATGAGCCGAGATCCACTTATTTATGTCATATGCGTGTTGTAAGTCGCAAGTATCCGTATTACTGCATGGTAATAGATATTACCCAACTTTGCCCAAACACTCTCCATATTGCTGCAGTAAGTATTGAATTTAGGGATATAAGTAGGGAGCAATTAGTAAACCAACTAAAAACACATACAACACACAAGAAACAATAACAACAACAACAACAATAACAATATATGGGGTGGTGTTAGTGGTGTGTGTTGGGAGTAAAATTTTAGATTGATATTTGATACTCCATATACTTTAGGAACACGAGCCAAGCTATTTACTCCCATACTGACAAAATCATATACACCAAGAAGTGTTACATAATCTTATATTAATAAGACCTAAAATTAATTACATTTACGTGTGCAACATGAACATCTCATGGAACATATCGCGTAGTAGTTCACCTATACGATATTCAGTAAATATTAATGTTTAATATATAAAAAAGTCCGTGTCACATTGTTAGTTCTCATACTCTTCCGAAATTACTTAACCGATTTTGACCAAATTTTATATGTACATTTTGTGCCTTTGAGAATCGTTTGTTTTTATCTATTTATCATACCCCTAAATTATAAGGGTGGTCTACCAATTAAATTTAGATAATAACAGTTTTCAGAGCATCTGCAAATTATAAACTGCAATTCAAAGATGGTTCGGTATATAAATAGCCAAACAATATTTGAAGGCGCTAAGTTAAGTTTTATGTGTCTTGAAAATAAAGTTTTGGTTGAACTTGAAGCTTGAAAGCTATACCATTATGGTTCGGACCTTGTTAACTCTTTTTATCTTGCCCAAATTATCTTTAGTCACTTGCCCGAGGAATTAAAAGCAGAGTGACAGTGTGGCTGTTTACAAACGAGGATGAGTCGATGGTTTTACCGCATTGCCTGGGATGCTGCTGAGGGGCTGTTTACAAAAAGAGAATGAGTCGATGGTTGTACCACATTGCCTGGGATGCTGCTGAGGGGCTGTTTACAAACAGAGGATGAGTCGATGGTTGTACCACATTGCCTGGGAGGCTGCTGAGGGGCTGTTTCATTCTCGTTACATTTAAATGCTGTATTATTGTACGTACTTTTTTAATAAATATCTAGGAACATATGGTTACATCATGTATTCTGTGGATAATCCTATATAGTTATTCGAAATTTTTAATAGTGGTGTTTTTAAATAGTTTTTATTAATTAATATTTTTATTTCAAGATCAAAAACCTGCAATATGTATATAATGATTTACGTAAGAATTGTATAACTACTGTATACCGATGGACTCTCCTCGCACACAGACTCTAGTATTTGCGTGGAATATTCCTTATTTAAACTTTGTAATTTGTAAAGTTTATAATTGTTTGAAATAAATAACATTTAATCATTTGATTTAAATAAAGTACATGTACGTGTAGCATGCATCTGTTTATAAGTTTGTTGTGGTTTTCAGGACACCTCAGCTTACCAAACTTTTAAATCTTCCATGATTCAATTTATAAATATAAGCTGTAATGAACAGCATTAAGTAATTTTCATTATTTATTAAAATGAACACTTGAACTATAGTGTGTTTGTCAAATTAATTTGATTTCTTATTCTGCCATACACTACTCAAACGACTGCGCTGAAATTTGCCATGAGCATTCATAGGTTCTCTGGGATGAATATATGCCCATGCTTGTTTCGAAAACCCCTCCAGGCTACGCCCCACTGTTCTTTAAAGTAGCAATAAAAACCTGCCTTGTTTTCTATTGTTGTGAACTATTAATGGAAAGAACATTTCTAATGTAACTCATTGTTCTGTATAAACATTTCTTATTATTTAACACTGTTTCAGATCTCAGAGATTAGGTATGTACTCATCTATTTTCCAAAATACCCCAAAAAATAAGATGGTCAGAATTTAACACGGAAAACTCCCTTTGAAACAGTCGGCAAGAACTATGCTAGATTAAAGTTCATTGGAATGTGCTTTTGAACTAATTTACTAATTCCTGCTCTAAATGCCTAAAATATTAACAATATTTTGCAGTTAATAAAGAAAGAAAACTCGTAATTTTAACACAGTTTTAGGTGTAAATTTTAATAAAATAATAAGTATTAAATATAAAAGCTAATGTTATTATAAATAGAGCCTTTTCAAAGTATTTTCTTGCTTGTGGCAATAAAGAAAACTCAACATTGCCGTCGGAAATATAAATCACTCAAATCAGTAATGGTCATACATGTACAACAACTATTAAGTTGCGAGTCAAAGGAGTGGGTAACTGCTAGCAGTGCAGATGTAAGAAACAATATAGTCTGACCCTTACGTTACATTTAAAGACTGTTATCAAATCTAAATTTGTCTTTTGAATAAAATAGGGTTCTCAGATCTGTGTATGTGTGTATATTTTCTTGATCAGGAGAGGCAAAATCAGCAATAGAACAACAAATACTAACATCGAAATAAATTACAATGGCCACAAGTATACAATTTGTATGATATCTTTTATCGTGGGAAGAAGGAAAACATGTTGACATTACCCTCGGAAATATAATTCACACGAACCAGAAGTCCTCGTACAGTTGTTTGTAGCGTACGTTGTAGAAAAGCATCCGTGTATATGTATGGCTTTTCACACGGGCAATTATACGTGCTATGCTCTCGAGTAGGCAAACCATCCACTTTTTTTTTGTTAGCTACAGATGGGTTAAAAATATAGTTTATTCTATTGCGTTAAGGGATTGATGTTTTAATTAGTAAAAGTATCATATATGAATATATTTACATAAACGGATTAAATTTGAATGAATGAGAAAATATAGGCTAAGTGTTTAGTGTTTTGTTATTTTTATATTCCGTCAGCGTTTACAGCACTTATTTTACTCATACGCCACATCCTCATGTACCTACAATACTTTATGCATTTCCATCTATAAAATAATCTCTAAAAGAATTTATAAGGCAAAACAATATTTACCGGGTCAGCTAGTTTTTATTATAAAAATACTCATTTTCGCTGACTGAACTATGCATTTGACAGCGGGAAAGGTTTTTTCTATATCTTCATAATCATTTAACGTAATAAATACCACAATCCATTTAATACTTGAAAATTACGTAACATAAGTAGCCTAATGAGATAAGTGTAAAATATAGCCTAAGGATTAATATTAAAACAAATAAATATATCTTAAAAGAAATCCCAGAAGTGGATGAGGATATAATTTAATAGGAAATCTGTTTTCTCTTCCTCAACAAATTGTTTCAGAGCTGGCCCTTAAGGAGCATTAAGAGACTGTCATACTGTAGGAGGAGGGAGTACTCCGCCCACCCCTTCAAGTGCTCTGAGTCGGACACTCGAGTGTTCATCGTTATTCTACCGGAAACAAAATATCAGAAATAATTTAAGCATTTAACTTATTGATAAGAGCACATAAAAGTTCATTCCGGCAGCCAATTTACATTAATTACGCACTACTCTGAGTTTATGGATTGCAGAGTAGTACAACTCTTTCTTTTTTTCTATTTAATAAAGAAAATTGTCTTATTATACTAAAAACTTTTTATATCTGATTTTTGTTTTGAAAGTGTTGCAGTTCTCTCGGTAACGAATTTATTAGGTTCGGTATTCTAAATTCGGGTATTAATTTGCCATAGTTATTTTTATGACGTTGAACCAAAACGTTTTTTATCTTAATTTGTAATCTACATATAATAAAATTCTAAGTTCATCCTTAAAATAATGTCTCCTGAAATCATTAAATTCCCGTGAAGATTTAAATGAGATAATGCCTAGCATTTCCATTCCCATATAATGACACAAGATTTTACCTATCCTTATAATAATAATTTTTTAATGACTTTTTATGTATTCAGGAATAAAATAGTACAAATTGATTCCGTAATAAAAGTAAATTTGCACCAAAGAAAATAAATAGTTATTTTTGTTGAAACTTTAAAATCTGATCGTATTTTCTGACATGTAAATAGAATATATCTCAGATTAGTAGTGAGTGCATCAAAATGTTTACTAAACTTCTCATTATTGTCAAAATTTTAACCAATATTTTTAGACCGTTATTATAAACAAGTTTTTGGCATTGACAACGGTTTTCTACGAATATTAACATTGATTACAACCCTTGGGATTTTAAATGTAATAGTTTAAGTTTTTTCCTTTTAAATTTTGTACCATTATTAAAAAATCATTTAACAACTAAATGTAAATCTTTCTGCATACATTTATTGCACATCGACAAATCTTTATGAGTCATATAATGAATATTAAGATGTACATGTTGCAAGATTAATCTATTAAATTTAATACTAGCTAGATCATTTACATAGATGTTAAATAATATAGGTGATATTATGCTTTCCTGTATAAAACCACTATCTTGAAAATATCTATCACTAATGCACTGTCCTATTACTACTAATAGATTTCTATCTTCAAGGTAATTTTAAAATAACCTTAACAATTTATTTCTTATTCCAATATCCTTCAAAATCTGTATGAGGTCTGTTGCCACTGCCATAAGAAATGTTTTCTAATGCAACGCTTTATTTATATAATTTGTTTTCAGAGTTTCCAGTAAATCGATTGCTGATTTCTTACTAATAAATCCAAATTGACCAGGAGTAATTTTGTTATGTTCAGCAAGATAGTTTTGAAATTGCTCAAAATATGTTTGTATAATATTTTTATTATTACTGAAATAATATAGTCCACTGGCCTATACCAACTATCCTCCTTATTTCCTTCTTTTATTAATTGGCCTCAGATAGGTAATTTTCATTTTTTCTGGCGTGTTACCTGAGCCTACAATTTTCTATTAACTAAGTGAACTAGCACATTCTTTTGACAAAATACACAATGCATAATTCTATCAGGACCTACCCAAGAGTTATTCTTAATTTATTTACTGACCTATAAATCAAAATATCATTCCATTTATATAATTTCATACTGAAATCGCACATCCCCATTCGCACACCTAAAGTAGACAATTATGAAACGAGCACCCATGGTGGCGAACGGGATGGCGGATCAAAACTAAACTTCCTTCCTAACCAACCTTGTGTGGTTTCCTTCCTTGTGGTGGTTTGTTAACTTTCTTCCTTCTAGGTTTAGAAGGAAGAAAGGAAACACCGTGGATAGCGTCCTCAGATTAATTTACTAATTAAAAATTCACCACCACAAGAAAGAAGAAAAAAAATTAAAGACATCTTCAACCAAGGTAAGAAACTTCCTGTCAAAATAACAAAATTGGCCCAACAAATTAAAGAAAAAAATATGACTAAATTTAACCTAATATTTCTGTCATATGTCTCAGGATAAATAAAAAAATACTTTTCAATTTGAAACACTTTATTTGTATAGTCCTTCCTCAACAAGACTCGATTTCAGTTCAGCTATAAGTATTTGAAACAGTTTTCAACTTTTAATCTTTTAGGCTCAATCATCAGATTAGCAAAGTAGAGTGTTAAATGATTTTACCAAGTATTGAAAATCTTGCTTACACTTCCTATCTATAAGAACTATATTGTCTCTGATAACCCTTGTGAAGCATTGAATCATGATTGGAGCCTGACTGGAAGGCGTTGAGCTGTTAATAAATTCTTCTCTCCTGATTTCAAAGTTCATTTTTTCAGCAGCTTAACAATGATCTCTCCAAGGTCTCCCCTCTCCGTCTGTTGTATACTTGTGATAATGACATTTATACTTATGTTGTATTATCGTACATATTCCAAAAAATTTCGTAGGTCATCGATTTCTCTCTGCACAGAAAGTGTATTCTCTTCTAACTTTCCCAAATTATAAAAATGTCTTTCAATTTTTTTTAACACCCGAGTAGTCGCGCCCACATATTGGACGCCAGAGGTCGCGCGTGAGCAATTTGCTTACGCACATTTTTTTAGTCTCCCACACCATAAAATGTTTATATTAGCTTTAGATTTTTCAATATTTAATTGTGTTCATTATTTTTACTATGTATTTTGTTATTATTAATTATATTACAGTATATTTATTACTATAATGTTTTATTTTAGGAAAAATTCAATGAAACGGATTATGTTTACAATATTTTACTTATAAATGAACATAAGACGAAATGAAAAGTGTTACAATGCTAATGAAGCAAATATGTGCAAAGATTATATAAATAAAACTTAGTCCGTGTCCATGTCGTCGTCCCCAACACATCTTATGCATCTTGGTGATGTGTGTTCTTTGCAGATTGGTGCTTGACATAAACTGCACTTCACTGTTGTTTCCTGTTCTTGCGTCGTTGACAGATTGTGCAGATGGCATATTGTCCTTGATGAGCACCTTCACGTACTTGTGGCTGAATAGTTGGAAGATTGAAGACTTCTCTTATTTTCATCTTCGTGGGTTTGGAAATGTTTGACACTTCACTAGCTCGTCGTACAGCTTGTTGCAGAATGAGTTGACGGCCAAACTTTATCATAAATTTCTTTCGAGGGAGAAGGACCTCATCATGTAGAGTGACGTTGTTTGCTTTGTTGATAACAAATGCATTGATGCCCCCCACATTCAATGTAAAAAAGAAAACTGTCAATGGCCAGCGGTTAGATATTCTGGACACACAATATTGCTTTTTGCATAGCATCGCAGACATCTACTCCACATTTTTTCTGGTTGTAAAACGTGATTATAGCTGGCTTGCAGTCATCCCCAGTAGTTTCATCGATTTTATCTGTCTCGTGCAGCGTGGACAGCAGAAGTACAAACGTTTTCTTTTACGGGACGTAAGAAACCAATGTTTCCTGATGAGTAAACTCAAACATCGAGCTATTCACTTTCCTGGTACTTCCATCGGGTTCTGATTTTAATTGTGTTGGCATCTCCCTCTTGTTTTTACGGATTGTATCCACCAAAGTAAGTTTTTTTCAAGCAAGTCACGTGCCAGAGGCAAGGAAGTGAAAAAGTTGTCACAAGTGACATTACGTCCAGTGTTGTGTATTTTGTTCGTCAAACTGTTTACTACAGCTCTAGCTGAGTTGTCTAAAGAGTATGGCCCAGGATTTTGCTTGGAGATATGCACTTCCATATTGGAAGTATAAAATGTTTTTGAGTCTGTCATGGCCCACACTTTTATTCCAAACTTGCCTGGTTTTTTTAGCATGTAGACCCTAAATGAACATTTCCATCGGAAATTCGGCAACATTTTGTCAATTGTGACGAATTCACTGTGGCTATAGTTATCCTGACACAACCGAACAAATGTATAGAAAAACTCTCTCATACAATAAAATCTATCTTGGCTTTTTCTCAGTTCACGATCATGTCTGCCATCAAACCTTTAGTTTCGTTATAAAAATCTGAAACGGCTTACCGACATAGTGAGATGGAAAATGTCAATACCAAGTCCATCATTGCTCCACAAATCCAATACATTTTTATGGTTTCAGTGGAATACTCCTGCTAAGTAGAGCAGGCCAACTAACGCCTTTATTTCTATTGCATCTGTATTCCTCGCATCCCTCTTACGAGCATGATTGACTTTTACCTCATTTATTTTTTGATTAGTGTAGATAACAATCTTTTCAATCGTTTCTTCAGGAAAAAACAGATATCAGCATTCAAGTTCAGTTTTTGCATTTTGGCTTGCCTAACAGGACCTAGAAGTTGTGTCGTCTGGTACGAGAGGGACGCCCTTGAGGTCTGTCTGACCAGACAGTTGTGTTAGGCCCATCATTACCAAAATAAATCGGATTAGTTAAGGGAGGAGCGGTGTGATCATTTATTGGGGTTTGAATATATGTAGAAATATTACCTTCTTCTGGTTTTACATCAAAATTTTCCTCTGATGCACTTTCTTCTTCTGGATTGTTTATAATATGTAGGTATTTCATTCTCCACATCACTTATGTCAGAGATATCATCACCAAGTTCACTGGAACCAACATCCGGCACATTTTCTAACATTCCCCTAATTCACTCCTGTTTTTTTTTCTCATAATTCATTGTTGTATAGTAACAATTAATTACAACTTTAAAATACAGAACCAAAAATAAAAGGTAAATAATTCACTAACGCGACTAGTCGCGCGTGAGCAATATGCTCACAGAACTGTCAAACGCCTAGTAATCATTTCACCACAAGCTTCAGGCGCACACTAAAGGCGGGAACCATCCAAGGTCATGTAGACGACAGTCGCGGCGAGGATTAGACGGGCTGCCAAACTCTAAAAACGAAAATTCCCACTAATACGGCCAAAAAATCATATTGTGCGGCAAATTGCCGCGGGTGCGACTACTCGCGTGTTAAACTGCAATCACCGCCATGATCCTAGCAGTCATCTAAAAAATAATGTTTTTCGAACATCTTCTCAATGTTCGAGGAAGAAGCGCAGGATTCCCAGAGCCCTCCTCACCAAGGCCTAGGCCTGGTATACGCGTGGCACTAGCTCTACATTTCTCATATTCTCATTCTTGTTTCTGCCTCATTGTCTTAGCTTTCCAAGTCTTCGATATCCCATCACATCGAAAATCAATATCGCTGTCACACTTCTCACACGCTGCAAAGTCAGCTTGGAGTTACTTGGAGCAAGACATTATGGTAAATACAAAAATATTTCTGTGAAATATCTCTTAGATAAAGCTTTACAGATTCCAACAGTTACATAATACTTATTTACCCTGGTTTTATGTCTGTTTATTTTAGTATCTAACCTCAAATTCAATGACCAACAAGTTTCATCTTCTATGAAAGAGTTTACAACATATCTATATCTTACAAAGCTCCTTCTATATCCAGGAATACTGCTATTTCCTTTTGTACAATAGTTTGCTCAATCTTTCCAACCAAACAATGTAGGACTGTTTCATAAGATGTCGGGTAAGCATGTTGATTTGGATGTAAAGGACAGTTGATGAAAACTGTGTCCCTTAAATGCCTATCCAGAACCTTCTCCATGGTCTTGTGGGAGGTAGGATGTTAAGCTTATTGGTCTATAAACCTTTGCAACCTCATAGGAGGGTTTACCTTTCTTCGGGATAAATATAACCCTAGAGGTCCTCCAGGATGAGGGTATGACTCCTGTCGCTAGACTGGTTCTAAACAGTCGTAGAAGCAGAGGTATCACCAAGTCCCCTCTTTCCTGCAGTAAAGCAGGAAAAATGCCATCGGTACCTGGTGATTTGAACGACTAAAAGACTCCAGGGCCTTTTTTATCCCTAAGTAGTTGATAACCGTCTTTGCACAGTTCCAGTCCTCCTTAGACGAGCTATATCTTGGTTATCGCCTCCATTCACTAACAACTGTTTCAATGGTTTGAAAAGATCCTGGGAAGTGTGTATTTAGTAAACACTGAAGAGTCTCCTCAGGATCCTTGGTGTGAGTCCTATCTTCCCTAAGTATAGTACCCACCACATTTATGGGGCTTCGAGCTAGGACTTTTTGGAGTTTTGCACAGTCAGGTACCTTATTAATACTCTGACAGAATTCTCTTCACGAGTTTCTCTTAGCTCTTCTCACCTCTTTATTGTACTCTGTTAGGGCAGCAGAGTACCTATCCCAGTTCCCTGCACGTTTACATGTATTATATGATCTGCAAAGGTTTTTCCTCAAGGTTTCCAGCCCCTGGTTCCACCAACATGCTTTTTCCTTTGAGTTTTTCCCTGTCACGGGGCAGGCTTTGTGGTACGATTCTTTTATGGCGTTTTGCAAAGAGTTTGCCATGTCCTCGACCCCTTGCCCCTGATACCCATTTTCCCTTACTAGATTGCTTTTTAGCTCTGCAGTGAAAGCTATCCTATCTGTTTTCTTTGGGTTTCTATAGGTCTCATTTATTTTGTACGACCTCGTGTCAAAGGAGATATACCTATGATCTGAAGCAGATGCTTCATCTAGCACACTCCAGTTTAAAACTTTAGTTGCAATACAGTTGCTAGCCAGAGTTATATTTAAGACCTCTTCTCTTACCCCTGTACCACTTCTTTGTACAAAAGTTGGTTTGCGGTCTTCATTCATAATAACTAAATTAGATTCTACTATAAAATTCAAGAGGCACTCACCCCGATTGTTGATGTTGCTGCTCCCCCAAGCGGTGTGGTGGGCATTCGCATCACAACCGACAATCAGGTGCCTCCGCGTAAGGGTTCCGAGCTCCACAATCCGCCTCATCTCCGCAGTTGGCGGTGGTTCTGGAGAATCGTATGGGAGGTAAACCGCTGCAAACAGGATTCTGATGTTACCATCACCTGTCTGCAAGTGAACCTCTGGCACGGCTGTGTCTCTAGAACACATTTGTGCCATTTTTAGTGATTTAATTTTGTTACTGACATATATACATGCTCTAGGGTTGTTACTGCCAGAATCGTATATCAAATTACCTTTAGCGGTGCTCATCCCCATCACACGACTGCCAACGGTCCATGGTTCTTGGATCAGGACCACGCCTATGTCGTCAGCCAGGATCTTCTGGCAGAATGTTGCCGTAGCTGCTCTGCTGTGGTGTAGGTTTATCTGGAGCACCGCTGTCATCCTCTATTGGTCGTTACCTCCCTGCAGCTTGAAGGTGATCCTGTCGCTGCCCAAAAATGGGCGCATCGCCAGAGTCTTCAGCTTCTTCGGGGAGTCTTCGTCCACATGAAGAACCAGGAATTCGCCGTTGGTGCTAGATTTCCCTCCAACAGCAGTCCATTGATCCGTGTCAAGGTCATTTTGGTTTTTGAGGGCTTCGAGCAGCTCTTGCTTGCTGTCCACCTCGATGTCCTTAGGGAGGAAAGTTGAAACTTTAAAAATCTTTACCAGGCTTTTAGCTGGGCCCATTTTCAGCTGAACTACTTCAAAAGGACTCAGCTCCTGGACCTGCTTCTCCAGCCACTCCTTAGTTTCTGCGTTTACACAGCCGATCACTATAGCTCAACCTTCAACATGGCAGCTGGACATCTTAACGTTTTTGCCCTTAAAGGCGCGTTTGCCCAGCACTTTCTTCAGGTTGTTGGCTTCTTCCATCGATAGTTTAACTTCTGGGTGTTCGAGCCGGACAATAGCCAGCTTCTTCACAGAGATATTTTCAGCATATGTTTCAGGTGTCTTCTTTGTGACACCTCCATCATGCCCCTTCCTTCTTTTCTCCCCTCCCTTTGCTTGTTCTTCAGTTGTCAGTTGCGATCGCAGCCTCTTCACACCTGTATAGCTTGGGGTTTGTTGTTTTTGGGCTGGTACGAAATGAGTTTTCCCTTGCTCTGGGGCCCCGACAACAACCAAGTTCCCTTTTGAGGAACCGGATTCGTTGTGTGGTTTTATCAGAGCTCGGTTTTTCTCTTCTCACCTCTTCTGCCTTTCTTTCCGGGGGATTATCGGCTTACCTCTAGCGACAGCCTCTTCAATCCTCCGCTTTCGTAGTTCGCCTCTCGAGAGCTGCTTCTTTTTTGGCTCTTCCGGCCGAACTTCGCCTTCTGACAAGAGAAGTCTGTCTTCCTCCATTGGGGTCATCTCAGACACTCTTAATTGCTCAATCGGTACCTCTTCTGGTTGAGTTTCGCTTACCTCTTGAGTTTCAGTTTTGTTTTTGTTTACTTTTTCCTTCTCCATTCTGTTCCCACGAGAACCGGGTGTTTGCAGTCCATCTTTCCAGTGACCCGATTAGGAACATAAGGGTAATTACGACTGGGTGTCCCCTGGTTCCCAGAAGGCTCCGTTGTAGACACTGAATATACCCCCAGTGCCACGAGACTCTCAGCACGGGTCGCATAACACCTTAGTCTGGGGTTGTTGGTAAAGTAGGGGTAGGAACATCAGGAAAGGAAGGGATAGGTAACTACTCTCAATTTCAGGGCCAAACCAAGAGTGGGGAAATGTTTTCTACCCTTGTCACTGGAATAGTGACAAGGGAAAGTGGCTTCCTCCCCTTGCCCTGCCACTCCCTTAGAAGTTGCAGCACAAGACGAGGATGGTACAGCACCCACGATGCCATCTGGGACAGTGGCTGATGCCGATGAGGATGCCAGTCCCCCACGGGTCCTAATAAATCCGATTCTTATAAGGCTTTTTAAGTTTTAATATGTATCTTATTAATTTCATAGTGCATGTTGTGTATATTTTTACGAAAACTTAAACCATGGTTTTTTCCTAATACAACTAGCAACAATAACAATTATAACACCAACGCTTATAAAAATATAAATTTTAAAACTAGTAAAGACTACATAAATAATATACTAACGCAAATTAAGTTTTGTAGTTTTAGGTTTAAGTTTGGCTGTTCAATTTTAAGACATAGTATAAACTTTGTGCGTGCGTGCGTAAAATACTGTTAATAATTTTAAGAAACTAATTAATACTAGAGATTAAAATATACAAATAACACAATTTCATAGTTTAAAGCGTCCAGAAACAAACAAATAAACGGAATGTTTATCCCGACTGTAATGTTACAACTCAACAACAGTTTTAATTGTATTAAACAATGCACAATAATACTGAAACAAATGAGATTTCTCCAAAGGATTCTCAGAGCTTTGTGATTAGAAACTTTAATGCTTCAGGAAAATAATGACTAAAGTTTAAAACAGCCAATTCAAAGTCAATATAAAGTTGTAAAACAAGCTCAATAATTGGTCTTAACCACTGCTAGCTCCGTCGTTACTGGCAGCTGTACGAATTGCCTTGGTTATTTCTGGTAATATATTGTTATGTATTACACATTCACTTTTAATAAATTAATGTTTCTAAACTTCGTATCTACACTACTTTTTTCAGGAAGCTTACTCATGTTTAGGCTACAGTCCTGAATTGTTCTACTATATAGTTATAAATTGATGTCCACAGAAATATGATTTTGAAAAGTTAATCGATAAATTGTCAAAACAGTACGAAGTATATATATGTTTCATACATTTGAATTTCGTTATTAGAGTATATAAAGCTTCTATACGTTTACTAACTCAACAATATTTCTAATTATACTTTGCCATAATAAAAAATATATAACTTATACTTACAACCAATCTAGGGCTCTCTAATTCAACTATTATCCTCTAAAGTAATTAGATAGTTAATTTTTTTTATTGTTAGTTAATTACTGGTTGTCTTTTCCATGTATTACATAAAATGTTTAATCTATTTCAAAAGTTAAAAATATTCTTAATAAAGGTGATTGAAAACTTGTTATTTTACTATTTATTTGTTAAAGATATGTTCGGGTTATTTTATTTGTTTCTCTGATTTCCCTGTGTTGCTATAACTAAAATCTACTTCAATATATATGTTCATCCAATGTATCTATTGCATTAATATGTTGTGTAGATAGATTGGTATATTTTAATTTCTAATTTATGTCAACAGTCTGAAACAAGTGATTGCGGAATATCATTATGTGTGACAGTGGTGTGGTTCTTTGCTTCAAAAGATAAACATCACAATCTTTTGAAATAATTTTTGTATGCCTTTGAATACATGCATACAGTATTATAGTTACAATTACTTGAAAAGGAACCTATCAAAATCCAATAGCATAATTTGCTGGCTTATACAACTAAGAGGTGCAGAAGAACATGCTGTATTTTTTAAATGATATTACTGATATTTTTCAGAGGATGCACGTTGATTGATATATTATATACAGCGATCACTAACAGAACCTTTTAGATCACTGTTCTGAACTCCATTGTGGTAAACAATGAATGTACATTTTTTTCACCTTATAGCTACATTTAGTATATATATTAGGGCTACGGAAAAAAGTTGCTAAGTCTATTGACAGAGGTTTTTGTAAAGATCCTTTAAAAGAGTCTAAGAGCTTAAACTGTATCTTTGAAGTAATTCGTAATTTCAATAATAATTTATTAATACGTACTTATAAATTCATACGATCGGCGTCACGATGTTCTAGTGAATAAAAATGTCAGATAAAGTAAAGAATAAAAATCAATTTAAATCTCGTTTTAAATTTTTGTTGGTGGTATAAATACTTTTATAATATAGAAGAGTTCAAGATGATTCACTAAAATATATATTTCAAAACTGAATACTAAAAGAGTGTAATTTAAATCCGTGTGTGAATGATTTAAGTAGTTTGTCTTTCAATTCTGAAGATTGATAGGTTACATGAGATACAAAGAAATGTTTATTATGAAAAACTTTAAATTTTACTATGTATTATTAAGGTTACGGCTTTGCTTTTTATAGGACTATACAATTTGGTACGGCCACTATTCGAATGGCAAGGTTAATTTTGTCGCTGGGGCGAAACAGATACTAAGAACAGAGTCCCAGAATTGAAACTATTTCCACACAATCAATATAGACCTTATGAGGCTTGATAGAGTTTAACAAAATCGGCATGAACATTATATAATACAAGTTATATCACGTGTATCCCTATATTTCCTCTTCTGTGCATATTAGTTCTTAGCCATTACTTTGGTGTAAATAACATTTAGTTTAAAACGTAAGAATGACAAATTATGCTAATTATTTCTGTAGTGTTGGAGATTCGCAAACCTACATTTTTACATTTAAGAAAGCATTTCACTCCAGGAGAATAAAATTACAATGACAGGGAAATTTAAATTTTTGCATTAAGGCGAGCTTCACGGGGTTTTAACTTTTAATTTCATGCTTGGCTTACTTTCATTTTACAATATGTCAACAAAAACAAGAAGGCTCTCAATAATTGTTACTAACGTTTATTTTCAAGTCACGTTACGCCTATGATATTGTTTTCACTTTCTATCTTTCCCAAGACTTTAAGCCATAAAGTATCAATTTAAAAATAACAAACATTCTCTTTAAAATTATTTGAATATATTCCAAGGCGTACAGGTTTAACGTTATAAAAAAAGTATTCAAATACTTAGTGCAATTTCCAAGGATAAACTATACGACTTAATTCAATGATCTGTTAATAATCAAAATGTGTAAGATTTTTATTTCGTTTTTCGTTTCAGATTTTCCTACAAAAATTATAAAAACCCATTAGTACAGATAACTAAAAAATAACACCAACGTTTGAACTAAATAAATATTTTATTATTAAGTAGTAATATATCATTAGGCGCGTTGCAGTATAACAAATGCAAGTGAACAAATATTTTTATGAGAAGTGAATCCATTTTATTCATATTACTGTTTCGGATATGTTCCACTTTCAAGTTATGATATCAATATGCAGGCAAGGGAAACATTCCGTTTCTAAACACAAGATTATTCATTAAACTCATTCAACAGCATCCAATATTATTAACCCCAAACATGGTTTTCAAGTTATACGTCCTTATTCTGTCTATGTCACTTCATTTAATAAAGAGCAAATGAAGAACTAAGACGGAGAAATCATCTAAACATGTTACCGCAATCCAACAGTATTACCATTGGATTATCTGCCAGAGGGAAGTAATTAATTTGAATAATTATGAAAAATTTGGGAAGGTTTCACCATGAATTATGATATAACCAAACAACATGTATAAGTAACTTTTTTTATTTCTTCTGACATCATCCAGTACTTTATAATTGGCTGAACGTTACCAAACTCGTGGGTCTGAAAACATTTTACTTTTGTCTAGCTATCTACACGATATATAGATAATGATTTAACTACACATTTAAAGTTTTCCTTGAGGCTTTCAGGCTAACACTGAATTTAGTGATGTTGTACGACTATTTTAATAATTCCATCACTCAATGGAATTTGGGTAAATGTCATTGAAACCAATCACTTACCACTCTGACACATTTTTTTGTCTGCCTGAGAATGTAAAAATGTGTTTCTTGTATAACGTTCTTTATATTTATTTATTTGCAGGAAATCTCAAGAATAAAATTATATATATAGATTTAATATAATTTTAATGCAACGGCAACCTATACAACCAAAGTCTGTTACGTGAACGAGGTGTGCTGTACGTGTACCATTTTTTAACGTACAATAACTTTTACTACCAATTGGCTTTAGGTTTTGTTAGTTCGATTTGTTTTGGCCGTTTGCTTGATTATAACGGAAAAATTAACTTTATTCTAATTAATTTGTTTAATAAATCATCTAAACGTATGTTTTGTTGTTTGGTAAAATTGTGTTGTTGTCCTGGTTGACCTTATTATTATTTTCGTAAGCACGCATAGAGATTAAACAGTTATCAATAATAAGCATGTACAGTTAGAATTTCTAACAACTGGTGTTTAACAAATCGGCTCCAAATCAAAATTAAAATAAAATCTCTAAGAACTGTAATCTAAATCGGCATTTTAATGCACGAGAGTATCTACAACTTGTGATATGTGTATAGTTTACGTGTTTTAAACTACCCCAAAATAAAATGTTCTTGGGGGAAAAATTTATAAAATAGGATTTAAATTTATTTTTCACTAGTTTATAGAGCACAAGGTAATATTAACAATTCACAATGACAAACTGGGATATTATAGATGTATTTCAGTAAGAACTATTCAGGAATAAAATAGTCCACTGTATCGCATCGTAATCATATCATGTGAAAATATAGAAATGGGTGGGACAGAGGAACTTGATTATCTGAATTGGGCCGTGAAGCGACTATTGTTCCTAGGAGAGTAGGGATACGCACATTCAAGAGAGCGGATCCACTCTAGTTACATTTGTTGATCCACTCATTGTAGTCATGTTTAATGAAGTGGTCATAGGTGGAGCGCGAGTGTCTCTGTTGAAGCGCACTTTCAAAACGGATGCTCAGTCGTGACCACGCAATGTACAGTCCGTACCCTTTTTACTATCGTACCCTGTAGTTGTGTTTCAGGCCGGCAGTCTATTGTCACATGGGTAAACAACCTCAAGAAACTGGTGATATTAAGAAAATTGAATGACGCAAAGGTTTTTAAATAAAATGAACCGGTTCTTTTGGAGGATTCTGACTGTTACATCCGTATGATTCAAGATTTTTTTTCTTGCGAACCGGCAATGAGATGGATGTGGGATATATGTGGTACACGCAGCATATACAGTGCAAGTTTTAATGGCAGTTTTTCGGCAGTTACCAGGAGATCTCATCTCCACAAGAACTCAATTGCATTGGCCAACATGGTCGCCTGGTTTACCCCCTGCGATTCATTGTTCATGGGAGTTATTTCAAATCACTGGTTTATAATGATCATCCCTAAATCCTGGCCCAACTGAATAACAACAGTCTTCAAGCTATCGCTATAATACCGGTCAATATGCTGGAAAAAGTAAATACAAATTCATAGTCCGATTATTACAGTTTATGTACAAAGATGCAAGCCATCTGACTGATGTAATATTCGAAAATAAGTAATATTAAAATTAAATTTTGGATTTTATGAAAAATAAATAAATATATAATTATCATCATTACTTTCTTTTCAGTTTTAATTTATAAATGACAAAGTTCCTCTTCCTTGTATGTATATGTACTCAAAACTAAGAAGATTGTGATATTAGACATTAATAATTGTACAGTGCATAGAATAACAATCGCCATTTTTAGTAAATTCATGCACCTTGTTTAGTGTGTTTTATCAATCAAAAACATTGTTTTAAGTTTCCAAAAATATTCAAATAGAAAACACTTTCAATACTACTCTAAAACTTTTAATCCGTTTTAAATGCATGTGGTGTGTATTAATAAAATACCTCTTAAAACTTGTTTTAATTATATGGATATTAACTACTAAAATGATTACAAGTATTTAAATATTTGTAATTGTATACCACTTTAGATTGTGTTTGGTCAAATTGTCTTAAGCATCCATTGATCTAGAGGTTAGTAAAAGTTAGTTTCATTAAAATGAAAAGGAAATAATATTTTCTAGATTATTTAGGTTTATTATAGACTGTGTATTTTGTGTAGAAACATGGTAATTTCTAAGACAAATTTTTTAATTGGTAATTTTCACAGATACTCCTCAGTACAGTTTAAAACAATGTACCCACCAAAAACGATGTAGTATTCATTAACCGACCGTTATATGAAGTAAAGAACTGATTAGTTACTACTGAGTTGAGAAAAGCTGGCATTGGACCTACAAACTTTACTGGCTGAGATCCGATACAATCTCCTTCAATGTTCCTTCCTGGAACTTCAGATCTGATTGATTATTACTTCTGGTAATTACACTTCAGAGTTCAAATTAAATTTACCTGCATTTGTTGAAACGTGTTTATTTCCTGTTCGAATAATTATTCCTAATAAAACATTTAGTTAACACAGTAGTTTAACTTTAGCTATACTTTATTTAACTGGTCTCGAAAACTTTAAAGGAAGTTTGTTACGAATCATATTAAAATTCTACTTAACTATCGAAAGATACTTTATCATTAAACGTAATGCTATTTTTTTTTACTTTAACTTAGTGTAAAAATTATTTATATGATATATATCTAAAAAACTCAATTAAGTTTCTTCCATTATAAATGGAATGAATATAAAAGGTATAAAAGACCTCAATAAGTTAAAAATTAGTACCTTTTTATTCTCTTAAAAATAAAACAGGTGGCCTAACATGTGTTGAGATTTTGGAGATCTTCAATACCTGTTTATTGACTAAATGAGAGGTTTGAGAGATAAAGGGAGATAGCGAAATAAATTCTGAATAATGGAGAATAAGGGGGAATCGGAAGGATTTATAAAATATATTTACTGAAATTATCAATGAAAGAGGGCAAGTTAGAATTTAATAACTCAAGAAACGCCGTAAAATAAAATTTATTTTATAAATAATTTTATGCCCTGGAATTAATTAAAGGAAGCCAAGTGTCTTCTTACATTACAACTCTGAAATCTCCTTAGTATAACCTAAACTAAGACTATAAAGATAAATATGTAAAAAACCATCATGTAAAGTTGGCTATAAAATAAAATTAATTAGTTATTGCATTAACTTACAGAACTTTCACTTGTCATGATAAAATAATGATATCCTTAGACTAGTATCGATAACATGAAGCTGGTATTTATATGGATTTTAAAAACTATGTAACATTTTATACCTTATTAGGTATCAATTAAATATTATACCTTCATTAGGTTTGTATGTATTTTAGGCATCTAATTACGATTAAACCTACATTAAAAATATGTATGTACTAGCGGTAACACGTGGCTTCACAGGGAATTTCTTATAATTGCGAAATGAACAAAAACAGTTAAATTACGTATATGAGCATTATGGTTCGAGTTCTATTTCCGACTCCAATGCAATGTTTACTTTGTTGTCACTATAAAAATAGACATTGTAATGTAATGCGATTTTAGTAATTTCGCCCTTGTTATATACATATACACAACTCTTAGAAGACTGCTTCTTTCATAAGACAACTAGATAGGTTTTATAACAGTCTTTAAATGCATTGTACTGTAAAACTTATATCTGGCTTTACAGTAATGTTAGTAAAAGAGTAACTTTAGTGCCCACACACGCCATTTGTGGGTCAGGGTTATTTTGGGATGTTAAGGTATTGTATGTAACCGAATAAAGGATTTCAGACTTGAAGAGTGAAGACTTGAACTGACAGTGAAGATAATATTTTTACAGAAACTTTTTTTTTTTCTTATATGAGTATTTTCTTACTCTGTGCTCATCAGCAGTTTTAATGGAAAAGACATTTTTTGTATACTTCCACATAAAATTTATTAAAATAGCGCTTTCGCCGGTTAAGGCATCATCAGTTTGACATTGTTTACAGAAAAAAACATATGTGTAAAATTGAATAAACATATGATAAAATAGAATAAAATTTAATACTAACTGTAAAGACCAAAAACTAATAAATTATAAAAGAATTATGTAGAAAAATATGGTTTGCAATTCATAATTTTGGAATGGATTTCTTTTTTCACTAATTATAGAAAAATATCACTGAAATTTACGGAAGGTTGGGAAATACAATTATCTTTTAAAACTGTCATACACGCACTTTCAATTTTATTTCTTTTAGTCCAGGAAGATTCTTTAAACACTACACTAGACGATTCAAAATTTATATGATTATTTTCATTTACTGCATGTTCAACTAATTTAGATTTTTCAATGTTTTCTTTTTTATAATTATAAATATGTTCTTTTACCCTAATTTCCACAGGTCTTGATGTTTGGCCGATATACGTCTTGTTGCAACCACAGTCAATTTTATATATCACATTCTTGGTTTCTTGATGTTTGTTTTTCGGTTTTAATTTTGTTAAGTAGCTTCTTATATTATTTTGGGACTTAAAAACAGTGCGGATGTTAAATTTATAATTTATACTACGAATTTTTTCTGATGTTCCTTTTACATAAGGAATAGTTACGGTAGTGAGATATTTAGGATTGTCTGTTTTGGTAATTTGCTTGCAACTTTTGTTTTTAGCCTTAGCTCGTTCAATAATTTATGGAGGGTAGTTGTTTTTAATCAAAAGTTCTGTAGTATAATTTTCTCCTAAAATTTTATCTTTGTTATCAGTTACCAAATTATTAATCTTCTGGAACACATTTTGTACTAATCCAATTTTTACATTTTGAGGATGATTTGAATTATAATTAAGGTACTGTTCACTGAAAGTCTTCTTGTAAAATAATGTTGTTTTAATTGTGTTTTCTTTTGTTTTTGTTATCAAAATATCAAGAAATGGAATTTCACTGTTAACCTCATTTTCAATAGTAAATTGTATCGATGGTCTAATTGAATTGATGTGTTTTAAAAATTCGTCTTGGATGTTAATTTTATTTTCACATACACAAAAGACATCATCAACATACCGTAACCAGATTTTGGGTTTAATACTCCAATTTTCAAAAGCAATGTCTTCAAAGTAGTCCATAAATATGTTGCTAATTATTGGGCTGAGAACACCACCCATAGGTAAACCGGATACTTGATTATAAAATCTATCTTTTAACTGAAAATAGTTGTGGCTAACACATACAGTAAGAAGTTCTATTACACAGTTAATAGATAATGTTGTTCTCATACTGAAGTTGTTATCATTAGAAAGTCGTTGTCTAATCAGACACAAAGCTTCAGAGACAGGTACATTTGTAAACAGACTATTTACGTCGTAGCTGACCATAATATCACTGTAATCAATATTAATATTTTTTATTTTATTGATAAAATCTTCTGAATTCTTGATGTAAGAATTAGCTTGTCCAAATACTGGACTAATAATAGGTAACAACAATTTTTATAACTTTGATACAGGAGAGTCAATGGAACTTACTATTGGCCTAAGAGGAATTAAATCTTTGTGAATTTTCGGTAGTCCATACAAATGTGGTGGCTTTCAATATTGAGGGCTTAATTTTACAATAAGAGGTTTACCTAGTTCATTTTCATGGTTTTTTAGTGTCCGTTTTATAATTTTCTCAATTTTTACTGTAGGATCCTTATTTATTCAAGTATATTCATCACAGTTAACTAATTTATTAATTTTACTATCATACTCTTCCTTGTCCAAGATAACTGTAACTTTACCCTTATCAGCAGGAAGAATTACTATGAATTTATCATTTCTTAGCGATTTAAGAGCACTAATCTCTGTGAAAGTAAGATTGCTTTTGGGTCTATTTGGCTTTTCCAGTGTTTGTCGGATCAAAGCCCGGTAATAGTCTTGCTGTTCAGGAGGTAATAGATTTGCAGCTGAATCTGTTGGCATAACTATATCCACGCATGAAAAGTGTCCATTTAATATTGAAAAATTTAGGCCTTTGCTCAACAAGTTTAACTCACAATCTGTCATCGATTTGTTAGAAAGATTAAGAACAAACTGATTATTATTTGTCTGGTTATTATCGGAGTAAGGTAATTCGGAATCAGAAAAAGGACTTATTATTTTATTGGCATAAAAAAGCCTTACAATCTTTGATACTTGTTTAGTAAAAACATTATGAATCGTATCACTGACAATATCAAAAGTTTCTGCTTGAAATATATCTAATTCAATGAGATGTAATCTCAAAATGAGTAGTTCATGAATAATTTTAAGATATGTACTAACATTGTCTCTCAATTGATACCAATGTTTGATCTCTTCTATTAGCCATACTTTCTTAGCCTTATATAAGGCAGATTTTGATGAACGAGATTTAGAGTTAATTTTGATTTGGATATAATTAGGAAATATATTTAACTTACGGCATTGGTTATTGAACCAAATATGTTGTGTGCATAATCTTTGTTTTGTTTTAAGTTTCCTGTACAAAACACATAGTCGTCCCGTGTCGCTTTCTTCCAAGAGTTTTTCATTTTCTGCTTTGTATCCTTGGTGGAAGTAAGTTGGTTTTAATGGAAAAGACATTTTTTGTATACTTCCACATAAAATTTATTAAAATAGCGCTTTCGCCGGTTAAGGCATCATCAGTTTGACATTGTTTACAGAAAAAAACTGATTTTCTGAAAATTTTGAAAGTAGAAGTGTTGTTACTGTAAAGCTTACGCTATGTTTACACACTATATATGTAAACAAATTAAAAACATGGTTTAATTAATTAAAAATATGATGTCATAAAACAGATAATTAAATTTATAAAGATCTTTTAATTAATAATATTTCTTTGCTCTAATGCGACTTAATATACCAAGATAGTTTTCGCTTATTAGACGACCAGTGGGCTGTAGCTCGGAGGGTTTTCGAAATAAGAATGAGCCTACAGGTTAACCAAGGACAGTAAGAATATCCATACAAAATCTAGGTACAATCGGTTCAACAGTTTAAGCGTGATAGCGTAACAAACCAACGATCTCATTTCCACATTCATAATATTGGTTAGGATATGAAGCATCCAAAAACGTATACTAATCAATAAGTAGTTTGAATCTTAAAATATTTATTAAGACTATAGTACTAAACAAGTTTACATATAAAAATATGTTAAGTATATATAAATGATTATGCAGCAAGAGGCTTATAGATATAGATTACATATTATGCAAATAGTAAAAATACGTATGTTTATAAAGTGTTTAATATTTACATGTTTAATTAGAGTACGTTTTAGTTGCATTCCTTACAATATCTTCTTCTGCCATTTATATTCTTGGTGAGGAGAAATCAATGAACTGGTCTGATGGGTCTCCTATTGTTAGGCTGATACACTGTGATGTGCGTCTGTTTGAAAGATGAGTCAGGACGCCTGTACCCGCCAGAGCCGCTTCGGACCTGCTCTCGTTATAACATACAGCGTGAGCGTTCTCTCAACAAAGGACGGGTCTCTCTACCCACCATTTGTACCCCTTTTACTGTAGGAGTGCCGCATTCGACCTCGCATCATCATTACATAAAGTGTTAGCGTTCTCTTATCAAAGGATGGGTCTCTGTGCCCACCATTTATACCCCGTTTGCAGTAGCAGTGCCGCAACGGACCTCGCATCATCATTAAAAAAGTGGTAGCGGTCTCTTATTAAAGGACGGGTCTCTCTGGCCACCGCTTATACCCCGTTTGCAGTAGCAGTTTCGCTTCGGACCTCGTATGATTATTACACAAAGAGTGAGCGGTCTCTTAACAAAGGACAGATCTCTCTGCCCCCTTTGTACCTCGTTTTCAGTACATTTCTTCGGCACTCGTTTCGAAATTACCTAGCAAAAGCGGTCATGTTATCTCAAGGTTAGGGGTATCTCGTAACCCTCTTTGTCCGCCATGTTTGAGGTTGTAACCCACTAATTGTGTGACGATGTTTAACCCATTAGTTTTGGAAGTTCCATTGGTAGTGAGAAACTTTTATCACTCGTGGAGAATTATCAGTGGTGCCAATGGCCTCCGTCTGTCCATTGACATCGGTCAACCCCCTCGAAGCTCTGATATTCTTTTATGTACCGCCCTGTGTGCCTGCCAATAAGCAAGAGAGACGTCGGTGAGTTGACGTCAATCTAAACTGTTCTCCCATTTCTCCGGTTTACTTTACCGTTTTAGCAGATGCAATATTACTAGATCGTTAACTCGGTAATCTCAAAATATTTCATAGTCCGGTTGTAATTATTCTCTTTTATTATACTCGTAAATCATTAGTTTCTTGGCTGTATTTTTCATGTTTAATTGTTTCATAATAGCAGTTTCTAAGTTATTCATGAGGTATCCAAAAATGATGAAAGTCGTTAAGTTTATGTGAATCTAACACTTCTATAGTCATTATAAAGATTTTATTTATGTTAAACATATAAAACATTAGCCCAATGATTTTAGTGATGTGGGTATTTTAAGTAGCTATTATAGGATTTGTTCATTAACAAGTTTGCGAATATATTACGCGTATATGCATAATTCAGTTATCAAGGTTTTGTGTCTGTTACACATATATTGAAGATAGTAACTGTCATCAAGTTCGGATTTTAAGTAATTAATGTTCATTGCTATCGGAATCTGTGGCGACGATAAATATAAATTTTAATAATAATTATTATCATTCAATTACTTCCCTACTTGAACGATGCGCACCCAAAAGATGATGGATATCATTAAGTTTCTGTGAATGTTAGAATAGTTTTAGATATTATGTCCATTATAAAAATGTTACGTACTTTAAAAATTTAAAGATTTTAGATATGTTAAAGATCTATGATGATCTACTTATTCATTGACTTCATATAGCTATATTATTACATAAGGCTGTATTTAAGTTTTAGAACAACATCAAACATTTATGAACACGTACTGATATTTTTAATGGCACATTTTCTGTGGAAAGCGCACATTGAAGAGACGTTAGGAAGTTACAGTGTAATGAAACAACTCTTCATTATAGAGTCTAGACACCAAAGTCGTCGGAAATCCCCTTGTTTCCTCGGCTTAGTTTGTTAATTTCTGGGGTCTCCCTGATAATTTTGTCCTTTGGTGACATAAATGGAGTTCATGTATTACATTATGTAATACCACGCATTTCGCAATAGCTGAATAAGTCATTTATTCACAAATATTATTCTACAATCATATTAAACGTATATAATAAAGTACATTTAAGATTAGATTTTGGATAATATTATTGTGGTGCAACATGTATAAATATTCTTTTGTAAGAATTGAGATCTAATCCAACAACTTAAATATAATAATGTATAGCTGAAGATTTTTATTAAATGTTGGTATATAGAAAACACTTTTCTTTCATTTCATTACTTCAACGTAATAATCACGCCCAAAAAACGAAAATAAAGAATATTTGCATTTTGCTTACATTTGTATTAGTATCGTACTCCACACATCGTAGGAGTTCATTCAATTTCATGCTCGTCTGATGAGATCTGTTCATCTGAATTGTGCACCTGATGAGACAATGAAACTGTCGCTTCACCTATTAATAGGGGTCTCTGATATCGAAACGATGTAAAGGTAGTACGTTGAGAAATTCTTCGTCGCCGACTTTCTTTAGAAATAATCAGGCGAACATGACTCCAGATACCACGATTCATGTATTTAGACAGTGCCAGATAATAGACGCTGCAATATAAGGAAGGTGAACTGGAGTTAAATTTAACATTCAAAAAGTACCATACTAGTTTAACACATTAGCTATGGCGACAGTCACCGATATTATCATTGCTATCCAACTCTCGATACATGACTGGTGTTGTAGTGAAGGTGTTAAATATAATAAATATATTTTTTGCATAGAGTAAAAGCTTTATTTCATTATAATTAAATAATTCTAATATCATATGTGCTTTTAGATTGTAAGCAATATTATACTATTCTACAGCACATCTCTCAAAATATATATATTTACAGGTAAATACTTTAGTATTCATTGTATGTTATTGAAATTTATTTTTGCGAGTATTCAGTCTAATTACTCATCCATTTACAGAGAGCTTTTCAGCTTGCAACTATTATACACTGGGTTGTACTAAAGCAATATTGTTTTTCATCATTCTGTATATAGTTTTCATTGATGAATGACTATATTCCAAAGAAATTTTTATATGTTTTGTTTCATTTCGTTCCTTTACCGTGATTATACCAAGCTCCCCCTTTTTTCACTGACAGAGCTCGCCCAATCTCCCATCTATATACTGTAAATGGCCAGAGCAAATAATTCCATTGTGCCCAGCCCATCCTTCCCTCTATATAAAAGGCGAATGTGTGTAGTTGAATTGGGCCGCCTACACTTTTTAACAGTTAAATGGCAAGAGAATAGTTTCACTGTACCCGTTGCATCTTTCCCTCCATAATTGTAAGAGGCGAATGCAGGTAAAGAGGTTTCATTGCGACCGCCTCCCTTATATTCCATGTAAATGGCAAGAAAATAGTTTTACCCTGTCCATCATATATCCCCCCCCCACCACACCAAAGGCGAAATAACATAGTTTCATTGCACCCGCCCACTCTATATTCAAAGTAAATTGCAAAATAAGATGTTCGCTATACACAGCCTATGTATCACTCTCTATAGAAAAATCGAATGTGCATAGTTTCATTAAGCCGGTTTCAACCTCTCTTCCGCGTAAAAGTATATCGTATTTCAATTTTCTTTAGTTTTTCTAAGTTTTTCATAGTACCTGCCGTTTATAATTTATTCGATTTTAAAATTGTATGGCCCCTAATTTGAATATAAAATGTAACTCTTCTTAGATGTTTTGGAAACAATTTCTTAATAAGACATACATTTATTTAACTTAAAAATGTATTTAACTAATTCTTTTTCTAAAGACACAAACATACGGTAAAGTAAGCAGGATAAGAATTTTTTCAAGTAACGTTTTGTATTCATTTTTACCTGGAAGTTAAATGTTGAAGTTTAATATAGTAATTTATCGACAACCTGAATATATTAGCTACATTACACTATTTCATGTCATCCAAATGAAAAGCGTAATAGATAATCATTTCATCCACTGAAAACCATTAAATTAGAGTGTCGATTTCTTTGTTAAATAATTGTTTACTTCTTACGAGGTTGCACATTTGAAATGATTTTACAAACAGGGAGGAGGTATTTTTAATTTTAGTCAATTGTATGCCCCAAAAATATTACGAAACATGAAGAGAATGTTTTACATGGCGAAATTAACTATAACATTTGTTCGTAATAATGGGAAACGTGGATTTGTTCATTTCCATTTTAATCCCACACCCATTTTAAAGAACAGTATCAGCGGAAGTGAGTGTGGCGGAAGTTCCCGCCTGCAACTCATGCGTACAGGAAATGGCTTTCTCTCTGCTCTTTCTATCTTACTCCATTTATTTAAAATCATTCTTGCTTGTTGGTGCTCCCTTAGCCGTAATCCTCATGTTCTGAAAATTCCACTCTTACAGTTACAAAATGAACGAACCAATTAAAATACCTCTAATTTAAATAAATAATCGTTTTAAGCGAAGTAAAAAATAGTTGACTAGCATTCATTAATTTGATAAATTGTAACTAAATTACTACCAACCATTTGAATGAGTTGGTTGAATGAAAACGCTGTTTACTGCCATGAATATATTTACGATGCGTAGGCGTGTGTGTATGTGTGTACTTATATATAATTTTAAATTCTAGTGCTGTTTTTTATATTAAAATTCACACACGTAATTAAGCATTATAGACCAATGTTCTAAAAATTAGCTTTACGAATATACAGGGTGATTCATGAAGTTCTCCCCCCACTTCTACAGCACATTGTACTAGTAAAAATAATGAAAAAATGTTATATAAACATAGGTCCGAAAACGCTTCGTTAGCGAGTTACAGCTAGCGAAAGATTTCGCCTGAATCCCTGGGTAAAGAGTAAAATAAAGCCATACTGAACTTTTGGAAAGGTTAATTAAGTAAGAAATATCGTGGATTCTTATGTATTTTTACCAGATAAAGCTAATAAAATAGGTTTCAGAACTGTACCTGTAGTAGTTTTTGAGGGATTCAGGGTTAAATGCAAAAAATTGGGGCACGAAACAATGTTTTTTTTAAGTTTGATGTACAATAACTTTGTTAAATTGGTAATAAATACATAAAATCAACAAACATTAATTGTAGAGAATTTAATTCTGAGAAAATTGATATAATCAAAGTCTAAAATAAAACAGAAATAAGAACCAAAAAATCGAGTTTATTTAGTATAATACATTACTAGTTTTAAGCAAAATTAATCAGGTTGGGCCAACCGTACGCACCTTTTTATAATAGATGTTCGAAAATGACGCCATCATTATCAATACATTTTGCAGCACGTTTGTGTATTGCTTTTGTTGCGTTTCTTAATTTTTCAGGACTTCCCTGTATCTGCACAGCCGAATCCATAATACGGGCAATTAATTCATCACGAGAATTCACTTTTGTCTTGTATACAATGTCTTTCATCCATCCCCAGATGCAATAATCCAATGGAGATAGATCTGGTGATCTTGGTGGCCAAGGGTGAGGCCCTCCACGACCAATCCAGTGTCCAGGAAATTGATGATTTAAGTAAGCAGAAACGGCACGTGAAAAGTGGGGAGGTGCTCCGTCATGCTGGAAGTTCAAATTTTGTCTGAGATGTAAAGGAACATTCTCTAACAGCTGCGGCAACTCTTCTTGAAGGAAATGCAAATAGAACTCAGCATTTAGGCGTCCAGGTAATATGAAAGGTCCAATCAGCCGATTGTGCAAAAGGCCACACCAGACATTGACGCTAAATCGGTGTTGAAAGTTCTGTTCCACTACCTCATGTGGATTTTCTTCTGCCCATGAGTGTTCATTGTGCAAGTTATTGACACCATCCCGAGTGAATTGTGCCTCATCCGTAAACAAAATACGCTTGTAGAGTTGATTATTAATATTCAAAAAGTTGCAAAACTCCAAGCGAAGCGGACCATCCCCTAGCTGTATATGTTGAACCTTTTGTTTATGAAACGGATAAAATTTGTTTCGATTAAGTGACCTCCACACCGTTGACTGCGAAACTCCTATCCGCCTAGAAAGACGTCGTGTACTTACACCTGGACTGCGATGAACAGCATTATTAACAATATCATCATCAAGTTGGACAGCTCGTTCATAATTGGTTCTAGTACTTGGTAGTGACCCTGTTTCCCGAAGAGTACGAAAAGTTCCTGAAATTGTTTTGGTATCTGGAATCCTCCTATTAGGGTAACGTAGTTCATATTCTTCTACAGCAGCTCTAGCATTACCATTACAGTAACCCAAAATAAAAACCATATCAGCGTATTCCTCTGATGTAAATAAGTAAGGCATTTTTTCGCTGAATAAACAATCGAATTATAACTCACAGAAAAATTGCATTTAATAACACGATTCACAGAACCCGATCTCCTGCTGTAGCTTGCAAAACACCACTAATACACAGTTCTAACGTAACAGTACACAATACCATTGTTGATCAGCTGTTATTCGTGCGTTACCAACTTAGAAATTAATAAAACAAAAAAATGCATTTCGATGATTAGTAAACAATAATGGGAAAATGTTTGCTTCATTTATTTTCGAACATTTGATGTAAATTTTTATAAAAAAAAAAAAAATACAACGTAATAAAACATGACATTTTTATTCACAAACAAATTTATTTAACAGTTAATCTAGTTTTCTCAATTTATCTCATCATTAAGGAACAAACATTTTGTTTTTGTTTTATTTTAAAGAAATACCGTACGGTATTTCTTTACAGCTAGTAATGTATTATACTGAATAAAATCGATTTTTTGGTACTTATTTCTGTTTTATTTTAGACTTTGATTATATCAATTTTCTCAGAATTAAATTCTCTACAATTAATGTTTGTTGATTTTATGTATTTATTACCAATTTAACAAAGTTATTGCACATCAAACTTAAAAAAACATTGTTTCGTGCCCCAATTTTTTGCATTTAACCCTGAATCCCTCAAAAACTACTACAGGTACAGTTCTGAAACCTATTTTATTAGCTTTATCAGGTAAAGATACATAAGAATCCACGATATTTCTTACTTAATTAACCTTTCCAAAAGTTCAGTATGGCTTTATTTTACTCTTTACCCAGGAATTCAGGCGAAATCTTTCGCTAGCTGTAACTCGCTAACGAAGCGTTTTCTGACCTATGTTTATATAACATTTTTTCATTATTTTTACTAGTACAATGTGCTGTAGAAGTGGGGGGAGAACTTCATGAATCACCCTGTATTTAGAAATTAGCATTTTATATTTTGGGAATAGATAAATGGTTCTTTCTTATTTACCCAATATTTATATTGCATGTTAAAATCTTAAATAGTGAAGATAACTCAAAAATAATTTAATACTAATCGATAGGAACATCTTTTTCTTTATTACCCAAGTAAAAGGAAACAAACATAAATGGAATAAGCATATAGATGCGATTAGAATTCTTCTAAAGTTTTAGGTTCGTTACTCAAGATTGATTTGAAGGATACTTTATTAGGTCTTAAATATTTACAAATGAGCACTTTCAAAAACGCAGTCCTCCTCCGTAGACTAATAGTTATAATCTCGGCCCTGTAACTGAGAGATCACGTTCTCAAATCCCAGGGAAGGCCATTCATGTGTAGACATTATAAATATACTGATGAATAAAAACAGTGTACATAGAAGAAGGCATACCGGCATAGCTAACGCGCAAGCTTAAAAAAAAGAGAAATAAAAATACGAAGAAATAATGTTAATCTTATTTGATCTGAGTGCCTCTCTATGATGTATCTATTATTTCACGATAATTACATATTTATTTTATATGATTTATCACCGAGGTTCTATTACATATATTGTAACATAAGAGATATTCCCTTTTTTGACAAAAACTAAATTTGCAAAAAGTTACACAATATTGTATAACAATCTCATGAGCGTTAGCAATTTCTCAGAGTAATGTCAAACTTACACTAGTTTAATTCGTTATACCATATCGAGACTTGATATTTAGCAACATGTTCGTTTCTAAGTACGCAACATCAAATTCAAAGATGGTTTATGTCCCATTAAGATGCTTGGCTGACCACATAAATAAATAATTACATGCCTGGAACAAGAAAACGTGTTTCTAGTCGATCAGTGACGACCACCTACAAATATAAATTTTATTAAAAAATATTCATACGCTTAATGAATTACAAAATTTTATTTTTTAAATCGAACTATATATCCATATAATAATTAGAAACAAACGGCATGCTGATTCAATGTATTTGTCATGACTGTCACATGAGTGGTAAAAATAAAACTTCTAATATATTTACTTAGTTAAAATCTTACATTCTATGTGTTTTATTTTATTTTGTTTTTTATAACTTAACAATTCAAATGAGCTTAGTTTGAAGAATAGTTAATTATATATAAATTATAGTGCTCTGAAGCTTGGTAGTTTAAAAATAAATATTCAACATTTTACAGATAATATTTTTTTATGTGTAACTAATACTATAGTTCGTGTACTTGAAAATTTAAATATAGGATTTTGTGCCAAATTTAAATTAAAAAAGTGTCAAAACTTTTAAAGAAAACAACGCCTAGTGTACAATTACAAACCGAACAATCCTGTAACAATAAGTTTTGAAATGCGTGGAATGTCCCTCTTCAGAGGTTCTCCAATCAGCAACAATAATGATCCAATTATCCCAGCTAGGATTGGACTGTCTGCCTTAATTAATAAAGATCTTTCGAGTTGATTGCGTCCTTCATTAATTAAAATAACTACACCTAAAATCCTGTTTTAAATATTAAAACTCATGTTTTTATAAGTATCTGTAATGCAGATTAAATTGGCATCAACAACGTCAAGATGGAAATGGAATTCATCTACTTTCGTATAATTTATAAAAATGAGTGTGAAAAAAGCAGCTCATGGAAATGGCATCTCCCTGAACGTGACAGCAATTTTATGTTATGGAATTGCGTTTTCAGTGGTATAACCATTCTACAGCGCACTATATTATAGCCCAAAATTATCAGCAAAGCTAAATCAGCAAAGTAACAGTAGATGTGCTCGATAAATACTACTATAAATTATAGTTTTGTAACTCATGAGTATGAGTATGTCAGTTTCCAAAATAAACATCCTCTATTTCTAACGTCAGACTTCTGGGCAGACTAGGAATGCTAGGAAGCTCAGTTGAAGTTATTTGATCTTAAGCTTATGATTAGATGGAATTGCTTAATACAACATATCTCGACAAAACTGCCACAGTTATCACACCTTCTTAAAATTATATTGTTAGTATATAGTGATCATTTTTATGAAATAACGTATCTAAAAATATTCGCAGTTATAAAGCACTATTGAACAGTATACTCATTACAACTAATATTGATCTAGTAGTTTGTGAGATTTATTTTTAGTAAGATATTTAGCAAATAAATAATTTATATTGCATAAGAGGTCAAAATTACTCATATACAGAGTAAATAGGAAACGTTCTATCAGTATAATATTAAGAGAATGTCAACACTCCAGATTTGGAGGTTTATAAATGTTATATTAATATATTTAAATTATTCAACGCAATAAAGAAAGACATGTATAACAGAAAAATTTTCCATTATTTTTAAACTAAAATATATTTCTTAATACACGTGATAGGTGTAAAATTATGTAAAGATTAAGGAAATTAATGGTGTAATTGTTACATGATTTAGTTATTCGCCCTCAATACATTGTGAAAAGCTCTTTGGATCAATAAGAAAACGTATTTGACATATTTTTTAAGACAGTGTCTTATATGCCTAACTTTTACTATGTGTATAACAATATGGAAACTATGAAGTGCCATATTTATAGGTTTTCGTAACATTTAATAAGGATGACTTCTTCTGTAATACAATGCAAATTACTATAAAACTGTTATGTAACATTTTGGGGGTGTTGAGTACACTCCACGGGTATATCTCTAAGACAAACAATTCCTGAGCGAACTCTTATTACAGTGTGTTTTCCAATTAGGAAACTTACGTATAATTACAAAGTTTGAGTAACTCCCTTGAAGAGTTCTTAGAGCCTCAACTTAAGCCACATATTATCAATATCAACACTGCGACACCCCACAGTTTATTATTTCATTGTTTTATCAAAAAGTCTCACCTGGTTCTTCCTGTGTCATACTTCTACCAGTTTAATAACTTGCTTTAATTCGAATAACGGAGATAATGTTAGTGAGAGAGGATAAGAGACAACATATAATAGTTTTCTATAAAGTTATATATTTTTATAGCCTTACATTGAATAAGTTAAATTGCGTTTGAATGGGACAATGAAAGTAAATGATTACAATTTTTTCGATTTATTGAATAACAAGAGTTTTGTGGAACTTTTCTTAACATTACAATATTAAATTAATTTAGAACTTGTGTCCATTCTATTGTTTCTCTTCGTTGAATGCAGATTCTTTCTTAAGACTTATTTATATCATCTTATCCACCCCTATATCGTAAGCTGCATACATTAATTTTCAAAACACTACAAACTAAAAAAAAACTATTTTCAACACTTACCAAAACAAAAGGGTTGTACTGCACATTTTTCAATTAATACTTGTATACTGCATAAAATTCTAAAAATATATTTAACTTTATACTATCTAATTTGACGATCAAATTTACTAGCATCTCACAAGGGATTATGAAGGAGTAGGGCAAGACTGTTTGCTAGTTACAAATCAGAAATCTTTTACTTGGAGATAAGTTTCTTGGGTGGCCTTTATAAAATTAACATTTCCTGCAATATCGTTGGCATATTAATGTTACAAATAAGTAGGTAATTTATATTAAAATAACTAAGTACTGAACACTGTACGCGAAAGGGGCGTCTTGCATAATTCTACATACTCTGAGAGGAGTTTGTATGCTCCTCCTGTACGGACTCATTTGGTTACAGCCTTCAGTTGAGAGTTATGTGAGTATGCCATTTTCTATAACATTTGTACCGTATGACGATTACACATGGGGGTGGTGACTTCTGAGGTCATAGTAATAAATACTAGAAATGCAAAGTTTACTTATAAGTTCAGTTTAATTATGAAAACTTACAAGCACCACTTTTGGATGGTAAAGGAAAAGTTATATGTAATGCCACGTTGCTGCCAATTAGAATATAAGAACTAAAAACGTGTATCTTATAGGTGGGCCTAAAATATCCAATGTTCTCTGGAATTATGCCTACGATGTTCTACTTTATAAGACATTAAGATTTTACTTCCCTTTGCAATGTGTAGACTCACAACCCGGGTATCGGCGTCTTGGCACGAGACAATGGCGCTGTAGTCTAAGAAGGGTTATGTCTAGTCGGTGGTTACTAGACGATGAGTAGGAGTTAATAAACTGGTAGCCATCTACTCAAATAATATGTGCCCTGTGAGCCGTGAGACACGTGGGACACGTAAACTCGCGGACAAAGCGCGCGAGGTCTGCTCGGTCACATAGTTGGGCTGCTACAAAGGGTTAGAAGAAAATATTCATACGCGTGCCAATTAGGTAGTTACTCCGCCCAATAATTTAGTTCCGGAACATTGGATGTAAAATAATATTATATTATACTGGCTGACTAGGTTGCGAAATTTACATTATATGAAATTTAATTAACTAATTTACGGCACACATTAAACTCTGGATCTTTTTACGAATAATCATCATCACTTAACTAACATACGTTATTTGCTCTTCAACATAATGAAGAATGTTTTTTACTCTTATTAGTATTTTATTATTAACTATTCTACAATTATAAATCATATGTAATGGTGAAATATTATTTCTATGGGAAATTCGAATATAAATATTTTCCCATTTTTATATATATATATATATATATATATATATATATATATATATATATATATATATAGGAAATACCTATATTTTTATAAAGTTTGTTGTATAAAAAATATGTTTTGATAACAACTCCCAAGTTTAAAATATGTTTTTCGTGTCTTAGAGTGAATTTAAAGTATTAACTAAAACCTCATATTATACTGTTAATAAATTTTATAAATTGTAGTATCCATGGAAATCATAGATATAAAATCAAACTTATATGCGCTATACACTAAATGAGTTCCTACAATTCAGGACATCGTTGAAAATAATGCTGAAAGAAAATTATTACTCCAGAAGTATCATCAGAAACTAATTATGCTATGTTGTTAACTCGTACTTTTATATCAAGAAGTAATATATTCGTGCCTGCAAAATGTCTTCTATATATTTGCTGTACAGTGCTGTAAATATAAAGTGTCTTACGTTTAGAAGGCGCTCCAACAAAGTGACTAGATCTGATCGGTATATTATTGTTTTCAATTACATGCAATATTCAACACTATTGATTTACACAAAAATTTTATCTAATTTCCATCCAAAATTTGATTAAATATCTTTGAATAAATTCATTATTTTCATCGGTTTTTACACACGTTTTTGCCATATTCTGTAAGGTAATTATTATATCGCAACGTGCTGGGTTAAAACCCTTCTTCCTAAGGTAATATAAATTCACAAAACCGAAACTTCCTAAGGTACATGTAAATTAATCAATGATAACATTGATATCGAATAAATGACGGTTTAATAGATTTTTTTTAATTTTAAATCTTCGTCGGCTGCTACTGATATTAAAATACTAACAAAGATTACTACACAATTCTACATATAGAGATAATCAAAAACGTTATTAAAGTGTTAGTTGTCTGTAAAATCTATACGGTGATACATTAAAAATACCAGAGAAAAGTAATTACAGTGAGTGAGGGGAGAGCAAACGTTGTGTGGGACTGAAGTATAATTAAACGACAGTATTTGGCCGGCCTGACTCGGAACGGGATTGGAAAATCAGTTTCACTTGTCCCATTTCCAGCTTTAATAACTTTAATTAATTAACGAACCACGGATGTATTACAAATTAGAATAACTTTTGCTTGAAATCTGTTGGATTGTTGCCCAGAATTTTGAAATAGTTAAAAGAATATGATACGATATCACCACAGACCCCAAATAATCACACATTTATTACTAATTTTAGATATTTGCACAGTTTTGAGTCTTACAATTTTATTTTATTAACCTTATAACTTTCATTAAATGTTTCAAACTATTTTATCTACTGGTCGATTACAAATAATATGTATCAATTATGAAATAATACCCACAATTTATTTGAATACGTTGAAAGGAAATGAAAGTGGTATATAAATTATATCAATAATGGAGACTCATGGTTTCAATTACAGGATCATCCTATTTAGATTACGTAATTAGCTGTGTAAATACGTAACTTTCGAACATATAAAAGCCATAACACTTTTATTAATCTTGATTTTAAGTATTTATCTTTAGATTAGTACA
Organism: Homalodisca vitripennis; assembly: GCF_021130785.1. Taxonomy (NCBI): domain Eukaryota; kingdom Metazoa; phylum Arthropoda; class Insecta; order Hemiptera; family Cicadellidae; genus Homalodisca; species Homalodisca vitripennis. Next base: position 37,725,322 of record NC_060210.1, read on the forward strand.
AAATTATATCATTTATGCTTAGTTGTGAAACAATCTGACATTTATTACATTATAGATCTGTTAACATATTTGGCCATTTAGTTCAAATACAAATAAATGTATTTATAAATTATTGAGGTATTTTTTTTATTTATGATATACATTTACAGTGGTGTGGATAAGGAGAGCCCAGGGAGTTCGGATTACCCCTCCCCCATCCACCTAATCCTAGACATTAGACAAGGTTTCAACATGCAGTTTGTTTTAAAATTTTTATAATAAATAGCACTACGTTGATCAATTTATTTTGTACACTATGAGGGTACGCATACGCCAACTGTCAGCACTATTTCAATTTCATGCAATGATATTTTTTACAAACATTATATTTATTAGTTATTGAACTAACCGTTTATTTCATCGTTCATTGGCAACAATATGCATTATATGCTTTAAACCGAAGGCAATTTGATCCAAACCGATAGTCGTGAGACACACTGATCATTCTTTACCGGACAATACAGACTGATTTCTTCTTCCACTGCGACGATATGAATGCTTTAGGGTCGTGCATAGTTTCTACTCATGATCAGAGAGAGAGCACCATTGCCGTGTTTCAAGGACTTGGTGATACCTTTGACACCGTGAATCAGTATCTTTTGCTTTATCAACTTGAAATATGCTGTTTCAGTTATATCCCTTTACTCGTCTGCTCTTATTATTAACTAACCGGAAGTAGTGGACGCAAGGAACCCACAAAAACATAAACTACAGCGTGTATCAAAATGAATGACCTGATTTTAAAACTCAATATCTATTGCTAAAAATGTACTTAAAAAATAATAATTATTGCAAAATACTCACAAAATCTTAAAGTTTTAGGTTCGTTTTCCAACAGGACGGAGCTCCGCCTCACAACAATGTTCGGCAGCTTCTCAACAACACTCTGCCCCACCGCTGTATAGGGCGCACGGGACCTCGAGACAATGCCCTTCATTCTTGGCCTCCAAGATTACCAGATTTGACCCCATGCGACTTTTTCTTGTGGGGATATGTGAAGGAAAAATTGTTTGTTCCCCCTCTAACTCATGACATCGAAGAACTAAAGAACAGAATAACTGTCGCAATAAGGTCTGTGAACGCAGATACGTTGTGTAAGGTTTATGAGGAATTTAGCTATCGTCTGGATGTTGTTCGTGCTGCTGGTGGTGGACATATAGAGCATTTGTAATAACATACCTGAAACTTTAAGATTTTGTGAGTATTTTGCAATAAATATTATTTTTGTAGTACATTTTTAGCAATAGATATTGAGTTTTAAAATCAGGTCATTCATTTTGATACACACTGTATTTTATATTTTAATGAGCTCGAAGCAGATGCCGCAAAATGGTTGATTTTGAATCGTTGCTTTTTATTATATATGTCAATGAACTTGGAAACAATATTAAGAGTTACCTTATAAAGTACGGACGATACTAGTGTGGTCTTGCATTCACGCTGTTCAAACTGTTTTCCAAAGAAATATTCTCAAATTTTTATTCTACTACATTCAGAATTCAGCAGATCAATGCATTACCGAGTAGGCTATTTTGCGACTTCTAGATGAATTATTTGCAGAAAAATATTTTGCACACCCTGAATTACTTAAGGGAATATTTTTTCTCTAAAATATATAGCATTAAACACGCCCAAAATATATTCCCATCTTGAAACTCAAATCCCTGTTATGCAAGATTTAGCTTTTGGTAGATTACAAATTTTCACATTAATTCACGTTTTTTCTAACATTATTAGTTGTTAATGACTTTATATTCCTTCTTTGTACAAAATGTTACACCAATGATTATAATAACGACAATAAATGTCAATAGGATTGAACACCGTGGTCTGGATCAGTTCGTTAATTGACATAATCCTCACATTTACTCTCTTTACTTCACAAAAAAGTCAAGGTAACAATAAAGATATAATGGAGTAAATGCAAATTTCTTCTGGTATAACGTATTATTGAGAGGTGCATCATAATTTGAGAAGTAACGGTGTAGATTGTAAAAAGAACAAATATAAATACATTTGAAAATTATTTATACTGGTACGCGTCACAGTAAGTAAGTAAGAAATTTTACTTACGTCACGCGCTGCGTTTCCACCGATGGCGTTTTTACCTTTGATTTAAGTTATCTATACAGCAATTATGTAAGGGTAGGCCTACACTTACAAAACCAAGAATAAATGTGTTTCTGTAATGACTATTAATTTCTTCTACTAAACTACCATTAGAGTTTACAGTTGTGTTGAAAAATAAACTGTATATATATTGTCATTAACAGTAAAATGTATAGTAAATTAGGTTATTCTATGTTGCACTATAAATGCTGTAGAGTTAATATGAAGAATAGCGTTTGTATAAAATCAGAATCTGGAATATAAATAATTATGTTTTTGGTCTTCATTTTGCCTCTCAACAGATTCCTTGCTCGAAGTCCAAGACCACATAGGAATCAATTCAATCGGCAAGATTGGAAATAGAAAATCAGCTTTTAGTATAAAAACATATGAATCAACGTCTTAACTATGTAGACTTTTGTTCTTTTGCATGAAATAGATGTTAAAGAAATTGAGTTGGTTAATTCAAATAGAATTACGAATAGAACAAAAATACATTATGCGATTAATTTTGTTATTTTGACGTTATGTTAAAAATAACTGTATTGAACGACGTAAGTTTGATGTTATGTACTTCAGACACGTAATAACACAATATTTTCATATGCATTGCCCAAGTTTATCAATTGAGTAAAGCAACGAATCACTTGATGTAACCTGCAGATGGTAGGAATTGGCAAATTGTGCAAAACAATATAACACTTTTTAAATAATACATTCACAATCTAAGACATATTTCAAAAGCTCCTATAGCTGAGTATTTACTTAACTTAAAATCCTACATGTTTTGTCTTGCATAAGAAAAGTGCTTTAATATGGCCTGTTGATAATATTAAATTTTGTTCATATTGTGAAGGAAACAGGATTTTTCCGGACATTTGCCATCGTTCAGTGAAACAAGAAAACAGTAACACTACGTTGTTCATATTGTTCGTGTTGTTCATATAGGGGAGAGTGGGGTAAGACCGGGTAGCTAATGTTTGACTATTTTTTGAAAATACATTTATTAAGATAATTAACATTGTTTTTTTTTACAAATACTCGGCAGTTGTCTCTTCAACGATATATGACTCTAACAATTTTCATATATCATAGTTTTATTTTTTATGATTATTTTACAAAAAAAATGGCACATCACCCGGTCTTACCCCGAGGGTGGGGTAAGACCGGGTACACATGTTAATTATATGAGAAATCAAAATTAATGGTCAAAATTATTAAAGTTTGATTATAAAGTATTTCAATTGCAAAGAATTAGTTGCGGAACATATTTTAGCGCCTAACTATACATAATTCACAAACAGAAGAGTCTTCCTCCTCCTCTACTCCACTGCAGTCGTCATGTATCTAGCCCTGGCACTTCACACATAGGATCCAACCTTCTTTGTCCTTAGAATTGGAATAAAAATCTTCACTTGCAGAATCACTCAGTTGATCATCTGCACTCTTCTCATTTTGCTTTTTAGATTTCTTAGTACAACTATTACTAGCCTTCTTTTCAGTTGCTTTCTTTTTTCCATTGGATGCATCAAACAGTTTTCTCTTTCTATTGGCTTTCTTCTCTGCTTCGTTCTTCTTTTCTTCCAGGATATTTTCTAATTCGGTTTTATATGGCGATGAAGTTAGAATAGCTGTTTTGCCTTTTCTTCTTTTGTTACCTTGGGGCCTATTTCTATCCATTTGGGGCGGTGGCATTATGTCTCTTGGAGAAACAGGTTGTACACTTTTTGAACAGCAGGGCTGTTGAATGTCTTGATCATTTCTTGCCACATCTTGATTAACATGAGGCGACTGCATATCTTCACATGGAATATGCAATTGTGAAGTAGTGTTAGAACAGGAGACCAGTTGTTCGCCTTCATTGTCTCTTGCTAGGTTTATTTCAGGCACAGGCAGTTGATTATTTTCAACGGCCCCAATGGCTGGACGGTTGTCCACTGCAACAGTAGGAGGTTCCTCTCTTTCTTTTGTCTCAGAAGGAGCAAATAAATGATCAGGAAATACATTTCGGTTGAGCGGATAAATTCCGGTATTTTTAAAGCCATTCACAGCTGTTTCCATTGTTGCTGCTCGTATATAGGCTGCTCCATAGAGTCTGGCAATCTGGTGAATGGTAACAATCCGTCCAAGATGCATTGCTAGCCACTGCCGAACTTTTTGTTGGTAATATGTGCTCAAAGGTGACATAAAGGTCACGTCCAGTGGTTGCATTCGATGCGAACAGTGAGGTGGTAAACATAACAAAGTAACATTGTTGTCTCTAGCAAGATTTATTAGATCTAAACTCTTTGTATGAGTGGCATGACAGTCTAAAATAAATAAGACTGGTTTATTAGGACTTGGCTTCGAAAATTCTACAAACTTTTTAAACCAGTACACAAAGATTTCAGCTTGCATCCATCCACTTGGGTGATACTGAGCAAAACTTCCGGGTGGTGCTTCATCCATGAGCAATGGGTTTTCCCTCTTTCTTGGAAATATAAACATGGTTGGCATAAAGTTACCAGCTGCGTTCATGCATGTCTCGGCAGTGACTAAATCTCCACGTTCTGCTGAAGACAAAGCTCCAACTTGCTTCTTTCCACGCATAGCTAGTATTTTAGATAGCTTGTTAGGAACAGTTGTTATTCCTGTCTCATCTACATTATAAATATCAGTAGGATCAAATTTATATTTTTTGTATACATTTTCAAGCAAATCAAAAGATTTATTTACTGCCTGTTTATTAAAGCCCATGTCTCTTGCAAGGGAAGTATTTTCAGGATTCAGCAAAACAATATTTTTGTGCCTGCTTAGGAACCCATACAGCCAGTCTTTTCCAGCCATCTTAAATACTGTACTGAATTTATGCTGCAGATTGTTGCGAACTGCAAGCTCATATGCCAATTTTCGAACATCTGTTAATGTTAAGCCAAAAAGTCTTCTTTCTAGCAATAAAATATGGTCCGATAATTCTTTTTCTTGCTCTTTAGAAAAAACTGTTGTCATTGGTCCCAATCTACCTTTACTACTTGCTTCTGCAGGATTTAATTGATTTTGTCTAGCTTTTTTTACTCTGTCTTCTAAAGTACTTTGTGGAACATTGTGGGATTTTGCAGCTTTCATATAACCCGTATTACCTGACAGAAATTCTTGGATGGCTGCTTCCAAACTCTCCTGACTCCATGACTGACGATTAGATTTTGTCTGATACGTCCTCGGCATACTCTACTCTGCAACAAAACAGACAAGTTAGGTTGAAAATACAAGTTACATTAATTGAGTTTTACATTAATTCACATTTTGAATAATATACTTGAAAAATGTGAAATTATTTATAAAATAACTGGGGAAAGCGATTAATAGTTCTGTATTGTACTATAGACACAATGTTATTATTTATTACATCAGTATTTTAATGTTAGATTATCATACATTCGCACTATGAGTACGTATCAAATTGTTATATACGGCAATGAACCGTGTTTACATATGTACAACACGCTGGCTGCCCTCTGTTAAATTACAATTACCAGTAATTTTATTTGTCCTCGTTCCTAATAATTGTATTTGTTCTCATTACTAATAAAACATGTTTCATTATATAGTCATTACGAAAATCTGTTAGCAAATAACCGACTTTACAGGGGTCACAACGAGGAATTTAAAAGACTACAAACCGAAATGTGCATACAGTCATAAAGAAATAGTGCATTTAACTCGAATAGAGACTGCATTCACGTTGAACATTTGAAAAATTATACTGAAAATTCCTTTGCTTTGTAACTTGTGGCACGCAATGTCTACATAAACGTAATAATCGAAGCTCAAACTCATTTCATTTATTAGATGCAAGATATGAATCGGCCATATTCATCCCGTACCACCAAATTGTATGCCACTTCACGGTTTTCTTCATCACTGTGGAGCGTTCAACAATAATACAAGGCCAAACCGCTTCGCTCAACCCTCCTAACATTCCATATAACAAGAACTGTTTACCGAAAGCATATTTTGCCTTGCAGACTGTCCCTTATTGTGTGCAATAACACAATAGAACACGTTTGGAAGGTTTCAGCCGAGGTTTTCATTGCACGTGATATAAGTATAAAGATAAAGTGAAAACAAACACAATGGTTTATGCATATCCCTCCTTTTGTTACGTGTCCTCTCCCTCCATCCCTCATACACTTAAACTTGCATGTTATATTCGCTTTTCTTTGTTGCATACACTCAGAACACAACAATGTCACATTATTCAAGTTGACAGAGTCCCTTCTCCTGGTAATGCAACAATGTTGTGGTAATATTCAAGATTGTGTTTCTATGCCTTAAGCATTTTGCGTCTCCGTTATATCTTCGTTTGGATCTGTTACCTTTTTGCGAATCTAACTATTTAAGAAAACTGTGTATTTGAGTAGATTTATCACCCTATATATATATATATATATATATATATATATATATATATATATATATATATATATATATATATATATATATATTATATATATATATATATATATATACATATATATATGTGTGTGTGTGTGTGTGTGTGTGTGTGTGTGTGTGTGTGTGTGTGTGTGTGTGTGTGTGTGTGTGTGTGTGTGTGTGTGTGTGTGTGTGTGTGTGTGTGTGTGTGTGTGTGTGTGTGTGTGTGTGTGTGTGTGTGTGTGTGTGTGTGTGTGTGTGTGTGTGTGTGTGTGTGTGTGTGTGTGTGTGTGTGTGTGTGTGTGTGTGTGTGTGTGTGTGTGTGTGTGTGTGTGTGTGTGTGTGTGTGTGTGTGTGTGTGCGCGCGCGCGCGCATATATGAAGTAGTTTTATTTTATTTTCTTAACGCCAATTAACTTAATTCTTTATTTAGAAATATTATCACAAACTAAACCATTTCTATTAATTAGTAAAATAAAATTAAGTTATTTTGAAATGCATGTTGGACTCTTTAGAATGTGCCCTGTTTCTTGTTTACAAGTTATAGAAGCAAACTCATGGAGTAAGAAAATCCCTACCTGTCAGGCTAGCTGTCTACAAGTTGTTTCTACAAATTGAGCTATAAAGTGGAAATTCATCATATGCATGCACAATCATATGAAGCCAACTCATGGGGTAGGATAATCCTTACTTGTTAGTTAAGCTGTCTGCAAGATGTCTCGAAAATTAATTTAGCTATAAAGTGGTGATTTTTTCATACATATGTACAATTATAATATTTATATAGGAGTAGTATATTTGAAGATTTATGTCTAGAGGTTCGGGATTTGGTTTCATGAGCCATAACGATTTACATTAATTTTTAAAGATATCCATTAGGCATAATTCTGTTATGTATATTACGTTATAATATTAATTGATTCAGAGTATTGGTAAATTATGTTATTATATTGCTAGTAGTTACATAAATCTAATTCATGAGAATTTGGTAAGAATTCATTAAAATAAATTCAGCATACCACGTTGTTTTACTTATTCTATTACATTCTACAGTTTTGTTGAATATTGTTTAAATCTTAATACCTTATAATTATATCAAATATATTACTATCAAATATATATAATTATCAAATTATACTTGTTGTATGTAAAATTTTTGTGGGTAACATAACATGTAGGGCACTATATCCAATTATTATCATAGGATTTGTATGGTACAAAGGCAGCTGGAATTGTGATTGCCATCACACATAACTTACGATAAATATTTATGACCTATAATGTTAGGGAATTGTGCGTTTAAAATTACTAGGCAGTCGAGATTTATGAAATTTTGTCCAGCGATGTAACGACGGAGTTGTTGGATTTAAAATTTTACTGTATAGTGGTACTTATTGAATATTTCTTTAAAGCTTTGTGAGTGTTCAACTTAACACGTATTTTATGTGTACTGGCAATTCGTGTGTCTCATTCTTACTAATGAAATAATTCACCAATTCTAAAACCAAAATTCCGATAACATTCGTGAAAACCAGATTATCCAGTCAAAGTCAACTTTTATTCTTTTACTGAATTAATGCTATCTGAAACGCTCGAACCAATACATAAAAAATATAAACATATTAACAGACCTAATCGTTTGCCTAGTAACGTTAACGTTAAAGTTACCAAAGCGTTTGATCAGAAACTTTATCCCGCCAACAACAGTAATAACTAAAGTTTTAACTACCCAATTCAACCGATTGCTAATTAAGCCTTTAAGGTACAATCCGGTGAGCTTTTAACAAGGAAATATTGAAGTGGTCAAAATAATTACCTTCATAAATATTAATGAATGAAATGAACTTGTTATTTTGGTAGGTTTGTGTAAGTTTAGATATTGCTACGTATATTTTATTTCTCTTAAAAATAAATAGACAAAACAACTTTCATATATTTTGTAAATAGGCTTGGTTTGTACACACAACTTTTAAAAGTTATTTCAGAGTACAGTAGAGGATATATTAGTGTATTTGTTAAATTTTTTAGCTAAATTCAGAAATGTCTATGACATTAAGTTGCATAACTACATTAAACACTGCTAGTTAGTTAATTTATTTTGTGTAAATGTACAGTCCTTAAAACCTATGGAAATAGCCCAATTTTGTGATAGTTATTAACTATTTTAATAGTCAAAATATTTATGTTCGACACTCAACTCCTATTTACTTGTTTCAATTTTACTAAACACTACAGATTTAGGTATTTTATTAAAATAGAGAAATAGAATGTTAATGGAATCGTATTTAAATACTCTTCACTACTAAACAGCGAATTTAAACGCTGTCATATGCAAATGCGGAAACTCCTCATAATACATGTTCGTTGTAATGTTACCCAGTGGCGTTTCTGTTTAGGAAAAACAAAAGCTTTACTGCTTCACAATGTATGAGAGCAAACGCTGTGTCGCAGGACGCATTTAAACGAGAATATTTGGTCCGTTGGATTCTGTGCCAGGATTAGCTAGTTCGTTTGACGCACTGTTACAAAGAGGATTATGTTTTTATGTACCTACTTTACATAGAGCGTAAAATTGACAAAAACCTTCAAAAGTCAATACATAGACATAAATTGCGTGGTAGACAACGAGATTACAAGATATATACAAGATATAGTATTTGTATTTAGTTTATTTCATTTTTTAAATTGGATTTTTCGTGAAATATTATTAAACTTCATAAGAATTGTGTAAATTCAATTAAAATTTTAATATTGCTTACTTAATCTTTTTATTGTATTTATTAATTTTTGAATGTCAATCCAATTGTATTTATTTCCTTCATATTTTTTGTTTTTATAAGTTTATTTGCTTTAGTTTTTCACATACTTTAAGATTTCTGTATACTATAAACACTTAGAGTGTGATTCATGTTTGCCTTTTATTACTAGCTTACACGAATCTATTTATTGCTATGTATACTACACAAACTGTTGATTTTTTTATTCATTATTGTTTTTTTCATTTACAGAGAAACGCTGTGTCTCCTATTGTTACGTAAACATTCAAATGTCTGCATTTTTAATCATATATGGTCAATATTTAACTTTAAACTAAAAATATTGATTGGCCCAATATTAACAGGCAGGAGTGTGGTCGCCAAGCCATTATGTTAAAGATTCACTCAATCTCTAATAATAACAATTTGGGAGTGCAGTACACGGCGTGTCTTATAATGCCTCTTCGAAGGTCAATGTTTAAAGTCGGTGACAAGACTTGATGACAGTGTATTCTAGCTCTGGAGTTCCCTCATATCTCACCGGAACTTTATTATTTATATACTGTATTAAGAAACCTAACTTTAAGAACAAATATATAAATGTATGATCTGGGAAGATCTTGATAAAGATTTCATCTGAAGGCTTTGCCTGTCGCTCAGGAGGCTGACATAATTTCTCTTGAGTCTGCTGTAGTAGAGTCCCCAGCAATTGTTTTTTGTATGTTGTTTTTGTGTATAATTGTATTTCTGTCCATCAATATGCAGGTCATCTGAAGAATGAAATGTGCTCTAGATTAATAACTTTGCATTCAACTTTAGCGAAGTCTGATAAGCGGCGCGCGGTGTAGTGTATTTATACCTTGTTATTAACAAGCTACATGTCACTATTTTAAATATTTATAATAATAAATAATATAATGTGTTAAACAAAATCATAATCATTATCTTTCGCAACGATGAGATTATTAACTAATCCCAGGCAGTAAACTATATTAATTTAATTCGTTATTTAAATCCATTTTTATAAACACATAAAAATCATCGAGTTATGATTTTTATGTGTTTATACATGATTTATATCGAGTTTAAATTGATCATGTTTTGTTTAATCACAAGTAAAATATAACCTTTCGGTATTAAAATATAGACTACTACTAGGTTATGAATATTTTCCTTGTTATATTTCTCCATCGCATCTCCTAGCACAGAATTGCAGTAAAACTTTAAACACTCTCAACGTGCCATTTATAAACTAATGCAATTTCCTTTCGTAGTAAAGCTTCTGCTCCACTAACAAGAATGAAAACTTGGAATTAATTTTGAATACGAGAGATAAAGATTCTAGCAATTAAAAGCAAGTTCACGATTATGGATAGTTTTGGAAGAAGACGACTAATTACTTTCAGTATTTTCTTTTAAACTTGGTTTTCATCTGCAATAACTAAATTATAGGACAGTTTTTTTAATTGGTTTAAATTATAACTTACCTAAGATGTGATACTCTCTCATGCAATATTATACAGAAATTTTAAGGTTTTCCCTAGGCCGTCTTGCATTATTTGCCAACAGTATGTAATAGTTGTAAAATATTAATATTTTCAAATATGTTTATCAATCGTTCAAGATTGTGTCTCTTTCAATATAATGAGTAGTCAATATGATGAAAATAGTCTTATTGTGTCCCGTTCACTTATATATTGCTTTCAACTCCGAACCATGAAAAAGTATGTACTCGTATAGCCTACACAATTAAATCTTTATGGTACGTATACCCTTATGAAGTTGCTCTGAAATTATTTTGTTGTACAATTTTTAAAATTAAATACATTAAACAACCCTTCAAATTAAACAAAAATGATGTTTTTCCAAAAACAGTACCAACATTATTTCATAATTCTGTTCTACAAAAAAATGTACAGGGTGCTTCAGACCACTTGTCCAAAGTTTCAAATGTCACACTGCAATTGAAACGGATTCCACACAAAACCCACTCAAATGTTGTATTTCAAATATGTAAAAAACTTTGTATCTCAAAATCAGAGGGTCTGATGTTTGAATCTCAAAACTATAAAAGGTAAACATATGTCATGTTGTACAACAGTCTAAAGTTTATTTCATCGTAAACATGAAAAAGTGTTACTATATCTATGTGTGTCAAAATGGCGGTCTAAACTGTACAGAAAAGAAAAGTATTTTTTATGCCATTAGTTTGGTATTAATCAACTCTATAGTATTTTTTTTCAATACTGTACTTCATGAAACAATCTTTTAAATGATAGCATGCCATGGCTTCTATTACAAAAATGTTATATTTCTATAAAATACACTTTTTGAAAATATGAAAAGCCCGCAAGCCAAACATTTTAAACTGTAAGGGGAGAATTTTTTAATGATGAAGTCTAAAGTTTGTGAAGTGGAATGAACACAACAGAAACGCTGTAATTGACAGGTCGCAAACTCGACTGAATGGTGGGAGTAACAGTGATAATTTGTAAGTAATGAACTTTTAACGATTTCTCAGAAATGTGCTTTATTGGACCCAGTTAGGCTTCAGATCTCTCGATAAAGTTGCTCTGTAAGAAAAACAAAACTTTGTTCTATATCAAAAAATAGATCAATATAGACTAGATACATGATCAATCATTAAACGAATAAACCATTTTTAGATTACAGGCATTACCTGTTTTCAATATAAAACATTGGAGCAGATTTTTACGCAATATGTTATTGTTTTATGATAAGTGCGATAGCTTAGAAGAGAGTACACACCATTCAAACACACATTAAATATTAAATAATTATTTCGCTAATCAGAAGCACTTAATATGCTAATCAGATAAATACCATATGTTATGTACAGCCTTGAAGTATGTAATATTATCTCAAACTTGAGAATAAAGAAGAAGTGGTTATCTTACTTGACATAAGGCTTGGTATAAAGTTAAAGAGTGACAGTATTTTATAAGGCTTTTTTAATTGTTCCTTTATTTTGAGGACTTTTTTCAAGGATTTAATTACATTCCCATCCATACCAATGTCTTGCTTCTGTGTTCTTGAATTTTGAGGTCCTCAAGAATATTTTGCACCACAATTACCGATCAACTTTTCCAACACTCATTCATTTTATGCCTTTACTGTAACAAATACCAGCATGAAAAACAACTTTATCATATTTAGACCAACAATTTCAATAAAACAGAAACATTATTGGAGTGAAATAGAATATTACAGAGTGTTTATATATATATATATATATATATATATATATATATATATACGAAATACATGTATATATATATCTGCACACGCTGTCCAACACAACAAAACCTTTGAAAATTGTTTCTCTCTAATTGGCATCAAGAAGTTTCAAAATTATGACAATAAAGAATACACAAAATTATTACTAAGAAGATATGAACAAGCAAATATAATGGCTCTTCAATCAAAATCACCAGTTGGATTAAATTTGAGACACAGCTAATTTAAATTTATTATTCAAACTTTTTATCTATCTCTGTGTTTAGGAAAGGTTACATGTTTAATTTTCTTCTTTGATACCATATGTTTTGTTTTGTTGTTTCCAATGTTTTTATAACCTTCATTTTTATATTTGTTTATATTTTATTGTATACATGCTTTTGATAATGTTACTGAAAAGTAACGAAATATTAAGCTTTTCAAGTTGAAGAAACATGTTTTGTTTTCTTTTATACCTATATATATATATATATATATATATATATATATATATGTACATGTATTTCGCAAACTTTTTCCATACGTCAAGACAATGGATCAGATACGCTTAATTTACCTTAACTCTGCATGTATGTGATTATTAATTTTTTCACTTAAAATCAGTAAAGATACATATATCAAACACAACTATCAACTTTCAATTTCAAAACAAGAGAAAAATGTATTTTAAATGATCATATCATGTTCTCCAATTGCAAACTGTTGAACATTTTAAAACATAATACCGTTCAAACTTAGATTATGACATTTTGTAAAGAATATAAAACTTTCAAATTCTATCTATAAACATTTTTACACGTAAAATATACAAATGTTTTAATAAACAATATAGCTTGAACATATAACTGTTGTAATGCACAGTAAATTGTTCATATTACATGTTTACATCATCATAACAGGCATCATAATATTTTTTTTAATTCAATATTAAAAATCAAACGAAACTAACAAATTTATATAATTTATTTACTTACAGTATCTGTTGTAAATCACTTTTAAGAACTAAAATCTATTTTATCTTTTACATACAGCTACGTATTTAATAATTTGTGTGTACTTCTTACAGATATAAAATATTTGAAGGCTACACAACCATCATGACCAATGAACTGAGTTTGTTAAAGAAACTGCTTCCTTCATTTGAGTTTCTTTGCACTTCCAATTAAATAATGTTTAATTATTAATGCTTTGCTTCAATCACAGACTTGTTGGGCGATTATTAATTTATGAGGTTCAATTCAATATTCACAGTAACTTATAAGAATCGTATTGAGAAGATTACAAAATATACTTTTCATTTTGACCTGACGGCTTCAAAAACCAGACATTAGCTCAAATTCAAAAAGCACATATTATCAAATGAATGCCTCCTTTCTTTCGTGTTAGATCTACCAGAGTCTATTCAGCATTTTATTTACATGCATATATTTTTTTTTCTTTCCTTCATATTTTCTGATTTTATCCAAATTTTGGCCCAGCACGATGGGACATTTTCTCCACGTTATTTCCCCGAAATTTTGGCTGCCAAAGGGTAGGCAACTAGGCCCTATTTTATGAAGAAGCCCAGTATGTCTGTTAATAACTCTCCTAGTATTCCTATCCATATGAGAGGAATATTATCCTATCATATGACCAAAAGACTTATTTTGATATTTCGATTAAACTTTAATAACGTTTATAAACTATCTCAATAATCTCAAGCCTGGACATATCTGGCTTAGACTTCTAGAAAAGGTGACTTATTGACTTATTTTAGGTGACATAAACATTAGACTACTTCCTGGTATAACAGCCAAAATGAACTTTGTTATTGCCCTCGGTCTTAGCTGTGTGTTATGACGACCTTGTGATCTACCAACACTTGGTGATTGCGTAGAGGTTAGGTGGAAGACTATATTTGGAATTCAAATTAGCTAACCATATTGGATTGGAGGCGTTATTAATAGATGAATCTATAAAAACGGTGTCAGCACTGCTATTGGGAAGAAGGCAGTACAGTTGAGGTCCAGATGGATGAGGTAACCCTCACCACATTCACAATTTTCGTCTCTCTTCTTATACATTATACTATAATACGTATCAGAAAGATATACGTTTCTCTCAAAGGCTATCAATATGATTTGAATAGTGATTTTAAATGCATTTATATTTGCATTGTGCTCCATAAAGACAGACCAATTCACCGTCTCTCTCTCTGAAACTATTCTGGAATGATTGAGTTATCCAAATGCTTGTACATAGTGTAAGGTTGTATAATGTATGGCATAAAGGTAGCCTTTGCCAAACATGGAGTTATTACCCCTTTAGAGTGGGAGGCTGTGTCGTGTTTCGGCCCATGTTGATGTTTCTGCTCTACTTGACAGCTGATGTGACAGGTGGAGCTGTTGACTTACCGCTACTTGTGAGTGATAGTCTACTACTCGCATGTTAGGTTTGCTTCGTCATCGGTTAAAATTTCAAACATGTTTACTGCCCTTTATGGTTGCCCTTGTTTGTTCTGTTTGATGGTCCTCTTTATACTTCTCGTTGTGTAGTTTCTAGAATATTGAGGTTAGTTAGTTTTTTCTTCTAGAAAAGACTATAATATATAAGCATGGCTATAAAAAGGAATATTATTTAAATATTTTATTGTTAAGTATATTTTAATTCTGTATAATTATAATACTCCCACCTGATTTCATTCGACTCAAACTTACTTGTATTATTCATTTGTTCGACCCAGGGCAACGCCTTTTTATACAAAGTGACATTCAATTATACAATCAACCTAAAATAACCAAACTAGAAGAATCTTTTAGTAATGATTTGTTCTATTAAAAAGATTTGTGGTTGTCTAAACAAAGTGGCGATGTTAACAATGTATTATACATTTTAATAACGCGTATGTTTAATTATAACGCACAATCCAATGTCTACAACGGGCACTATAGTGTATAACAGAATTTAAGTTACATCAAAGTCAAAGTCAAAACTTTTGTTACCAAGAACAATTTAAGAATTCTATGGAAAAAGTCACATCGGAAGGATCTATAATTTTAGATTCTTTCACAATCCTACATTTAGACATACAATTTTTCCATTCGTGCATACTATTCACTCGCCAAATCTCTTCACCGCCAACGTCAGTGTCAGTCTTCTAGATTGGAGGTCTTTCAACTAAAATCCAAAACCTCGTCGGCTTTATAAAATTCCTTAGACTAAAAAGTCTTTTAGACGAGTTTTTAACGCCTTTGGTGTTTATTTTTCATGGAATCGAGCAATATCTTGGTGAAACGGATACATGCCTGCTAGGGCAGGTGTTCATAGAGTACCGTTAAGTGTCACCCAATACAGTCTGTGCCTCTCGTTTCATATCCATGTACATCTTGGCCCGTGGTCAGTGTACATTTTTACATACAGAATACAATCAGCTTCCAAGACGTAGAGACATGGCAGAGTCAACGAATGCAATTCTTTGAAAGCTGGTCGGCACGACTCTAAAACACAGAGTTCAACCAACACTTTCTCTGAGTTGAGAGTTGGTCTCTTCAGAGTTCATTTTAGCGATTATTCTGATCGCTTTCTTTTGAGGCGTGAAAGCTCTCAAAGTCTGATTGTTTGACTAAGCTTCCCACAAAACCACACCGTAAGAAATCTTTAGATAAATCACACTGTAATATGCCATCATCATTACCTAAATTGAGCAGTATTTGGCTAAAGGTCTTAAAACAATAACGATGCTAATTTTGAACAAACTTAATAAATGTGAATTCCATGTCAAACTCTATCAAGGTTTATTCGAAGGAATCTGGAGGAGAAAACTTGTTCTAGTGTGGTGTGTCCCACCATGATGGCAGGCCCAAACTCAAATTTCATTGGTTGCAGGGCAAAATTCATAAATTTTGATTTTGCAGAATTTGTTGTGAGGTTGAGGAAAGTGTTCGACTCAGTTGTTGAGGATAATAAAAGCTTGTTTTTTTCCAAAGCCTCCTTTGATTTTTTTGTTGAAATAGACAGTCGTGCAATCAGTATTCTGTACGAGATTCGGACTGAGGATGGAGACGTGAGGAACTCCATAGCTCAAAGCTATTAGGCTTGAACGGTGATTTGCAATCTGGACAATATGTGTTGTGTGGCTTAGAAATAATCTAATCCACGGCAGAGGTATGCCTCGAATACCATGAGATTCTACTTTGCAAGCAGTGTATTATGGTCAACACAGTCGAATGCTTTAGATAAGACGAGTAACACACTTATGGTAAGATTCCGACACTCTAACCTGTAAAGATACAACATTTTCGATCAGACTCATCAGTGCTTGTTCCCTCGATTTTAACATTCTTCTGAAACCAAATTGATCTTCAGAGCACGAGTTGTATTTGATATGAAAACAAAACACTCTTGTCAAAAATAGTTTTTTGAAAATAGTGCTCACAGTTGGAAAAATAACGACAGGCTGATAACTTTTAAGGGAGCATGGGTCTTATTTATTTAAAAAAAAATTATGTACTCTAGGAGTTTTCAGAAGGGAGGGAAAACCTCCTGTTTGGAAAGACATCTATATAATTTACTCAGATGGCTCACTATATGCTTAGCGCTTTATTTAAATCGGTGCATATTTAGATCGGTAAATTTTTTGGCTGGGAGATGCTGAATAATTTTCTTTCAACTCTTCCTCAAGTACAGGTGCTAGTACTACTCATTCTACTAGACTCTGTCTTCGTGTGTGAGTAACCTGGGGTTCTGACGGCTGAGGATGTAAAAACTCAATTCAACTCATGGATGATCCTAGCTTTACCCTGCACCCAATTATCTAAAATTCTTAATTTGCTCTGTTTTTGAGCTATTTTATTGCTAATAATGTCCCAAACGGTTTTTAAAATAATTTTATAAGAAAGATTTTTTTAATAATCTCCTCTTAGTTCATGAAAAATATCCTGAAGTTAGTGTAGAGAGTTTTGTTACATCTTGTGTAGGAAATAGACTTCTCATTGACCTTAATTCAAATAATACTTTTAGACTACGAATTTTAACTGTTAAAGTAATGTGTAAAACTAAAACTTTACTGAATATACGGATTCTCATATTTCATGTTCATCAAAGAAGGTTTTATCCTGAAGGATTATTTATATTGTCCTACTGTACATAAACTTGCAGCTCTTTCAGGAGTGAGGTTAATCTGTTAAGCTGACTAGCGACTGAATGCGCCAAATGAAGACTCCTTTTAAGTGATGTGTGGATTTCGAGGGATTTGTGAGCTAAGAGGATTGGAACGTTTACTTAGGCTTGGGTACGAATGCAACTACTGTACTTACAGGCCAAATACTTTGAGCCGATGACGTCTTGCTCCTGTGTTGTTTCTTTACTCAGGACTTCTTCGTCCACCTGTGCGTTGGAAAATGTATATAAATATGTACATTTTGAGTCTAAGCGAATTTGAAAAGTTTTAATTTAGCAAAGGAACATAATGTTATTCTTACTGTGTTTCTATTAAGTAAGGTGTAAAAATTATAGTTTAACCTAAATAAAATATTATTGATTTTTTTAGAGAAAGAAAATGTCTGAATTATTTATAAAAGTTTTCAAAGTTCACTCCTATTTCAACTGTAATTTGCAGTCCTATATATCATTATTGGGTTATGATAAACCATCGGTGCGTGCAAAATAATTTTAGTAACTAGTTAGATTTATATAACCGGTAAGCTACAGCAAAAATCATAATTTTTCCAGTAACACTAACTTTTGTTATTTTATGAAATAAAGATTTAGTAAAATCAGGTATATCAGTGATCATTTAATTAAACTGTAATATCACAAGAGTTTAATTATGACAAATATATGTTTAAGGCTTTTTTTAAATGTAAAAAAGTGTATAATATGTTTACCTTTATAAATAAATATACTATGGATAATAATATTTCCTTTACATCTGTCATGTGTATGAATAGAAATTTTAGTTATACTTTATGATTAAGATAGGCGGTTAGGCCTACTTTTCTATTGACTAAACTCCCCATCTATATATATTTTAGATCACAACAATCTGAGATCAAACAGTCGAGTAAGATACTTGTCTTGTATGATGATGACAAATGATGTCTGCAAATTTATCGTAAAATGGCTTTGCTACCACCATTTCCCTCACTGGATAAGAAATATTAAGAAGTACTTATGACTCTTTATCTCTTCTTTCATCACAAACCTGAAAATATCAGACATTTTCAACAAAATGCAAATAACTCAAGATTCGATATACATATTACATTTTAGAGACTACCCATTTACATAAAATGTCTCTCTGTATGCAAATCACACTTAGTTCTTTTCATCAAGAGAAGTGCCCTTCCCGAGTTTAATTCCAGTTTGAGGTTAACGTTATTTGCATTGGTTTATGGTTAATAAACTGAGTTATTTCCTGTAACCAATTCTGTAATAAAAAAAAATTATTAAAAAACTTGTTCCGTCCTTAAGATTACTCATACTCGATGATGTCTACACCGTTTCCAATAAAACTACTATACATATATCTAGATAAAAATCTACATAAATTTCATAAATTATGAAATTTAATTTTTCCCTCAAAAACATTTAAATATCGCTATGCGTTATTTTCAGTTACAAAATAGTTATTTTGAATACATAAATTAAGTGTGGATTTTATATTAAATTAAGTTTTGATATGGATTGTTGTAATCTCCTTTGCGTTGTTAATTTATAGTGCCAATGATAATAAATAAATTCAATTAAAAAATCCTATATACTGACGATAGACATCAGAACTACTTGCTATGTATCTACTCTTAAATTTTAGAATTCCGTAAGGAATGTCATTCGTTGCTGTATCAAAAGCTGCACGTCTAAATCTTGCAGTAAGTGCATTCTGTAAATATTATAACGGACCTAAAGGGCATTCTTAAAATCGTGTCATTCTTCCGGCTGGCAGTCAGTGCGATAGCTCTTAATAGAAACGTCTTAAAGACTTAAAATTTACTTGAACATAGGTTCCTCTGGATAAAAGTTAGAACTGTATTACGTTTGAGGTCAAAAGTCTAAGGGCAGTCTATTTGTACATCCGACCATCTGTTTGATAGTCTGTTGACAGCAAGTTTCTAGAGACTTGAAATGATATTAGGGTCAGATCAATCCGTTTGTCTGCCAATCTGTGTCATATATTTTTGGTGAACATAAAAGAAGAATTCTATTTCCAAACCAATGAAAAAACGTGTCCATAACAAAGTTAGATGATACAGTATCGTTATTAAATAAATTATACTCCAATTTTCGTACACATCACACGTACACATTAAGCTATACAAAAACTTTATAGTTTAATTTTTTTCTCTAAATTATGATTTTTTTTATCAAAAATTCATAGTTTTTCCCTAAGACCAGAGAAATATATGGACCATGACTGTACCAATCTGTTACTAATCAAGTGTCCACGGTTCTATCAAGATGTAGAGTTCGGAAGGATAAACGGAGACAGATACACGATTGTTAAAAACGCTCTTTTAGGTGCATTATGTTGAGTTCAAAGTGTTAATCTAAGTGACAAATGTGTTTTAATAGCTACAACGTAAATAATATATGCGTCTCTTATGTGAACACGTAAAGTCCTCTCCAAGGATCCATTTATTTTTTAAGAAAAAGTTTTATATAACTAAAATATGATAATCTAAATGTTTTTAACAATTCATAGAAAAGGAAAGAACGCAAAACTGTACATATAAATCCTTTTCACATTTTCAGAATAATTATTTCAAATACCCAGTATTTGCCTTAAATAGATAAAAATCTAAAACACTTAATTATATAACGTTGACAATTTAGTGTTATCAATTTTGTTTTATTTATGAATATTTTAGTTTTCTTCAATCACTCAAAATTAAAAAAGGTGTATCACGATTCATACAACGAAGTGAGAATGGGCAATAAGATAAAAACCACTTAAAGAACAACCACTTATACAGCGGCCGCAAAATTCCTCTTTAAATGCAAATTCCATTATTGTATCCTTTCCTCATCGCTGGTAGTACCTTGTTAGATAATGATTTGTCAAACATTAAACCACAAGAAATTCTGTAGAACTTAATATAACGGCCAACCTATTGATTTTCAAATACAATTTTGATATATATTAAATTTATACATAATTTTATTAAGGTTCTTATTATAATATATCTCATTAATATACTTTGCTTAAAACAGCAAGTTATTTAAAAATTCTACTTCCATATGCAAGAATAATATTACACACACACACACCCACACACATTCAGTATATATTAGAACGTTAGATTTAAAAAATATTCTGTTCAACAGTGGTAGTGTTGATTACTGATCATGTGATTTTCTAGACTGCAATTGATTCCATAGTAAGTCATACAGTTAGTATCGTTTGAATATAACATTTTGGCATTCATACTTAGTTGTATTACTGATTGTATTAGCCTAAATAACTAAACGATGGCAAATCCCTTTCGAACGAGTCCCTTTTCCTTCACATCCATAGCAGTTTGCACATACCTTTTTACATGCATATGTACCGGTACAACCAATGAATTTTTGCCAGGGCTCCATGCATTTTCATCACATTAGCTCCTACAACGAACATGGTTTGTTACTCACAGCAGAACATTTTAAAGGAAAAATAACGTGATCGTAATTAATGACATGAATCTAATAATCAATACAAGAATTAGAGATATACAGTAATGACCAAAATGAGCTGAAAACTAGCATATGAACACAAATTAAATAATAGAAACCAGAGCAAATAATTTTAACGAAATAAGGAAACTTTCATACAAATTTAAGTTTGATAGTATACATAACTCTCGTAGTAGTAATATGTAAATAAATATCTCGCTAAAAATCTTCCAAGAAAATAATTTTTGTATTGTCAAAGTTTCATTTATATATTACGAGTTACGGAAAATTATAAATTTTATTAAACTTCATCAAGGATATTCGAGGTGTTTAAATGGTGGGATTCCCACAAACTTGATTTTTTAGACAAGTATAACATTTTTATAATTAATACCTAAATATATAATTAGAATAGATATAAATACAAAAATATATAGTAGTATACGGACTTAAACAGGAACTCATACACTGTGTTTTTATTTCGCACGTGTCATCTTTGTATTAATAATTTATATTCTTACCATCTGTTAAGTGTTCTGGAACGGGACATTTTTATAAAATATAGCCATGCCATTTCTGAGACACCATAACTGTATTTACTTTAAAATAAACAACCAAGGCTATAATAGTTTTGAAGGTGTAATGTTACGTAATACAAGCTAACCCCTCGCTGAACTTATAATGCGTGTGCTAAACCCAATTTAAAGATTAATGAATATTCATGATCTTGTTACTAGCCATCCACTTAATTATGAGCTTATGAAATAATGACCCCCACAAACAATAAATCGTACATATACAATTTCTACAGCTGCCCTCATTGATACAATCTTTTTAGCAACTTTTATTTTAACTGTTTTATTGACGAAGAGTTAACTTATAAATATTGCTTTTATAATTCACTAAAACAAAGGTTATAAACAAACCAAGAAAATATACATGAATAATAACATTGTATAGGGTAGATTTTTCTTAAATTATACTGGCTACTAATTTATATATGCTTACTACGAGATCTCGGAGACTGGCCTGGGATTATCGACTACAATCAGACAACTTCAGTAAGAAACTGTAGAGAGCTTCTTTATATGGAATTGTACTCATCTGTGGCAGATTACTATAGTAGACCTGCACGTTCTGTTGTTCCAGTTTTGTTTTACAACAGTAAGAGATACTGATTTGTTATCGTCGATTGCATAGTTTTTATTATAACTTTTAATGTATACTAAAATAGATCACTAGTTATGATTCTTAATGAAATTTTTCCACAGACACGAGACTCAAAGTAAAGTGAAAAATGCATATTGAAGCAGAGAATCAGCGCAATTTTTGGGATTGCAGGCTCTAGTTTAGAATTGCATACATATGATGTTTCATAATCTGATGTAATTCACAGTGTGATTAAATAAATTCGTAGTTATTCAATACAAATTTATTTCAAGAGTTACCTCGGACTCTCTCTCTCAATGAAGTAAGTGTTTTCAGGGTTAAAAGAGCACAGAATATGGTTAATACGGACTTCATCGAAGCATAGGTCTTTTGCTATCATCATCACACAAACAAGGTAGAAAAATAATTGGTATTCTTGCCTATTTTAAGCCCTTCCCTTTGCGCATATATGCTGCAGACACCACCGAAGGAATGTCAGAGGAATTAACGTAGTTAACGCGTAAGTTCTTTACCACCATAACTCTAGACTCTGCCGAAGCAGTGTGAGAATAAATACGGAAGGAACTTCTAAGCCAAAGGGACAACTCCTTTGAATTCTTTGGCGTTAATCGAGAATATAACAGAATTTGCATTTACCGAGCATTTCCACGTCATTTCCTGTTGAATAACATGGACGTCATAGACATTTCATTTTTAAAAGGCATAAAAAATACTTTAGAAAATAAGTCAGGCTGACTGGAATATATTCCGACCTCCTGATCCATTTCTGAATAATTGGGCTTTAAATTAAAGCAATGCTTGAGGTCCTGAAATCGGAGAATAACGCATTTTTTTATGAGTGGCAAAGAAATAATGCACTCATAAGTGAAAATTTCTACTTTAGTTTAGCGTACCCTAGGACAAGAAGACCCGATGTTGATGAAGCGCCAAGCCGCTAGGCTACCCGATAAACGCTGCGCCTATACGAAGAAGAATACACCGGTTATCATTTTATATCGACGTGATATTTTTTACCTAAAGAATGACCTTCACTAATAAATCAGAAATGAGAGGCATTGGCTTTTTTTATACAATTACTGAATTATACTACAATGATGTTGGAACATAAAAGCTTCAGAACTTCATGAAGCAAGTGAATTTCGAATAGTGGTAAATTATGCAACTTACCAATACAGAGAGCCAAACTTGTTACACCCCTGACGACTAATACATTATATATAACACTGAATAATAACAACTCGATAGTGGAATTGTATTTTCAACACTTACACGTTGAATTCTCTTACTGTTGGTTTTCAATGGCGTCATCCTTAAACTGAAAATTGTAATAAAATAGTATTTATATAAATCAGAAATATATATCTGCTTACAACTATTCGATTGCACTTTCAATGGATAAAATTCATTATAATGAAATTGTCCGTTGGTGTTTACGTTCTTTGAGGTTTCACGATAACTGGCGCAAAATCGAATAATTCTCCGTACTGATATATATAATTTTACATGAAAGTCGATAAATACTTTGAAAATAACACTGCGCAGTAAAAGAGATTATAGCCCATGTTAGTTACTACTCTTACACCAACTGTACACCACGTTTTTACAGAACAAATCCAGTGGAATTCGTTGGTGGTTAATAAAACAATGTGCCGTTTTCAGTTCCCATTTATAATGCATTGGTTTGTGGGGGATTGTGTCACATTTCACGAGTCCACCATTCCCAGGCGTAATAGAGTTTCTACTGAATCTGCAAATCATAAATAACTAGAATCAAACGTTTCTGAATACCACTTTAAAAATCGTGTTCAATTTAGAATTTTTAGTTTTTCAGTTCACGTTTTGAAGCTTTTCCATCTCTTATGCAGAAACTAAATTACAAAATATAAAAGAGCATATAATTTACGAGATATAATACTTTGTATTCTACACCGATGGGACTTAGCTTAATTATTATTATACATTCACTATCACCGTGTGAAGGTAAAATATACCTAGTTTTCCAGTAAGTAAGCTGTTTCTCTGGTGCTCAGTATAAGTATTTTAGCCATTTTCTTTATTCATATAAATATTAATACGTCCTAAACTCGATTAGTTTCGTCACTTTCCAAGCACTTTTCAAAATAATTTACATTATTTAGGTTTTGTCACTCAATTACTGATGCAAAACTAATTCCTAAATTAATGACATTTACAATCCGTCCTTAGGTTTTTGTTACACACGGATTTCTTATGAGCCCTTTCTAAACGTTACTTTGCTCTCCATCACTTTTTTACTATATATTTTTTAAATTGCTGTATTATAATTCTGGTGGTAAAAGGTGAGCAGATAAATAAGCATTGGAGAGGGAAAAAAGCAATGAATTTGTTTGCGATTCATAAAAACTTGTAACATGTGCATTACGAGTTATTAACGTTGCATATTGTAACGTATTACCTATTAAGTATCGATATTTAAAACAAGGTAGGAGTTCACCACACAACGTGTTACTTAAAAGTCTTCGCTGGGATTGTATGCAAAATTTCAAGGGTCTAAATCAGTTAATTTTCGAGATATCGTGCGGACAGACAGAGAGATAGTATAACATAGACATAAATTAAATGTTCCCACCCCTCTAGTGGTAGTCTTTGCTCAGTCAATGATGTTTATGGTAAACATACCGGACTGTCCTCTTACTAACATTAGAGATTTTACTATTGATTAAGTAAACTAATATAGTCCATTGTTTCTTTGCCCTCCCAGGACATTAATGAAAATATTTGAATGTATTCAACCCATAGAGTACAGAACACTAATTATTATATAATATGAGTACACATCAATATGTTTATATTCTGTGGTCTTCAATTAAATAATTCTGTGTATTGAATATAGGGATTAAATTGTAATGATGCATTTTTTTGTTTTAAAACATGCACTGTGATATTTACGTATGATAATAAATACTTAATTAATTAATTATTATTTAATCAGTTGTATTTATATTAATTTGTATAAACCTTTTTACCCTCAAAATAAAACTAAAAAAGGTTTACGTAAATGCATTCTCCATTATTTGTTCATGTACAAACTGTTTTACTTTATTCCGTTATTTTCTGTCTGTTGTTAGCGCAGCTCGGTATGTACCGCTCTTGACGTTTAAAATCGTTACTCGCCATTATACACGACCGCGAATACCTAATGAATTACTAACCAGTCACTATAAACTATAGCCATTCACAAAATTGATGATCACCTCTACGAAATAGTTACGTTATGTAAACATTTAGCTTGTGATAAGAAGCTACACTATTATTTAAGATGTAAAAAGTTTAATTGTTATGACGATATATAGGAAGTAAAAATAATGTTTCCTTTAGAAACATTATTGCTTGATATTTGAATGGTACATTGTTGTAGCTGGAATAACTAATAAACTTCTTTGTTTTAACTAAACATATTATATATATATATATATATATATATATATATATATATATATATATATATATATATGTATATATATTATAATTTTGTTTTATTGTTTTATTAACTATTGTTTAATTAAGTGCGTGTGTATTAAAACACGAAGCAATGAAATATTTATGATTGCGGATGTTAAGATACCAGAGGTGTTTTTGTTACCTGGCACTGGTTTAAGGCGACGTTCCTCCAGGCAATCTGGAGGCAGTATTTCATTTCCGTTCCACTGCGTACAAGTGTGAGAAAAACAAAAAGTGTGAAAATATACTGCATTTGTTACGCTGTCTGTATATTGTACCTCTACAAGACATTCATGTGCACATTAATTATTTTTATGGAAGCGGAATGTGGAATTTTATGATCAGATAAATTTATCATCGTGTATATGAAAATACAATCAAACATAACGATATACTTACTGGAA
The DNA here is from genome assembly GCF_021130785.1 of Homalodisca vitripennis. NCBI lineage: Eukaryota > Metazoa > Arthropoda > Insecta > Hemiptera > Cicadellidae > Homalodisca > Homalodisca vitripennis. The sequence goes on from NC_060210.1 coordinate 37,751,579, forward strand.
TAGGTAGGATTTAAGTTTTGTTATTACGTGAGAGATATTTTTGTAGTTAAAATATAAATAGTTAGTTTTAATGTTGCTTTACAAAAGTTGTTAGTTTTGTACTAAAACAATTAACATGATTGGTTTAGTGATAGAGTATAGTGACCATAAATACAGTTTACTCCTCATTTTCAAACTTTTCAAACCGTCATTGTATATAAAGTTTGCATTTAAGTTTTTTTATAGAAAACTACTTAGTTTTTATAGGTCTGATCGCAGCAATTCTATGTTAAAACAATCTCACTCGTTATATTTGGCGTTAGAGGTCTTAGAATATAGTTCAACAGGCATTGCACTGTGCAAAAATAATCTAATGACGAGCGAATGGGAACTTTTTTAAATAATGTTTTAAACTAAACAACTTCTAGAGAGGAATAGACAGTACAATTATAAATTTTCATCCGTTCCCAATCTCGGGCGCCCTAAGGAAATGGTATTTCAATATGAGTCCTTGAAGTGTTAAACCAAGCCCGTAACAATGTAGCTACAATGGAACGGAAACATAAAAACAATGTTTTATTATATTTTTAAGTAAACTAAGAAAGCGAGCGCTCAATTTGATAATTTTTGAAGTCAAAACATTATCTACTAAGGTAACTCTCATTTGCACATTAAAATTATTTAATCTTACGATTCGAATATAGGACATTGTATTATGACCTTAACATTTGATATTTAAAATTGAACTTTATTAAAACTACAGTAAGCTTAAAACATTTTATATTTCAAAAAAGTCTTTTTACCGTAATACCTTTATCTGCATATCACACTGAAACGATAACTCGGCATTGAATTATATACGCGATGCACAGTAAATAACTGTAAAAAGTTTCATGAGAGGCTCCTCCCTCTTAAAACTAATACCCTTACAGGAGTAGTAACATGTGTAGGCGCAATGTAACGCGTAGGTACACAACAAATGAATTAAGCTACAGGTCTAAGTAGAGAGAATCTTGGATTTACTAAGTATGAAATTCAAAACGTCGACGTACAAATACATTGTGCTGAATTTTAACTAGCACTTTTTCATAAACTTTGGTTTCTTCCAAATATTAACTCAAACCTTAGTGAAAGATTTGTTACCATTCTGACGAACTACAATAATAAAAATACTAGTGGGCCCTTTACAGGAACAAGTAGGATTAGGTCGGTTAAATTGTAATCAATTTTAGTTCACAGATAAGTTTTTTTATTACAAGGTCGAATAAATTATTAAACACTCTTTATTACGTCACTGGGATTTACTGTCTCATCATTCACTCTAGCATTGGTTTAAGCCAAAGAAATCTTTTTCTTTGCCAATAATGATTAACGACACAAGAAAGCCTTCTTGAAGTCGTGCCATTGTCCTTTCTTCTGCTTGTCTGTGTGATCGTTGTTAGTAAATAAGATCCTAGTGTCTTGAAACTTGCTATATGAGTTCGTCTTGGTTCAAGGAAGTGCCCTATTGATTTAAGGTTAAACGACCAAAGGGTAGTCCATCTGCTTGTTTATGTGATAATTGTTAGTAAATAAGATCCTAGTGTCTTGAAACTTGCTATATGCGTTCGTCTTGGTTCATGGAAGTGCCTTAATTGATTTAGGGGTTAAACGACCAAAGGGCAGTCCGTCTGCTTGTCTATGTGATAATTGTTAGTAAATAAGATCCTAGTGACTTGTAACTTGGTACATTAGTTCGTCTTGGTTCAAGGAAGCACCCTATTTATTTAAGGGTTAAACGACCAAAGAGCAGTCCGTCTGCTTGTCTATGTGATAATTGTTAGTAAATAAGATCCTAGTGACTTGTAACTTGGTACATGAGTTCGTCTTGGTTTAAGGAAGCATCCTATTTATTTAAGGGTTAAACGACCAAAGGGCAGTCCGTCTGTTTTTCTGCTTGATAGATGTTGATAGAAAGATCCGGGACACTTGAAAATGGATAACAACTTCCTCTTTATCCAAGGAAGGGTTATATTGACTTTGAGGTAAAAAAAACGTCCATGAGCATTCCATCCCTCTGTGCATTAACTCTTTCGTTACTTTCCCTCAGCTCCTTCAATAGTACACTGTATAGGATGTATCAACACTTTTAATATTTAAATTGGACTGTGGAGTTTACAAAATATACAAAAAACTTATAGTAATTCTTTACGTTAAGAAGACATATATGTCTTCTGATCTTTAAATGAATTAGACATTGGTAATAACTAAAGTTTTTCAGTTAAGTAAACAATTAATAAGTAAGTAGATATATGTGAAAAAATTATTTTTCAAGACAACAGTGCTTTGAATGTTGGAATAAATTTAATCGTTGTGAATAAGGTCGTTTTGAAATTTTATAAGTAGGATAAAATACTACCTAGACGATTTTAATATTTAGAGGTGAAGAATTTTACTCTACAGATTCAGCCTGAACGCAAGCAAAAATTACGTTTGTCACAGTCGCGTCGCTAGGCTGAAATGATACTCCCGCGTGATGTAGGTCGACGTTAAGCCGCTTTGGTTCTGACGTGCTGAGAAAAATATCGCCCTACAGAGCTCAGTCCAGCTAACTGCCGACTTATTGTCTTTGATATCACCCAGTGTAAGACACAATTCGTTGTGATTTCGAACTTTAAAATCGAAATATTTAACATTTGTTTGCTTAATAAATAACGTTACATATACGTTTTCAACTACTTTTTTGTAATTACTTTGGAAAATGCAAAACTATTACATTACGTTTCATGTTTAATAAATTATTCATATTAACACGTGATTTAAAAAGTGTAAAGTTTATTTTACTGTTATAAAATGTTACGATTTAATGAAATTAAGTACTTACTCTATCAAAGGATTCGGTGTGGCACAAGTTTTAGTGAACAGATAGAAGACTAAGTACTATGTTAGCATTTCTATTCACGTAATTGTTGCTGAACAAGTATATCGTTACTCTAAACGGGATTCTATGTTGTCTGAGTAGTCGTTAAACATTTTCAAGCTTCCTGCAAAATATAACCCATAGAGGAGTATTGGTTTAGTAACAAAGTGAAACGCATGTTTAAATCCTTTGAAAATAACACTGTCACTTGTTACGTCCTTTCTGTTATTGTTTGAACAAACATAGGCTCTGTGGACAAAACTTTCACCTAACTGACTAAACTGAAACCCTCGTGTTTCAGTATTTTTTGGATTGTTTATTAAAACGCAGACAGGAATTTAAAACTCTCAAAAAGCTATCAATTTACTGTTGAAGTATAAAAAGAACTAATTTTCTAAAGTGACACACTCAGAACATGTACTATACAAAAGTAAATACCAATAAGCTTGGAATATTTAATCGTTTAAATTTTAAATTATAAATTGAAAGTATTAAAATTAATAGTAATTAACTCATAAAGGAGAAGATGTATGGTCCTCTTTAAATCATTAATTTCCTACTCTTATCATTAATATTTATTGTCTATCGTAGAAACATATTTATAGTCATCACAAAATAAACTTATATAACATTAAATAATTCAATATTTAGATCGAAACAGTGGATCAGAATTTTTTTACTTTCTTTGTATAACTTATAATGTCAGTTCATTTTTTTATCATATGGTATCTAAACATTAAAGTACTACAAATATTTTTATTAATTTCAAGTGCTGTAATGTGTTTTATATATATATATATATATATATATATATATATATATATATATAAAAGTATAACATGTATATAACTTATATTTTGTGTATAATTTATGTACAATATTTCTTTATTTTTAACTTAACTCTAAGGAATTTATATTGCACTAAAATCTTTATCCAAAAATGCAGGGGTTTGTTTTACCGAGCACTGAATGATTGAGGTTAATTTACAAAAAGTTTAAATATACAGCATTATTTGTTATTTTTATCTGCTGCATGGCTGGTTGTATATTTCTATATACGTATAGCGTTTTAGGTCATTACGTAGTAACACGTGAAAAATTCCTGAAATATAGTAGTTAATAAAGATATTTTTTACGTTTCACACAATCTACAGTGTAACTGTTTTAGGCGACTAATTGTTACTTTTCTCTCATTATAAAATGCAATGTGTTTTATCGTTTGGAATGTTTGATAACCTCACTCAATATTCATATTGAATGACTCGTAAATCACATCCATAATAAACATATCGTAATTATATATTAGATAAAAGACCTGTTTAATTTATCACATAAATTTCCTTCTAGAATATTCACTAGCTGCTTGTTATATACCTATGTTGTTTGTAGTATTTTTCTTCGTAACTGTAAGGATTTTTACAGTTACCGAATGTTATGACACTTGTACATAAACCATGTATATGTATTCTTTTATAATATAAAATCTTTTCCAATTCTTAATATTTTTGCAAAGCACATTTTGTTGTTTGCAGGTTACATAGATTGCTTTGGTATTAATTCATTAATTTTAAGTAGCACAAACTTTGTATACATTATTATTACTATAAATGATCATTTAATACTTGATCATTATTTCGAACTCATTTTGGTAAGTAATCCATTGTTCGCTAAGCTCTTGTGTTATGACAGTTTTTAATAGTTGACTAAAAGTGTTCTAAGTGCACCACAGGAAGAACGAGTGAAAATCTATTATTTGCTTAGTATTTCTGTATTTATACGACAAGTAGAGCAGTGTTTTGAGATATCGGGTATTCTATTTATAGCAAGGTCTGGTGTAGCATTTCGTATAACTGTGCACTCTCCATCCACCTGTATTTATGTTTGTTCAACATCAGTAAAAGTATTTCAAATAATTTGTTATCTGCCAATATAAAGGTGATCCCGATATAAAAAGACTTTTTCCTGATCAAAGAGGTTCTTACAAAGCGATATTTTAATGGTTCCGCCCCAAGCTTGATGCATCCTTTTATCTACCAAGCTCAACTGCTTCAAACTTGTCAGAGCCATCTCAGTTCGTAACTTATCGTTTAAAAACCTACTTCCAACTGTTAGCAAACCTATACTAATACTTTTATGTACTATGATTTTAATTTGAGTATTATACCTGTATATTTGCGTACCAAAATTATAGATGTGAAAGTAAAATGTCTTATTAAATCCAAGTAATAAGAAATATACTTCTACAGATTGTAAGAACTATATAAGTTATTTTATTTTCTACTCATAAAAGTTTTATTTTAGTATTCCTGAAATAACAGTAGCACATGACAATAAAGACTTTGGCATAGAATCCAGCTAACACATGATGTAAAAAGAGTTTGGGATCAGATCCGTCACTGTCTGGAGTTGGTAATTTGTTTTTCGCCGTTTGTACGAATAATTTGATTCATCCCATCGTCACACTATTTACTGACTAGTGCTAAACTTCACAGCACTATTTAATACTTATACGATTAATGCATCATTTCATTGTCGACACACTATTTACTGACTAGTGCTAAACTTCACAGCACTATTTAATACTTATACGATTAATGCATCATTTCATTGTCGACACACTATTTACTGACTAGTGCTAAACTTCACAGCACTATTTAATACTTATACGATTAATGCATCATTTCATTGTCGACACACTATTTACTGACTAGTGCTAAACTTCACAGCACTATTTAATACTTATACGATTAATGCATCATTTCATTGTCGACACACTATTTACTGACTAGTGCTAAACTTCACAGCACTATTTAATACTTATACGATTAATGCATCATTTCATTGTCGACACACTATTTACTGACTAGTGCTAAACTTCACAGCACTATTTAATACTTATACGATTAATGCATCATTTCATTGTCGACACACTATTTACTGACTAGTGCTAAACTTCACAGCACTATTTAATACTTATACGATTAATGCATCATTTCATTGTCGACACACTATTTACTGACTAGTGCTAAACTTCACAGCACTATTTAATACTTATACGATTAATGCATCATTTCATTGTCGACACACTATTTACTGACTAGTGCTAAACTTCACAGCACTATTTAATACTTATACGATTAATGCATCATTTCATTGTCGACACACGCCGCTGCGTTCATAATTTCATTTTCTTCCATAAAAAGAATAAAAGAGATTGCTATTTTAACCTGGCCTTTTAAAATTCTGCTATTTCTGGCATAGTGACTAGACTTCGTTCCTTTTCGAGTTTATTAAAAATCTGAGTGACATATTTATCTATACAAAAGTAAATATTAACGGACATCATTAAAAGAGCTGCCTGTATAGCCTGTATATACACGGGACTAGTAACCGTTAAGAAGTGTTTGTGGAAAATTGATTAGTCTCACGAAACAGAAATTATTCTAAAATAAAAAAGTTCTTCATCTCTCCAATAAAGTCCCTATATCTTTAACGACATCTAATAACCTACAAATATTTTTTGTGAGTTTATTCGTACAAAACGATTTTTATTAAAGGATCTTCAGTTAGTATATCTGGGTTGTGTTTTGTTTGTGCACGAGCAATTACATTAAACTTTTGCTATATACTAATATATTGTTCCTAAACTACACCCAACCCTGGAGAAGGAGGGGTTGCAATGGGGATCAACATAGTGTATATAAAGAGACTTTAGAAGGTTTACAATAATACGTGTGTGTATGTGGCGGGGGAGGTAGTTGAGGTTTTAAAATGGCATATTTAAACGAATTTTTTCAGTAAAAATACTCTTATCTTTTTGCATTATCTTAAAACCCTGAAGTTGCAAAAGCCGATAATGTCAAATTATTTGTAAATTTATTTATACATTCTATAGCATTTGTCGTTAAGGTCATTGTTTTTCCCTTGATGCATATATCTAAATTTTATTGAGCCTCACGCACGTATTTAAATACTTATAAAAACTGCAATAAAATTTTTAACCAAAGTTGTGATGACAAGCCGTTGATAAATATACAAAATCCAGTATACACTTTACAAGCAATATCGATTGAAGTTTTTACCTAATAAAACGTACTTTATGTACTAAATATTGTGCACTATTTAACCTATTATGTCGATGTCCCATAGGATGACATTTTAATAAGCTTTTAACTCTACCAATGTTATAGTAATAACAAAACAATATTTTTTGAAAATATATTTTACTGGTCCTTTGATAGAAATCGTGCTCCGCATTCTGAAAATTCGATTTCTCTAAAACCAGTATTTACTTACATTAAAGATATATTAACTGAATGTTTATAAACTTATATGTCTTATAGTACAAAACAAACGTCTTACTTTGTTTTTCGTACTTATTTATTACTTTATTAATTCATATTTGATTTCATAGTCTCCTTTATATGCTAAGTACTCACATTTAATAATATGTGAAATTTAGTGCAAATCCTACCGGAATATGTTTTTCATATTACCATTTTAAAAATATTCGTTATAATTACTCGTATATCTTTTGCAATGAGTTATAAGCCTATAACTGAAAGGTATAAACATCTAGTTCTGCTTGTGTAAATGATTTTATTAAAATGTGTGAACATTCTGTTTTCCACACGGTTCTACTGATTTCCTTCCACAGCTAAACAATCTAAATCGCTAAATCACATGTTTCGGATTAAACAGTAATAGAATTACAAGAATGTTACAGAATACTAGTGGGGATAATAAATATACATCTCCGACTAGTCGCAGGGCCAAGACAATCCAAAAGCCACACAATGTTTTATTCACAAGCAGAAACGAGGGATCGAGATTCCAATGTATCTTACGAGTGTTCACTGAGGTAGAGCTAACTTCTGTAGCAGGGTTTCTGTGTACATCAAGTATCAGAGTGCATCTAAATGGAATGTGTTTTTATTACATGAAATATGAAATAATCATCTGACTGTGTTTCCCTTGTAAAAGGGTTAGAGAAATTCTGTTGAAAATGTGTGACATTGATTATGTCAAAATTCGTTTTCTTATTTCGCATTGATTATTTACATGGCAAATCAAACTGATGAAAAGTTCCGAACATTTATGTAATGGCTGAGCGTCAGCGAAGCCTATCACTCAAGGGACTGGAAAAATTGCAATTTTGTCAGTACAATATCTCGAGAACGACCTACTCATAGACTTGAAACTTTGCATGATTGAATGAATAACTTACCGTTATACATTGGTGTTATAATCATGATAGCAACGACAAAAGAGTAAAATAAATAGATTTTACAAGAAACTGATTACAATCATATGAGATTTTATCATGTAACACTGTACCTCATGGGATTAAACTATTGTTTGAGATCGGACTGTAAAACTGTCGGAACATTCTATCGGGTATTTCACTACTCGGATGTGCCAGTGACATTATTAGAATGTAGCTTAGTGGAGTTAGTTAAAAACGTGTGACTATAAGTTTTGCAATAACCCTCAGCGAAGCCTGTTACGCAACTCGTAGTGTGGCGCACAAATATCAACAACAATTTAGGCAACAATTTAAAAATCTTGAATTAATATCACTTTCTTTTTCCCTCTGCATCTCGCCCATAGGGAGTTGCATAGAATTAATTAATCGTATTAATTAACCCCTCCAGTATTGAAACTGCATTTCATTTTCATTTCTGTGGATGTCAATTACAAATAACCAGTGTATTTCCGCAAACATTATAACAATGGTGACTACTAACACACACACACACACACACACACACACACACACACACACACACACACACACACACACACACACACACACACACACACACACACACACATATATGTATATATATATATAATTTTCATATCATCCATCGTTATATTTTTTGGTTAGAATTTACTTATAAAGAAAAATACTCCACACTGAATTCAACTAGTCATTGAATGAATCTAAGGGAAACCTAATAAGATACTAATAATAAATATTTACTGCAATATTTATTGTAAGTAAGGAATATATTTTTATTTAGAAAATAAAAACCACACTCAGATAGACAACAACATAGAGTATGGAAGCGGAAACCGATGTTTATCTAGATAGCTAAGGACTTTAATATGAATGTAAAAGTAATTCTAAAATAATACTAATCAGACATAAAATACCTAATATCTTAAGTTTTCATACGTGTTGTGATGATTCATACAGAGAAGAGATTGAAGAAATATACAGAACCTTCACGTACGAGGAAAGTTGAAGTGCTGCTGTGACACAGTACAAACAACTTGTGGAAGACAGCAATGTTTCTCAGTCATTTCACTCATTATTCTTTCTTATCATTCGCATGCAGTTGTGAACTCACCTGACTTTTATTTTATAAATAGGATTGTATTAACATTATGTTACAAATCTTATTGCGTTCAGATTTTTTACGGAAATCAGCGAGGCGTTCTAACTATATATAGTACATTATAATAACGTAAGCTTTTACGGTATCATAACTACAAATGTCCATTGTCTATATAAGAATACGTCGAGAGTTATACACTTTATATTGTTAAAAGTTTCTTTCAAATTTTTTTATAATCACTTGATGTTTATCGCTGTGAAATATTAAAGCCAATTGAGACAAAGAAATTATTCGTTGTCGAATTTCTCTTGCAACGCGTAGTCAAATTTTAGTAATAAGATTGGAAGGAGTTTTCTATAAACACATTATATATACAATGTATATGGTTTTAAATAAAATATTCTCTAATTGACTGTTTACCTTTTTACTATCCAAAGTGTTTTCTTACGCAAATCAGTCAGTAGATATAAAACATCAAATATAGTGGTTATTACTTTAAAAGGATACATGCTAAGCGCTTACTCTCAGTCTTAAATGACGCTGATGTTTTGACAACTCTTGCCACCATAGTGCAATGAAAAATTATTCCAATTTGTTATCAAAAAAGAACATTGATGCAAAAAATGTATATGTTAAATAATATTAACTAATCTGATCCATAAATCTAACATTGCTATTTTAGGCAGTGACACATCATATGTGTTTTCATTCTTGTGAGAAAATCTATCAATGATTACACTGATCTTACTATCAATACATCAAGGTAAAGAGCCTCTTAAAACCGGATAGATCGATCAGAATTTTCTGCAAAGCTGAGAGTTTGAAAGCTAGCTAAATTCAACTTAATTTATCTAAAACAAAAGAAAGTTGCTTTAAAAGAAGGAGACTCTTGTATAAATATCAGCCAATAAAGGAAAGTGTACTGCATTACTAAAGATAAACACTATCTCGATAGTAACTGGTTGATAAATATGTTTCAGATGCCGGTATGGTCACTCGCAACCGTTTAGCAGACTAAAATTGTTACTGCAAATTTCATTTATAACGAATTTGAATAAATTTATAAGATTAAATCTAGAATAATTCATAGTTATTTCATAAAATATTATAATAAATATGCAATTTTTTTGTATAAAGAAGCTTTAACAGTGATTTTTTTAATGATTTGTTGAGTTAAAATTTCTCTAATAAATAAAATGCTAACAGAGCTACTGCTAAAAAAGTAATGGATTATTTAGAACAACATAAATATATTTGTATTAGAAAATAAGTTTAAAATGTATCAATTTAGTTTTTATAATATACACGCAACGAAAATAGGTCAAATATCTCAGCCAAACCCTAACACCGAGGTACTCGTAAAAATTATTTTTTTTAATTATCTCTAACGTTATTAAACCTATCAAGAAACATAACAATTCGATTTTCCTTGAAAACATTTTTATATACATGTATATCTTTAAACATGCCATTATTTAGTTACTATAACTTATTCTGAGTGTTAAATTAAGTTTTGTTCTAATTAATCTTCATTTTAATTTATAATAATCATTGATGTTTGAGTCTACTAAATAGATGTAAGTAACAGGCCCTTACAGTAAAGTAGTGAATTATATCCTACGCACAAATTGATAGTACCATTAAAGGTAATAGATAAACTTGAGTTTTAAATATCACTGCACTGTGGATTATCTAATCCGCACAAGAAATGCGTTTCTTTGAGACCCACTCTTACCTATATCATTCAAATTGGGGTTAAACTAAACATTGCTTGTTAGAGATCGATTGTAGAGGAACAACAAAACTCGAATTATCAACTACTGAGCCACACAGATAAAGCATCACTGGAACAGTTAGATGATACAGTAGCATCAGGGCGTTAGTAATAAGGAGAAGTACAGTGTAGCAGGCTGTGACATACCAGAACTACACAGCTAATATCCGTGAATTATTGAATATTAAATTAGCAGCTAGCCACAACCTCTCACGCGATTTCGTAAGTTTCCAAGTATATGAGCACTTCTGTTGGAAAATACGAGTATAAAGAAATGTGAGTATTTATAGCCATTTTATTTTACTCGAGTCTTGATAGTTTTTATTCCACGGTTCATTTTGCCTTGATTCCTGAACAAGAAAATATGTATCACGAATCAGATAAGCTTACTTCTTTCAATTAATACAACTAAGATGGGTTTTATAATTTATAGTAAATGTTCGATAGTAACTTTGTCTTGTTTATCCTATACTTAATATTTTCTGAAAAGGTAAATTTAAAAGCACATTAACAATTAGATTATTTACGTGTTTACTATCTTATAAAGTAAAAATATTTACAAAGAAATAAATATATATATATAAATATTTATTTGTAATATTTTTGAAAATGTAGAGGTGTTTTACGACATTTACTACGGTAGATGAGTAGGTGTACCTACCTAATTTCATATCTAAAAACGGCTTGAAACTAATGAGTGCTTCTTAAAGAATTTACAGACTATAAGTAAAAATATTAAATTGTAGTAAAATTAATTAAAACATAATAGTGCTCATAAAATAGTGTTAACACAGAACAATTTTCTTATAATTCACATGCTCTTTCAAGTAAAATTTAACAACATTAGAGACCAATTTGGTATTTTGATAACTTAAAGACGAGTAAGACGTAGTCCGGAGGGACTTTCGAAATAAGAAAAAACCTATATTCGTATCAAGGATAGTGAGAATGTCCATGTACAATTTTATACAATCGTTTTAAGAGCAAAACAAACAAACAAAGGCACTTTCATATTTATAATATTACTACCATAATTTTTGCCAACTGCTTTACAGGGATTCTCAGAGTCAAGTTCTGATTATCTTATGTCTTTGGACAATTTCTAAGGTACATTTCTAAGCAAATTAAAGATTACGTACTTAATTACTGAAATCTAAAAAGGCGTAAATACTATTGGTTACTCTTAGAGAATTTACATACTATACTGTACATATATAAAATTACAAAGAGTTAAATAATTAAATATTTTATTGCTCTGTAATAAACCAGTAATAACACAAAACATTTGATTTCATTTAATAGGATCTTTCAATTATGACCACAAATTTAAAGACCAAGATGAGATTTCTCACTGCTATAAAGACCAGTAAGGTGTAGCCCGGCTTTATTCAAAATTTCAAATATTCCGACCGCTTTAAAGATACTGTATGGACAGACAGACAAAAATAAAAAATCTAGTCCCTTCGCTAAGGCTCAGCCAAATATGGAATAGTATGCGACACATTAAAAAAATGGTCAAAAAAATGAAACATTTTACAATTTAATTTTTGTGATTGCATAATTATATCCTTAAAGAGTTATTATTTATCCTTGATTTTAAATGTATCGGTTCCACTATTTTTATTTAAAAAGTCTTTAGAAAAATCTGGATTACATGGAACAAACGCTAAATTTCTTAAAAATAGCATAAATAGATGAGAATTTGAAATCACAACGCTCACCCATAATTAATCTGTCAGAATCTAACACAGGAATTAGGCGGTGTGTTATGATTGCCAAACAGCAAAATATAAATTCAATGTTCTTAAAAACTATAGCTGGAAAATAACTTCACAAATCAATACACTGTGTGATGCGTTTAGTTGTGTTGAATATACTTTAGTTTCTAATTTATATTCATTTTCTATTGGCTTTATATTTATAAAGCATTATTTATAGTTCAGAACAATTCGCATTCATTATTACCTACTGTTTGTCATAATTATTAATTAAACCTCCTTCTTTCTCTCTTAGTTTATAAGTTTCTATAATCTGAGGTTAATTCAGGAATAAATCGTTAGTAATTACTATTTAACTACCGGATTCCGATCTAGCGATATAAAATATATCGATATAACGGAAAAATGTCTATGGTTCAGTACACTTTATTATGTGCCTCAACGGTAAGAATATGTAAAACTTATATACTTATAAAACTTAGAATAATAAAACAGGAAGTTGTCAATAATATGTAATGTCTCCTATTTAAGCATATTGTGGTAAAACAAATATAGATTGAATCGGTTTTCTTAACAATCTGTGAATATGAATATTTGTTTTACTCCATATTGTTATCAATATACGCTTTTTCCTAAACGCATCAGCGGTTTCTTTAGAGATTTCGGTATCCCACAATACACACCAAAAACTAAATATTTAGCAGGATTTTAGTAAAAAAACCAATATAGTGAAGGGTTTTGGTCATTTTTTTAACTTGTGGGGCGACGCATTAATCCTTTTAGTGCCAAAGGGATTTTTTGTAGTGTACCGAATAATGGCTGGCTATTATGCAGTAGGCATATCACAGATGACTATAAAAAATGATAAGATGCAAAATAAAGAACGATCGTCGTTTATTTTCGCGAAAATATTTATGATTGTTATATGGGTCGCCGGCAGCCTTCCTAAATATGTCGACGATCACTATATCGATCGTATCGGTTATATGAGTAACTGAAAATTTCAAGTTCAGCTATTTCTTTCCTTAAAGTCTAAATTACATAATAACATGAAATCACCAAAAACCATTTGAACCTTACATAAGATCAGGATTTGTTACTTCTGGTGTCGTCTGTCATTACTTTAATATTAAGCACATACATTGTTTTAAAACGGTTCCCAAAAACACAATTTACTTATTCTACAGTAAAAACTTTGCTTGTTACATATTTTAATTTATTCATCTATGCAGTTATAAAACAATTCCCTAATGGGAAACAACATTGTTGTTACGTAACATTTGAATTTGTTTTGATAAAAATGTACGATTAAAGAGAGCTTTTATTAATTTACGTTACTTTTCCTTAGAGTCAAATAAAAAATTGTAAATATTTTAATGTTTTATGCAAATAAATATGTATGATTTAATTGTATTGATTTCGTAAGTAAATTATAGAATATTTTTACGACATCAACGTAAAGCTCTTATTTAGGTTCCTCTGTAATGACAGATTCCATTCAATTCTTATATACGTATTGAAAACTTGATTTACATACCATTGATTAAAACTGCTGAGTTATAAAATGTAAGATCTAAACCTATTAGGAGCATGCACGTTCTATCTTCGGGTGGTTTTGGCGGCCAGGATTAATTGGGTCGCGTGGAGGTGACGTAGACGATTCGGAAGAGATGACTCTTTCACGTTTAGCGAACTGTACGACTTTAATTTCTTTATAAGTTGTACTAACTTGCAGTAACAATATGAAAGTGTCCATTTAGTTTATTATCGTTCATCATTCATTAAACTTTTTTAACTAACTGGTTAATAGCAAAGATTGTAAAGAAAATATTTTTATAATATTTATTTTCATAATATTCAAATAATTCTGCTGTCATTAACAGTTTAGCTCAAACATTTTACATAATTATTTAAAGTTTAATTTAAACTGTGCTTGGAAAAAATCATAAAATCACGTTAGAAATGAATGGAAATGAACAGTGTGAAACCGAAAAGGAAATCTAGTGTACTTTAATCTTAAAGAATATATATTTCCCTAGATTCATAATGAAGAGAGTCATTTGACTTGTATTCAAGAAATTCTAAATATAGTATATAGATTTAAATTTAAATCTATATAACATGTATTATTATATATTATCATGTATCTATGAATATCTGAAATAACATTTTAGTCCATTATTTGATTCATTTATTTATTATATCTTTCAGTGTAATTTACCGTTAATTAACAGGCTTATAGATTTTTATAAACGTGAGGTATGTAGTCTTCAATGATTAACCTGGAATCTGTTGTAACTATGACAGACAGTTTATTGTAACGTGTGGTAATCGTACAAAGACAATACTTGAGCTAAAAACGTAACCTGTTAATTTTAGCCCATAGTTAATACTACCCTATATTATTATGATATAAAGGTTCAGTAAATAAACAAGTAGCATTTTTAAATGGGAACGTGTCACTGTATTTGTAGAAGATATATTTTATATTTGTGACAACATTTATTTTAAAACTTAACTCACCCAAATTATTTTATGCTTTTCTAACGATTTATTTATGTCTATCATAGAATTTTCAAAAACCATAATACGAGTACATTTGGAAATCAAAGACCTATTTAAGTACTAAATTCGAAACAAATAAGATGGTGTGATGGAGATTATTATCTTGTTTATTTGTGTACCCACTTAGTGGCTCAATATACTGAAATTGTGTTTCATCCCTTCTCAAAGCAGTTTTAATATCTATTGAAATAAATTGTCGTAATTTTGCACTTTAGGGGAACACATCAATTCGGTACAATAAACAGATAACATGCGTAATGTTACTAACGTAATACTATTTATTTAAGCTAAATAATCAATTCAAAATCTTAAAAACTCCTTCCAAATTAGTCTGAAAAAAGGAAAATTTCACATGTGATAGTTATCTTCAAATGTTAAAGTGAAGATGCATTATTAATGTGTATGTTTAATTTATAAAGAAATGATAGTATGATGACTCTCGAGGTTGGCTTTATCCATACTTGTAGCAAGTCCAAATACTAAGAAAATCAGGCTGTAACCCGAAAAGACAAGCTATCTGATAACCTTACGAAAAAACGTAAGAACAACATTACGCTTAATTATCTGAGATATTTCATATATAGTACTTCTTTCACTCTACACTTAATAACAATTTAGATTTAGTCTAACGATTGCATTATAAATAATTGCTTTCACTGTCAATAAACTTCGAGTGAAATCGAAAAATGTTTAAGAATGTAAGTGTATAATTACCTAATAAATCTAAAAAGTTTCAATTTGTGTATACATTTGAAACTAGTGCAGCACAAATGTAAATTTTTACTATCATGAAACGTTTTATTGGTTAAGATGGCTGTCAAACTGGCGGAAGCTATTTTCTTATGAGATCAATTATTAGACTTTGATGCAAACAATGTTTCTGTACCAGGTTTAGTCTCGAGTTATTTAAATTGATGGCAATTATTATGTTCATAAGCTCGAGTTACACAACATTAATTTTTGTTTATGGTATTGTTAGGGTTCTGATGATATTATGATTAGTGACATTGCAAAGTATTTACAGGAATTTTCGTCATAATTGTAATAGGCATATTTCTAAGAAATTTACATAAGATTGAAATGACGAATCACAGTCAATATATCTTTACCTGACACAAATATAACTATAAATTAGGACTTTTACACATAGTTTTAATTATGACCGCTAAGAAAACTGTGACCTGTTAAAGTTGTATTGTTTGAATTTTACATTTTGTTACCCTCCCGTTCCGACACATACCGGAATTAGAGAGTAAAAAGATCAGTTTGTTGCATATAACGATTTCACGAAAAGCAAGATTATCTCCTGCTTGTGAAGTGAATATTTGATTCTTTTATGCTCCAGTACTGGTCAAATTACGGTTTACGAAAATTTATCAGTTTTAAATAATGGTATTTTACAAAAATACCTGTGAAGACACCGACATATAAAAAGAGCTTGTATAATTAATATTTTCATATGACAGAAACCGGTGATCTATTTCTGTATGACGTCTTGGAATTGCTTAACTATATAGCATGTTTTAAAATTATCAAATAGTAAATAAACACAGCCCATTATAACGTTACTAAGAATTGTAATTTTTCTTGTAAGAATCTCCATTAAAAGTATCTGTAATTTATATCATAATGTTACAAAAAAGTAGCCTTCTTAAAATTCTTATAATTATTCTTGTATGACTGTTTAATTTAAACAATACATCTATCCAACAACTTTCTAAATACAGTTTTTAGTAACAATATATCTGTTTAGTCGAACATATGCATAACTTTTCTAAGCTTTAGTAACATTATAATATTCACTAAGAATCATTTCATTTTGTATTAATAAATGATTACTAGGTAATAATGAAAAGGTAAATTTAAAAGCACATTAACAATTAGATTATTTACGTGTTTACTATCTTATAAAGTAAAAATATTTACAAAGAAATAAATATATAAATATTTATTTGTAATATTTTTGAAAATGTAGAGGTGTTTTACGACATTTACTACGGTAGATGAGTAGGTGTACCTACCTAATTTCATATCTAAAAACGGCTTGAAACTAATGAGTGCTTCTTAAAGAATTTACAGACTATAAGTAAAAATATTAAATTGTAGTAAAATTAATTAAAACATAATAGTGCTCATAAAATAGTGTTAACACAGAACAATTTTCTTATAATTCACATGCTCTTTCAAGTAAAATTTAACAACATTAGAGACCAATTTGGTATTTTGATAACTTAAAGACGAGTAAGACGTAGTCCGGAGGGACTTTAGAAATAAGAAAAAACCTATATTCGTATCAAGGATAGTGAGAATGTCCATGTACAATTTTATACAATCGTTTTAAGAGCAAAACAAACAAACAAAGGCACTTTCACTTTTATAATATTACTACCATAATTTTTGCCAACTGCTTTACAGGGATTCTCAGAGTCAAGTTCTGATTATCTTATGTCTTTGGACAATTTCTAAGGTACATTTCTAAGCAAATTAAAGATTACGTACTTAATTACTGAAATCTAAAAAGGCGTAAATACTATTGGTTACTCTTAGAGAATTTACATACTATACTGTACATATATAAAATTACAAAGAGTTAAATAATTAAATATTTTATTGCTCTGTAATAAACCAGTAATAACACAAAACATTTGATTTCATTTAATAGGATCTTTCAATTATGACCACAAATTTAAAGACCAAGATGAGATTTCTCACTGCTATAAAGACCAGTAAGGCGTAGCCCGGCTTTATTCAAAATTTCAAATATTCCGACCGCTTTAAAGATACTGTATGGACAGACAGACAAAAATAAAAAATCTAGTCCCTTCGCTAAGGCTCAGCCAAATATGGAATAGTATGCGACACATTAATAAATGGTCAAAAAAATGAAACATTTTACAATTTAGTTTTTGTGATTGCATAATTATTCTTAAAGAGTTATTATTTATCCTTGATTTTAAATGTATCGGTTCCACTATTTTTATTTAAAAAGTCTTTAGAAAAATCTGGATTACATGGAACAAACGCTAAATTTCTTAAAAATAGCATAAATAGATGAGAATTTGAAATCACAACGCTCACCCATAATTAATCTGTCAGAATCTAACACAGGAATTAGGCGGTGTGTTATGATTGCCAAACAGCAAAATATAAATTCAATGTTCTTAAAAACTATAGCTGGAAAATAACTTCACAAATCAATACACTGTGTGATGCGTTTAGTTGTGTTGAATATACTTTAGTTTCTAATTTATATTCATTTTCTATTGGCTTTATATTTATAAAGCATTATTTATAGTTCAGAACAATTCGCATTCATTATTACCTACTGTTTGTCATAATTATTAATTAAACCTCCTTCTTTCTCTCTTAGTTTATAAGTTTCTATAATCTGAGGTTAATTCAGGAATAAATCGTTAGTAATTACTATTTAACTACCGGATTCCGATCTAGCGATATAAAATATATCGATATAACGGAAAAATGTCTATGGTTCAGTACACTTTATTATGTGCCTCAACGGTAAGAATATGTAAAACTTATATACTTATAAAACTTAGAATAATAAAACAGGAAGTTGTCAATAATATGTAATATCTCCTATTTAAGCATATTGTGGTAAAACAAATATAGATTGAATCGGTTTTCTTAACAATCTGTGAATATGAATATTTGTTTTACTCCATATTGTTATCAATATACGCTTTTTCCTAAACGCATCAGCGGTTTCTTTAGAGATTTCGGTATCCCACAATACACACCAAAAACTAAATATTTAGCAGGATTTTAGTAAAAAAACCAATATAGTGAAGGGTTTTGGTCATTTTTTTAACTTGTGGGGCGACGCATTAATCCTTTTAGTGCCTAAGGGATTTTTTGTAGTGTACCGAATAATGGCTGGCTATTATGCAGTAGGCATATCACAGATGACTATAAAAAATGATAAGATGCAAAATAAAGAACGATCGTCGTTTATTTTCGCGAAAATATTTATGATTGTTATATGGGTCGCCGGCAGCCTTCCTAAATATGTCGACGATCACTATATCGATCGTATCGGTTATATGAGTAACTGAAAATTTCAAGTTCAGCTATTTATTTCCTTAAAGTCTAAATTAAATAATAACATGAAATCACCAAAAACCATTTGAACCTTACATAAGATCAGGATTTGTTACTTCTGGTGTCGTCTGTCATTACTTTAATATTAAGCACATACATTGTTTTAAAACGGTTCCCAAAAACACAATTTACTTATTCTACAGTAAAAACTTTGCTTGTTACATATTTTAATTTATTCATCTATGCAGTTATAAAACAATTCCCTAATGGGAAACAACATTGTTGTTACGTAACATTTGAATTTGCTTTGATAAAAATGTACGATTAAAGAGAGCTTTTATTAATTTACGTTACTTTTCCTTAGAGTCAAATAAAAAATTGTAAATATTTTAATGTTTTATGCAAATAAATATGTATGATTTAATTGTATTGATTTCGTAAGTAAATTATAGAATATTTTTACGACATCAACGTAAAGCTCTTATTTAGGTTCCTCTGTAATGACAGATTCCATTCAATTCTAATATACGTATTGAAAACTTGATTTACATACCATTGATTAAAACTGCTGAGTTAGAAAAGATTTAAACCTATTAGGAGCATGCACGTTCTATCTTCGGGTGGTTTTGGCGGCCAGGATTAATTGGGTCGCGTGGAGGTGACGTAGACGATTCGGAAGAGATGACTCTTTCACGTTTAGCGAACTGTACGACTTTAATTTCTTTATAAGTTGTACTAACTTGCAGTAACAATATGAAAGTGTCCATTTAGTTTATTATCGTTCATCATTCATTAAACTTTTTTAACTAACTGGTTAATAGCAAAGATTGTAAAGAAAATATTTTTATAATATTTATTTTCATAATATTCAAATAATTCTGCTGTCATTAACAGTTTAGCTCAAACATTTTACATAATTATTTAAAGTTTAATTTAAACTGTGCTTGGAAAAAATCATAAAATCACGTTAGAAATGAATGGAAATGAACAGTGTGAAACCGAAAAGGAAATCTAGTGTACTTTAATCTTAAAGAATATATATTTCCCTAGATTCATAATGAAGAGAGTCATTTGACTTGTATTCAAGAAATTCTAAATATAGTATATAGATTTAAATTTAAATCTATATAACATGTATTATTATATATTATCATGTATCTATGAATATCTGAAATAACATTTTAGTCCATTATTTGATTAATTTATTTATTATATCTTTCAGTGTAATTTACCGTTAATTAACAGGCTTATAGATTTTTATAAACGTGAGGTATGTAGTCTTCAATGATTAACCTGGAATCTGTTGTAACTATGACAGACAGTTTATTGTAACGTGTGGTAATCGTACAAAGACAATACTTGAGCTAAAAACGTAACCTGTTAATTTTAGCCCATAGTTAATACTACCCTATATTATTATGATATAAAGGTTCAGTAAATAAACAAGTAGCATTTTTAAATGGGAACGTGTCACTGTATTTGTAGAAGATATATTTTATATTTGTGACAACATTTATTTTAAAACTTAACTCACCCAAATTATTTTATGCTTTTCTAACGATTTATTTATGTCTATCATAGAATTTTCAAAAACCATAATACGAGTACATTTGGAAATCAAAGACCTATTTAAGTACTAAATTCGAAACAAATAAGATGGTGTGATGGAGATTATTATCTTGTTTATTTGTGTACCCACTTAGTGGCTCAATATACTGAAATTGTGTTTCATCCCTTCTCAAAGCAGTTTTAATATCTATTGAAATAAATTGTCGTAATTTTGCACTTTAGGGTAACACATCAATTCGGTACAATAAACAGATAACATGCGTAATGTTACTAACGTAATACTATTTATTTAAGCTAAATAATCAATTCAAAATCTTAAAAACTCCTTCCAAATTAGTCTGAAAAAAGGAAAATTTCACATGTGATAGTTATCTTCAAATGTTAAAGTGAAGATGCATTATTAATGTGTATGTTTAATTTATAAAGAAATGATAGTATGATGACTCTCGAGGTTGGCTTTATCCATACTTGTAGCAAGTCCAAATACTAAGAAAATCAGGCTGTAACCCGAAAAGACAAGCTATCTGATAACCTTACGAAAAAACGTAAGAACAACATTACGCTTAATTATCTGAGAAATTTCATATATAGTACTTCTTTCGCTCTACACTTAATAACAATTTAGATTTAGTCTAACGATTGCATTATAAATAATTGCTTTCACTGTCAATAAACTTCGAGTGAAATCGAAAAATGTTTAAGAATGTAAGTGTATAATTACCTAATAAATCTAAAAAGTTTCAATTTGTGTATACATTTGAAACTAGTGCAGCACAAATGTAAATTTTTACTATCATGAAACGTTTTATTGGTTAAGATGGCTGTCAAACTGGCGGAAGCTATTTTCTTATGAGATCAATTATTAGACTTTGATGCAAACAATGTTTCTGTACCAGGTTTAGTCTCGAGTTATTTAAATTGATGGCAATTATTATGTTCATAAGCTCGAGTTACACAACATTAATTTTTGTTTATGGTATTGTTAGGGTTCTGATGATATTATGATTAGTGACATTGCAAAGTATTTACAGGAATTTTCGTCATAATTGTAATAGGCATATTTCTAAGAAATTTACATAAGATTGAAATGACGAATCACAGTCAATATATCTTTACCTGACACAAATATAACTATAAATTAGGACTTTTACACATAGTTTTAATTATGACCGCTAAGAAAACTGTGACCTGTTAAAGTTGTATTGTTTGAATTTTACATTTTGTTACCCTCCCGTTCCGACACATACCGGAATTAGAGAGTAAAAAGATCAGTTTGTTGCATATAACGATTTCACGAAAAGCAAGATTATCTCCTGCTTGTGAAGTGAATATTTGATTCTTTTATGCTCCAGTACTGGTCAAATTACGGTTTACGAAAATTTATCAGTTTTAAATAATGGTATTTTACAAAAATACCTGTGAAGACACCGACATATAAAAAGAGCTTGTATAATTAATATTTTCATATGACAGAAACCGGTGATCTATTTCTGTATGACGTCTTGGAATTGCTTAACTATATAGCATGTTTTAAAATTATCAAATAGTAAATAAACACAGCCCATTATAACGTTACTAAGAATTGTAATTTTTCTTGTAAGAATCTCCATTAAAAGTATCTGTAATTTATATCATAATGTTACAAAAAAGTAGCCTTCTTAAAATTCTTATAATTATTCTTGTATGACTGTTTAATTTAAACAATACATCTATCCAACAACTTTCTAAATACAGTTTTTAGTAACAATATATCTGTTTAGTCGAACATATGCATAACTTTTCTAAGCTTTAGTAACATTATAATATTCACTAAGAATCATTTCATTTTGTATTAATAAATGATTACTACATATACTGACATGTGCTAAATTTACCATAATGGCAAGGAAGCTTTTATTACATTCAAACTATAAGTAATTTATAAAACCCCAAATGAAAAGGTCAGGCCAAAGCATACGATCTATTGAAGCAGGTACTCCACCAGAGAAACAACGATAAATCCAACACCTGTCCTAGTCCCAGTGCAAAAACCAGACAGTGCGTGATTTATTTCAGAAAAGGAAGAATATCTGTGTTATAAAGGACGTGCTTTTTCAGTTTTCCTGGCAAACTAGAGCGGTGATACTTCATCTACCAAAGAGTTGCCAATAATTTAGTAACTGCTATTAAGACTAAGTTTCAATAAAATTTAAATTATGAACATCTGTCGTAAATATATAAACTGTATATTCAAGGTTATTTTAATACATTTTTTAAGTGATTACAGTAACAAATACGATCTTATTTTGAAACTTAATTCTACATGTGTAAATTACGACATCATGGTTTCTTTAAACATGTTTTAACTTACACTTTAAGACATAATTGAATTTAATACTTCATAGTACATTCTGATACATGAAATTTTAAATCTATTGATGCCTGGGACGTTTATTAAAAGTTATTTTAGGAGGTTCACCTATGTAATAAATAAGTGACATAGTTACACCTTACAAATCCGTACATCTTGTTCCGGTAAAGGTTACAGGTGTCATAGATAACTAACAAATACCGTTTGCCTTGAAAATTCTTTATATCTTTATTTTTTTTATTTGTAAATGTCTTTGACCTCGATTAATCATTTATCGTAAAAAGTATACAATAAGTAAACTTAAATTGACTTCAACAAAATAAAATTTAAGTAGGCCAAACAAATGGCAATTCTTGTTTCATTTCTTTATTGTCATCTCAAATACTGATGGTCTAAAGGCGTACATAAAACATTTAAATATAACCATGCTAACGATGAATTAATTAATTAATGGGAGTGCCGATGGCCGAGCGGTCCAAGTCGTTGGACTTTGGGTCTGAGTTAGAGATAGCGCAGGTTCAAATCCTGTCTGTGACCTTTGCACTTTTTATCAGTACAATCAACCTCGTACTGTATCGACTCTCCCCTTTATTCTGTTTGATAAGATCCTCGCCCAGGCCAGTGGTCCATGAGGAGGACAGTAAGGCTTAAAAGGGAATCGACCTCTACTTTAAAAAAAATTACTTACAAAAATTGTGATATATGTGACAACATATTTTTTGGAGTTTATAACTCAAATTGGAACTCTCAAATTTATTGAATTGCAAATAATACATGCAATAAGTTTGGATACTCTGGTATTATTGTACTACTAATTTTATTATAACCGGATTAAAAACAATTTCATAAATCAAAAATAATTCGTGAGAAATTTGACCGATGTTGAGGTGCTACCTATTACAACTTCGGTAAAACTTGTATGTTATCTTCTTTTTATATTTTTGTTATTAAATACCTAACTTTTTGTCTTAACATTAAAAATCTCTTTATCAAATGTTCTATCATTTCCTTATTACACATTACAAACTAAAACAGTCTTTATTCTTGAGTAGGCTATAATAATTTTCAAATAAATCTAAATTGTTTTGAAACCCCCCTCGTCATTACTTTTACCACTTTGTCTTTTCTTCCAATTCGATCATCTTTAATTGATATTACAATCTATTAAGATACAAGATACGATAAAAACGAACCAATACATAGTTTTAACTGCACGTTCCCTTGCACATGTTCCGTACAAATTGACAACTTTATTGATTACTCCGCATTGGAGTTTGTAACCTTTATCCATCAGTTGAGGCGTAAATCTAATTCTTTGATAAACATAACCAACAATGAGATATCTCCTATGGCTCTCTTGAACAATGTGACAAATTTTCTAACATGCACACTATTATTTTCAGATTTCATTGAGGTTTTATGTGTGTATTGTTCACCAGAGAGGCTATAAGTTTATATATATATATATCAAATGAAATGTATGGGACAACATAAAAATTGTAATATATATATATATATATATATATATATATATATATATATATATATATATATACATTAAATTGTATGAATGGCAATAGCCTTATTTAATTTCAATAAACATTGAATCACAAAAAGTACTTGCTCCGCCGGGAGTCGAACCCGGATCTCTCACTTGCCGGGTGAATGTGCTACCATTACACCACAGAGCGCTTACTTTTTACGATTCAATTATTTTGTATTTGGCCGTTTCTGTCACATATGCGTTTAAATAAGCAAACTAACATATGATCGGAAGACCAAATACCTGTCAAACTCTGACAACCAAATACTGACTCCCAAATATATATTACAAAGTTGAATTTAACTTTCTAGTATCAATTACCTATATATATAATTATACGCTTTCAATAAATTAAAAACAAATTGAACTGAATTATTGTATTTTCTCCTAAAGAAAGAGAAAGAGGCACCATATTAAAGTGGCCATTTTTACAAGATCAAGATAATAATGTGTCATATAAAATAGAATATAAATTTATGTGGGGAAATATTAAACCACACATGTGACAACTCGCGAGACACTTTAAGATCACAGTCGGTGCGCAACTAACAGGATTCGCAAGGGAAAATAAAATGTCAGGCTGTCAGGCGACACTCCACACCACTATACAACGTGTTTAAAACGGTAGTTAGATTGTCAGTCTCACATTGTTATGTTTACTGTAGAAGGTTGAGTTATATGTCCAATCCTTTTACTGAAAATAGTACAGTTTTTATTTCAACAAATAATTTCAGTTAATACATGCTCCATCCATGTATAATATTGTAAAACATTTTTCCATTGATCATTATAAATATAAATGGGGTTTTATACTTTAGTAGTTTAGAAATAAAGGTTTCACCGTTGTTGAGAAGAATATTTAAATTTAAAATATGTTAGGTGGGCCAGCTAGGTGCATGCTCCCCTAGAATCATAATTTTGAAACATAACCATGTCTATAACGATAGGTTGTATTAGTATAATGATATAACGGTACTGTTTCCTCCTTCTTCGGTAATGATACTAGTTAGCTCGTGAAAAGTGCATTCCAGACATATCTTAGAACAATGAAGAAGTACGCTACGTGAAGACGTATAGAGAAGAGGAGGTAGGCCAGACTGAGCCAATCGCTGGTGTTAACGTCACACTACACCCAGCTTTATTGTGGCCATACCTATAATGGACTTACAACATACTTGTCATTTCTCCCAAAAATATTAGTTTCAGTCCACTTTTGGATACGTGAATACACTAGTGTATTCTTTTTTTATTACATGTTTTGTTGTCGTGTTTTACTATTGACATTGTTTGGGTAAGGTTTATATTTAGAGAGAAATAATATGTTTCTGGTGAGAATCCGAAGTTTTGACTTGACTTATAACTTAGCATTCTACAACATGATGGTCAATTTACTAGGCCTACCTTGAGTTCTGTTTCAATAGAGTAAAACTATTTATTAAATATAAATTTAATTCATTTTAAATTCTCTCTTCTTCAGGACTTATTTTCAGCTTTTTATTTCTTTTTATACAAACGTCATGGATACCATTATACACGGAACCCGATGAACTATAGCAGGGTGTAACAAAACACAGTCATGCGTAAAAAACACATCTAAGTGAAGTTAAATCTGATTTCACTTTTGCTAAATGTGCCGATTAGAGGAACATTTCGATTGATAGGTGCAAAATAAAAGATCCCTTCAATCCGAGTTCATCTCATGTATGCTCAACGCACTTTTTGGAGTCTAATTGTATTCAAAATTAAAAGGTAGAATATTTAGAATAACGATAAAATCTGTTAAAACTTAACGATCAACTCTCAATAAATTCGACCGCTTTTTGGGTGAATGTTCGCTTAGTAAGAGGTATGAGAAACAAGAAAAGAAACTACAAAGAGCAATAGTTAAGAACTGAACTAAATATTTTATTGAATACCTTCGAAGTAACATACAATATAAAATCAAACATTTGGAAAAGAAAACAAAAAGCCATGAAGAGAAAAACAAAAGTATACAACGGAACTGGAATCATCGTTAAAGGGATATTTTCTTTAAGTTTGGAGTAAAGAATAAAAACTAAACTAAAGCATTTACAATAAGTTACCTAATTTAGCGGTGTTATGTTTACCTAAGAAATGAAATTAAAACACTTTTCATTTCACTCTGCACTGTCTACTAAAATCTAGGCTTCCAAAGTTCAATCTAAAACTGGTATCCTTGATGGGTTACTATTAATACGTAACTTCAAGGCTAACATGGAATTTTAAAATGCTGTTGGAATGAGACAAGACCAAACAAAAATCTTCAAAATAAATTCAAACACTTTCCTCCTCCAGCGTAGATATATTTGTATAAAGATGAATCGCAATAATGATTACATTTTATAACAAGCTGGAAGTTGAAAGAAGCAAAATTATGAAAATAAACAAAATTAATAAATTTACAAACTAGAAAGAAGATTATCAATTTAGCTTGTAGTCAGAGTGCAAAGGTATACCAAATCCCACGCTTTAGAGCTGAAGCCACATTAAGCCATTCTTTCGATTTTTACACGAAAACCCCTTTTGTTTTGAGAGAAACTTTGTATCTGAGAGTATAAAAAGAATATGACACGTATAAGTTTACGATAGAATTGGCTTATAACATTCTCGAGATTTTCTCCGGACAGGCAGGAAATCAGACATAATAATAGTTTTCATCACAAGGGACAAAAATCGTTAATTTTGTGCTTAACCATATTTTATGAAAAAGGCAAAGTTGAAGATGGAAATATGATTAAGCAACTTAAATTGACAATTTTTATTTAATTTTCATTACATAACAATTCAAGACAGTATCACCCTTAAGTTTACATATAAAATACAGCAGAACCTTTACTTCTACGGGAACAATAAAAGATATTTAGGTTAGCGCACTGAAAAAACGTGTGCGCCTGTTTATTTTGTAGATTTCAGTTTTAAGGTAATGAAAATAAATCACTTTATGGCCTATAATAGAAAACTGTCTTAAAATATTAAAAAAAAGTTTGCAGCACTCAGGCAGACCCAACAGAACATCCTCCGTCTACTGAGGCTACAATGACGATTAGCAAAATCCAGTAGCCATGCACCTTTTCGAAATGAAATTTTATGGAAATTTGGTCCATAGAAGACAAAGTAAAGCTCAGTAAAATTTTCACGCCCATAAACAAACGGCAGGTATCCTAAGTATAACAGTACATGGACAATTAAATTGCATAGGGTAATTCGTTATTAAAATATATACTGGTAAACAGACGCACAAGCAGATAGACAGGATATAAATTTTGTCAGAATCCTTAATAACAGGTAAGCGACATATACAACATTTAAAGTTTATAACTTAGTTCATTTTAGAGATATCACTTTTAGTTGTAAGGTTTGATTACGCTCAGCCAAATACCATGATGTGAGTGAAACTTGATTTTTCTCAAACATAAACTAAGCTTCATAAACAAATTCAATCCTATACATCAGTTCATTGTCGAGATATTGTGAAGGTAGACAGGCAGACAAATATAAAACAACAGACAGACAGAAATAAAATATTTCCAGCTTCTGAAGTGATAGTCTTTGGTAGTGCCCAGGTAATAAAATAACTAACACCCAGGAATACGAGTAACCCTTTATATTTATCAACATTTCGCTGATTCAGGACAGGTTCTAAGTTCCTACATCGAAGTAAAACCCTTAAACCTTTCTCTGCAGACTTTCTCTTACTGTCACTGATATACGTTATTGTGATAAACTCCTACGTCTGCAACCAATCTTGTATCGTTTGTAATAAAAATTGTTATAGCTTCAGCTCTCATGGCTAGGCCTGACTAAATATTATATGTCTAGTCCACTATTTGTTGAAGAGTTGAAGTTAGTTAAATCATAAAGCATTTTCACCATATTCAATGTTATTTTTATTTATTTTTTTAAGAATAAATAGCACAGAATTTGTATCTCTATTCCTTTATCCTTCCTCATTATTTATAGTCTGTGGAATGTAATTATCTTAAATAAAACAAAATAGTAACATAAATAAATGGGAATAAAGTGGACAGAGCATATATCACTATCTGAAATTCAATTTCAATTTCTAATTTTGATTAAATGTTACAAACAATATGTATATACATTTGGTTTAGAATTCAGTTTATAGTTTATTCAGCCTATCTTTTAGTGTTCATTTACCTGTCAATTCATGTTTCTGAAAAAATTATAACATGGTTAAAACTGTTTCATGAATACTATATCGTAATATTGCAAAAACAGACAATCTAAAATTGCAGGTTGTGTTCACTTTAGATATATACATAGGTATACATTTTATAAAACACGTTTATACATTTTGTACCTAATGTTACTATTTAACAGTATTGTTCTTATATCAGAGCTGATTATTTACGAAACAATTAATTAAATACAATATAAAAATATCCAATAAGTTTAAATTAAAATTAAAATAATACTCTTGAATTAATATGAACTCACTTTTTAACAGATATTAATGTAATCTAGCTAAGTTTTACAGGTATGTTTGTAATAATGAATTTATTTTTTTATTAAATATATAAAAGTTGTATTTAATACAATTGATAGAAAACAAACATGTCAAACTTTATCGTGCGATGATGTTTACTCAGTAGACAATATAAATACAAAAGTAGATATATTTGTTAATAAATTAAATAATTTATTTAATAAATATGTACCAGAAAGAAATAGCTCAACAAAAAGGACTCCCTGCCCTTGGATAAATACACAAATAAAATCAATGATGAAAGACAGGGATAAGTTGTACAGTCAATATATAAGGACGAAAGATCCTATAACTTGGGGAAATTACAGAGTCTTAAGAAATCAAGTAAAACGTATATTAAGAGACTCGAGAAACCGTCATTTTGACTCTTTATTGAAACCAGATAGGCATTGCAAAGATATTTGGAATGTAATTAATAGTCAAGGAGTTGGTAAAAATGCTAATGTTATGTCAGATGTAGTTGTACAACTGAATGAGTTGAATAGTTATTTCTGTGGTGTTAGCCATAGTATAAATGAAGAGTCGATTGATTATTATAAAAGTCAAAGAGATGTCTTTAGTGGTATTGATGATATGTTTATTTTTTCTGTAATACGTAGAGAAGAAATTCCTAAAATGATGTTAGATATATCGTCTAATGCTGTTGGTAATGATGAAATACATATTAGATTTTTGAAATTGGTTTGTGAAGAAATCAGTGATGTGTTGTGTCATATTTTTAACTATTCTTTATATAATTCTGTTTATCCATGTCAGTGGAAAAGAGCTCTCATTATTCCATTAGCAAAGATAAAAACTCCTTCAGAATGTAAAGACTATAGGCCTATAAACATATTAAGTGTATTAGGTAAGATATTAGATAAAATAGTTTATAACCAAATTTGTAATTATGTTACTAGGAATAGTATTTTAGATAAATATCAGTCTGGTTATCGATCCTTTTACAGTACACAAACCGCACTGGTTAAAATAACAGACGATATCAGACATGCTATTGATAACAGAGAGATAACATTATTAATGCTTCTTGATTTTAGTCGTGCCTTTGACTCTGTGAATCATAATTTATTATTGTCTGTTCTGGAATCTTACAATTTTAGTTCCGTTGTGGTTGATTGGTTTCGAGATTACTTGACCAATAGATTTCAGCGGATCAAAACAAATAATGGAAATTTATCCGAATGGAAGAATAACTCTGTAGGTGTTCCACAGGGATCCACACTTTCTGCTTTGCTTTTTTCATTATACATTAATAAGATTGGTAGTTCTGTTATATTTTGTAAATATATGATGTATGCAGACGATATTCAGTTATATTTAAACAGTAGGCCTAATATTCAATGTGTAAATGATGCTGTTAACTGTATGAATGCGGAATTTGGGTACATTACATACATGGTGTAAAGATCATGGATTACAGCTTAATATAACAAAGTGTAAGCCGGTATTGTTTGGATCCTCAAGGCTGCTACCTCAAATTGATGTTAACAGTTTGACACCTTTGATGATAAACAATGTACATTTAAATTTAGAGAGCTCAATTGTCAATTTAGGTCTAAGAATGTCTAATGATTTATCATGGCGTATACAGGTAAATTATATTGTTCGGAGGGTATTCCAGTGTTTGTATACATTTAGAAAATTGAGCTTTAATCCTCCAATTTATATTAAGAAGCTTCTAGTAGCAACACTAATATTACCTATTTTTGATTATGCAAATATAGCTTATTGTGACATAAATAATGAGTTAACTGATAAGTTACAAAAAGCGCAAAATGCGTGCATAAGATATATCTATAATTTAAGGTGGGATCAACATGTAACACCATATTATAAAGACCTTGGTTTATTGAAAATTAAGGAGCGGATGGAATTGAATATAATGAAATTGGCAGTCAAAGTACTTAAAAATAAACAACCAGTGTATTTGTTTGAAAGATACAAAAGAATGACTGATGTACATGTTAGAAATACTCGTTTTTCAGGAACAATTTTACAAATTCCGATTCATAGAACTGTTATCTACAGTAAGTCCGTCTTAGTGACATCTATTAGATAATTGAATGTACTAGAAAGAGAACTGCGGGAAAGTGATAGGGAAAGCAATACAGCTTTGTTAAGAAAATTCAAAATGAAACTTTTAGAAAGATATGAATTATAAGTGTATAGTACATCAATACTGTGTAAATTATTCTTTCTTGTTTAAGATTAATTTTGCCTATACGTATAGGAATTTAGAATTGAAACCATACAAAAAAAAAGAAAAAAAAGAATGTTGATATTGAATAAACATATAAAGTAAATAGTAAAACATAGAATTGTACTGTAAGTAGGGTATATTCAAGTGATAACATTATATATATATATATATATATATATATATATATATATATATATATATATATATATAGGATATATAATTTAAGTAA
Source organism: Homalodisca vitripennis (assembly GCF_021130785.1). NCBI lineage: Eukaryota > Metazoa > Arthropoda > Insecta > Hemiptera > Cicadellidae > Homalodisca > Homalodisca vitripennis. The sequence goes on from NC_060210.1 coordinate 37,783,336, forward strand.
CAATATTGTTGTAGATAAAAAAAACAGTTAGTTTGATTACACATAATAAAATAGAATAAGGTAATAGAAGAAACCAGAATGAAAGTTTTAATAACATAGTTTGGTCAAAAATTCCCAAAAACACATTTGTTAGATTAGATACTTTGAAACTTGGTGCCAATGATGCAGTTTTAACCTTCAATGATGGTTATTCTAGTAAGTTGAGGGTGTTTGATAAATTAGGACTAAAAATGTCAAAAAAGTCGGTCGACGCACTTCGCACCATGGACAGAATAAGATTGAAGAAAGCAGAAAAGGCAACAGAAGAAATGTCAAAAGCAGCTAGACAGGCCAGGAGAGCTAAGAGGAAGCTGCAAGAAGACAAGGAAATGGATGCTGATGATCCAGATTTTGGTGCAGGACTCTTCTAAGCAGAACTGTGAGTAGATTGTCTTTAACGCTCGTTAACCGAAATTTGATTCTCTCTCTCTCTCTCTCTCTCTCTCTCTCTCTCTCTCTCTCTCTCTCTCTCTCTCTCTCTCTCTCTCTCTCTCTCTCTCTCTCTCTCTCTCTCTCTCTCTCTCTCTCTCTCTCTCTCTCTCTCTCTCTCTCTCTCTCTCTCTCTCTCTCTCTCTCTCTCTCTCTCTCTCTCTCTCTCTCTCTCTCTCTCTCTCTCTCTCTCTCTCTCTCCCCCTGTTTTTATTGTCATGAGGTTGACCTAGTTACCTGGAAGAGTAACCATCATGCTCGCAACACTATGTATTTTGTATTTCACTCTATGGATTGTATTAAATATACACGTTTTAAAATGGTTTTATTCTGCTAGTTTCAATATATATTTATTCTGATATTTTATAGTTGGCATTATGCCCATTAGAGGAACGTACAAATATTTGATAATGCTCAGCGTAGGCCAATTCGTTTTTGAGATATTGTATGGATATACAGAAAGACGTACTTACAGAAATGCAATTTTTCCTACCCCTCGATTTATGTGTTATTAAATATTATTCCCTAATTATAAACCAATATAATATTGTGGTATTGTGTATATAACAACTAAACAATTATAGAGTCAGTATCCATCTAGGAATGTCTAACCTTCTGTCAGTGCCGTTGTCTCTCAGGAAGGGACGCCCTGAGGGTTCAGATGTTTAAGGGTCTCACGTCAACTTTCACCCCTGAGAGTGCGATTTATAATATGCTTGATCCGAGGATATAGGTCGACGCTAATCCGCTTTAGAAGGGAACTGGCGAGAAAAATAATACTCAGTCGGACTAAGTGAGCCTCAGTGCCCATGTATGAAGATATTTTCTTACATTCAATAATGTACAAATTACATAAATTTGTTAACTTTTATTTCTCTTCAAATTATAAGTTTATTTTAAATTATTTATCTTAACATCATTGGTAATATGTTTTACTAAATTATTAAATCATAATAAAAATGATCAAATTATTAATATATTATTAATAATTATTTTAGTATTGTAACCAGTAGAGGGGTTTGAAAACACTTTACTCTAAGAGGGCCCTAGAATATATGTAGCTTATCTTTTACTGTATTATGGAACTACTAACTGATTGTGTGAATGGATTTCACAATCAAGTGTTAGGTTTACCTGTGGGTTGTGTTCTCATTAATAAGTAGTAACATATAGTAAGTATGTCGATGTATTTTTGTATGTGGAAAATGAATTGAACATTCAAAATTAATTTTTGAAACACATATATTTATTTAGATCAACAATACATTTTATCATCTAAAATGAGGCTGCCGGTTAAATTATATTGCTTGACATTTTAATAAAAAAATAAAACAACATTAAATGGTCATTATTTTCAAAGACGACTTTCAATGGACAATATTAATTATAAATTAAACCTTCACCAACACGTTAAAATGAGATTAGTATATATTTGAAGAAACTAAAAATAATTACGATCAAAATAACGCAATATACAGTAATAATCATCTTACTGCAGTAATTATTTCATATGTAAAGAGAAATTATAAAAAATTTAAAGAAATTTTAAATTAAATATTAAAATTTTTAAAACTCGTATAGCAATTTAAGAAGTTACTAAAACCAATGTAAAACAACAAGAAACCAAGAATGTAATGTATAAAATTTATTGTCGATGCAAACGAAATTATATTGGACAAAAATCAAGATCTGCCAAAACTACTATAATATAACATGCTTATAATATGAACACAAAAACATTGAAAATTTTTAATTTGTCGTTCAGGATATTAAAGAAAATCATAAAGTTTATTTGTACTCATCAATTTTAATTTTTAGTAAACATTCATGAACAAAACTAAAAGTGCGTGTATGACAGTATTAAAATATGAATTTAATATCTTAATCTTCCGTAAATTTCAATGACATTTTCCTAATTGTATTAAGAGAAGAAATTCAATAAAAAATTATAAATTTTAAATTGTAATTTTCAACATAATACTTTTATAATGTAATATGTTTTGGTCTTACGATTAGTGTTACATTCTGCTGTATCATTTTATTACATTTTTTTCAATGTGTACACTTTTTTCATATTACCAGATGATGCCCTAACCGGCGATAGCACTTTTAAAATGCAATTTCATAGGTAGTAATCTTAATCTTCCGTAAATTTCAATGACATTTTCCTAATTGTATTAAGAGAAGAAATTCAATAAAAAATTATAAATTTTAAATTGTAATTTTCAACATAATACTTTTATAATGTAATATGTTTTGGTCTTACGATTAGTGTTACATTCTGCTGTATCATTTTATTACATTTTTTTCAATGTGTACACTTTTTTCATATTACCAGATGATGCCCTAACCGGCGATAGCACTTTTAAAATGCAATTTCATAGGTAGTAATACAAATATATTTTATACTTTAGCCTTGTTTATTTTCCATCTGAGTAGTGAGATGAAATGTAGCGTGGATAGTGGATTTTTCTTATTGCAATAACCTACTTCAGTTGGGTTGAGATGTGTTTTGCTGTTTATAGCAGAATGATACTATCTGATGGAACAGTGATGCTACTGTTCAAGTGTGTTGTGTGACAACGTTTACGTTATAGACCCAGGTGTTATCCCCTTTGGATATCTAAGGCTCTGTAGCGTGGAGGAAATAGTGACAAGATTTTATTTCTTAATATTGTCTTGGTTTAACGAAATGTTGTTAAAATATGCTGCGGTGTGTTTCAATAATTCAAGTTATATTTGAAACCTATTAGTATTTATCACCGCTAAATTTCGTAATAGAAAGTCCCGTAGAATTCGAATATTAATACCTTTTATTCGAAAGTGTATTATTTTGATATGTTTTCAAGTGATATAGCCAGTACCTATACATATGGAGCAATATTTTACTATCGAACAAAACTTTATAAATGTTTTAAATCAAACTATTATTCTCTGTTTGAAGTTTATTTATGACGATGGAAGGATTGTGAAGGAATCAGATGCTGTTTCCATCACAATATATTATTGTTATTCTAAAGTTTGATTTGGAGTAAATATTTGACAGGCGTTTCCGGGAGTATATATCAGGAATTTCTCAGATTTATACGGTGATTTTAGGTATTTGAACCGAATATTTTATATACAAATTGGTGTCAGTTGAGAGCTCTGATATTGTAGGCGTTTCTTTTGTGGATTTTAAATACAATTGATTATCAGGTTCTACCTCATTGGCTTCCACATTTCCAATGTAAATATTTTCGTTTAGTTTAAAAGAGCTGATTACTAATACACACAAGTTGCAAGTTATTCCGGCACAACTGCCAACGCAATCAGCTGTTTGGATATACCATTCACTAACCAATTTATCGGATTATTCTTTGATAAACTCGTATATGTATAAATAATTCTACTTTCGATGAAGACATAAACTCATATTGGAAAGGATATCATATACCCCCTTGGAAAATATTCAAACATTTGCAGCGTTTTAATCCAATATCAATAACCCTACTCCATAAAATACTTTTCACTTTTTATACTGTTAGATATATGAGACGATTTTCTTCTGTAAGATGAATTTATCTCGTTAGTCTTAAGCATTTTTATGTTAAAAATGTTATAGTACAATTATTATTTCTTATCAAATGAGTATGTGAAAATAATATATTAGGATAGTAATATATTATGATTTATAGTAATAGAATATTAGTTTATAATACATTGACGTTGAACCATTTAGTTTTATCCTGTTAATTTAGACGTATAAATCAATAAGTAAACCGTTTGAATTAAATCATTTAAAGCGAGGTCGGTGGATCAGATTATTAGAAAATGACTAAGAATCAGAATCAGAATCAGAATCAGAAATAATTTATTTCGTTAATAACATAAAGTTACATGAAATAAGTCATAGATAAAATAGTACGTATATAAATATAACAATAACAATTAAATAAAATCAACAATCAAATAGTCAACATAGGTTATTTCACATGTTTGTGCAATATGACAGGAATTCTTGAACAGAATATGGGCATTTTTCAAGCAAAATAGTTTTAATGTTTTTTAGAAAAATTTGTGAGCTGGTTATGTTTTTCAGGTGCCGAGGCAGCGCGTTATAGAGCCGTAGAGCTGAATAGTGCATGCCCCTTTCGAAAATTGTCAATCTATGGATCGGGTAGACCATATTACCCCTGTGGCGGGTATCGTACTGATGATTAAAAGTGTTCTCTGCAAAAAGATGTGGGTTATTTTTGAAGAAAGTCAAAACTTCAAGTATATAGATGCTTGGAAGAGTGAGGAGATTCAGTTGCTGAAAAAAAGGCTTACAGTGAGCACGATTACCTGCTGCAGACATAATGCGAACAATTCTTTTTTGGAATCTAAATACCCTTAAAATTTCACTAGAAGATCCCCAGAATCCAATAGCATATTTCAGTCTACTGTATACATAAGCATAGTAAATTTGAACGATAGTTTCTTTACCAACTGCAGGCATTAAAACTCGAAAAGCAAAGGTAATTGAAGACAGCTTTGAGCATAGCGTATCTATATGTTTAGACCAGTTGAGCTTGTAATCAATGACAACACCAAGAAGAGAGGCAGACTCTGATGGGTTGATACCATTTACGCTGAAACCCGCTATATCACGAGAAGTTGGTGAGAAAACCATGATTTTAGTTTTTTCTTCATTCAATAGGAGACCATTTGACTCAAACCACTTATTCAAGCTGACATACGACTGATTCATAATAATTTCGAGGCTGTGAATATCACGACAAGAAGATAGAGCAGTTGTGTCATCCGCATAGCAAACAATGTCTGATTTCATATTGGAAGGAAGGTCGTTTATATATATAGAAAATAAAAAAGGACCAAGTACGGAGCCTTGAGGCACTCCTGAGCTGGTCCTCAACCAACCTCTTTGAAGTTGTCCTTTATTTGTTACAGAAACTGTCTGCTTTCTCTCAGAGAGATATGAGGAAAGGAGTGAGAGAGCTGCACCGTTCAAGCCATATCTTTCAAGTTTACCCAAAAGAACAAAATGGTTGACACAGTCGAAAGCCTTGGACAGATCACAGTATATCGCACCGACACACTGCGACCCATCCAAGGCTCCCAACACGGCACCAATGACATCATTGACAGCGCTAGAAGTTGAAAACCCTTTTCTGAAACCAAACTGAGATGCAGTCAAGAGAGTATTAGAGTCAAAGTAACATTGAAGTCTTGCCAGAATGATCATCTCAAACACCTTAGCAAAAGAAGAGAGCAGACTGATTGGCCTGTAATTAGAAATCTCAGTTTTTTGGCCTTTTTTATGGATTGGACGTATGACAGACAGCTTTAGATTTTCTGGAAAAATTCCCTCAGAAAAAGATCGATTAATTATGTGTACCAGAGGAAAAGCTATAAGATATGCGCACTTCTTAAGAACTTCAGATGTAACCCCATCCCACCCACTCGACTTCGAGTTTCCCAGCTTTGAAATCGAGCTTAGAACCTCAGCCATAGTGGTTGGTTCAAACAAAAAAAGAGAAGGTTTATCTAATTGTTGAAGAGCTGGGACATTTGCAACATACTCGAGAGCCGAATCAAAAGAAGCCAGCTGTGATAGTTGATTACCAACTGAAACAAAATATTCGTTAAACTTTCTTTCTACATCAGCTTGGAATGACGTGCACACTTTCCTTCTAGAGGGGAATTAGTACATAGAACTTTTATAACCCAGACTTGTTGTTAAAGCGTAGATGGTCCATATTGGGTATTAGTGGTGACCTAATCAGGGGCAGTGGCAGCTGCAAGCTTTTCTACGGCACACACTGGGAATAACCCAAGATTATCCCTAAGGGCCAGTTGATCGTACGTGCCATATATTAAGAGCAGCTAAGCGCTGTGTAACTATTTGGAGACTTGGTGTCAAATCCCAGTTTTTTAATCTGTTTCCTGACAAACTGGTATAACTGTTAAAACCCACTTTCATCAGATCATTTTATTTCAATAACCACAATATATATTCAGTTGCTAGTCATTCCCCTCACGATTCGAAAAACATATGTCTGGTTTTTCTGATATACCTGTAAACATGGTATGTATTAACTGATCTTCAGTAACATATATTTGAATTTTATCCACTAATAGATTGTATAAAACTGGTAGTTAGTTGATAAGAAAACGCATCCCTTAATATACAGAAAATTTACGTATTGTAAGATTGTACATAGTAATCAAAAATGTGTTATTTTCAAATGAATATGTTATAGAATAAAACATTGCTCAGGAGGACTAATGCTATTTGGCAACCTTGGTAACTATATGTGTCATATCCCAGTAATAATTAATTTAGAAGCATGATATTTTTATTTTAAAAGTCAGTTCTTGCTGGAATTCTGCAAGTAAAAATGTGCTTTACTATATTTTTTATCTGGGCCCAAATCCATCTGTTTATTAATTGTAGTGACTTAAATTTCTACTTCCTACAATACCTTTGCAAAATAAATCTTACATCTACAAGAGTATCCCTTGCTGAATTACAATGCAGTATCGTATGTGCTAAAAGTCAACGCTGATCATTTTTAAAACAATGTTAGGGACTGTGAGGATGAATTAAAATAATGTTAAGAACTTCATTTAATTCATATTAAGGTTCTGTGACTATATATTAAGGCATATTACTGTTAGTGTTAGCTCCGTCAGACATTGGAAAGTTTGGTTAGTTATATGTTTTCCTCATTCCCTGTTTTATGTCTTCTTTCTTATAAATCTAATCGATTAATGCAACGAAGTAACGAAGGATTTGATTCAAAATAATAACATCAAAGGTTAAGTTAAAATATTTATAAGAAATCAACCAATCTAACATATTAAATTTAAGTCATACATGAGTTAATGTCCTACTGGAAAATTTCATGTAATTAACTTTTCAGTGTGGGGTTTGTTTACTACTTTTTATCCACCCGTAAGTGTAAAAGTTGTAGATTTGTATTTTTTGCATTAAAATACTCTGACATTTGTTTACTCCAACTCAATACGTTCTTCCTTCGACGAAAAAAACCAAGTACCAAGTTTCAAGAATTTCCTTTTCTATCAAGAATTATAGTACAGCCACAATAATGTCAAGGTTTAGGAAAAAGCTATGGGCTACTTAAATTAATATGTGCCTTCGAACATTCTTGAAGGACTAAAAATGTGTTTAGAACTAAATATATGAGGAGAATGTTATGTACTTCGAGAAAAACACGGCACATTCCGTTTCTTTATATATAATTTAATCTTTGTAGTTTGTCTTAATCTGCTCTTGGCTATTCAGGAGTATAAATTGATGTAAGAAGTGCAAAAACAGACATGTGCAAAGGAATTTCTTCTTCCTAATACTTGGGCTGAAAGTACGTTTATTTCAGCTATTTTAAACTATAATTTTTATGACATAATTGAAATAGGTTGATTTCCTTGAAGAATTATCTACCTAAAACCTAGTATAGTCATAAGCAAAATATTATTAATTTTGAGTTCCCTTAAATTGGCATTATAATATTGTATATATGCTTGTATTGAGTTAAAGTTTATTCTTGAAGTCAACACGTATTATACCTTACGGTGTAAAATCGATTATGAAATATATAGCTTATCTAGTAAACACTACATTGAAATAAAACTTAATGTGTATCTCAAGTGGTTTCCAAAGTATTGATTGGGTGTATTCGATTTCTCCCAACCATTCTAAATTAGCTTTAACACGTTCAGTATAATAAAAATAATATAAGATACATAATCTTGGAATGATACAAAGTATGTGTTGAGAATAAACATATGTAGAAAGTGAAAGAAGTTTCGGTCATATCCATCACTGTCCCAAGTTGGTAATTTGTTCTTCTCCACTCCGACAAAATTAATGATAGGACCGCTACACTCACATTGTTTTTTACCTTCCCTTCAGACATTAGTTCACACATTTTGTTCATTAAAACTAGGTTCATTACACCTGATTAAACAGCGTTTGTCCGTTACACCGTGGTGTAGTTATCTGTTACTTATGGGAAATTTAGAAGAGCATAATCTATACTACTTGGATTGCAAAACCTATAATAGATTAATAAGTTTAAACCCAAGACAGTGCCACTACTAAGTAAAACTCAACAGAATTAACACCTTATTCCGTAGTTCCTAATTAACAATAAATATTGTTGAAACTTATTTATACCGGAATTTATTCAAACACGTCATGCCGGCAATAAAATTACTATAACGCATCTCTTTCGTTTGTTAATATTGTGAGGAATGTATCATAAAATGTTATGGACTATGTGGGAGACTATTTAAAATAAAACTTGTACTTATGATGCTAACCCAAACTATCTGACTATTGCGGCGGCATTCTTCACCAGTGTTGAACTTACCCTTTGTCAAAACCTAATCATCACTTTCGCTGACAACTGTCATACAGAATATCATTACGTTTGGCATTAATAATCATGATATTTTCAGGATCTTTGAATCACACTAGAAACAGTCGTCGTGCCTTCAACTGGATTGATCGGCATAGGGTATAAGAATGTTATCTTAATGTTACCATGTGTATTCTTATAGGTGGACGTTGATTGGAATCCAAGTGTATTGGGTTTAGTTCCATTTGAATTTCCAGTTTGTTGGAGCGTCAGAAATCTGACACTACCACAGACTTGACTCCTGGAAATCTGGGAATACATACATGTTCATTTGAATAGATTCAAAAAAAGGTGACGTTAAAGACGAAATCTTTGCATGGTTTCGACGTCAGGAACACCAAGATTCACATTTACTGGGATATAAATACTCATATGAGCGAAAGCTACAATTTTTACAATTTTAAAAGCAGTAGGGACTATCAAATCAGTCAGTAACGTACTTATACGTCAAATTCTAAACCTTCATTGCATTATGTGAACTATATAATTCTCAAGCCCCTACAATTGATGACATCTAATGCATACAGTGGGTACGATTTACAGCAACATCAAATTCAAAATAAATTGGAACCCTAAAAGTGTTACGTAATCGTTATACATTGTATTGTTTATTGTTATTATTTGATTTAATGTGGAAGTAAAAGTAATAACATTGTATTACACAGTAATGGTATTCATGGACTTTCTATTTAGCCAGGATTCATTTGTTATTAGACCTTTGAGCTTTTTGCTCTTTAAATCACGCAATAAATGGCGGTTGAAAGAATAAAGGGTTATTTATAATAAAAGTTATATTCTTGAAATGAAAGTGCGAGGAATGTAAAGTAGTTTTGCGTACAGGGAAAGTTCAAGTGAGACTCTGACACAGTACAAACAACTTGTGGAAGACTGCAATGTTTCTCAGTCACTTCCCTCATTACTCATTCTTATCATTCGCTTGCAGATGTGAGCTCACAGGTACCTGACTGTACAACCGTCACATTTATGGACTAGTTTTGTCCCCTAGTCTTTTTTGCTCTTCCGTGTTGAACTGTCACAAACCACTGAAACTAATCAATATATTAATAAATATTTCCTGTAATTGGTTCTGTATTAAGTATCCCATGAATTGATAAATACTCTCCATGTATTAGAGAATGGCCCTGAAATGTGCATATTTTGCCCCAAAGATATTATCTTTCTAAAGTGCCACATCAAAGCTGATGTGACGAGCGGGGATATAATTGCTTCCGGTGTGAGACAAGCTGCATGTTCCGCTTGTACGGTACATCCAGTCGTGTGGCAGAACATGAAATAAATTTCACTTCGCGATGAAAATAATGTTACTCTTAACGATTAACAATATAACATTACTTTATATCTCGTCATCATATACCTAGCCAAATAAATATACAAATTTACAATCTAAAACCTTCTTACCGTAGAAAAGTATTTAATTTGAATATATAAACTAGCTTGGTGAATTTATACTAATATGTAGATCATTGCATAAATACAATGTCATCTGTATGGTACTAATAGCTAGATTTTTATACACTATACGTTATGTATTGTGTTTGGTATTAAAAAAGAATACAACATGTAATATTTGATGATAAGTAGTATTTATTGTAATAATTATCAAGGAAAGAATGTTCCGCTTTAACACCCTGTGGGAAAAAAGGTTTAAGGGCTGCAATTATACTGGTCAGGGTGAAAAATCTATTTCCTTGACGCGTATACGCGTTTTATTACCAAAATAGACTATTAACAAATTAATTTCACATTCAAGCTTAATTCTGAATTACTTTTGAAGAAAATACAGATTACCCCTGCAGCGAATGCAGTATATAGAAATATCCATTATATCTACCTAATTGTTGAATCCATCTGATACAATACTCCAATTATCAATTAATTTTATTAGTGGCAAAAAACAGATAACTAATAATACTATCTCCTCATTGTGTTTCACAAAGCTAATTTATTTTTTGTAAAGTCACAGCGCCTTATTTTATGAGCTCCATGTAAAAATTCCCATTAAGTCTTCAGATTGAGCAGTACAAATATTTCCGATGTGACGAGAGTTGATTTTGACCGTCTTCAAAGACAGGAAGCTATCAATTCGCCTGAATATTTGTTTTTATGTAAGAAATAAACCTGGTTGCAACATCTCGTAAATAACTTTATAATATATATATACATATCATTTTTAAAAAGACACTTTTGTGATAGAATCATACAATACTTAAAGTTATTAAAAAACTATTTTTAGATTATAATAAATTTTGGGTGTTCTTTGTAATGATGGTTTCTTTATAATCTGCCGATTTTAATCTGGACATGAACTAATATTCATTTACTTAGACAGGCCCAGAGCATCTCATATGACTGAAACACAACAGGTTTTTAAAAATATTTTCACAGATTATTTAGTATAACAACATCGCTGAAATCTTTAAAATTCCCCTTATAAAAGTTTGCAATAAGAAAGTTCACATTTAAATTAGTGTTAAGCTAATTTATCCTCTATCTTCTATTACGGTGTTCATCATCTTCATAATGGCTTTTGAAGTGCGTTGACACAATTATTTTAACGGATGTTTTTAATGTAAAGTGAGTGATATCCCTTCGTTTACATAACAGCTTTATTTGGAACATCCTTAAGCTTTTCGAACTAATTTTTTAACATTGTAAAAATGTAGAATTCGGTAAAAGAATATTAACATTTTTTTGGGTAATATACTTTAATTGAAAAAAGGAAAAATGTGTTCATTTAATAATTTTACTAAACTGCTTGAGCTTAGATTATAAAACAGTGCTACCTTTTATAAGAATGCAAAGAACTTCTCGATGGTAAAAGTACAAAATGATACGTAGTACATGGTAAAGCTAGTAGTAGTATACAAACAACTAAATTTTCTCGCGTAGTATAATTTGCAATACATTATGTTAAGTAATATTAAAGATAAGTACAACTTGGAGAATTAAGTTGCGTTAACTTGATTAGCTTAAGGTGAGGTTACTTGAGAGTTTAAAATGAGCAAAAGAAGTGATACATCAAAACGTGTAACCTATCGTGTCAGACGCTATCATCAATCATACACGATTTCTTTACCGATTTGTCACTTTCTCGTTAAGTATGCAATACGTTTTGGTTGTTTGGATCATAATGTCTCTCGCTTGTATACATATTTTCATTGTTATTTTGAGTTGCGAACAATTTGTATCATCCTCAAAAAGTACAATTTACAACATGAATCTTTGAACATCATACATACAATCATGAAATGTTCCTCAACCAATTACTTAAGCTATTGCGAATTCAACTCCTTAGCGTTTCTTCGATACGAAAATTTTGCATTAAGGTTTAAATTTGGAATTTGTTTATTTAAGGAATAGGATGAGCTAAGAATAGCTAAATGGTAATTTCTGGAGCATTTTATATATATATATATATATATATATATATATATGTGTGTGTGTGTGTGTGTGTGTGTGTGTGTGTGTGTGTGTGTGTGTGTGTGTGTGTGTGTGTGTGTGTTTACTTTTCTAAATAACCAACCACTAACGATTACATAGTAATATTTGCACATAAAACGTTATTGGGGCGTAGCCTCACAGAACACACACACACACACACACACACACACACACACACACACACACACACACACACACACACACGCACGCACACACACACACACGCACGCACGCACGCACGCACGCACGCACGCACCATTATTTTCTATAAAATAATCCAACTGTCATTGGATTTGCGTTTGGTACATCCCTTTACGCAAGTGAGGCCTTCCATAAATGTGTTGTGAAATATATGTAGTAGACCATCTCTATTGGCAAGGTTTGGGTGGAAAACCGCTGCCCGTCACTTTTAGAACTTCCAAATCTTCTTAGTACTTACATCACAAAATTCTTCACTGTGACATATTACACTAATAACTAAATTAACTAAATTTTATAGCGATACATTAATTAGTTAAGTTGTGTAATTCAAATTCAATATTATGTTACAATTTTGTTACCGGGTTGACAAAGTAGTGATTACGTCGTCCGATTATATGTTATATGCCTACTCACACATGATTGTCATGATTTTCTCTAATTTTTATTATACAGGGGGGTGCAAAAGTAGGTATACAGTAATTAAATATGTTAAATAATAAGTAGGTTTATTTCTACAAAAACTAAACTTTTACAATATATTTTAAGAGCGTTAAGAAACAGAAATTAACTCTTAAAAGTGTTGTACTTCACCAATACACCTACTTCCTTTTGTGTTCAAATTGTTTGCCTTCACAGTCAACACACTGCTGTAACCTTGAAGTTACGCTTAGACACACTTTTCGGCAAAGTTCTTTATTTTCATCTATGTCTTAGCAAGCTTGGCGAATGAATTCAACCATCTGATTAAGATCACGAGGTTTTTTCGAAAAAACCTTGTCTTTGACAACTCCCCAAAAGAAAAAATCCATTAGTGTCAGATCGGGAGATCTTGCTGGCCATTCAACCGATCCTCTTCGACCGATCCACGAGTTAGGAAACTCCCGATTTAGTAGGTCACGCACGATTGTCGCATAGTGGGCAGGAGCTCCATCTTGTTGGAAGTAGAATTCCTCATTACCCTGCTGGATTTTTATTTGTGGTATAACGTCAGTCAGCATGTTCCTGTATGCATGTTGGTCTACAGTGTTATGAAAAATGACAGGTCCAATGACACTTTTACATGAAATGCTAGCCCAAACTGTTACTCCAGGTTGATTCAACTGTTCTTCGAATGTCAAGTGTGGATTATCAAAACAGTAAGTTGTGTCTATTGACTGCACCTGAAAGCTTAAAATTAGCCTCATCGCTCCAAACAATTTTTTGAATAATTCCCGCACCTTGAAGTTCCTCGTTTAACATTATCTCGCAAAACTGCAGTCGACGATCAGGGTCGTCCTCTATTAGCCCATGAATAAGTCTTGGAATGTACATTTTCAAACCTAACCGTTTCATTAGGCGTCCTAAAGATCTGCGTTCAATGCCCAGTTCAATTGATGCCCTTTTTCTTGACTTTTTTGGGCTTTGAATATAGGTCTGCGCGACAATCATTTCGTTTTCAGGAGTAGTGACAGTGATTGGTCGTCCAGCCTTTGGACCATTGCAGATAGATCCTGTAAGGTTAAACTTATCTCTTAGTCTATAAATACTTAATCTGGTTGGTGGTGGTGTATCAAACTCTTCTCTCCATCTCTCTCGAACTCTTTCACAGTTTTCTGTCTTCCAATATTCTTTCAAAACCCACTTTCGTTGATCGTTGGTCATGTAACCAGCCATGATGACAGAAGTGTAATAATAACAACAGTAACAATGAGAAAACATTGCCAGCTGTTAGTAGCAAACGTATTACACAGCTGATCAGGTGGCTAACTTGGGTATTACCAACCAACTAAAACTGTATACCTACTTTTGCATTCCTCTGTATTTCTTGTTTTTGCCTTGATGAATAACGAATCTTTTGTGTAAAGATCCTCTGTGTGGCACAAAATGAACATATTTCATTGAAAATGATTTATATTTATATCCTACATATCTCTCTTTAGGATTATTTTATATAAACCAAATATATACTTTGGATAAATGTACCTAAAAACGTAATGCTAAGGGACATAACGTCGCAATTTTTTACTAAACACAAAGGTTCTAAGTATGATTTCACGCGAAACTGTAAAGGGCAATAGAAATAGCTACACCAGATTCCATTATATACAACTAGCTGTAGTCTTTTTATAAAAAAAGAATCGCAAAATGTGTTGGTAAGCGCAAATCTCGAGAACGGATGGACCAATTCGATTAATTCTTTTTGTAAAATGTTCATTGAAATCTATGGAAGATTTTTATGAAGCAAAATATAATAAAAGTTACCTGAAATATTTTAGAATTCATAAAAATTGTAGTTTTTAATTTTCATCATCGAAATTAAACTGGCACTAAACGGCTGTTCAAAACACACCTTCAGTTTTATGTCGACAAATTGGCTGAAACATCAGTTTAAATTTAAATGTGATCAAATATTAAGTAAACAGTGCTTGATAAGTAGTGCAATGCAGATAGTAAATAAAAAGTTAATATCAAAATGTTTTTCCAGATCGCGCCAGTGAAAAATTAAAATTATCTAATGCATTTTAAATATTATTTAAAGACTGCTATGTAACCAACCTTAAAAAACAAAGTTATAAATGTTTTCAAATAAGTTAATTTAAACTGGTAGGCTTCCTTGACATTGTGATATGACATTTTAACATTGGCTTTTGGAAAAACAGTGAAATGAACACTAAAATGCCTCAACGATTCCTTCTTTCCCTGGCTACAGTCCAAAAAAACAAGTGTATCGCAAAACTTTAATGACGATTATTTTGGAATGTTGCATAACCTTAATAAGGATTTCCTCCTTAAACCGAAAGTACATAGTAAGTAGATATTACTTCCCCTTGGCCATAAAAGTTATACGTATGTGTATATTGTCTTCATCAGGACAAAAAAACAAACAACTATGTTCCTGGAAATATTTTAAACTGAAAATAGATTACAGAAGCCGATAGTAGATGATTCTGACCAAAGTAGATTTCCGAGAAGTGCATAATTAAACGTATCCAGAATTTTATCGAGGAAATATTGCAAGCTGAAATGTGACATAGAAAGTGAATTTAAAAGATCTGAAGTAGGCACTTTTGAACCGAAGTAGGCTTCTCGGTCCTACGTAAGTATATATTCTTTCTTCGTCAGGACAAGGCAAACTCTACTATGGTACTGGAAATATCTTAGACCTGAAATATGTGATAAAGGCTAGAAATAGACGCTTGTTGACCGAATTAGGTTTCTGAGACCTGTTTATTTGTATTTTATTGATCATAATAATAATGCAGGCTCAGCGGTACATTGCAAATATAATTAATTAATTAGAACCATAAATGCTCTTCCATGTGCAAAACATAATATATTAATTAAATTAAACTTTAATAATATTTACCATGAACTTAAATAATATCTACTTGATGAATGCCTACTTAAGTTTTAAAATTTTCATGGAACTCTATCATTTTACATCATAAGTGCTTTTACTAATTAATATAAGGACTTCGGTTATAAAGATTGCGTGCGAAGCCGCGGGGAACAGCTAGTAATAATATACCTTTGAATACCACAATTATTAGTATTTGAAAACCTTTCCCTTTGTTTAAACTATATAAATCGAAGACACATCGAAATATAATTTTGCTGCGAATAAATATAGTACGAGTAGATAAACAGTGTTTTGGTAATGTGATTCGAAGAGATGGCACGGCCTGTTATGAAATATAAATTTATAGAGAGTTTCAAATTGCTTTAAGTAATACACTCAGGAAATGCCGAATGTGTAGACAGTCGTGTAATTTCTCCCATTCCAACCGATTGTCTCTACCTATAAACCTTGTCCTTATATTCCGATATCAATAACATCTGATATCAATGACTCCACCCATTTAATTTTTTATTGATGTGATGTAAATATAATCTCCTTAATTTTTAAAAGAATCTTATTATGTACTTATGAAATATGAAATTGTAGCCTTAACAAATGAATACCACTAAGTTACAGAAGTTCATTCACGCTAATCAGCTAATCATCAAATGTATTTTTAATAAATATATATATATCTTATATATATTAAAAATCTTGAGTCACGATGTATGTTGCCAATAAACTCCAAAACGACTGAACCAATTTCAATCAAATTTCACATGTATCCGTAATTTAGTCTAACTTAGAAGATAGGATAGTTATTATCTAAATTATTCGCTTATGTCATGAATATAAACGAATAAAATGAAGAAAAGTTTTTCAAAGCGCCTGCACATTATAACCTGCAATTACGAGATAGATACGTATATTAAACAGTGAAACACTATTTGAAGGCGCTAAGTTATGATGTATAATTGTCTAAACTAAATTTTTGGTTGAACTTAAAGGTTGAGTGGTAGACCACTTTGTAATAAAATACATTATGCATGTACAATACATTTTTGACATATTTTCTTGATCGTGACATCAAGGTAAAATCTACATCGGGGTTGGAAATATAATTTACTTCAACCAGAAATGCTCATACGCGGGCAAAACTTACGAAAAGCGTGCGAAGCCGCGGGAACTAGCTGTTTCCCGCGGCTTCGCACGCTTTTCGTAAGTATATATATATATATATATATATATATATATATATATATATATATAAATCTATTCTTAATATATATATATATATATGAATGTACTTATATGGATATCAGATAGAGGAGTAGAATCTTTCTGGAGGTTCCTATATTGACAGTAGAATGTACACTAAGGACAGCAGAAACTCTCTCTGAGAAGAACAGGGAAATCCAATAGATATCCGGTTTCTATTTGTACATAACGAGATATTGGGACATAAATATTGGGTTCGTAGATAAGGCTAGTTTATTGTGGAGGATTATTCAATAGCTCCTTTAGGATTAAAGGTATTTTCAAACCTAATCGCGAGGGAGATAATTTCGACTGTCCACTTTGACATGATGAGGCTGAAACAAAGAAATCCTCCACTTCTCAAATGGTGGATGTACATGGATCACGGGAGATGGAGGACGTAACATGAATCCTGCATGTCCCGCCACTGCGAAAGCCGTGCAAAAGTCCTTGAAGGATACAATTAAACAAATATAGGATAAATTAACATTATATGTCATGTATTTCCTGTTTTTAAATTAGATAGCAGCTACAATGTTTCCACTGACGCCCGAACTCATTGTATAAACAGCACTTGCAGTACAGCACTGTATTTAATTGCGGACGATGCTTTTGAAGGCAACAACTATTTGCAGAAGAATTATACATTGCTCTCATATTTGACAATTTAACGGATTTTAAATTAATTTATTTTTGGTTTTTTTTTGCTAATTTGTTATTATCAAAGTCGGACTTCCGATTATAGAATTCAGACTGTGAGTAAGATATTATCGCTAAAGGTTTTCAGACAGTCGTTAAGATCGGCGCTAGACATTTATTGTGTTGTAGAGTTTCTGATATTACCACGGTACAATAATGGATTTATGACTTGTAAATAAATGTAATATTTACTGTATCTCCAATGTTTACAGCACAAGAAGTTACAATCTTCAAAATAATTAGTTACTTTTAAAAATTTATATTCAATAAAGACTTGAAAACAATTTAATTATATCTAGCAATACATATAGTAATGTAGTAATGTATATCTAAGTAAAACAGAAATATTTATAGAGTAGATATTTTCTCATGCTGGAGGTTATTGTAAAAACTTATTTATTGTAAAACTTCAAAGAAACATAGTTTTTTAAATGAGGGGAGTGATGTACTAAAGCATTATACTAAACATACAGATCTAGACTTTAATTATTTTACTTTTTAAGTAAATTTGTAACTATTATCGATTTATAGCCTACGCGTCATAGACATGTAGTGAACATATTATATTGAACTGCGGAATTCATAAACAAATAATGTTTATGCATTAAATGCACTAAACACATAGATTTTATTTTAACTTCTTTGGTTATTGCTTAACTAATGTAAAAGAGCATTGTGGGCTGAGCTACAGAAATAACAATGCTGAGAGACTCAGAGAGGCTAGCCGCAAGCCGACAAATATCTGCTGATACCGCACACTGTAACCGGCCGTATTACACTGGGGGAGTGTTTTCACTGAGTTTAACTGTAAACAATCCTTAAAAGGAGGCCTAACAATGTGGTTCCAGGGGGTCGGTGAATATTCAGAAATTATTTTCTGTACTAGTACTCTTGTTTCATTACCAAACTTGATCCTTAAAAAATGTACAGTGTTTTATTGCTACAATATTTCTTCAGTTACTGATATTCACTATCAATACTTGAAAATTATCAAAACAAACAGATTTGCATAGTATTATTAATATGTCTATACGTACTATGATTATTTGCATTGATATAAGAAATGTGAGTTACTGTAAAAAATGTGATTGAATGTTTTTCATACAGCTTTCTTAATTAGATAATGTAATTCTTTATTTCTTCCCTCAAATATAATTTCGTTGTTAATCGATTGACGGCTGAAAACTTATAGTGTCCATCTGTGCCTGATTTCCTCTACTCCTTTATAAAATACTTAACAGGGTCCTCTAAACGTTGTTCGTTTCTGCATCGCTGTCTTTTATTCTACCTTAAGAAAAAGTCCTGCAGGCTTAAAACTTGTTCCCATGGAGAACGTGATTGACTTTCGTGTCAAATTGTTGAAAGTCATACTGTCGGTCTATGTGCCCATCTGTGCGATAAGACTTGTATCACGTTGGATTGGTTTCAATCTCTTTCTATCGTTTTGTTGTACAGTAATCTTCCGTTAATCCGGTATGGTCATGATTTGAGGCACGCTGAATTACCAAATATTCCGGGTTATTGGATAGTATATACGAAAAATAATGTATACATAATAAATAAAAATAATAAATAAAAAAATAGATAAAAAAAACGTAACCTTCTACTAAGTTCTATTATTGGTTCTATAAGAACTAAGTTTTGAAAACGGTCTATCTAATGCAGTGCATCACAAAAAATGGGCGGAACATGATCAAGGTGGAGAGCGCGTTCAGTCCCCGTACTTTTTACTGCCACTGCCAGACTCTTTAGACACTGCCTGCCTATCTCAGATGGCAGCGGCGAGAGACATCAGTCTTTTAGAGTCGTCCTTCGATCACAAACCTGTGCTGAGCACATTCACTGTGAAATTGAACTACCTTTACTAGACTCGAGTTGATAAAAAATACGGAAGTGCAACTGGGTACACAGGGTGATAACCGACGGCCATGGTCACGTGAATATATATCACCCGTTGTCGGCCGAATATGACGCATATCCTCTCGTCTACGCCCGTCTAAACGTTGTGTCCACAACGAAAGGAAAAACCATCGTTTCGTATTAAATGATTGATGTTTTGCGTTGTTCAAGACAATGTGCTTTTTCCAAAAGTCGTGTCGGATTTCCAAACGTACCGAACTATAGAATGTCGGACTAACGGAATGTTACTGCATTTACTCTCTTGACAGGGCTTCTGATGTCATTAAAAGTAATTATATTTGTCATTTGTTTGTTTAGATCCTACAACACAATATGTATACGCTATCCAAATTCAAAGACCTGTGGTGTAAAATAACGTATTTCATAAGAGCCGTTATACTATTATATTATACAAGAGATGTTTGAAAGACCAAACAGAACGTAGAAAGTTTTTTCCAACCACCCCGACAAAGTAAATTCTTCACTTGCGGTATAGTGTTACATGAGAAAACGTCCTACTATTATTCTTAGTGTGTACACAAATTATTTTTGGGAGTTTCATAGCTATTTATAAAGTTAAATAAAAATATTTTAATTTTATTTTTGCATATAATTTTGATTTTTTGGCCGTAAATTAGAGCATTTCTTTGGAGGAACAGGAACCAACGTAACAAATTTAAAGTCTCAAATACCTTCCTATCGAGAACTAGCGCAAAGACGGACAGACGAAGAGGTAAAGTTACGATTTAAGAAAAACTTGTTAGATCCTTAAAGAAATGCGTTTTAATCTCTGATTTAATAGAAAACGAGGTGGATATACCGCAGACTGAAGAGACAGGAGGAGACATCTATCGGTGACAATAGGAACTTAGTCAAGGTTTGTAGGGAATACAGAATCTTCCTTTCCGCTACATTGGATCTAATACACCTTCCTGATTTTTTCACCCCATCCACTAAACAGAATTACACATTAAATACAAGTATTATTTTAAGCTATTATATTAAGCGATTAAGATAAATAGTCACAAACTAAAAACAATACTGAGGGATTGTAGGTTATTAAAATTATTAAAAAAAAAAAAAAAAAAAAAAAAAAAAAAAAAAAAAAACACTGTAATAATTCAATATTTTTGAACGTGATTTGAGTTAAGTTATCGTTGCGTTTATAAAATCAAATATGTAAAATGTAAGATTTTCTTATTATAGTAGGAATGTTGTTTTAAAAGTAATAAAACATATGGTGTCTCAAACAGACCTCATTAGAGTTATCAAAATCATAAGTTAAAATAGTTACTAAAAATAGAGTTATTAAAAAATATGCGCCATAATAACTGTTTTTCTATAAGTCAGTACAGAAATTGTGGAGAAATTGTATACAAGTATGTTGATTTTGGTTCATTCTGTTTGTGGCATTTAGAATAAACCACAGCCTAATTATTACGTGTTTGGTACAATAGCTATTAATTTATAATAGCCTAACCAGTACACTTAATTGGTTGAACGTCTACTGAAAACCTTCCCACCAGCTGCCAATGATAAAAACCCGATTTTTGTCTGTCTGTACAAATACGTATCAATCGAACTGACTTAGAAGTTTGAAGTTAGATGTGAAAGCTTTTAAGAATGACAAATAATTGGCCCACTCGGGGTATAGTCTCTATATGTTAAAAATTGACAGATTGCATTGGTCTTACGGGTTACCATGATCACAGCGATAAAACAAATAATACAAAAATTAATAAATATACGAAGTATATTGAGAAGATTAATTTTATGTTAGTTTAAAATAACACAAGTGATATTGAAGTTAATTTGCTTTATTATTTAATATTTTTATAACAAACTAAGGGGTAATGAGTATTTACTGTGTTATGTTGACTGGGATTTTACTGATGGAAGATGCGATGAATCGACCCTGGATCCCGTGAATGATAATGTTAATATACTTTCTCGTCTGTCCGTTAAGTATAAATATTTGATAAACTCTAAACTAACTTTGCGAAAGGCTAGTGCCTTGAAATTTTGAAAATGAAAGCCGAGAAATGAATAACAGTACAAGAATAGAGTAGTTACTGGTTAGGACGGGATATTGATCTTAAATTATAGTGCGAACTACTTCTGCAAAGGAAAAATTTATGGAGTTTTTATCCAGTTTCATGGTTATACAGATGCTAACACAGTTTGTATTTGCAAGTATATACAAGATATTCAAGGATATATAACAGATATTTAATCGTAAAACTGATATTGTACTCAATAAATGTATGTATATAAATAGTTATCTCGGCTTCGAACGTAATTTAGTATATTTTTCATGTGTATGAACACTTCTGGTTAAAGTTAATTATATTTTCGATTTCAGTGGAGTTTGCTCTGTTGCCATGATGAAGAAAATATCCCAAAGTGTATATTTATGGTTATTGTAATGTAATCCGGCCATACTATTATAGATCGTTTTATCAAAATACATAATAAATTAGTATTTTATGGATTCATATCATAAATGAAATACGTACAAATTTTAATAGTAAAATCTTATTTGTAAAACACCATGCAACTGGTTGCCAAGGATACTGGAAGTTCGTTTAGGCATCCAGGCATTAACACACATTAACATTAACAGGATTGATCTTTAGCGATATGAAATTAAATAACAACAGAGTACTTACAAAAACACTGTACGCCCACACGAGCACATAGCACTTAGAACTGGTTCTAGAGAACAATGCTGAGATAGAGGGTCCACGATAACTGGAATAATGATGATAAAGATAAGAGCGGTGTTGACAACAATGTTATCTGTAAGCACGCTATCAACTGCGTGGCATGGCGTGGTGCAGAGTTGCTCTAGATGTAAGGTTAAGGGCAGTGTGGAGGCTGATAGCATTATGCTCGTCTATAATTTCCCTAGAACTGCAGTCTTGGTCCCTACTCGCCAAACTGCGTGGCATGGCGTGGTGCAGAGTTGCTCTAGATGTAAGGTTAAGGGCAGTGTGGAGGCTGATAGCATTATGCTCGTCTATAATTTCCCTAGAACTGCAGTCTTGGTCCCTACTCGCCAAACTGCATGGCATGGGGTGGTGCAGAGTTGCTCTAGATGTAAGGTTAAGGGCAGTGTGGAGGCTGATAGCATTATGCTCGTCTATAATTTCCCTAGAACTGCAGTCTTGGTCCCTACTCGCCAAACTGCGTAGCATGGCGTGGCGCAGAGTTGCTCCTAGATGTAAGGTTAAGGGCAGTGTGGAGGCTGATAGCATTATGCTCGTCTATAATTTCCGTAGAACTGCAGTCTTGGTCCCTACTCGCCAAACTGCGTGGAATGGCGTGGTGCAGAGTTGCTCTGGATGTAAGGTTAAGGGCAGTGTGGAGGCTGATAGCATTATGCTCGTCTATAATTTCCCTAGAACTGCAGTCTTGGTCCCTACTCGCCAAACTGCGTTGGCAGGGCGTGGCGCAGAGTTGCTCTAGATGTAAGGTTAAGGGCAATGTGTGGAGGCTGATAGCATTATGCTCGTCTATAATTTCCTTAGAACTGCAGTCTTGGTCCCTTCTCGCCAAACTTGCATGGCATGGCTTGGCGCAGAGTTGCTCTAGATGTAAGGTTAAGGGCAGTGTGGAGGCTGATAGCATTATGCTCGTCTATAATTTCCTTAGAACTGCAGTCTTGGTCCCTACTCGCCAAACTGCATGGCATGGCGTGGTGCAGAGTTGCTCTAGATGTAAGGTTAAGGGCAGTGTGGAGGCTGATAGCATTATGCTCGTCTATAATTTCAGTAGAACTGCAGTCTTGGTCCCTTACTCGCCAAACTACATGGCATGGCCGTGGCGCAGAGGCTGCTCTAGATGTAAGGTTAAGGCAGTGTGGAGGCTGATAGCATTATGCTCGTCTATAATTTCCCTAGAACTGCAGTCTTGGTCCCTACTGCGTGGCATGGCGTGGCGCAGAGTTGCTCTAGATGTAAGGTTAAGGGCAGTGTGGAGGCTGATAGCATTATGCTCGTCTATAATTTCAGTAGAACTGCAGTCTTGGTCCCCTACTCGCCAAACTGCGTGGCATGGCGTGGCGCAGAGTTGCTCTAGATGTAAGGTTAAGGGCAGTGTGGAGGCTGATAGCATTATGCTCGTCTATAATTTCCGTTTAAACTGCAGTCTTGGTCCCTACTACTCGCCAAACTACATGGCATGGCGTGGCGCAGAGCTGCTCTAGATGTAAGGTTAAGGGCAGTGTGGAGGCTGATAGCATTATGCTCGTCTATAATTTCCATAGAACAGCAGGTCTTGGTCCCTACTCGCCAAACTGCGTGGCATGGCGTGGTGCAGAGTTGCTCTATATGTAAGGTTAAGGGCAATGTGGAGGCTGATAGCATTATGCTCGTCTATAATTTCCCTAGAACTGCAGTCTTGGTCCCTACTCGCCAAACTGCATGGCGTGGCGTGGCGCAGAGTTGCTCTAGATGTAAGGTTAAGGGCAGTGTGGAGGCTGATAGCATTATGCTCGTCTATAATTTCCGTAGAACTGCAGTCTTGGTCCTTACTCGCCAAACTGCATGGCATGGCGTGGTGCAGAGTTGCTCTGGATGTAAGGTTAAGGGCAGTGTGGAGGCTGATAGCATTATGCTCGTCTATAATTTCCCTAGAACTGCAGTCTTGGTCCCTACTGCGTGGCATGGCGTGGCGCAGAGTTGCTCTAGATGTAAGGTTAAGGGCAGTGTGGAGGCTGATAGCATTATGCTCGTCTATAATTTCAGTAGAACTGCAGTCTTGGTCCCTACTCGCCAAACTGCATGGCATGGCGTGGTGCAGAGTTGCTCTGGATGTAAGGTTAAGGGTAGTGTGGAGGCTGATAACATTATGCTCGTCTATAATTTCCCTAGAACTGCAGTCTTGGTCCCTACTGCGTGGCATGGCGTGGGCGCAGAGTTGCTCTAGATGTAAGGTTAAGGGCAGTGTGGAGGCTGATAGCATTATGCTCGTCTATAATGTCCCCTAGAACTGCAGTCTTGGTCCCTACTCGCCAAACTGCGTGGCATGGCGTGGCGCAGAGTTGCTCTAGATGTAAGGTTAAGGGCAGTGTGAAGGCTGATAGCATTATGCTCGTCTATAATTTCCCTAGAAACTGCAGTCTTGGTCCCTACTCGCCAAACTGCATGGCATGGCGTGGTGCAGAGTTGCTCTAGATGTAAGGTTAAGGGGCAGTGTGGAGGCTGATAGCATTATGCTCGTCTATAATTTCCTTAGAACTGCAGTCTTGGTCCCTTCTCGCCAAAACTGCATGGCATGGCTTGGCGCAGAGTTGCTCTAGATGTAAGGTTAAGGGCAGTGTGGAGGCTGATAGCATTATGCTCGTCTATAATTTCCTTAGAACTGCAGTCTTGGTCCCTACTCGCCAAACTGCAATGGCATGGCGTGGTGCAGAGTTGCTCTAGATGTAAGGTTAAGGGCAGTGTGGAGGCTGATAGCATTATGCTCGTCTATAATTTCCCTAGAGCTGCAGTCTTGGTCCCATACTCGCCAAACTGCATGGCATGGCTTGGCGCAGAGTTGCTCTAGATGTAAGGTTAAAGGCAGCGTGGAGGCTGAGCATTCTTCTCGGCTATAATTTCACTAGAACTGCAATCTTGGTCCCTACTCGCCAAACGGCGTGACTCTGGGTGTCATGCAGTTGTTCTATATGTAAAGTTATAGACAGTGTGGTAGTTGTAACAATTACATATTTGGTAGTCAAAGCTTGGTCTTTAAAAGCAATGGCGAAGCTGCTCCAACCTAAAGTTTAGTGTGTGCATATCGATAACTTTTGCATATATTTTAAATTTTACATATGAAAGATCGATTTTAGTTACGATGCATATCCGCACATTTGATTTCGCGAATTAAACCTTATAACACAAGGGGAGATATCAAGATCGGATTAAGCTGTAGATTTTTGGCTGTAGAAATCTTTAATGATACTTCATATCTAAATAGGCTCATAGACGCGCGACGTCCTTTCAATGAACGTCCTTTATCTGGCCTTCTCGCAGTAATGTTTGGTGGTAGTTAGGTCTGGGCTGCTTTCCTGACAATAGAATGATCCATATTCCACCTTGAGATGGTCTTGAGATGCTGTCCCTACCCTTTAAACTTTGCAAGCTAATAAGTTTGTGGTTTGAGCATAAAACTAGTCATAAAACGACATGAAACATACTCTTTCTTATACTTTAAAATAGAGTTTAACTGCTAGCAGTGCCCACGGCAGTAGACGGTAAGAAACCATTATTTAAAAATTAAGATGACAGTTACCGTGTACGAAAAATGTAGAGTTGAAAATAACGTGTAGAGCGGGGTTGAAGGCATTATGTAATTAAATTTGCGGAGGGTAATAATATAATGTAATCTGCAGCCTGGACACACTCAAGATAGATTAAAATCTCCTTTACAAATACTTTTCCACCTAATATTATTAAATGTGAATGAATATAATAACACTTCATAATGCAACAAGACTCATTTTCTTAACAACAAAATAAAAATGCTTAAAATTAAAACAATGATTTTAATATCAATACCCTTAATTACCAGAATGGAAAGAGTTATTTCTCATGTAACCATAATTAATTACTGTCTAAATAAAAACTTGAGATGCCCGAGTTTCTCACCATACTACAAAGTGGTGACTGAGGTAACGTAAATATCGAATGTATTTAATTTTATACGTGTAAAAAATAGTAGTAAACAGTTAAACCTTACCTTTACGACAAAGACTACAGTTTCGAAACTATGGCTAGGTCACAGTCATATTTTAAGGGGTACATGTTGGAAAGTTTTGTTATGTTAGTGCGGTTGTTGTTGGTTTTATTCTTATTTCAATAAAATAATACCAATAGTTGTTTCAAATGGTCTCATTATTGATTTATTTTATTTAAATCAATATAGAAAATATCTATTATCAAAATTAAAATTCGAAAATAAGCAGTCGCAACAATTTGAGATCTAGTTATTGAGGTCGTTGAGTTAATTAATATTCCCCGGAATAAACCACAATCCCATACGCTTTGCTTATAGCATAAGTTACTTGAAGATTCTTTCCAATTTACCGAGAACCATGCTTGGTCAGGCCAAAATGGAATACGGTTATGAACATGTTCTCTGGCAGACGATTGATTCCACTGTAGGACAGAAGGTTCTAGAGGCTGATAGCAATCAGAAATTGGAATCATGCATATTCTAGGCGCTCTCATAGACCTACATTCTCTAGAGACTGCATCTTATAGAGATTGTAAGATCATACAGACAGGAAACCCTCGTTTATTGCGAAATCCCATATAGCGGAAAGTCTTATAAATTACAAATTTTAAGGGCCGTAAGATCCCTAAAATTGTCAAATGTTTTGAAAGAAAGGTTTAAGAATTACACATAGAGACTGTAATCTTCTGGAGCTAGGTATTCTATACAGCTGGAGGTTTCAGTAGGAATTAAGAATCTTGAACCCGTCAGCTCCAAGAGACTGAAAGTATCTAGACAGTTTTCAAAAGAGCTCTTTAATGCCGAGAGTATACTGGGATAACAAGGCCAAGGATTATATGTGTTTAAAATCACCTCTGAATGTAACTATTAATGTTGCAGCCGGTTTAATTAAAAATATTCTTTAACTTTCGTATCAATGAGCCTTGAAAAGGCCGAGAACTCCTAAGGAAGATTTGAAGAACTCTAGAGGTTTGGAACATCCAGGATCTGTAAGAATGTGTTTGAAAAAGTTTCCTTGGATTTTTGAGTTGCCTAAAATAGTTTTTGCTCTATGAATAAAAATATCACATATTACAATGTCATATTATTTATTTTACTCTGATTGTTTATATATAATAGTTATCCTTAAGACCGAAGTAAATATTAGTGTACTTTGTAAAGTGACATGCACTATCGTTGAACTCAGTCATGTAAATATAGAAATGAAGCTTCATGGAGAATAGGTACATCAAGCTTCTAGTCTAATGGGTCAGTTTGTTTTCGAAATAGCATGCAAAAAAGTGATATTTTCCCAACACCTTCGCTAAAGCTCAGCCGACAAATCTTATATATAAAAGTTTTCATCGTTAAGGCCTTAGGCTACAGTAATGGAAAATGTCTGGTAACGTGGTAATAAATTAGAAACTTTACCTAAAAGAGAACTGAAATGGAGTAAATCCTTACCTTTGGGAAGAAATTCAACTTTCCTGCGTTTTAAATCATGATTTGAAGTTTAATTAGATACTTGATATTCTTTCCAAGTCAGGTGATACTGATAGAGTTCCTCTCTTCGGGTGAATTTGAATATGTAATATTGGTCCAATCAGGATTGTACATTAACAGTTTCCTGTAACGCAAATTAGTAATATAAGAATATGTTGAAAATGATGTGTTTGTATTAAGACTACACAAGCATACATAATTAATGTTCATAAAATGTTAAAAAATATAGTATAAGTTTAAAAAAATAGCTTCATCTTATGCCCAGTTCAAAAACGGTTACAAAGTATTATAAAAAGAATGTTCAAAATGTCAGAATACATTTAAAATAAAGTTAAATTGTTGTAATTTTTTAAAAATTCGCACACAATAGCCTATTTCTGCTACGTTTAACGTTTCTCTGTATGTTTGATTTGAAAAATCATAACAAAGGGTTAATGTTTCGTCTCGTAATTTTGCAGGCTATATATTGTTTTTGGACGTAACGTTTTTGAAAACAAATAATAGTTTCAAACTGGCGTATATTTTTTAAATATCATAACAAAGTTTCATGAAATTCGTATATAAGACAAATCATTCTTAAAACTCGTAAAAGATAGCTTGTAAAAAGGAAAAAAGAATCAAGTATCTTTACAGGGTTTTAGACATTTACTAACGTTATATGTAAAACATTTATAACAAAAGTGTAATATATAACAATTCCAAATTTGTCCTATCAAATATCCATCATAAATAACAAACTTTGAATAAAAAATACATGTTATGTGTTTTCTTGCGATTCAATGTTTATTGAAATTAAATAAGGCAATTGCCATTTATACAATTTAATGTAAATAAAAGTCGTTTGACAGGTATTTGGTCTTCCGATCATATGTTTAGTTTGCTTATTTAAAACGCATATGTGACAGATACGGCCAAATACAAAATAATTGAATCGGAAAAAGTAAGCGCTCTGTGGTGTAATGGTAGCACATTTACCCGGCAAGTGAGAGATCCGGGTTCGACTCCCGGCGGAGCAAGTACTTTTTATGATTCAATGTTTATTGAAATTTTATGTTATTTATGAATGGATGATAAATAACGGAGTTTACCACTCTCGTGCAATACATTCAGTAACATTAGATCACGGTCATTTAGTTTGTACATATTTATTCCGTTGTCATTTGAAAACGGAAACAGGTTAATGATAAACGAATCAAAATATACCATAGTTTTAGGGGAACTTTTTCTATTAGAGGAAATTGGTTCAACTGATTAAATACGTGAAAAAATATTGCTTATTGTGTATTGGAAGAAATTAATAAGTAGTTGAGGAATTGAGTTCGATAAGTTTTTACTTCCGTTTATGTGTCACTGTAAAGTAATATTTATTTCTTCACAGATTAAACTATCAGAATTGCATTAGTGTATAGCACAGTATCGCTCTGGTAGCGATGAATAAAGTACGAGTACCGCGGACATGGTTGGCTCACTACCAGACACACGTACTTTGGAATGTGATAAGACTCAGAGGCACTAGACGGGAACAAGGAAGGTGTGAGAGTAAGTAGACCATATATCCCTGAGTCTCTTAGTATGTTCTATCATTGCAAAAGAAAATTTAAATACATAACAATATTTGTTCAAATACTACAATTTGTTTTGCATAAGAAAAAAGAGTTTTTAATTGTTGATGGAATTTACAGTAGTAATAATTAATTTTTCCACCTATTTATCCATCTGTTAAAGGTGTGAAACTAATCAGGTTTGCTGTGAGCAGAAACAACAAAACAGATAAAACGTTACACCTTATAGTGGGAAGTAAGTATGAAGTTTACAACTATACAACTGTCTCATACCACTAAACTAATGAGGATATTCGGTTCGTATTCAGTGAAACAATTAGAGTTGACCATGGGATCGTTTTATCCCTCGCACCCAACAAAAATGATTTACATTATATACCAAATGACTCTTTTTTATAATCACATCAATTCAAATAAGTAATTTAAACTTATTCTGATTTGTACGTGTAATGAGGGTTACACAGATGTCTCTTTCTATCAGTATACACACCTAACTGATAATTAATTATTATGTTTTAAGATGATTAGATTGGTCACGAACCGACAATCTAAAGAATTCTTCCTACAGGAATTAGGAAGTTAATTTTAAATTAGCAATTTAGTTTACCTTTATTTTACTACCGATTCGTCAAACCTTGCGTATTGTTTGTGTTCAACCGGCAGTGGACTATCAGGGTGAATTAGATGGCTGATCCAGATAATGGCATGTTTCCGAGCATAGCTTCGTCTTCAATAAGATATTTATAATACAGCCCACATGCCCATGCTCTTAAAGACAGATATATCGTAAAATATACATATGTAGCAATTTAGCAATAAATACATTTATACCATACACTTAAAAAGTTTCGAAAGGGACTATGATATTTTATAAAGTGTTAACTCTGAGAAGAATAACACTTTGATCTTTCAGAACAATTTAATGATGGGCGTGTGCGTACATTTTATCTTTGTCTATCATATCACATGTTCTTTGACAATCACTATAAAATGAATCAAAGATTCATTTAGTCCTAATGTATAAGTGATCAGATGGTTTTGTAACTTTTATTAACCCATTTAAGAATGAAACTGTACCAAGAAGGCGTTATATTTTCTACTAAAACATTCATAACAACAATGCTAGTAGGCTAGATTGTTGACTAATATCCAGAAATGATATACACACAAATATGATATCATCTGACTGATACGTGAAAACGGGCAATGTCAGTAATATGGCTGTACTATTAGAGAGTAGAATTCATAGTAATACAGTCATGCTTCTCAGTGGGGATTCCCAGAGAAAGACAGGCGGATTAATAGTTCGTGAGCAAAATAAAAAAAGACTGTTTAGACTGACAACAAGGAAAGGTAACTGAGAGTGGAACGGTTGGCAAAAAACGCAACTGGTTGTAGTTGGTAGTTGCCCTGGCCGCCGGTTGGGGCGCTGCCACCTCTCTGTCTCTCTCTCCCACACCTGTAAACACAGAACCTTGTGGTCCCAGACCCAGCGTCAGTCGGCGACGTGCTCGTCTAGCAGTGTGTCTGTCGTGTCGTGCCGGTGTACCGCTGTCTACAACCACGTGCTTAACACGCGCTCCTACCCGGTACGGAGATTTTAACGCGAGGGTTTTGGTATGCTGTTATAATATCTTCTTACAGACATTCTAAGTTCTTAACGTTAAATATTGCCACTTTATACGAGATTTAACATATAATCAAAAATTCGTGACAGATTATCACATATATACCTTATCATGAAAATTACAGAATATCTGTGTCTAATGTGATAAACATGACTTAAGAAAGAAGTCAGTGGAAAGTGTGCAAATTCGTTTTGTGTTCTAAGGAATAACAATACTTACAGGTAATATTTTTTTAATAAAATACATAATACCACAGCTGTCTCTCTTCAAGCAAACCTATCTATATGTCATGTACTCAACGATACAGATTATAATCTGAAAGCTAAATAAGACGATATAGACAAGTTACTCCGAACAACGAGTACCACAAAACCAAATCAACTAAACATATCTTCTGAAAAGAAATTTTGAGTTCTTAATATAGAATAGTGCTTTAAATTTACTCCGGTACCAAGAAATATTAATTAACCACAGTGTTTATTATAACTAAACTAAGAGACTCATTGGAAGTCATAAATATCAATATATTTAGCTAAAAAGCTTAAATTGACTTTAAATCTTCTAAATCATAGTTTCACTATAGTTAATGGTTGGATTTCCTTAAGTTATTTAGATGTGTTAAATCTTCTATACAGATCAAACTAAAAGAGCTTCACTTTTCATTTTGTTATAGCCATGACAACAGAAAATAATTGTAGTATATTCTAGGTTACGGGGATCTTCTTTAACGTGCATTCAAAATTTAGAGAAAGAGGAGGAATTTCCAGAAAGAGGAGTGTCTCCAAACTCAAACTTTTTGAAGAGACCCCGCCCCCTCTTTTTGATTACACGTATTTGTAAAGTGAACTTTACATGGATTTAACCCTCGACATAGCAGTCATATTTTAATGCCCCAGTTGAAGGTAAAATATCTTATTAGGAGTTAGATTAGCATATCTAGCAGTAGATAAATATAAAATTTATGCCTTTACGAAAAGTGCTATCACTGTTGGAGGATGGATCATCGTATGTCTTAAAACATCAGACTGGGGATACCTGGAATAATTCCAAAGGTCCTTTCAGACGAAATCGTTGTTGTAACTAATATTAAGTTACTTTAAATGTCTATTTTATTATTATTCATAACAAGGATATGCTTAGTAAAATACAACCAGAATAAATGAAACTATTAATCCTTCACAGATTTATGATTACCATGCCATTACATGGTACAAGTAATAGCTGTAACTCTCATATTACTATTGCATTTCATATTCATAACTGTTTAGAAATATACTATTGATAATTATAGAGTTCCGGCACCTCTTACATGATATTACCTAATTATTTACTGTAAAATTGAAATCATACAAAGTGTTTTGTTAGGTCTGGAATATTGTATACTGTATTCTGTTTCATTTTTAAGGAAAACTTTTCTGATGGAAGATTACAGTAAAAAGTAAAAGTGCACTATTGCATACAACTTTATATTATGTTATTAAACTTTTACCAATAAATGCGACCACCATAATTTTTACTAACTTAATTAATCTTTTGTTTATAGTTATTCTATCTTTCACCACTGCTGAACAGTACTGCATGTTTTGTATTGCCGTTTTATTAATTGAACAAATGGTAAAAATGGTATTAATACCCATATATAAAACAAAATGTCCTGACTGACTGACTGTCCCATCAACACCCAGTATCCCCGATCTCAGGGATCCACCCCACTGGCCTTTAAAGTAGCGAAACTTCCGACAGGATATGCTTTAAAGCTGACATGTGATATTAATTAAAATTACTTGTCAAAATGTCCTATGTACACAGTATAATACGACACCCAATCGCATCTTCAATAAATTTAAGTACCGATTCTAACTTCTTTACATTTATAGTCATAACACAAAGATTATGCTTAAAAATGACTGGGCTGTTTAATTCAATATTGACTGTAATCACTTTTAAGCACAGAGGTTATCTAGGTAACAGAATTTGAAGTTTAGTTTAAAAATGCTTACGACTGTACATTTTAGCAAATATTCAGTTTGCCGTACTTGATCAATAGTTTAATACAGATATAAAATACAAAGTGGATATTACTACAAATATTTTCGTTTTGCTACAGATTTAAAGACTCGTTATAAAACCTACCTCAGTAATTATTTTACAGAAGTAGGCTTCGCCGACATACGTATGTATATATAAATGCAAAATCCAAAATGGACTGGATATACCTTAGACCGATCGGAAATTACAATGGACGGAAATTAAACATATGTTTTACCGATGAAGACCTTTTAAACTTACGTATTTATATACTTTTTATTGGTACAACAGAGGAAAACTCGAACAAAGCGTTGGAAATATCGTTCATTAGAATCAAAATTTATCCTACACGTACAAAGTCTAATATAAAAGCCATTCACAACATCTAAAAACTGTATTAACATAAAAGCTAACCATTTCGACTTTAGAATTTCTTAACACTGGCCTGAAAAACTCCAAACATTACTACACACACATGCTATTTAAACACATGTCATGGGATATTGGAGATTAATTCAAATTAATTCACTGGCACTCATAAAAACTTTTGCACTCCCTGACTGCAGGGCCCAAAACACTGCTCCTTAAACTACCCATTGGAAAGTCTCGCTTAGATGACGGTACGTTTTAGGACGAAACATGAATTAGGACTATCACTTTTAGCTTGATTACATAAACCTCATGTTGTAAATGATTTGACATCTTATAGTACTGCATTCTAAGCATTTATATGATGGTAATTGCAGAAGTAAAACCCATTTATTGCGTCTGATAAGAATGATGATGAGAATGATAGGAGCACGTACAGCTTTAGTTATTACACCCCAAACCATTTCTAAAGGTAGTTAGTTACTGTAGCTAGAAGAAGTACAAATTTCTTTCATCAATCTAACAAACAATGTTTGGTAGTTTTTAGGTTTCAATAGCTTGTCCATTATATTGTGTTATCATAGTAATATTCAATTGTGTTTGATCGATACAAAAACCTCCTTCATTGCACAATGACTGGAAGCTCATGGCCGACGAAAGGTTATACAACGGTAAATATCATATTTGATGTTGCACATCGTTTATGAAGGCACTTAATATGGTAGAAAATGTACACATCTCTTCAATATGACTAATTAATACCGTTTGGAAACTGGCAGGTTTCAACATGGCATCAATGATAAGCATTATCGATGATGTCTCATACCATGTTTTAGGCAATTATTGTAGTTGGAATAACTACAATTCCCATTTATTGCGTGTAATGAACAATGCTGAGAAGCTTTCAGTATGCTACTTTATAGCAATAATAAGAATCATCTTTGGTGTTGCATAACGTATATTATAGTGTCAGATGAACACGAAGGATGGATACTGAAAATCTCTGAGACAGCAACATATTTTTAGTGCTGAGCATTATCTAGGATGAAAATTTATAATCACAGTTATTGTTGTTGAAATAAACACTAATGGACATTGGTCTGAAATCAACATGAATATATCTTAACAGGTTATCAATGGTAAGCATTTATATAACGTCTCATACCATTTATATAGGCAGTTATTGTACTGAAGAAATACACAACCCTTCAATCCGTCTAATAGTTAATGTTCGGAAGTCGTGATCATCATCAATCAATGTACTTCATTGTCTCTTATGTTGCAAATTATTTCTGGAGACATTCAAGTAGGCCCTACACTACATTCTTCTAACACAGACAATGCTTGGTAGCTTGCGGATATCAATGATCAATAAATGGCAAGATTTAAGAAACACGTGCCAAAGTATTTTTAAGGGAGTTATGGTGGTTAATAGAAATTCCTTATGTCATCCAGTGTTAATAATTGGAAGCTCAAGAATATCAATGAGCCCCCAGTGATATTCATTAACTAAAAAGTGTCAAAGAATCAGCTGTAACGCTGATTAAAAGAAATACACAGTCTGCCATAATACAAGACTAGTAGACAGTGTTTGTAAGGTAATGGGAATGAGGGAACTATTATATATAAATTGATTAGAAGCTAGTAGGTTCTACAATATCAATAGGTTTACAATTTAAGCCACATTGTATCAAAGAAACCTTTCATCAGTGGTTTACAAAAAAAGTACACCCCTTCTTCCGGTTAGTGGACAGCTTTCATATGGTTTTGACATCAACGGGTTAAACCTTAATTGCAATTAAAGCATTTTTATATCAGTTATGATGATTGGAAGAAATGCTTACCTTTGTATCAGGTGGTTAAGTTGACAGTGTATCGATGAGCTTAGAATGAACGGGTTAAACTTTAAAATAATCGATCCTCAATAATTAATGTATTGTGTATTTTCCTACAATTCAGTATTATATCCTGAACTTTTCTTGCAGGTGGTCATCATTGGCGCCACCATGACCAATCTGAACCGCATCCGCGTAGTGGTTCTGGGCAGTTCCAAGGTTGGCAAATCAGGTAAAGTGTTTTGGTTACAAATTTTTAATCTTCTAGGATTTGGAAGTGTTACATCTACTAAATTGGTAAGACAGCTAATATTTTGTAAGATCCGCGAACATTAACTTCCGTTCGAACATATATTTGATGATCATTGTATAGTAAATGCTTAGTTTTTTTGCGTACCAGCTTTTATAAGCCACATTTATTTAGTACCTACCTTTAAGTAGATCTACCCATGTAAATTAAACGATTTCTGACATTTAACTCATACTAAATTGGCAAAAAATATTTCAATGAACTAATAAATATTGGTAAATATTGGTAATGTCTCTTATTTTAGTATAATAATTTGTTTAAACAGCGTTATTACAAATAATATATTTTTGTTATGATGCTCTAGTAATTAAATAAGAATATTACTTTAATTATAAAATATATTATTGTTTATTTACCAATATTTTTCTGAAGCTGAAATCATCCCTAAATAAAATATCTTCTGTCTTAATGACAGTATTAAAACTCGTATCATGAATTACAATTCGATATTATATTATATAAGTAACATTTTCAATAAACCTGGAAGGAACATGTGGCCGGCACGTAAGTAGATTAGTAGATTTCTTAAGATTCAAAATCCTAAATTATATAATTGACAAACTACGTTGAGTATTCGTATGCTCCTTTATCAAATACGAGAACAGTAACGGATTTTAACAAACAAAGCCGCCTGTGTTTAAAAATAATTGGAACTTTGTGTAGCAGCCATGTAAACCTGAGGTTCTATTTTTCCCTTAAATTTTTTTTCAAATACAGGTTTTAACAAAAATTTTAAAAACTTTGGATGTTGTACATGGATTTAATTAAAATATAATACTTAAAATAGGACACCCAGACAGGCAGACAGTACACTAAGCAATATTTGGCTGTATATTAAATGACATTTCTTACTTATTCTTACCAAATAGTGCAGTTTGATTTAATGAATAAATATTTTGTATTATTTTGACTCAGGTTTTAGAATATTTAACCAATCCAATAATATTTTCTCATGCTTAATTAATTTAGTGCGATTTATTTTGGGGCCTCTATATTCATACCTAACTGTTGAGGAGAATAAGAACAAGCTGTTATAAGGTTGTTATTTAGGTTCAATGAACAGTATAACCGACAGATCTGTGGGGCTCCAGGGACTACGTAGTCGTCCTCAGGTGCCAAATCTTATAGTCGAGTAAAAGCAAACTGGTAAAATAAAGTACACTGGGCAAAAATACCTTTCCTGTCAATCATTTTCTATATTATTACTATGATATCAAATATCGAAAATGTTCAGAAATTTCATTCATATAGTTTTATAAAATTCGTTTTATGTAAAACCCACTCCATAAATGTTGTTTGTATGCATTTTGCAGTAAATAATCCAATTTTCTATGTTTCAATACCTTTGGATAGTATAAATAAATGTATTTCTAATATTTTTCAATTTGATGCCAGCTTGGACATATTCCGTAGAGAAATTAACAACGGAAACATTTCTACTTTTAATTCGATTTGAATTTCTGACTCGTTGCAGAAAAATGTACTTTAATAATTAACTGTCTGGTCATGCTGGCTTATTAAAAACGAGGTACATGTACATTGTTAAATTAAGATATCTCATCTGTCAGATTGGGTACACGGAGAAATAGTTTTCATTACTCGGTCACTCACTAAATAATTTTGTACATATAAGAACAGTCATTTTTGTGTGTGATATTAATGTCATCTATATAAGTCCCAGTAATAACGGAAAGTTTAGTGGAAATGTACAGACAAAATCTTAAATAATAATCAATCTAAGTAGGCTACCTATTTTAACTTACATGAAATAACTTGTTAAAAACAACACAATGTTTAGTTATATAACTTTAAACTACGAGTATATTCTGACATACTCATGCAGTACAATATGTTGCAACAGCATATTTTAAAGTATTTTAAGATAAATACTTATTTGATGAAAACCTTCATCGTGATGATGAGGTAAACGTATGAGCTTTCATTTTTGCTTTCCAGCATCTGGGTATCTCTGTTCTCTCCCATACCTGAATCCCAAGAACTGTTCCATTACCCAACATCCGCATTCCACTGGTCTTAGATCCCCTGACCACTAGGATTCCGCGTCTGTGGTCAAATATCCCGCTATTCATCTCCAGCCTTAAGAGACGGCTGTAGTGATACGACCTTCAGTTTCACCCCATAAGATCAATTTCAAACTTCAAACAACTTTATGCCCTAATTTTTTTATATAATTAAAAAGATTTTTCATGTACAAATCATACGCATCTCAACGATTTGTAGCGTTTCTCTTTAATTTAGTTCTTAAATATTTGAGAACGATGAAGTCCACAAAGCTCGACATTGTTATATCTAGACTAAAATCAACGTACAATTGCCAGTACATTGGCTCTTAATGACTGACTCAAAGAGTTCTTATTGCCTCCTCAGAGTTTTCACAGTCCCAGCCTTCTAGACCCAGTACCGTTTGACATGTTCTGAACCATAACCCGTATTCCAGACATGTCTGTTGATAGGAACAGATGGGTTATCACTAGATTTTATAGGAATATTTATGTAGTAAAATATATTATCTGAGTCTAATTTTGATAATGATTACTACTACGTCTGTTTGTTTACAAGTGTTATAACAAAACCTATCACCATAAGTCTTATTACACGTATCTGTATTGATAAGTGCCACAAATGTACGAAACCATAAGTGTTATTACACATATTTGTATTGATAAGTGCCAAAGACGTACGAAACGATTATGGTCATATGTGTATTGTTTAATCTGAAAATAAAATTCCTTTTAACTACTGTTAAAACTGCCGTTATTAAAAGAAGGCGTGAAAGTGACATTTTAGATATACCAGTCTAATCACATTTGTCAATTAGTATTTATAAACATACCTTACATTAAAGTACAGAAGTAGATTTACCATGAAGAAGATTACTATTTGACATTCATAAAGTATGCATTATTTACTAATGCATGCTTAGAAACAAGCATTAGAATTCATTGAAATATATAAGCAGTTCAGTTATTAATACCCTTGACAGTACAGAATGGATATCTCCATTCAAAATTGAGTGGATATCTGGATATGAAGAGATAACTAATATCTAGGTCGTTGCCCTATTATAACCCTGAGTTTTATAACCAAGATTCCTATCTGCCTAAGATCTTTCCTTTACCTTATACAGCTAATTGTATACTAATCCAATTAGTTTAAATCACATAGAATAGTAAACAACATAGGGAATAGTTTATAACATGATATGATTTTACATCATTACTCGAGGGAGTATTATTTATATTTGTACTTGTTATAATATTATTACCCCAATCAGTTGCACGAAAATAGTAACCAGCCACTGTAAAACTTTTTACTCATAACATGACCCCTGGTGCCATTGTAACAGTAAACATTGTGTACTATTCCTGGGTATACCGACTTAGTACAAGACAGAAGTATGTCGCGTAACAGGCTTCGCTGAGTTGCATGCAACATTTCAAATTCACAGTTGGTCATTCTCTGTATATCTTGCCTCACGAGACGTCGATTGAGATAGGTTTTATAGCCGTGTTTAAATAAAGATAGATCAGTGAGGTAGGAATGGTAAATGCAAGAGTTTACTGAAATCAAATCTTGTCATTGACTGAACATTTTCTTTTACTGTAGTTTTTAACCGTATGAATAAGCTACATTTTAATATGTCACAAATTAAATTTTTTGGTTTCACTTTGTTAAAAAATTGATATAATCTGCTATTTTCTTGTTGTCCTCACAATTATCCACAAGGCTAATGTAAATTTATTGCCTAACACTCAGCCAAATCGCATAGAGTGACATGCACCAACATCGAATTCAATGTTACCCATATATAAATAAAGCCTTATGCTAAATTTCTAGTCTATAAATTAGTTTTTTTTTGAGACATTTTTATTCAGGCGGATAGAACTGAAAATTGGCCAGCCCTACGAATGATATAATTCGCTGGCTCTTTTATAAACTCCTGCAGCACAATATCAACTAATAACTGTGTACTGAAAGCCTCTGTATCCTATACGATAATGGGTGATGGCAATGTAAGGTTTTAATGTACCGTAAGTTAGCTTCGTGTAACATGCCGTCATATTATCATATAAACATTCAGTGTCTAGGTACAATACCGTGTTAACAAACCCATCACCAGGCCGAAGGAGTGTTGTTTTACTTATAATGATTTGTGTTGAAAGAGAGTTATAGAATAAAAGTAG
Source organism: Homalodisca vitripennis (assembly GCF_021130785.1). Classification (NCBI taxonomy): domain Eukaryota; kingdom Metazoa; phylum Arthropoda; class Insecta; order Hemiptera; family Cicadellidae; genus Homalodisca; species Homalodisca vitripennis. The sequence goes on from NC_060210.1 coordinate 37,823,209, forward strand.
TAACACAAACTAGTCATTCTAGGATTCAAAAATTAAGTTGTAAGTTCAAGAATATGTAAGTTTTTTATTGTATTAATTTATTCATAGGAAATAAAATGTGTCGCATAAAAGTTTGACTAATCGCACTCTAGTACGTAAGAAAATTGTGAAGCATTATGTTGGGCACTAAGTATGTAGGAACCGGTTACCAAGTAGTTATTCACAATCCTAATATTGTTTGATATTTAAAATTATTTGGACAACTTTAATGGGTAGCTTTGGGGTTATCGTGGAGGGTATATCTTTCATAACCTAAACCTTCTTCTTGTAAACTATCCTCATAATGTTATGAGGCAGTTAATGACATTGTGTTGCTTTTATGAGTGAGATTCTTAGTTAGTAATTAATACACTACTTTATCGTCTTGGAAGTAGATGATTACTTTCATGTCTTTTTAATCGACATGAAAACCTTTTATAAATAGTTAGCAAATAGCTCTTTGCTTGCCAATGATACTTCCGGAGACTCTTTCCCTACAAACCAGTATATAAATTATCTACGTACCAGTATTAAAAACATAACGAGCACCATGGAAATACGGAGTAATAGAGTTGAACTTTATTATTCGGAGTTTACTGCCCTTTGTGAAGTCAATCATACCTTCTTTTATTCTTAGCTTACAAGGTGCACTCTCTCTGAGTAAGAGGAAAACAATAACCTGTTTGAGTGGTACGATCTTGAAATCTACATAAACTAATCGAATACCATACACATTTTACATAGAAGTAACTTCACAAATAAAAGTTGTTACTCTTTAACTTTGCATCAATTTTTATTAAAAAGTTTTTATTGTTTACAAACCTTCAGTAATTTCAAAATACCCAATAACATTCCAATGTTCAGAGTTCATCAGTAACGATTTGTATAGGTAATCATCATTTTATTGTAACGGCTTGTAATTATTATCATTTCCCAAGTTTGTAAGTACATAACGAGAGAAGGTATTGTCCCCGACTGGGAAAGATGGGGTATAAAGTTATTACTGCAGCATGTCCCGTGAGATCGCCGATCTCGCTTAATGACAATAATCAGAGACCAGCTCACGCGGACCCGTTAGCCGAGTCGCGACATCGGCCGATAACCTGGAAGCGGTGGTCCTTATAACTATTGTTTCTGGAACCCTCGGCACTGAGTGGCATAATATTCTCCAAGTCACGGTATTGGTTAGAAGCCTGGTAGTGATATCTTTCTCCCTCCTTAGTTACTTTACGAAATGTAGGATGGTTAAACGAATCGTTTAGTTGCACACTAAGCTTACCTGGTTAGTATGTTTCTATATAATTATCATTTCTGCAACCCTTATCACTGAGTACTAAAACACCAGACAAAACGCTTCATCACGAATATCTTGTCTTCATTAACCTCTAATTATTTCTTTATGTGGCACTTACTTGAAGATGGCTGTGGTGAAGTCACATTTTATATACATTTATATACATTTTACGTACGTTAGCAATATTTTGGAATTTCGTACTTGTCAACTTAAGAATGTACGTGTTTTACTATATGTATTATGTTGTTTCAGTCCATCAGTCTATTTATTTACGTTTTAATGTGGATTAAGTTTATTTGCATACGTGAATATTCAAATTAGCGACAAGTATTTGAAAGTTAGAATATAGTAGATTACATGTTGCTTTAAAATTTGTCCTAAAATCATCATATACATGCTGACGGTGTAGTAATTTAACTTTTTAGGTATGTCTTGATAAGTAAAAATTATTATTATCAAAGTTCCTGCACTATACAAAAGGATGGACACAATTCGCCCAGTGGGGAATTACCTGGGTGTGATGTCTCTTTATAATGTCCACTCTGCAGCCCTTATCACTGTATAGTATAAAAATGCTTCATCACGAATATTTGGCCCTCAATGATCACTAAAATGTGTTTTTCTTGTGTCACTTGTCATTCTTCTGTTCGTAGAGCCATATTCAGTATTTACATGTACATTTGTAACATTTTCGTACTTCTCAACTTCCGAATACGCGTTTTGTTTCAAGTCTATAATGTGTTTCATTGTGCTAATTTACATTTTATTGTGGATGAAACGTCTTTGCATACATGAATTGTTCAAATGAGCGATAATACATACATAAATGTTAAAAGTACATTTAAAATAACCCCCTCCCCCCTTACTTGTCATCATATATTCATATTTCAAACATATCTTGAAAAGGAAAAGGCTTAGAATCATAGACCCCACACTTTTGATACGTTGATCTGAATATATTCTTTCATGCTGTGGGTTCCATTCAAAAAGAATCATCTCCACACAATCCCACGGTCTTATCAGACAATTTTCAGACGAAAAGTATAAAGATAGGTGTAGGCATGCTCTAAGCCGTGATTGGTTTATGTTTTGAATGCTAATCAATTGCATACACATTTTCTGTATAAACTAAATTTGTACTAACTGTTTTGTAACACAAGGCAAGCTGACTTTTTCCTGAAGAGCTTACCTATATCCTGCGCTGTTCAGTAGAAACCTCATAAACATGCATATCCCGGACTACAATACATTCAATCAGGCTTTTTATCACTTCCTCGCAACCGTTTCCAACAATCGGTGAAAGTAGTAATCCTAGGAGAACCATATTTCACCGGATAACAACACGGATACAAGCGGAATCCTCTTACTCGACTAAATAGGGAGTCAAAACCGTCTTTAGAATGGATGAGAGGCCCACGAGCTGTCCCGAATTGTGCCGAAGTCTGACGGACAGAGCCGGAAGCGTGAGCGCGCCGGCGCCAACCCAGTTCCCGCATTTACATAGGCCGCCGTTTACCCGCTCATTATACCTTGCGAATGGCCAATAGAATCATGTCAAGAGCGACGCCTTGTGCTCATTTTAATTATATGCAATAAACCATTGATTTATCACTGTGAAATGATTGCATCGATTACATCTTGAAGTTCTGAATCAATGGGTTTCCTAACCAGACTACTTTAATGTCTACTGATTACAGAGTGGTTAATGGCTTAAATAGATGTGATTGACCTTAGTGGAACATTTATACTGACGTCGGGTGTATAAAACACGAACCTACTACGGATACAAAGGAAATGAATTACTTTGTAATAAATTAATATTTGTATATATCGTTAATAGTGTAGTTTTCAATATTTTTATTTCACTCTCCTGGAAATGGAACTGCACGACTATATCCGAATTGCATTTATGTCCAGTTTGTCTAGGTCTGAACTTTCTTAGTATGGATTAAGTTAAAAGCTTGAAAATTATCAAGAATTTCTCCCAATAAAAATCGACAAAAACTCTAATAAACTTTATTGGATGTAACTCCAAACACAGGACAGGAAGGCAACATTTAAAACAAAAATGTAACTAAAAATGTAATATGTATGCTGAAAATTTAAATATTTACAAATTTATTTGCTGACATTTATTGAGTTCAAACTAGTAATACTAATTTCTATATAAGTTGTAAGTGGTAACGGAAGTGGAGTCATTCAAATTATACTGAAAGTTATGTATTTAAAAAATCTGATTACAAAAATAACATTTACCATTGACACATACTTGGAGTATGTATTATGATTTAGGATTATAAAAGTTTTAAACATTAATAAAATTTCTGTGAGATGAACATGTTCATGTAAGTGTTACATAAAAGAATTTAATTTGGAGTTAATATTTTTGCATCTTTTAAGAAGAGGTTTATACCCTTTAAGCTTTTTTTTAACCATCCTTATGGGCCATTGACCTTCGCCAGGATTTTATCTAACATAATAAAACAGAATAGGTATAATCGGTATAGCACAAGGTACTGTAAAAAGTTCAAAGGTCCCATAAAGGATTTAAACCTGCGCTATCTCAAACCTAGATTCAAAGTCCGACTTTTTAAATCTCTCTGCTATCAGTAATCCCAAACGGTGGGTCAAAATCTTTAGTTGATTTTCCTCAAAGCTTCCGTAATAATCTCAAAAAGATAAAAATAGGGTTTGTATTTGGAATAGGTGGGAAATGTTTCACCTATTTCGTGTATAATGAGTGTACTATTCTGCTGTACACCAAAGCGCGTTTCTTAATGAGAGCTGAGTGTAAATGAGCAGATGACTATATTATGATTTGCTGATAGTACTGTGTGTGATATGAAGGAGTTGTACTATTGAAATACAATTGTAAACCGTCACAGAATGAAGTTAAAGACTGTAACCTTTCTGATGCGTTTAATTTTTATAACTAACATGTTAACGTCTTGAAAATAAATAATAATTAAGGAAAAACTTATGTAAATTTAATTGGAATGAATATTATTGATATTATTAAAATTGAGGAATGTAATGATAATTGAAAGACTGCCCAGCGTATCCATGTAGAAGTAGTGTATTTGTATAAACTACGGGGACGAGTAAGGTTATAGTGACATTAGCTTAATAATCTAACGGCACTGTTTAAATGGGATGTCCTACCAATGAATTAGCAACATTTATTGTGAATCAGATAATCGTGCTGTGTATGAGAAATGAATAAGTTGACACGGGTAGCTCGTGCATTATAACCTGTAAATACATATACTCCATAATTCTTGCTCTCAAAGGTTAAGTGTAACGACTCGCTCGAGGCACTAGAAAATTAAGTATCTTTGCGTGATACATGGACATGATACGTAGGCCTATATCGATAACTTATAGACTTTAAATTTTGCATTACGTTTCATTTCTATATAGGTAACATCGAATTCGATGGAGCATGTCAATACATTTGATTTGGCTGAGAGTTGAGCTTTAGTGAATTACATTGGTTTGTATGGGTAACTAGCATGTCAATAATAAAATCAAAGAATAAAGCCATTTTTAAAAAAGCTGAGTACAATCAATTAACATGTTTACATACGTCATAATAACATACGTAGGTTAACTGCCCGCAAAGATATATTAAGAAAGATTTCTTATCAAGCATAAATATAAAATCTTTAGAAGGTTCAAGTAGTTAGTCAAATATCGCTAGAACGACCATTAGCTCTGGTATTAAAAACAAACAAATTTAATTTAAAAAATAGTCTGTGTGAACATTGCTTTATGACAGTACAACCACAGTAAATTTAACCACTATTTTCAATTTGTTACATTCATAGTATGTAAATTCTCTAAGAATTAACCTTTAGTTTTCACGCCGTTTTTAGATTTCGGCGATTAGATAAATATATAATCATCTACTTTAGAACATGTCCTAAAACTATGGTTAGAATCGAACTCTGGGAATTTCCTTTGAAGTAGTCACCAAGAACTGTGCTGGATGAAAGTTCGCTGAACTGTGCTTTTGAACTAATGTATCAATTTCAGCTCTATATGTTCGTATATTTAAAATACAAAAAATATGTTTTTCAATTTTTAAACAAACAACACGTAAATAGTAGCATCGTTAATGTGATTTAAACCGTAAATTTTCAGGAAATATTAGGTATTAGATATAAAAGACCAAATTATTATCTACATTTTACTATAAAACTAAAGACTGTTGCAGAATCATTTTTTTTATTTTTGAAAGAAGTAGTTTTCTCTGATCTGTGATATATTATACTCGTGTTTTATTCATCAGGAAAGAGGGCAAAATTAACTATCTAACAAAAAGTAGTAAAAACTAAATAAATTACAATGTCATAAATTCGCTTTTTGACGTATTTTCTTGATCGTGGCAACAAGACAAACTTAACATTGACATCTGCAATATAATTCACTCAAACCAGAAGTTCTCATACAGATGCACCATGTACGAAATTACATGTGAGGAGGTGGGTAACTGCTAGTAAACCATATAATAGAGTACAAAATTGATACTTATGCAGTAGTTTGTCTATTTTACTATTTTCCAAATTAGTATTTATATACAAGCATACGCATACACACCCACACCTATACATACATACATACATACATGCATATATACACTTACATGCATTCGTCGTTAATTCCTAATACGTATTAATGTATAATACAATAACATTTCATACCTCACACTCTGTTATTTAAATAAACAGTAAATAATAATACACAATATAAAATTTTTGCAAGTATATTGTTATAAATATATTAAATTATAAGATCAGTAATAGTACATACCACCAACAATGTAACAGAAAAAATACAAGTAAAACGCCAAATGCATTCAGAATGAGTTGCAATAATGGAAACAAAAATTAATTTTTACAGAATAGAGGTACTTAAACTTAGGACGATATTTGTTATTATTATGTGCATCGAGGAAACTATATTTATCTCAAGACATCTTTGAAATTATTTAGAATATAACAATAAAAATCTGGTGCTTCATCGATTATTCTAAAGAGGAATAATGTAATATTATTAATTTGTTTAATCTCCAAGAGCAAGCCATTTAAATTTTGGGTCCTGTATAGAGAATCAATTTCCAAAAAAAATCATTATTGACCTTTGATACTCTAAATATTCTTGGCTTATATTTCTAGAATCATACCTTGGAGAATGTGTTCCGTAGTTTCTGCTTCTCAAATTAAAATTTGTTTAATGTAACTTACTTTGACCGATAAATAACAGCAAACATTAAATATCACCTGTTTAAATTTATATACACGATTTTCTTATTATTCTTGGCTTTTAAATGTGATTAAAACTAATTTACTGTCTGCTGATTAAGCCAAAAAGAGCAATAGGGCTTAACCCGGGGGGATATTCCAAATAGGAATAGGCCTATATGTTAACCAGGGACCATATAAATATCCATATGAAATCGGTCCAATGCTATTTACTTCATTTAGTAAAACACACAGAGAGACGCTATTAGATTTGTATATACTGGTATAGATATAAAACTGTCAATATACCTGTAAAACCATTAAATAGATCACTTTGTTTGCCAGCTACATGGTTCATGTAGATTTCTGTCTTAATTCGTTAGTCAGCTTGTTTAAATTTACTGACACTAAACAACCTGTCTCCTGATATAATCTGGAAACTCAGGAAGCCCGCGACCTATATACAGCATGCTGGACATTACGAACACCCACACTACGCTCTACCTAGACTCCAGTAACCTCCATCCTCCAAGACTATTTATAAGATAATATTTATTAACCCGGTTTATCCTCGACCTCTGCCTGTATGAAAACTGGTTTGAGATATCGGTATCTGGACCTATTGGAAACTTCTAGCTGCCGGTATTCAGCAGCAATTTCCACCTTTGGAAGCTTTAGCCACTTGTAACTCTCGGGTTTTGAAGCTTCCTGCATAGCGGCTGCATACATGTCGAAACATAGATATAAAACTTTACATCACATTTTCAAATTGAAACAAAATTTACATGTAAATAAGTAGTAAACATCATAAACAGCAACAATGTTTACTTGGCCCGTAAATTTTACTTGGGGAGTGCCGATGGCCGAGCGGTCTAAGTCGTTGGACTTTGGGTCTGAGTTAGAGATAGCGCAGGTTCAAATCCTGTCTGTGACCGTTGGACTTTTTATCAGTACCATCAACCTCGTACTGTATCGACTCTCACCCTTATTCTATTTGATAAGATCCTCGCACAGGCCAGTGGCCCATGAGGACGGACAGAATAAGGCTTAAAAGGGGATCGGTCTCTCCTTAAAAAAAAAATAAATAAATTACATGAAAACCATCTCCCTCCCGTTTTTTACACAGCGCCATAATAAAATTCATAATACTACAGACACTGTATAGATTGATCAAATATAATAAGGATCATTGATTAATATGGTGGGAGTAAAAGGTTAGGTACGTTCCTTAAAACTTTTCGTTTTTTCGACCTTGAAAGGATATAGACCTTATACGCTACTACTAAACTCCTAAATCGGTTGATTTCTGCTAACGCGGTCATTACCCTCCCTCTAAGTAACTCTTATTAATTTAGTAAGTGTGGGTGGTAGTCCAATTACCTGCTATATGTTAACATTATAAGTGAATGGCCTTCGTATATACAAAAAAAGTTATGTCATTTAATGTCTAGTTTATATCATTGGACAAGCTTTTTTACTTATTTTTGCGGTTATTGTTTGTACACTCAGATGAAAGATTGTGTTGTTTAATTTTTAATTATAATATATGTGTGTTGCAATAAATTATTATTTGTATTAAATAACATAATATGATTATATTTTTACACAAGTAATATCAATCCTAAATAACCCATACAATGTTACTCATTTGAAAATATTTATTCAACAAAATATAAATTAGAATTGAAAGAATAGCTATTTTCTAATTATACATTTGTTACTAGTAATTAGGAGTTTATTACTTAGCGGGGCTTATTGAATGAAAAAATTGCATTTAGTAAATTATTTGTATTTGCTCGTGCGTGTCCTTTATTAGCTGAACGTTATCCAAGCTTATCACTCGAGCGGCGGACTTAATTTCTATACGTCTGTCGAACTTACACATTTTGTAACATAAAGCTTCATTTCTATGTAAGGAACATAGAGTTCGAGAATGGCACTTGTCACTATATGGAATTTGGCTGAGTGTTAGTACATTTTCTTTTATTTGTCTTACATTGTCATTAAGCCATAATTTTATAGACAACGCAAATTGAACACACTTGTAAACAAGTAATGCAATCATATGAGATTTTAACATGAACACAACAACAAAATCATTAAAAACAACACAAAAACAACACAACTACAACCTCAAACATAAAAACAACAAACATCAAAAAATACACACACAACACTACATTGTAAACAACGTAACAACAACAAACACCCACATAGAACATTGTAAATAATGTAGCCTATTAAAATTAGTTATAGATTTGTGTTATTGCATGGAGGCAAGTCCGTCGCAGTAACGTTGATATCCGTGACGTACTAAAGTCATTTATGGATATTAAAAATATGGCATAGTACTTAAGAAGCATAAAATAATAAAGACCGCCTCAACAAAGTAAATCTCTCATAACAGTACATTTTTATTTATAGTTCAGAAACTGAGGTATAACCTAACAAGCTAGAATGTTACCCACAATCTGATTTACTTGATGAAAAAATTAAAACGTTACATTGAACAGTAAAAAACTGTGGCCAATTAGACACAGTTATGCTTGCAACTTCAATGGTCGCGAGGAAAAAACTGTGGAGAAGGCTGCCGGTTTGGCGTGTGGTTTCTCTTCGACGGACTGGAATTTCACCTGGCCCTGGTTACAGAATATTTTAATTAGTTAATTTACGGCCAGATATATGCTAATAATGGTTGTGTGGGCCATTCATGGCCGTCCTTCTTGCCGTGGGCTATTAACTTTCATCGGTTCAATTTTGTTGTGTATTCAATTCCTTAAATTGTGCACCTAATATAAAAGACACTGAACTAATTATTTTTTACATATGATTCGAGTTATTTTGGTTTTTGCACATATAATTCACGTCCTTAGCAACTTAGGTCTTATTCCTTAAGTCAAATTACAGGAATTCCCTATTCAGTTTTAATATTGTACTAAACTCTTATTTTGTGAAATACTAAAAATGTACAGCTATCTAGTTTCCACTAACACAAGTTAAATTATGTTTTATGAAATCTAGTTTGAAAATTGGGTTGATTGCCTAATGGCACAATTAGTGACCCTAGTTCAGTGAGGGAGTCATTACTGAATTAGTGCGGTAATGAAGATTATTACGTTGCGGGTGCAATATGAAGATTCCGGACTATGTGAGAACTATAATACTTCGAATACTTTTTTGCTAAGAAAATTTTTAATGTGTTTTGAAGCATTCAACATTTTGTCGTTAAATATTTTAAGATTATCTTCTATAAAGCCACTGTAGAGCTAAATTACAATGTTTGCTTAATATTATTCAGCAGAATATGCTATTTCTAATAATACTAGCGAATACTCTATGTGATAATGATTATTTGCTAATTCTAACCAAATTCAGCGTAGAGGTTTAAATGGGTAGATACGTTACATACATATTTTACAGGGTACATACTTTAAATGGGTTTGTATGCTACAACAATTCAATCAATATTAACCTAATTAAAGTTGAAGATTAATTTTTTTAGTTCTTACATACAGTAAACGTAGATAAATATTGTTTCCTACGACTGTTCATTTTCAGGATATCGCAACACAGAAAAAAATTACTTTTCATGGAAGTCAGTTTGCTATAAAAATAATTAGCTGTTATTAGAACTTATACACATTTAAAGGTCAGGGAAACTACTTTCATTAAAAATTGTCTATCTCCGTTCTTTGTAATCTACGTCCGGTTTAAGGCACCTCCAGTGCAGTATGTTGAGTTTGCCTTGTGGTCTCGATATATATACTTTATTTATCGAGGCCGTAAGAATAGGGCCTCTTATTACCAAACGGACTGGAAAAAGTATAATGCCAGTGTTAAAATTCCCTTCAAGTATAATTTATTTACTGTACGAAAATTGAGTTTGTCTAGTTGAAATAGTACTTGCAATGCGTTAGATTGTTTCAGTTTGTCACTTATCCAACCAATAGTAAAAATTATATCTTTGTAAACAAATGTTTCTATCTCTATGGACAATTTTAGCTGAGAGTGTCAACAGCTGTTTAGTGTCAGTTAAACCTGGGTTATGTGTCGTAATTATTTTAATTATTTTCCTGAATTCCTAAATATTCCGAGAAAGTTTTCATACTTTTACTTTGATCAAAACCTTACTCGCACTTTAGCGGATGTATTAAAAAATAATTAGCCGGATTGGTTCACTGGTTCTTAAGATTTGCTTTTAGAAACACGATTGTCTTCCGAAAAAAAAACTTTAACCTAGTAAAGTAAATCTCTTATTTATCTTTATAAAGCTTACTATATTATAAAATGATACTAACACGATCAAATATGACATTAACCGTTTTAATTTCGTATGTCCTGTCTTTCATGCATTTAATATATTGTTACATAAGACTTACATATATCATCAAGATATACATAGATTTGCATCTTCAGATATTAAAGTAAAAAATGTAATAGAAAATTAATTTGAAATTAAGTAACATTTCATTTTACTGTGTTTGATATACTTGTATTATCAAAATTTGAATGAAAGTCTTCATAAATCATTAACAGTTCATTTAAAAAATAATTTCTATTTTTTACAAGACATCTTACCATAAAATATATTATACAACGCCAAACTCACCATATGATTACAATGTAGTAGCCACATGATATGTGGTACTCTTATTTAACTACATTGGTAGGTAAAAACTGAAAATGAGAATATCAGGTCGAAATTATAATTTCATACGCAATGATGAAACAAAACCTTTAGTCAGTCATGGGGAAATGCATAACAAAGCTTTAAAAATGTATTTAAAATGGTACCTATTCATAACATTAATACGCTTTCATTTATATAAGAATTAGTAAATAGCATAGCAAGAATAAGACAAACATAATAAACCACAACCAAATCAAAAGTTCTATTCGATAATTAGGTCATCTTGATAATATTTAAAACATAATTAAAATTGCTGAGCGGTAGCGAAGCCTATTACCAAAAGGCTGAATACATTAAATGTGAAAGACAGATAAGGACACATTTTGATTTTTGACTTTATTTTTGTTCGCAAGATATCTAGAAAACGTAAATATCTATAGACTCTACATGTTGCGTGAAGCGTCATTTTTAAACAAGGTAACATCGAATCGGATTATTAATGACAATTGGCAGAACATAAAACTTCAGTGAATTTCATAACGTTAGTAGTATGGGTTACCATGTCTGCATCGAGAAAATCACAGTATAAAGAAATATATGAAAAAAACTTAGTTACATTATATTTAAAGTGTGACATAGGAACATATGTAGCCGAATGAAATTAGTATCAGAATTCAAAGAGGCAACCTGAGCGAAGCCTGTTACAAGAGACATGATACTATGTCATATGTCTAAGTATGCGATTTAATATTTTATTTTCTTTGCATCGATTTCTATTGATTACAAAGATATTTGTACTCATAAAACAATACAAACTAATTTGCAATATCAATTCATGTTGTAGATTTTTCTAGAATGTTAATACGATAAGGCTGGTCATACAAAATTATAGCATACTATACACTCCTGGCAATAGAATTAGGGCTTGACCCTAAACAAAATCACTTTCGCCAAGTAATAAAGTACAGTCCCAAATATCCTGTCGTAACGGCCATTTCCTACCTCGCCACAAAGCAATGCCGAGCCCGTGCCGCGCTCCTTTCCGGTCTCGTTCAGTCCCGCGGACTCATCCTTGACCTCAAAAATAAAAATAACTTTTGGTCTCATTAAAATGTGGTTTACATGTCCATTAAGAAGTCAATTATGATTTCACTTCAATATATATTTATTGTTACGTTTGGAATCACATTCTGGGAGATTTCCAAGACCTCAGTGACCGAAAAAAGGAAATTGTTTTCCCATGTGTGAAAAAAGGAATCAACTTTTACTACTCGGGGAACAATATTCTCTTTGGTGCCGACAAAGAGGGCAATACTAAAAGTACCGTTTGGCATAATGGACAGGTTTAGGCTGAATATATTGCGCTACGGTTAAACGACGAAATATTACCAACAGTCTTGTACTTGTTTGGCGCGCTCCACTTCTGTGCGCACTTGGAAATATTAATGCGGAGGTTGGACTTAATATTAAGTTTGGACCGTGTTATTGAAGGATGAACAAAGAGCACGTTAAATATAAATAATTCACGTTACCTTATCATAGAAAAATTTAAAACCTATTGGATTCTGTAGAACAGTTCACTATTTCTAGGAATAATATTTGCTTACATAAAACCTTGCCTTTGAATAAACAAAGAGAAACCCCTAAAACGAACCACTAATATACAATAACTTATATAGTATTTAAATAAAGAAATATAACTTGTAATATGTTTTAAAATTCAGGTTAAAAACATAATTTAGTTGAAATCTATATTACATTATTAAAACTTAGATGGTCATTATTATGTTTTCGGTTTTACGCCGCAACAAGTAGAAAATTATACATATTGTAACCCCCGGATGGCTACGTATTTTTTGCTACGTATATATTTTTATTCGGTTGGGGAGTTTCTAGCCTAAACGCTATTGTATTAATCATTTGTATTGTTTTTATTATTTAATGTAATTTTGTTTCTTATTCTTCTCGGCTTTCACACAAATATTGTATTTTCAAAATTTTTACAATAATGAACCCTTGATGTTTGTCATACATATAAGCCTACGAAAGCAAGAAGATTGAAATTGAAATAACAATCTCGTCATCAGTCCAATTATCCTCATTATTGAGGCCTACGTAATGAAAGTCCCTTTTTAAATTGCAATGGAGTTAATTCTTGAAGTTCAGTATCATAGTCTCTGTACAAATTACTCCCAGATGACATATATTTGTTTTAAAAAAATATGCTATAATACACTCATTACGTTACTTAGAGAGTTTCTATTACATAATTGAAAACTCCTTTTAACACAATGTTATTCTGCTCCCTTGTCTTTTTTATTTATCAAACAATAAAAACTTTAATACAGTATTTTTCAAAAGATTCCTTTAATCTTTGATTATATATGATACAGGATGAAGAGTATGAATTCCATTAACACAATTCCTGTACACCTTAAAATATTTAAAACCTTATTGGAACCTTTGGGTCAATTTGCCACGAGATTTTCATGTATGGCCTTTTATATTCAGCAAAGAAGCTTATAAAATAACTAAGCTAAAGTGTAATACGAATATAAAATAATATAAATTGTGTTTCATTAGTTTTACTGTATTTCACATATACAAGTTCTACATAATAATATATATTTAATTATAAAAAACTTTAAGTTTTCTTGAAATCTGCAATTTGACCATTAGCATGTTGAAACTGAAATGCGCATTATTAAAACTAAGTGCCACTCTCCAAATTTATACGAATTAATATAAGATGAGACATTCAAAGTGTCGCATGACAGTCTTCACTGAAGTTGCACGTAACATTATAAGACTAAAGCTAAGTTCATTCTTGACATGTCCTGTGAACCGGACAATCGGACAGAAAATACTTGCTACCAGTCCTCATACTGACAGAAGATCAATTTTGCCAGTCCTCTAAGTGATAAAACTCGATGTTGCTTATATAACATTTTACTTACATAAAATTTATTATTAAATGTATAAATCAATTCCAGTCGGTATACCTCTTGGTTACAGGGTTCTATGAATGCCAAATCCTGTAAAACATGCAAATTATTAAAAATGTCACTGCTTACGTAGAAAAAATTACATGTAAAATTTCATGTTCACAGGTCAATTGTTTTTTTAGATATATTTAGCGGAAAAAAATACACAGGCAGGTTGACAGATTGATGTTCCCAATATCGAAATAAAGCTTCATGCAATTTTGAATGCCTCTGAGCATAGCCTTCATTAAAGCTCTGCCAAAAATGTTATCCAAATTTATGTTGTATTTACAACAATGAAAATATGATACATATTTTGGTAAAGCATATAGACAGACTGTAAATTATGCATTTACAAAATACCCCTAATTACCTTATCACATACGTATATAATTAACACTATTATATTATAGAACTAAAAACAGATGGAGGGAAAAATAATTTAAAACTTTTATAATAACTTATGAGTGCTCTAGTATAGAATTGATGTGGGATAAGTGTATCCACACTACATTAATAGGTACCAGCATCGTAAACGAAGACGAAGGTGAGTAAGAATATAAATAAGAGAAGAGTTACGGGATGTATTTTGGTATCCACAACATTGACCAATGATTAATTCACTCGATTTCCACACGTGAGAGGTGGACGACTTACTTGACCCCGCATAGCCCTCCAGCTCTAGCAGGAATTTTGTTCCACCCACTCAAGTTCTTATAGCTGCGTTGAAGATTCATAGTCGTAAATCTCGCATAGGCCTATACGTGACGAATTGTGTTCTTCTTGCTTTTGATCGATGATCGATGGGTACTCGAAGTGATCCGTTGTTAAACTGTTGTAGTTTCTCAAATAACCATATTCATAATCACTGGTGATTGCTAAGATTGGTATTAACAGTCATCTTACAGAGATTTTGCCCATATTAGTTTAGCCATTCTGTTATTTATACATGGGAGTAGGCCTTGGCCAGACATGTGTCGCGTAAGTGAATTCGCTGTAATTGCGAGGAAATTTTGGAATCTGTAGTCCGTTTCATTCTTACGACGTCTTGCCTATGGACAGACAGACAGACAGATAATAAGACAAAATAAACTTTGCGATTGAAAAGAAATATCTGACTAAGTCCTATTAAGATAGACAAAAATGACTCAGCCGAATCCCATGGTTCAACATGGAAAACAGTCCAATCCTATGGCAAGTGGTTCAGAAAGTAAAATTTAATTAGGACGTCAGTATGATACTAATTCCATCAAATCTTGTAATAGCTTGGTAAATGCACCAGAAAATAAACTAAATTATATTTCTAAATAATAATACACACGATCTATTTAGTGCAAAGACTGGATACGCTGTAAATTGACTCAACAATGAAAAACGGATATATTGCTCTTTCATATCGTGTTTTTGGCAGTTAATCTAAACGTGAAGAAACTAAAAAAAAATTAAAGGAAAGGCCCCACCATATGTTGGGACAGTTTACATTATGGCACAACCCGAATTGTGAATACAAGAGTAAGGTGATACTAAAATATAAAAATGAGAAGTTATTACTTCATATGACGCTTACATATATGTCTGACAAGAAGTGATGAAGCAGGAAAGAGTAGACTATGTGAGAGATGATCGCGTGTACGCGGCCGGGTCAGTTACCGAGCCGGCCAGTTTATTGTCTGCGGCTAGTCTGCGGTCAGGAGTCGATATCACCTGTGGTCGTCTGGCTGATCTAGCCCGGTGATAAGCGACAGGTGTGGATCAGGTCAGTTATCTTCCGTCAACAAGATTTATTGTGCAGAGCTACACAGATTAATAGATAGTTCAAGTTGTCTTGGAAATTTATCTTACACATTTCTACTTTCAAGGATGCAGTGTGTGCATGCTGCCTTGTGCGTGGATTATTATTTTCAGTTCAATCGCCCGTATTAATGAAAATGTACCGTTTCTTATTTAAAAATACATGAAACTTACTTTTTGTGTTTCAAATGTTTCCTGAAAAGGTTCTTAACTTGTGATTGTTTAAAAATAAAACATCTGTCACAGTAAACGGATCGTATAAAAGGTTTATTCTATTTATGTTATTCTATTTTTGCTATCACAATTATTACTTATAAGTATTTCTTTACTGGAAGAAATTTTGATAAATATTAGTATTTACAAACTTATTACTTATTTTCTAGATACATGAAACGTGTTATATATTTATGTTATATTTAATCTATCTATTGCAAGTGTTTGAATAAAACATTATATATCTCACTATCGGTAAGATTACGGCCACAATTCTCGACATATCTTTACGAAAATTGGACGCTTTACAAGTAAATGGCAAGGTCAAGTTCAATGTTGCGGTCGCAGGATCCGAAGTGAGCGGGGCCCTGGAGTAAATCCGGTTTCTACACAACTGCTTAAGACTCTTTTTTAACCAACATTTGCATTATTTGTAAATAGCATATGACATAA
Organism: Homalodisca vitripennis; assembly: GCF_021130785.1. Lineage (NCBI taxonomy): Eukaryota > Metazoa > Arthropoda > Insecta > Hemiptera > Cicadellidae > Homalodisca > Homalodisca vitripennis. The sequence continues at coordinate 37,839,835 of NC_060210.1, forward strand.
ATATAAACCCATGGTGCTTTTTAGGTGTAATTTGTGATAAAAGGACGGATTTCTAGGATCAAATACATCAGCATTACTCCTTATCTTTGGATAGAGTTTTACCAAACGGAGAGTGAAAGCTCAATAGAAAGAATGTTTATCTGGCCATCATCTAAGAGGCAGGATATCAGGTGTCAAAAACAGCTTCTTCATTACTTAAATTCACATTATTTATTTCTGAATAGATACATTGTTAGCATGAATATCCCCGACGTCAACTGTCAAGCTAAGATACAAGCTATTTACATTTTCTTATACAATTCAAACAGATAGTGCTTAATACAAAATAAAACTATGTGGCGCTTAAAAGATCTTCCAAGGAGTAATACTCACTGAATACAAAGCATTTTTAATGTGTTTTCAAATGATTTGCCTTGGCATTTTCTTACTTCAGAAGGTAACCTATCAAAGAACAAAAGTATGAGACACCAGACCCTCGGAGATAGTAAGACGACGTCTATGAATAAGGAGATCATTGCCGTGCCTGGTTAAAAACCTGTGATCTCCATTACTATCTGGAGGTTCCGATTGTTATTCAAGACACGCAAAATAGAGTTAAAAATGTAAAACTTAGTAAAGGGAAAAAGTTTAAATGCTATGAAAACACCCCTGCATAAAGTCTGCCCCTAGGGGAAGACCTAAAATATCATGGACTACTCTTTTTTGCTCATTGGAAACCTTAAATGCGTGAGATAAACCACCCCAAACTTCTATTTCATAGGACCTAAAGGAAAATAAACTACCATGATAAACAAGCAACAATGCTTTCTGGTCTATACACGGATGTAATATCTTGAAAGAAAGACGTTCGAAAAAGTTTGATTTAACTAGCTACAAAAATCTATGAAATGTTGAGACCAGGACAGTCCAATATCAACTGTTAACCCAAGGAATTTAACTGAAGAGCATTCCTTAACTCCAATTGCATCTAGAGAAATTGATTGAGGACTTTTGTTGCGTGTTAAAAATTGAAACCGTTTTATCGGAATTAAGCTATGTTGTTATTTGATAGCTCGCAATGTAACGTTGTTTAGAAGTGTGAATTGTGGCCTGTAGGTTATCAGGAACTCCAAACAGCAACGTCGTGTCATCTGCGTTAGAAAGGCTTTACTAAAGGAAAAACCCGAAACTATATAATTTATATAAATAATTAATAATACAGTTCCTATAATACTCTCTTGAGGCCCTCCAGGTTTATTTTTCACCATCTCAGAGTCCCCGACGCCTCCACAAACTGCTGATGATTCGATCTGAACCATGACAGAGATATTTCCCTCACGCCATAAACTTCCAGCTTGTTACAGAGAATATCATGTTCCACCCTGTCAAATGCATTCGTTAAGTCACAGAAACTACCAGTGTATATTCAAGTTTTTCCAACAGTTTCAGCACCTTCTTAACAAAATTACCCACTGCGTGCGTTGTAGATCGATTATTGTAGATATCATACCTATTTAAACGGTCTAGTAATCTGTGTTATTTAAACTATTTTTTAAGCTAACACTTTCGACAAAGTCCATAAGGGGGAAACGGGTCGATAATTTTTAACATTGCTTCTATTACCTTTTTTAAAAAGTTGAACAATTTTAACAGTTTTCAAGATATCTGGAAGTATACCTGTCGACATGAATTATTTAAAGAGATTAGAAATGGATTCAATAATGAGTTTTTTTTATTTTTTACAAAAGAGTACGACATTTCGTCATTAGCAGCCGATGGTTTCGATTTCAGGGACAAAATAATGCGTTCAACTTCCATAGGTGACACAAAAAATTAACTAAGGTGAGAGTATTTATGTACAGCCGATGCTCTAGAATGTACTCCTGCCATACTAAGCAAAATACTTGTAAAATAGCTATTGAATAGATTCGTTGCCTCAATTGGAGATTCAACGTTTATCCCATTCTTCTTCAGTGCCAGATATGGCAAGAGACATACTTTACCACGTATTATAAAGTAATATTTTCATAACAAGAAAAATAACCCTATCTATTTCTTCTAAAATTTACTTTCCTTTTTCTCAGTAGGTCTGTACACATATAACGTTAAATTTAAAATAATTTCGTTTTTCCTAAACTTTACACTGTAATTTACCGATACAATAGGAAATTCAAAAATATCCCCATCACAAAACTCAACTTCTAAGACATTTCTGTTTTCTAAATAATTATCGTCAAAACTGCATACAGATAAGAATATATTAGGAAAAGATTTTATCTTTAGAAAATACATTTGTATATGCAGGTATCATGGATAAAGTCTTAATCAGAGAAGCTTTTACAGCACAATGTGTAGCAGAATTTTCAACATGATAGTTTTAAATAGCTACTGAAGAGCAGAAGGAATGAGAACCTTGCAGTGGCCGAGCTCTACTAGTAGAAACCATTATGACCGAAGATGGTTCTTCACATTAAGACCGAAATGCTTCAACCGTGGTAACACAATTTAGTGACATGTTAACAGGAAAACTGGGATTTTAGCTATAGCAACAGTCGCGTGAGCCTAACAACAATTATGTTGACTCAACCTAAATATGTGATGTCAGAAATTAATCAACTCATGCTCCTCAACCGGGAACCAAACCCGTCCATTTGCGTGAATGCAAGTGCGTGCGTGAGAGAATATAATTAGGAGTTCAATAGTTAGTTCCTCTCACTCTCACTAAAGAGTCGTGAGAAAAGAAGGACTACCCAGCGTAGCGTAATGGTTGACCGGGTGTTATTGAAGACTCGTGTTAACCCTAACTCTATTTAGCGCCAAATTGGTGTCTTCCCTATAATTTACACTTTCCCATAACTAAGAGGGTAGTTTAGTTCAGCCGCTCTGAGATTGTTTCACATTATTAAGCCAACGATTCGCTGCGAGCTATTACACAATAGTTTTAAAATAGTAGGGTTGTGAATTTCCTAGCTACTAACTACATATGATGGTAAGTACTATCTGTATTAATTGATGAAGTAAATGAATCTTTTAATTGTAATCTTGTAAATTGTAACTTTCTAACAATGATGCTTAACTAATAAATTGTTGTAATATATGTAATTTGGCATTCTTTTTGTTAGCAGTTCGTTGTTTTATTAGCAGTGCAGAAGCCTTTTTTGTATGTTTAATAATTCGTGGCTATATAAAGACAAAAATGCAATATTTTATTCAGACAAAATAGGTGCAAATTTAAAGTAAGTTATTTTAAATGTAGATTATAAGTAATATTTAGGAGACGCTCAGTATGCTTTTTTCTTCCACATTAAAAATTTACTTTTTCAGATAGTTCAATTCTGTCAGATAAAGCGATATCTGTTCAATTAGTTTTAATTCTGTCAGATATGGCTTTGTCTGACAGAACTGAACTATCAAACTTGTATTCTTCTAATCATGTTTTTCATAATAGATATCAATCCTGTCTAGATATCACTTTTAGTGGGGATTACAACTACACAGTGTTAAGATTGATACAATTAGAACAGCGTCATAATATTGTTTGTTTTCACCCCATGTTTAAATTGTCAAAATCCAGATTATATTCAAGCCAAGTTAATTGTAATCCCATAACTTTGATCGCTTCGTTTTTTGATTGTCAAATGAAAAGTATAATGAAACAGATATAGTATATAATGATATAATGACCACTGTACTCAGTAATGAGCAATTTGAAGGAAGTTATAGAGATTATTTACTCCAAATTTTATGTTTGAAATCCAAAAACGTATATTCAGTCCCAGATTTTCTAAAGTTTAAAAATATAAAACACTATACATTTCAATCATTGATGTATTTAATCAAAAATGTGTTTTAAACTCATGTTCGAATATATTCTATTCCGAAACATCTAACAAAGCCGTTCGAGATTAAAATTAGGAGCCGGGTGTAGAGAAATGAGTTTTCCACAGTCTCACTTAAAATTAATGATAAATCAATCACAAAATAAAATTATTTAAATTTATGATAAATCATTGTAATAGCCTACGCATTCCAAGTGCTTTTTTAGGCTTTCTTATCAAGTGAGTGTTTAAAATTTTAAGTTTTCACACTATTGTATAAAAAAATATTTTAGACATTTCATTAATAACCTATAACAGTTATGAAAACAACTAAAACACGTTTGGTTGTGTATTGACCATAATTTCTGACCGTAAGTCGGTTGTACTGGTTATACTTTACAATACTGATATTACACTGTTTATGGTTTTAAAAATACGTGCATAGTACATTTATATATATACAAAATTAAGTTCCTTTTAAAAATTAGCTACTTTGAAAATACTGAATAAATCACCAGGAACAATCAGGTTCATTTACTGTGTACATTTAAATTTTGACTGTTACAAGACAGCAGAGTAAGATGTAAACCGTTGATAACTCTTGTCTTAACAGACTGGTTCGATCCGATGAATCCATCGCATAGACAACCTTAAAGCAACAAGGTTAGTTAGTTAACAGTTCATTACTCTTTGTCGCCGAGCAATTACTGGGAAACGTTTGCGCTAACGACCAGCGAACAACCCAGGGAAGTGCTCGCCGTAATTTTCTCGTAAAACGCAGCTATGAATTCACTCGCTTAAAACTCATCAAGACCTCACCGAAGGCGAACAAAAACTAACAATGAACTGTATAACAAGTGGTCTGGCAGATTTCTTATGACTTCTCCGGCGTCTTGCGAGACAATGCGAGTCAGCGACTTTGCTAGCCTGGGGCGGACGAGTCCTTGGCCCACATATCCACACGGTTCCGTCCGCAGTCTGTTGTCGGCGAGCACGCCGTGTTCCGCTCTTGACATTTCCCTATCAATCATTACTCGCCATTATACACGACCGCCAATTGTTAATGAATTGCTAATCGGCCATTACAAATTATAGCCGCTAACAAAATGCACGTTCACCTTCACGTAATGGTCAAGAGGTTTGTGAGAAGATTTTGCTTGCGATAATATGCTTTGCCATTCGTAGGAAGAAAATGTAAATTTAATGAACATTATAGATCGATGTAAATTTAGCCGTTATTAAATATTTTGACGTATATATTGGGAAATGAGCTTTGTTTTTTACATACTCTTCTTTCCTTTTGTTTATAATTAAATTATTTTTTATTTATTTGGATGGTACATTTATTATTTAATAGATGTTATTTATTAATGGTTATTTATTAGGTGGTACATTTAGTTATTTATTATGTGGTACATTAAATTTAATACTTATAATTTTTCATGTTATTTATAATTAATTGATTTTGATATTTATTTTCATATTAGATATAATTTATATGTATATTATGTTGTAATTTTTTATTCTATAACATTGTTTTCTCTTATCTACAATTAAGTGTTGGCGATATTTATTTAGTTTTGTTAATGTCTGGCATGCCATCTGTTGCTTAGATATACATGATATATACAAATTGGTTTACCGTTGACTCAATAAATAAAATAAAATAAAAATAATAACGAAATTGGAACAGCTTTTATTTTCATAAGTTGCTACAAATATGTATAGCCATGTCAGGATTATTCCGAATAATCATTCTATATTTACTTCTAGAATATTTTCAAATACATCAACTTTATTAAAGAAGTTAAAATACATAATATAAACTAATTATGACAAATTCACTTTCATAAACTCAGTATGCTGAACATTCAATACTAGATATTGTACCCCATTGGAGATAAATTTATTAAATTTTATAACACAGAAAGTTTAGTGCTGATATAAGTCCAGGTAAGGCTCATAACTTGCAAAGATTTCAAGAATTACTAGTAAAACGTATTTCACTTCAATCCTCAACATGGATAATGACGCAACACTTTAAGAATGATTAGATTAAGTTCTTAGCAAACAGCTCTGATTTTAAATTAACCAATTGAAGCTCTCACATGAACAGGATACATAAATACTTTACATTTGTGTCAAAATAATTGTAGTAGTTTATAAATACAAACGCAGTGTTTCATGATTTACTACCGCTTTTGGATTATTAATAACTACAGTCCACATAATAATAACTACAGTAAATATTAAAATACTTGGGAAATTAAAATTAAAGAATTTGTATTATGTATAAGCAACGGACGACTGAGGCATCAATGATCACCAGCCATGCGTCTCACGTTCTCCTACAAGTTAGCTGCTTCAAGAAACTGGTTCGCTTTCTTTCGTTTAATTTATGGCCTTTACGATCTGTATACGACAAAATTCGTGTTTTTGTCTTTAAATAATAAAAAATATGTATTTAACATTTATAAAGTAAAAAAACTTAGTACCAAATTGCATGCACCTGTGTTCATATTATGCGTAGTGATTTCTTGAAGGAAGACACGAACTCCAACTTTAGGGTTTGATGTTATAAAACCGAAATCTTACAAAATAGTAAATTGAGTACCTTGTGATCTTCCACAGAACTTACAGTTATGTTATTTTAATCACTAAATAACGGCCTTAGCTCAAACCGTAGTTCTCCACTGCTATGATCTTTACCAGGAAAATCAAAACAAATACCATAGTGGAAACTCTTTTGCTATATTTTATCCGTATTTCTTTCAACTAATGTACTTTTCAATTTTCAGTGAGGTGGAGTACTAGTAAAGGATAACAACATTTTTGCCAAATTTCAAAACGGGTCGGTAGTTTTCGCTTAAAGAAAGTCTTACAATTTAAAAAATAATCCATAATGGTATTAGAATAGAATGTTCAATCCATAACGTGTTTTATGCGGCGCAACAATTTTATATTATTATCACTTCAAATATACGAATGCTATGAAACAATGGCAAGAACTGTATAATCTAACTACCAATCATACGTTTACTGCATTGGAACAACTCCAAGCTACGAGAAATGAAAGGGGTGTCACAGAGAACCATGTATCAACTGTAAGTGAGCACAAAGAGCAGAGGCCAGATCTGTTTTACCGCGGAGTGGCCGTCTGTCGCCCGGGCGTCGATTCGATAAACGCGCCGACTTTTATGGTCATATGGAGAAAGTAATCAGAAGAGCAGTAAAACCGCTGTAAACCTGTCTGATTGGGGCGTCCAGGGGTTACAAGACTATCAGCCAGGGGGTCGTACAAAGCGTGAAAGTCGGTCACACGCTGAGCTTTACAACCAATCACCCGCCACAAAGTTGTAAAAATTATAGCTTCCGGGTCTTCCAACCACAGACGTGGTCAACCACTTCAGATGTCAAAATAAATCGCTCATCATACCACAAGACTCCTTGGAATCATTTTATTCCATACCTTTGTACTATCTTGATGTGTTTCCAGGACTCTCGAAGTGGGAATACGTACTCAACTTCTATGTTTCTAATCCACTCATTTATGAATACAATAGTTTTATGCCATGGTATGAAACAAATTAGGATATAGATCACTAAAGTTGATACGCACGCACGAGGTTTGGGGTCAAGCCAGTAATCTTCTGTTTCCGGTCCCGGGTCATTCGGTCTTAGATTCTTGACTAAGCAATACACTGTGAAAATTTGAGTGTATTATGCGTTGGTTGGTGTTATTTTTTCAATAGGGCAGAAATGTGGCAGGTCCTATCCCCTGCCTGCACTTGAGTTCGTGGTGTATGTTGGTGTAAAACTACCTGAGCCCAGCCACAGTCGCTATTTATACACATTATACATAAATTACTTCCATATCGTACAAACAAATGCACCAGTTTTTCCAAACCCCTGTTTTAACTGTTTAACTGAAAAATATAAAACAATATTTACGGAGGCTTGTAAGCCTAACATTTATGGTTTCGCAGATATACGAGAACTTTTTAAATATCTTTACAACATGTTTACCCTAGGACTAATGTAAAAATGATCACTACTGTTCAGCCAAATCTCATGAAGTGACATGCACCACCATCTACTCAATATTGCTTACAAATAAATGCATATCTTCCAAATTTCCGTGTTTCTAGGTTAGTCAGTATTTCAGATATCACGTGGACCTAGAGGAAAACACCATTTTTACAGCCCCTCAAATAAAAGGCTTTATTAACGTACATACATCAGAAATTATAATATTTAATAAATATACTGCATTAGCAACGTACATCATATTCACTTAGAAAATATAAGGAAGGAAGGAATAAAATATAAGGAAGAGTTTCTGCAAACTAGTCTCTTTTACATCTTATTATTAAACTCTTTTAACTCATATCTATGAACTTTTTTTTCGATTACCAAAAGAAGTATTTAAAGGTGTTGGGAAATGTCTACAATACGTTAACGGTTTGTAGAGTTTGTATATACTTGCTGAGTTCTATTGAATTGTTCAGTAACTACAAGAGGAGAGTTGGCCAACCTGTGACCCGTCAGCTGACCACACTCTGTGGGTTACTAACACTTCTTTATTCTCCTAGTGGCCGATCATCGTGGACAATGCCACCTTTGTACGAAACTCCACGAAATACTTTCGCCATTTCTGAGAACTCCAGTGAAACCCTCACCGTTGGCGTAAATCGACTACATCAGCATCCGCGTTCTCATTAGTCATGCAAGATACTCACAATATGGTAGAAAGTGTTAGTGATGGTAATAGTCGCTTTCCTTGAGTCAATCAGGAAATAGTTGCAAAAGAAGAGTTCCTCTGAGTAACCATACCTTCTAAATCCATTAGCTCCTTATTCCAAAAATATATTTTTATTCATTTTTTTAACAAACTCTGCAAACCGTTAAGTTATTTTAGACATTTCCCAAAACCTTTAATACTTCTTTCTATGATAAAACAGTTCATATATAACAGTTAAAAGAGTACAATGATAAAATTTAAAAAATACTGGTTTGTGTTTTTCAAAGTTTTTATCACGCATGTTTTTAATGGCTAGAATTATACCAATGCAATATATTAATTAAATAATCATGATTTTTATTCCATTCGGTTCTTGATTTAACTGTCCTTAATATATATGATTCTAACAGAATACAGATAATTTAAAAAACATTAATTTAATAATGAAATTATACAAATTGTTTAGAGGTGTCTACGTAAACTGCCATTACTTAGCAATAAACTAGTAAGGAAATGTACAATGTCCTTTTTTAATTATTGAAGGACTAACATCTTTAGTTTACTAGGTGACGCGACGCCGGTAAGACGACATATTATTTACTACACTTAATCTTACGGAATATCCTTTCTTTCTTCGTTGCCTCAAGATGAACTACTTTTACAATAAATCAAAACATGGAATAAACTATTAATATATATTAATAAATATTAAAGCAACGTAAAATAATCAATAAAACTTTATATTAACTACTATTGGCTATTCAGTTCCGCAGTAACTTGTGTCGGCATATAATAAACGCATTGCTTCCATAACATTTCCTAGCTAATTTATTGCATGTTTACAATACATTAGCTATACTATACAATGTGAACAATCTATCTCGCTCCAAAATACAACACAAACTGCTTACGAACCTTTGGTAGCTATCGTGATATATTTCAACATTACTTTAGCCATAGTATACAATTTTTACACCCTGACAATCGTACGCCGCAGTGACTAGTGTCGACATATGCAACACACACTGCTTCCGTAATCTTTGGTAGATAACGTAGTAGATTTCAACACTACATTACCATAGTATACGATTTGTACACCCTGACAATCGTACGCCACAGTGACTAGTGTCGACATATGCAACACACACTGCTTCCGAACCTTTAGTAAATTATGTTAATTGAAGTCCATTATTTATAGGATTCGCGTTGAATGCGTTGTCAGAGGTCAACTAGAGACCACCAGATGGGTACACCTGAAGTCCTTATTTTGCTACACATGTAAGTAGCTCCTAGGAAACTGCAATTTAGGCTTTCTCTGCCTAATAATACAGCTACCTAAGTGGCGTTATTTAATACACTACTAACACGCTATCACCACTATGCATTACATGGTAATGCATTTCAGTACAGGAACTTTTAATAGAATATACTGGATGCTGAACTGGTTAATAGAACATAGAGTTTATAACAGCTAATGATGTATTTAATATTTATCCTACATTTATAAAGAGAGAGGCTTAATCTCTTACGTTTCCAGAAACAACGTAGTTTAGTAAATCTATTCACAAGGTATACGTATATAATATATTAAGTTTTAAACTGTTACTCCAGTTTTCAAGATAGGTTATAAGTTTTGTGTTCATAACTACAGACCAATTTCAATCATTTCAGCAAGAAGTAAAATCGTTGAACGGTTTGTCCATGACATAGTGTTATGTGTTACATCCAATAATTATCTTATTTAAAGCACAGTTTGGGTTCATCAGAAACAAGTTAGTTTTTAATTTAATTGCAGAGGTTTTTTAAAATTATTCATGAAGCCTCATCTGTCATCAATATTTAGTTGGAATTTTGCAGTCTTAGTAAAGCTTTTGATGATGTCAATGTTCTTTTTTTATAAATTCGAGATATCTGATACAGAGTCATCGCACAACAATGGTTCAGATCATATCTTACATATTTTTTCCAGTGCGTACAAGTAACTAATGAGACAGGTGTAACAAAGTCAGATATCCTGACTGATAACGAAAACCGTACCCAAAAGGATCTGTTCTTTGCCCTTCGTTGCTCATTTTATATCAATGATCTTGATATAATATTATTCCTATTTCTGCAATTCAATATGCAAATCACACTGCAGAGACGTTATTGCGCATTTTTTAATGTTTTTCTAATCATTTTTTTAAGTCTAATTTAATAAATCAAAGTCATAGTTCACACAAAACGGTCTCGATTTAAATACTGAGAAGACTTTTGTCTATTTACGTCCACAGGTCCCTCAATCTGAAATTATGGCTGTAATTGATAACGTAAAAAATTTTATTTCCTGGGCCTCAAAATAGATTTTCCCCTTAATTGGTCTAATCACATTGATATAATTTGTACTATACCCAGTAAACTTTTGTATTCTGTATAGTATCTATCTGAAATTTTATAATATTTACCCCTTTAAGCCGATTTACTATGGTTGCGTTACATATGCAATGTCGTATGGGCCTATCTGTTGAGGAACTGCATCACTGACTTCAATAATCCTAGTGTTTGTGATGCAGAAGATTATTTAACCACAAATTGTTCGCCTGCTTTTTGGTTTAAGGGGAAGGAAGAGTTGCAGTTAGGTTTTTAACCGTGAGAAGCTAATAGTTTTACCATATCTTTTTATTTATATTATATCAGTGTATACTCTAAGAATTATTATATCTTTTGAGATAAGATGTTAAAACTTTTATATCCTTAATAAATCAAGTCTAGTAGTTCCGTAACACCAATAAAATATACTTCTAAAGTCCATTGGGTACTTAAATCTAAAAATATTTAATAACCTACCTGCAGCAGTTAAGAACTGTACCAGTGAACGTTGTTCTAAAACTAAATTAAGGAACTTTGTATGAGTAATTTTTTAATTACTGAATGTGTTTTAGCATTACTAATAGAAATGTTGTTTTAAAGAAATGATACTTGTTAGAATTTTAATGTTCAATAAATCTATATTAGAATTTTAAATATCAAATATGACCCAATATAATGTACAATATTGTCTATAAGAATAAAGAACGTTGATGTCATTTGACTATCGAAAAGCAGGACAATATAAATAAAACTAATAGAATTTGTTTATTAAATTGTGATGGAAATGTAACAAATTTATGCCGCAGTATATTTTGACAAATATGATCATGTCATTAATTCGTGTTCAACATTAAACATAAACACTTACATAAATTGAGAAATACATAACAATTATAGCATAACATAAAACTGTGACGGATATAGGTTGTAGAAACGCTATCAAAACCGTAACGGCTTTGATTGTGTTCTCATCGTATTGATTACTCGTCCTTCTGAGGAAATTCTTCTTCTCCTTCTCTTTCATCGGTCGTTTCCTTACCTTGACACTTAAAACCTCTCCTCCTGTTTCGTCGTTCATGACTTTCAGCGTGATGTGAGTCTAGACTAAGGTAGTCAGCATCATAAAGGTGAACACCCTCACCGTTATTATACACTCTTTTAAAGTCAGCTTTAGGAGATTCGTTTGATATTGGTTTCTTAGTAGTTCGTCTTTCTATTTTCCCATGGCAACCTCTTCCGTTTGAAGGATGATGGTCTCGTCTTTGCCCATCTCTCCTTCTTTCATGTCCTTTTCTCGTTCTGTTGCGGACTGTTCCCATATCTGACGGATCTAAAGGGACTTCACTATCGGCAGTAGGTAGAGGACTAGTAGGTTCACCTGTACCTTCCAATTCTGCTTCTCTCTTCTCCAGTCTTCTTAATACATTTTGTTTTGTATGAAGATTGAAAATTTTCTGATTGTTTATTGATGAATAAGATTCATTAATATACGAAGAAATAGTAAAAACTGCAAGAAGAGCAGCCAAAATCTGAAATTAAAAAAACAAACATGCATTATTGTGTGGACTAAGCATTTGCTAATATTTCTATTAACATATGTTAAATAAACTGAATATCTTGTTGGGTTATAGAATTTCGTTATTTACTCAATAAGTCGGCGTAATATATCTACAATAAAATGTTTTCCTTAACTCTAAAGAATATCTTATTAATGTATAAGCTGTATATGTTATAGAGTTCAAATTGTACGTGGTTGGATTCAGATGTCTCTGCTATCAATCCAAGTTCTAGTTCACTCATATACTGAGATCCTGGTAGTTCAAACTTTCAATTCCTTCGGGCTAATTTTGCATGGCTGATTTCCACCCCTAAAATATGTAGATATTAAATACTCGATCCTTTGCAAACTAACAAGGTTGAAAGAACTACGTGCCTTATGTAACCATTTGTCTCTTAGAATCCTGCAACAAGCCGGAATCTGCCAGTAAATGTAACTAAGTAGTTCATTGTAATCTTACAATACTGATAAATTCATTTTTCAAGAAGTATCAAAATTCTGGGACGATCTCAACTACGGAAACCCCATGCCACCAAACTGGCATATTTATGAAAACCTCTACGCTGTGAGAAAAATTGACAAACTAGAGTTCTGTTGGTACCGGCTGGCTTGTTGGACCCAAATCTCTTGATCTATCAAGCCCTTATGAATCTTCGGCGTTGGTAACTGCCACTTTTATATACAACCTTTACGACTCAAAGCCACAATTGTTTTACGGTGTTTCGGGATTCTATATCCATCAGGCACATATTATTGCTTTTCGTATATTCTTGAAGCCTCAGTTATTTCCACGTACTACATATTCTCTGTTCCTTTATTAAACTCCTGTTTTTCTACAATTTAAAAATTAGAATTTAGTTAAAGAAAACATATTCTAGTATCTTATCCTTTTAACTAAATATTAGGTTTATAAATAATATTTAGCTAATTACTATTATGGCTAATAATCATTGTATAAGTTTAATTTCGTATCTTTCCCTACCTCAATAAATATTCTGGATAATGGTTTGTTCCATGAGAGTTTTAATCTAATTTAAGAACCAGATCCATCATGTATAATTATGAAAGGCACTAGTTGTTATAATGCTATTTTAATCTGTATATTATAAATTTCATTTGAAGTTATTTGCTTGAGGAATGTGTATTAATAACTAATTTATGTTCTTACTACCAGTTTGAAATATTTGAATCCAATAAGTATAGTCATGCAAAATTGAAAATTAAAATGGCACTTTTTAAAGTTTCCATTTTGAGTTTTACTTTTACAGCCTATTCATTATATTCAAAATGAACGTCCACAAAGTATTTTATCACATGACCAGATTTAAAAAATATATTTTAATATGTAACACTCTTGTATTTAACCTAAACTTTTCATATATTTCATGAACTAATCAATTAGTAGAAAGAGATTATGTGAGTTTATTTAATGTTTTACGGAAACATACTTTAAGTTGTAATAAAACAAGATCAAGCCAACACTTTTTAATACAATTTCGTATAGTTGATCAAATTTAGTGTGTAGTTTCTTCTGATTGTTCAATGTTCATTAAGTCAGTTGAAAGTTATGTTTCCTAGCATAATGTTGTGTTTTGTGCATCAAAACAAGTTTCATGCTTAAAATACAGGTTGTTACGAAATAATATAAAACTTATCACTATGCCATAGTAAGATTGTGAGTATTACTTTTAAAACTACCGATATAGTCTACAAGTTTTACAAGATTCTGGATTTTTACGTACAATTTGGTCTAAATTTAGGTCATGTCAACTATGACAAGCGTTTCAAGTTGCAAGCGTAACAAGTTACATGCTTGAAGTCTCTTAATGACAGATATATAAAATCTATGCAATGTGCGCTATAACTTACCATACTGCAGGCCATGCTGGTGTCGACTGAAATGACGGATGTGATGGCGTAAAATACTTGACGTCCGGTCGCATCATATATCTGTTACCGCACTTCCGGTTATCTCAATTACTGCATTCATCATCATCTTCTACAATGAAGTAGTTATGAGATTCTGATATGTTAGATTTAGCATATCACGTACTTTAATTCAAGGAGGATTTAATATTTAAAGAGTTGTGAATCCTTGCTCTTATAAATTTTCTTTTTTTTATTTAAAAAATATTACGTACTTTTTTCTTTGTTGTCTACTTGCGTCTTTTCTCTCTCTCATTATTTCATTATTTTCTGTCCGATTATTGGATTTTACTACGTATTTTAGTACATGTCTTGTAAAACATCGACTTTACCAGTATTTTCACATGGCCGACTCGTTGGTGCATCCGATTAGTTGAAAGTATTAGAATATGTATAAAATCATTTAATGGTAAATAATATATGAAAATACACGTTATAGGATGAGAAATGTCCTATTGAGAGTGTCTTGTAATTACTTTGGTATACAAAACAAAGATTAGGCTCCATTGAATTTGTGTGCATTTGATTCTTCCGAGATACCCCCTATTTTGTTGTAAAACAGTTTTATTACTAACAGTTTTTTATGTATATATATATATATATATATGTATTTATTTATTTGTTTATATATATTTGTTTATATATATATATATATATATCATATATAAATTTGATATTTTATGAATATTATACCAAATATATCATTCATGGGTTTTACTTTTAAATGAACCGGATTTCTTATAGGGAAGCAAGTCGTTTTCGAGTATGAAATCTAGCCGGTAATATTTAAAAACTGGAAATTTCTTTGATATCGGTAGTATTTATGTACATATTGTTTTACTGTATGTCCAGTTAAAATTTATTTAAATATGTCTAATACAACTTTTTGTAATATTATAGAGGTCGTAAGAATCCTAGTATAGCTAAAAAGGGTATGTTTTATATACCATAATCTGTATAATGTCACGTAGAACGGACTTTTGATCCAAAAACCCAAAAAATAAATAATCTTGCCAAAATCCTTTCCCAAAGATGCAGTTTTGTTTTTTTTTTAATTCTGATACTGTTTATTTTAAAGATGAATATTTTTTCCCAAAACTGTTTTCCAAATATTTACGCTCTGCAATGCTTTTGAGTATAATATTAGCTTAAAACCCCGTTTTAATTCCAACAATATTTAATGGCGTAGCAGTGCAGTTATGCCGGCCTTCAATCCAAACACACAAATAAGTCAATAGCCTCAATGAGCATCTAATTGTTTTAGAAAAACTAGAATTTTGAACACCCAAATTCATTAACAAATTTAACCTGGCGATGTTTGGTACATAATGCGAGGAAAATAAATGGAATAATGTAGTATAACATTATATGAGATTTAATTAATTTAATTTAAATTTTGATTGAAAGATTTATTTTTGTTCTTTCTTTCAACAAGGAAATTCTTTTTACCCACGCCCTTCGTTTCTTTTCAAATAATTATTCAATTGAATTTGACACTATTAAATCAGTGTTTACACCCAAGCGTATGCTCACTTGATTAAATTTAAAACTTTTTAGTCATTTAACAAAACCCCTATTCCACGAAACATTGTACTATGTATTAGGTAGTAGTACTCTCCAGTATTCAAATACAATAAATAGTAATGCATTGCGAATTGCCTTGAAATAACTGAAAACCGTCAACTGTTACATAATATTAGGCAATTGAAGAATTTAATTATTTCAACAGCGTGCAAGCATTTCGGTACGCTACGCAGTTGACATCCAGACACAATATTTATCTGATTTCTCAAGTGAAGGGGAGAAAATAAACTCGGCTGATATGATAATCTAATGAGACGTGATGAGCAGTGGAGCGAGTTGCTGAGATGTCAACAGAAAGCCTTCTCCCATCAAGAAGTAAGCAACATGACGACTGTACGCCTCTCGTCGTGCTACCACTTAGACCGCCAACCACTTGGTGGCACGCCACTCAGATCCTTTATGTTAATGCGAGTATTTGTTTTGCGTTCTCTCAGTTTAGCAGTTTCAATACTAACAGTTATTTAATGCACTCACTCTCTCGTGTTGGAATATAAACTTCCTGAATGTTTACAGGATAGTCCTGAATACCCCTAGCTTACTACTAAATTATTAACATGTTTTAATTTAAAATGTATTATTTTATACACTTTTAAACAGTATGAATTAATTATAAATGAATTAAATATAAAACTTTACTACAAAGGCATTTCTTACACATGTAAGAAAAAATTCAATTATTTGTGTTTATTACGTAGACTTCAAAGACATTGCCCTTATAACAATATCTGGGTGTTTTGCATTGTCATTGTTTTGTTGTATTAGTGTTTTACAAACTAAATATCTGACTAATAATGCATATTCAATTTGACATATAAAGGAAACAGTAGCACTTGAAACCTACCTTTCTTCCGGCTGAGGCAGAATGAATAACTTTATTTATGTCTAAATCCCTATCTGATAATAGATTAACTTAATCTTAAATATAAAACATACACAATACTAAAAGTGTTAGTTTTGTGTTATTTTTAGTAATATTAGTTTTAATTATAAATCGATTATAATAATATCGGAAACCGATTTTGCTGCTTATTGAGGCCTCATTTAACATGGCCAATAATTATTCAAGTATTAATCATTTAATTAATTTCTTGGTGGCTTGCGTTGGAGTGACTAGTGTTGGTATACAGACCACACACTGCTACTGTAACCGTACGTATCATACGTGATATTTGTCAACGCTACTCACTGTATAGTGTACTCACCACACACTGCTACCGTAACCGTACGTATCGTACGTGATATTTGTCAACGCTACTCACTGTATAGTATACACACACCACACACTGCTACTGTAACCGTACGTATCGTACGTGATATTTGTCAACGCTACTCACTGGATAGTGTACACACCACACACTGCTACCGTAACCGTACGTATCGTACGTGATATTTGTCAACGCTACTCACTGTATAGTGTACACACCACACACTGCTACCGTAACCGTACGTATCGTACGTGATATTTGTCAACGCTACTCACTGTATAGTATACACACCACACACTGCTACCGTAACCGTACGTATCGTACGTGATATTTGTCAACGCTACTCACTGTATAGTATACACACCACACACTGCTACCGTAACCGTACGTATCGTACGTGATATTTGTCAACGCTACTCACTGTATAGTGTACACACCACACACTGCTACCGTAACCGTACGTATCGTACGTGATATTTGTCAACGCTACTCACTGTATAGTGTACACACCACACACTGCTACCGTAACCGTACGTATCGTACGTGATATTTGTCAACGCTACTCACTGTATAGTGTACACACCACACACTGCTACCGTAACCGTACGTATCGTACGTGATATTTGTCAACGCTACTCACTGTATAGTGTACACACCACACACTGCTACCGTAACCGTACGTATCGTACGTGATATTTGTCAACGCTACTCACTGTATAGTGTACACACCACACACTGCTACCGTAACCGTACGTATCGTACGTGATATTTGTCAACGCTACTCACTGTATAGTATACACACCACACACTGCTACCGTAACCGTACGTATCGTACGTGATATTTGTCAACGCTACTCACTGTATAGTGTACACACCACACACTGCTACCGTAACCGTACGTATCGTACGTGATATTTGTCAACGCTACTCACTGTATAGTGTACAATATTAATACTTTGACCCTCTAGCGATCTAATTACACACTCTACTACCAGGACCTCTGGTATTTATTATACGGGTCAAACTAGGGAAATTGTAATGCACAACTCTTTATTTTCATTAGAATTATATGAGTTTTATGGCATTGCGGCTATTCTGTATTTTTAATTGATTAAAACTATCGATAATTTTTTTATGGAATTGTGGAATTTGAAAGGAATATCTTCTGCTAGTTCGTTTTTATATTTACCAAATTCCATAACTAAAGAATTCATGTTGGCCCAGTGATCTGAGGTTGTATAGGCCGCCAAATGGTCGCACTTAAGACCTTATTTTAACGCAAATGTAAGCAGCTCCTATGAAACTGCGGTTTACTAAGACGCTTTCTCTACTTCATGGCAGAGCTACGATGCCACTGCGATACGAGGTCTGGCGCACTCCTAACTTGTATACTGATGGAATAGTATAATAATAGAACTAAAAAAACTGCTATAAGACACAAGATAAACCATAGGACTCTGTATTTAGGGGAGTACTTTACTTCCTACAGGTTAAATCTACAGCTAAATCGCAATCTCGATTTTTAATATAAACGGTCACAGATTACGTCTCGATATCATTAAAGTTTATTAGATACTTGGAGCGAAGAATAGTAAATAGTATAACTCAGGATAGAATAACCACAATTTCAGTTAAATAATAACAGGGTAGTACTCTTGTCAAATAATTTGAACTAATACGAAAATTAAACTCAAAATCCCTTCTAGGTTTAGCAACTTGGTGAATTTCACCGTTACAGCCAATCACCTGTAATATACTTTTGTGACTACTTTGCTACAAATTGCAGTTCTCATTCCCAGTATACGGATCTCGATTGCTCTCTGACTATTATTATCAAACATTACACCGTTTAAAGTGATTACGGTACACTTTCTGCCCCTGAGAGCCGGCATAGACTCCTTGTACTAGGATGTGATAGTTGTTAGACTTGCCTTCGGCTCGCTGGGGCTTGCCTTGCCTCCACTCTAAGCCAAAACGTGAGGCGTTTGCTGAATTCAGAACTAGGTAAAACTAGGTGATTTTTGTAATCGAAGATTAGCGAAGGTGTTAGGTATACCGTAGTTTATCCGTAAGTAGTGCAACAAACGTAAAATTGGTTTGTAAGTGTTACGCAATTATGCTTGGATTACATCTAATGTACAGATCAGTATTTTAAGCAATAAAACTGCCCACAATTTTAAAATGTTTATACTTTGAAGACGTCGTGGCTTATCCTTTATATACAGGGTGAGTCTGACCACCCGTGCAGTATTTACAGCTGCCTTAATAACTGTCTTCCACACTTTTTCTATCTCTTTTCTCCATAATTTGGCCTCTCTGAATCCGTTAAAATTATTTTCAATTTTGAAAAAATGCCCCTAAAGGGTCCAATTTGGGGGCTAGGGGTGCTTTTTGGGGAATTTTTAAAATGTAAACATGGGTTGTGTGATACATCAATTTAAAGGTCTAATTACACCGAACTACCATTTTGAAACAGTAAGAGATAGGAAAAAAAGTTAAGTACAAAAAATATTTGTTTTAAAAAGGCCTTTTATTTGATATAAAATTTATTATATGTTGTTGTTTAAGAATTTTGAGTGTTACGATTTTTTGTATTGATAAATTTTGAATATTTTTGAAATTTAGAAAATCCAGTGAAAAATGCCCGTATTACATATTTCATTGAAAAATAGGTCAATAGTAAGTTAGGAAAAAAATCTGGAGCTGTTCCGTATTGTAGGTAGGGTAACACGGTACTTTATTTTAAAGTCCTATTTCAAAAAGTTTTGGTACACCCTGTACATACGGTTAAAGATAATTAACTTTTGTTTGCACCAAAATGTTCGGTGTAATTAGACCTTTAAATTGATGTATCACACAACCCATGTTCACATTTTAAAATTCCCCAAAAAGCACCCCTACCCCCCAAATTGGGCCCTTTAGGGGCATTTTTCAAAATTGAAAATAATTTTAACGGATTAAGAGAGGCCAAATTATGGAGAAAAGAGATAGAAAAGGTGTGGAAGACAGTTATTAAGACAGCTGTAAATACTGCACGGGTGGTCAGACTCACCCTGTATAATAAAAATAACACAGCTCTTATTGGAGAAAACTTAATTATCTCGATTTTTGAGTTGCATCTGATATATGAACTATAGTTTAACCAGCGTACGATATTAAGGTAGTACAAGGTTACCAGGTACAAGGTTGTTAAGTATGGTTGATATTTAAATGCTTTAAAATATTCTTTCACACCTTTTAAAGAAAATAGTATTAATGATAGATAAAAAGTAGTGCAAAATAATTCATTCCAAAGTCATTCCACGAGAAATATTAGGCATTATAATTTTAATATTTCTAGGTATCTGACGCCCAAAATAATATTTTATAGCGTGTATAATACGCTATAAAATATTATAGCTGAAATTTATTATGGCTGAAATTTATGACCTGTATTTTCATTTATAAAAATTCCATTTCATAACCACAATATTAAAAAAAAAAATGAAATCTCTTAACGAATGTATGTTTTTTCATGAAAGGAATATATTGATTACAAATTTAAGAAAAACTTTACGCTTTGCTTAAACATTTTATTGGATTTCCATTGACTAAACTGTATTAAAAATGTATATTATCTATTCCGTAGCTACGAGCATTATATAAATAATAAATCAAAATAGTAATGTTCAGTTTTGTGACAAAGTTACGTTAAATGTTGTTCATTGCTTGGGTTTTATCACATGCTGAAAGAAGCAATTACAGAAATAGCCGATTTAGTACACAAGTCATTTTATGTTATTACTACAGATTGCACGTCACAGCGGTTTTATATTACTGCTTTCGTTTTATTAAACAGTCAAGCCTATCCATTCTACCATTATATGTATCATTGGGATATATAGGTTAAAACAAATATATAAAGCATTACAAAATATTCTTTGCGCCCATTAAACATTGTGAATATTATAAAATAAATGCTTTAGTTTAGAACAAATATCTGTTTCCATCCCTTAACGTCGAATGGAAACATCCATCATTTATGTTAAATGTCCACATGTTTAGTTTAAGTTAAAATCAACGAGAATAGTGGCCATAATTTCTTTAGATTCATATTATGGGGTATTACAAATGATTTTCAAATCAAGTGGATAAGATATTTTTAAATCGTTAGCAATATTCATCAGTATTGCTTAAATGTTTTTTTTTTACTATGTATTAGTAATTTCAGAAAACCCAAATTATATCAAATTTACATTTAATAGTGCATTTAGTATTTATGAAGGGTGGTATATAACTCTACCCTATTCTAGTACTAGTGGTACTTTTGATTAAAACAGATTAATAGGATACAATGGTTTGCCAAAAATGAATTTATCTTAACAAGATTTATATCTATGAAATTAGTTCAACACTACTAGAGCAATACGATAGTTGCAGTGACTCTCCATTTACGTTTTAAAACTTTATGGTGAAAACATAAAAAAGTATTGAAAGTCACAATGATATTTTCTCAATGGTGTACGTGTATTTTTTCAGTTCTGCAAGGACGTAGTAAAGTGCATTTCTTGGGAAGACAAATCTTGTAGGTTACCTACGTACAAAGTTCAAGACTAAAGTCCAAGAACTCTAGAACGGTTCTTGTAGTCAGCTAATATTCCAGTTTGGCGATGCCCTCAATGAAGATGGTCGCCAGATGGTGCTGGCTGTGCGTCAGCATCTTCTCGCTCAGCACAACACTGCAGTCAGCGGTGTACTCGGTCGCCACCTCACTTCTCCTGAGTCACGTTACATCTCATGAGGCGAGAAATCAGCATATTTCATGCGGATGTTTCAATTTTATCTCCTGTGTCTGTCCCCGCGTGTCATTCACTTCTCCTTCTGATCTTTACATCCTGACATCAACCTGAAACATGACATAAAAATATATAATGTTTACTGCATTGTCATGCTGAAATTATTTTATTACAAATTCATTTTAAAATTAATGTAATTAGTTTGGTACTCACCCGAGATTCGTTATAAAAGTATTCTACTCTAAACAAAAACATGGTATAAGTAAGCCACAACACTTGTCGCGTAACAGGCTTAGCTGAGGTATTTAATTGTGTACTTTGTAAGTTTAAGCCTAAACATTATATCCTCTTGAAATATTCTACTGACATACAAAAGGACAGAAAACCATACAGAAATAAGTTTTTATACTCTCCGGCAAACAAAAGCGAAGTTGTGTCAACCTACTGAGGCAGATTGAGGCTTCAGTGATGCTCAGCCAAATCACATGGTTGAACATGCAACAGCATCATTGAAATGAATGAGAATTTGTCTTTGTAGAAATGAAGTTGTGTACAAAATTTAAAGTGTATGGTCGAAAAATAGCCTCCTCTTCCTTAAGATACTTTACATAGTTAGGATACAATTTTACTATGCCACATGCCAAAATTTCGTATGACTATACTCAGTTTGTGTAAAAATATATTTCTCTTGTAATTTCATGTTCCCGTAAGACTAATGCAAACATTTTTGCTGACGCTCAGGCATAGAGTGACATTTGCCATCTATGTTTCCTATGTATAAATGGAGCTTCATGTACAATATTAATTGTACAGATCAGTTAGTTCTAGAGATATCGTGCGGACACAAAAACAGACAAATGTAATTTTACTGCCCCCTGAGTGAATGCTTCGCAAATGCTCTGCCGATAAATACTATTTAAAAACGTTTACAATGGCGTAAATATGAATATGTTGCTCACTACAGAACTGTCATTTATCGACAAATCGGGAATCCCGCATTAAAATGGAATTGCTCTAAACCTGGCCGTGACCGAAGTGACTAGTGTAAATAATCCAATGAGAGACGGACCAATTGGCCGCAGCATGTGGGTTAATCCTGTGACTTGCCGCCAAAACTGTCAGCTGATAGGACTGTTAAACCGGACTTTATAGCCGGTTACGCCCTTACCGACAAATGAACAAATTGCAGGTCGTTTTAATACCATTAATTTTAGTCCGATTATCGCACTGACAGATATTCGTTGAGCCGTGGCTTTTGACTGCAGTGACATATTTATTGCATTTAAACTGTTGTATCTTCCCTGATATTTTATATGCACATCCGAGTCCGTCCATATGGCAACTCTAGTTAACTTGTAATATTCAATATAATATGTATTTTAGGACAAATATTGTTCTTGGATATGGCCTTATCAGATTGATCGCTCAACTTAAATTGAGACTAAAAAAGATGACAGCTTTTCAACTAAAAATTGAGTTCAATAAAACTATGAATACAATTTTATGGACTATTCTATATAATAAATTAATTTGTGTGTTATAAAAACTATGATAAAACAACTTTTATTTATTAATGAAATAAAAACTTTAGTTTTGTTCACGTTTTAGCGGCAAATTCAGACTCATGTAACTGTATTTTTATATTTATAAATTGTGCAACAAATTTTCATAAGCTATTGAAAAAAGTTTTGATTCTTAGATAAGATATACTTACCCACTGACTAAAATGTAATTAGTAGATTGTCGAAATTGTAATAAGTCACTCTTATTATCAGATACCGGCAATATTTAAAACTGGCATAGAATTATTCACTTAATCCATATGGATATAGAATTCTTTGAGAAACCTAGCTGGAAGTACACGTATTATTGTTTTTACGGCGTATTTGCTTTTGGAATCTGTTGGTTTCTAATAGCATCAAGGCACTATAATTCCTTTTCCTCTCCAAGTTCTCAAAGTTTACAACCAACACACAAAAATCATGAAGAATCTTTGGAAACACTGGTATCATATGTACCAGATTGTGTTCTTTCTCTAGCATAAGAGTCCAGCCACTGTAACATTAAAGGTACCAAGGAGACTATCTATCCAAAGGACTTTATGCTCTAGATTAGATTCTCCACACGATGTTATCAATAGATATCTAGAAGCCTTCTGTAGTGGAAGTTCCAGCTTCAGAGACTACTACCCTTTAGAATTGTTGACATTATTGGTTTTACCTCCCTTTTATAAGACCCCTGTAGCCTCCATCTACTGCCCTCAATGGCCAAATTGTCTCAGAAAGCTCATTTCTTTTTGAAGCTCCATCTTCAAAGAGCTTTCACCATCTGGAAGGTCCAGACTAAATCTCTAGGAGCTCCCAGTCTGTATGAAAAAAGAAGGCGGAGAAATGCGTGTCACAATACAAAGATGGCATGTAACATAGTTTACGTAATCTTACCTGAATTAAATAGTTAAACATTAAGTCTCTTTACGTCTGTCACATCACCAAATACGTCCAAACAAGAAGAAACGCTGCATCAAATGATATTGTGTTCTAAAGCGCAACCGATTCCGGACATGGACATGACCGGTTCGAAGAAGCCGAGAATCACTTTCACTGCGGCTGACCAGTGCCCAGTGTTCAAGCCCAGCGACAGGTGCCCCCGTGTAATCAGATCTGGCCTGCCTCTGAAATATTCGTCCACGGTTGACAAGTCGCGCACACTTACTTCACTTTCATCCTACAGTATGTGCGTTACAAGATGTCCTTTTTTGTGAGAGATTTAGAGATTCGGAAGGATATATGATTTCGTCAATTTAAAATTTTACAATAAGTTAAATTTAGTAAAAGAAAATTGAAATATCTTATCATTCCGTGATGAACTTTAGATATTAAAATTAGTAATTGGATTCACCAAACATGGTAGTGTACGAATGATATATATATTTTTACAGTACTTTTTTAAAGACGGCTGAAGGGACTGACATTTTTATTTGTGATTATTAAAATTTTTAATAAGTAATAAATATTTATTTACAAATACGAAATATTTATATTTAATTTTAAAATATATTTTATCTAAGTAAAAATAAATAAAACATATCTATATTCATGTACAGGCTGCAAAAATCTTATCCCTATCTTCATCTATTTTTACTTTAGCTCGGTTATATCATTGCCCAAAATTAATACTATAACTGCCTACAAACTCCTCGTGGATTGATCTACAGATATTCTCTACTCTCTCAAAACATAGTAAGTTATCTTAAAAGGCTGGGATCCTAAATTGATTTTTAAAATTTACAAAACCAAAAAACTGATAACAACAAATTAAAACTGGGGGAGCACGGCTACTACTACAAACCGCAGTCCTTAATTTGAATTATTCTGTATTTGCTATTTCTATCAGGGTATTTGGTCTTCCAACTAATTGTTAGATTCATTATTTAAATACGTGAGGTAGAATCGACAAATAATTTCAAAATTGGCTAGTTAAACCATTTTTGGGAACTGTATGCTGTAACATGCTTGCTTGGCAAGTAAAGGATGCGGCTTTGAGTCGTATTGAAACTATTTTCTATGAAATAATTATTCTTAGTGAAAATTAATTAGGTTAAATAGGCAAATTTGGCAAATGGTGATATTAAGGTCCCATACATAACTTGTATGGCATAATTTTGGCTGTTATTTAAGAATATCTATTATTTTATGCATATTAACATAAGACTCCTGCACTCTTAGGAAACCAGATTTTAAGAAAATAAAATTCAGATTTTAAATATAGAAGAGAAATACGGCTTATTTATTTAAAAAGTGGCAGATGCATAAAGAATATTTTAGATGTTCATGTCAAAGATATTAAGTAATTCACTTCTGGTGAAAAAACTTTTATAATTAATATTTGTATTACTTACAGCAGAATTAATAGAAAGAATTAATCAGTTTTCAACAGGTGAACGGAATTTAAGACACACGTAAATTGTGTTTTAAATTTTAACATAGCCATTAACAGTAAAGATCAGGAAATATAAGAAGAAGGCAGAGAGATAACAATTAAAGACAACACTGAAATATTTTAATAATTTGACAGGATGAAAACGTTTGAAGTTGATACGTACTCAATGTTTTCAAAACTAAATTTAAAACCTCATGAATGATTGTAAAAGTTAAAATTTTACACTAAAACTCTATACCTTTATGTTTTGAAACTTCAGTGTATTTTACCAGATATGTGCATTGTTTTAAAGCTGTACTTCGTGAGTGGTTCACTTGTTAAACGAAAGTTTACCAAACTATTTATTGTGCACTTCCACTAAATTTGTTAGCTTCCAATAAAAGGGAAAGAAAAACTAAATCATCTATCATTTTTACGTGTGAACTTAAGTTATTATTTACTAAGTGTGGCCTTAAACTTATTGAAAAGTCTGAAAGGCGAAAGTTAGGATGTGTAAAATTTACTGTATTGAATAATTGTTGTAGTGAGGTTGTTTAAAGACACTATATCCTTTTTTTATTAAAATCAAGTTTATAGAGCCCATTATTTATTTTATTCCATTTGAATTGACCTCAACCCTTACAATGACGTCAATCAAACAATTATGGAAGGAAATGCCGTAGTTTTTTACACTTCTCAGAGTACTGTTGATTAATAACTTATTAGAGTATTTTTCAATGTTGTAATTATTAATATTTTTATTAGTTTTAGTTGTTATAAGTGAATTGTTATAAATTAACTAAAAGTTTCCCACGCAGCTTTGTTCATGGTTTCCTACCGATAAAAAGGAACGTGATCGGTATCTTAGTTTTAAATGGGATCCTATATACTCCTGATATACTATTGGATAAACTCTATGCTCAAGAGCGGTGAAAATAGGTTGAAATAAGATGTGTAGTTAGTTACTTTTAACCTTACTTTAATCTTTCAAGACTATAAATGTAAATAAGTAACTATAAACTGGTACTAATATTAATTATTAAGTCATAAAAGTAAAACTGTAAGACAATAAAATGTAACAGCATTTTGGACTTGTAAATAATAATTCGTTTGTGACATTGACTTTCTTATCATAATTTTCATAACTTGAGAGGTCATTGGAGTGCTGCCCTTTACCAAATTTTATATCGTTATATTTTGTGGTACTTCCTGAGCATTATTGAATAAGTCTGTTATATTGAATAATATAATGTTATATGAAAATGAGTCTTATTTGTAGAGCACTGTCCTGTTACACGATACATATACATTTAAAACTGTGTCATTTTACCTATTACATCAAAATAGATAATTTTAATATAGTTTCCACCATTGTGGCACAAATAAATGTGTGTGTGTGTGTGTGTGTGTGTGTGTGTGTGTGTGTGTGTGTGTGTGTGTGTGTGTGTGTGTGTGTGTGTGTGTGTGTGTGTGTGTGTGTGTGTGTGCGCGCGCGCGCGCGCGCTGAAACATGTTGTAAACACAACTAAAATCACAAAATCCATTAATGTTTTTTCATAAATAAATGGATATAATATCTTACAATTACAAAAATTCTATAAACAGGCCTAGGAACTCTTTAGCGACAATACAATAATTAGGGAGATAGCTTGATTTTTAAGCTCTATTTCATTATCCAATTCAAAATGAATTACATTATATGGTTTTGGAATAATAATTGTTTGTGATCTTTCATCAAAAGATTTTGTAGAGTAGTAGTAACCTAATATCATGGAATTTTTCTTAAGTTAAAGGTTGTATTTTTTAATTCGATATCGGAAATTCATTGTGCCTGAAATAGTTTATAAATACAGTTTACCTATACAAATCTTTGTGTGAAAGTTTATTAGCCGTTCTTAAAAGTTTTTCGTAATTTCTGTTTCCAATAAAAAATTACTTCTCGAATCGTTTATTATAATAACTGAGGTTAATATTTTTCACCGTCACAGAAATTAAATATTGTATTAGCACACTCAGACATTCAAAACAGTTAACATGTACTTAAGGGAAATTTTATGGATGACCTAATACAGATTTTGTTATTTCTCCAGTGTTTATTCATAAGCATTGATTCTCTTAATTAATTATGAGTTTGGAATCATGCATCCATTTATTTATTCCACTAAAACCATTTTTAAGCATTTTATAACAATGTTACATTTTTATGGGTTGAAGTGAGCACATCATTAGCATAAGCAAACATTAAAATTCTAGTATTAATTATAATAATAACACAAAAATATTGGATTATCCTATAAATTTGTAGGCTACGTCCTTGCTTGATGATAACTATTTGAGCTTGTAATAAATTATGTCACCTCATGTTTTTACCAGGTATTCAAAGATCGGTTTTTGTAAGAGAGGTAATATATCATCTGAATTGATTGCGTTTATATAATTTTATATCAATGCCTATATTTTACGATTTAGATAGTCGTATATATATATATATATATATATATATATATATATATATATGTAATTTAGCGTATGAATGTTTAATTGTTTGATCTTAACCAAATATTTTAACAGGCTAAGTTTAGTTTTTCATTGATCCCTGAATATATGAATTTTGACAATGAAATGCAGTTATAAATGCATACTAAGTATGAGCATACCAGCCCTTTCGATTTGCTTCTCAAACTAGCAGACGTTTAACTATACATATATTACTTACTTCTTGCGGCTACTTTCCCTTGCTTTCTTTATAATATTATTTATTTTTTTTCCTTGTTCAATGTGTTTTATTAATTTTAATTTTTTGTTACAGCTGTGACAGTACGATATTTAACAAAAAGGTACATCGGAGAATATAGCTCAACGACAGGTGAGTGTATTATTCTTATTTATTCTTTTTTTTACAAGAGTTGACACTAATTGTCTTGCTAGTCATTAAAAGTGTTCATCAATTAAATTGCACTTTCAGAAGAAGTTCCTATTGACTGCATGATATACGGTTGTATGTGGTATTCTAGACTGAAAAAAAGAAAGACGAAAAAATGAACATACTCTGTATCATGGTAAATAATAGTAGAAATTTCCTTCTCGTCGATTCAGCTCTATTTTCAAACAATTTGATGTATTTTTGGTTGTTTATATTGATTTAAGATCATACAAAACAAGCAATGAACTATTTTTACAATTTCCTATCTATCAAAGATTTTTAAATATTCTGAAATTATAATATTTTTAATATTTTTGAAATACAGTGATACTTTTTACAGCATAAAATAGGAATGGTAATATAGATAATTTTAAATATGTAAATAGTATTTTATGCAGATAAAATTTATTTTTTATGTACCTTAATTAATTATTTCAAAATAAATCATTATTTACAAGTAACTGCTTTTTAATAACTTTCTAAACTTTACGAATGTATTGTGATACTAAGTGATATTTGCCGTACCTTCACAACTAACCAGTCATATGGAAATAACTTTATTTGAAGACCCAGAGAGGAAATTCGCAGCTAGTTTTCATCCTCCGGTTTATAACACAGTCTCTCCTCCCACCTTTAAATTACAGGGTCCTCAGAGAGAACCGAGTTTGGGGGCCTTGAAAAGTTGGCCAGTGGGTCAGGACACCTAGCTATTAAAGGACAATACACAGCGTCTATTACGACGCGCCAAACTGAGCTGTGGCTTCAAGTTCTACATACAAAGGCGTTTCTGTATTGCAGAATATGTTAATTCGAGGACATTAGTATTTCAGTTTGAATTGGTGACATTTTAATCTTAAAATTATTTCCCATAAAATGGTCTTCAATTCCAAAACTTCTAGTAGTTACCTGCGGCTTTGCAACGTGATTTTCTATTAAATAACATGTATTTTATAAGAATATGCTTTATAATGACAAAACAAATGCTCCGGAACCTAATGATAGCCACGGTAAGATATTCCAATATCCTGATCAGTTTCAAAATTACACTTTCTTTTATGTATAATGAGCGATCACTGCTTTGAGGTCCTGAGGCGAAGAAAGAAACATTTGTTCTAAATACCAATGAAACAAGCAAATGTCTCTGCGATAATCCATAATATTTTATTGAATGGCTTTAACAGTTTCAAACACACTTGAAATATTTAAGGCCAGAGTGTAGGAACACTAAGTCTGTCATAGTTGTAGTTAAAAGCACATATGATGTAAAATGACAAAGACCTGTAAACGTTTTTAAACGGAAGCGGACATTTTTATTATACATATTATTTAGGTTTTCATTGTGCTATGTCACGTTCAGCTTGTCAAGACGCATTTCCGGATCAGATAAATTATATTACGGACACGGCATAGTAGAAAAAAATACTGTATGTTTGACCGGAGAAGCCTATTTTAGTCAAAAATTGTCAACTTCCGGCTCTAATAACGTTTGCATTGTTGTTCCGATCAAAATGTTGGTCTTAAAAGTCTACTTGAGTAAAAAAGCGTGTACTTCTGTCCATTGTAATTTATGTCCAGTATTTTTAGTGTCGTAGTAATAGTAGCATTAGCATTGTTTTCACATACATATACATACATAGGTAAAAAGACTCATCTTCGATTAAAAATCCACTACTTCCTGTCATTGGGATGTATTTCCGATACCGTAAAAGTAATAGCATTTGCATTGATGCCTTGATCAAGAAAATACGATCAATAAGTTGGCCTAAAAATTTACTTCAGACAAAACGCTATTTTCGGCTATTATAATCTACTTAACGTTTAAGGTCTTTCGAGTGCTGATAATCAGTTCATAATATACAGTTACCTGTGAGAAATTTCACCTTTCTGGGACAGCTGTACGCTTCAAGTATAAGTATAATTTTTTTAAGGATTCCATCTCATAAAACCCCTGTGAGTGGTTGATCTTCATTAAAATCCTTCGTGGTAACAGGCAAACAGTTCCAGCTCCTAAAGTGATAGATTTCAATAATGCTCAAACAACTATAACTCAATGCAATTTCTGAATACTTCCTGGTTAATATAGTGGGAGGGCGCGTACATGTAAGATCCGATGTCGGATTTAGACCGACAGGCGGTAATGACGGGTTCTACAGAACGGGTCCAGTATCGGCTAATTGAGGTCTAGTGGTGATGAATTCCGTCGACGCGACGCCGCAAAGGAATCACAAACATGATAAACATAACAAATGACGGGTTATTAGGGTCTGTTTCTTAGTCAACAGCCGCTCTTAGTGCCTGCCGTTCGTTATAAGGAAACGAGGACTGCAGGATGTTATTGGACAATGCAGTAGCTCATGATGAGCTATTTAGTGGTGGTTTTGACTAGACTCGGTTATAGCATGGCAATTTATAGCAGTATTATGCATCTACTGTTATGTCAACTCTTGATGTATTTTTTAGTAAATTCTCACATAAATATTACACAAATTATAAACTGTTTTAAAACATACAGAGTGCTCACAAAAGGGTGTCACAAACTTCGGTGGCTGATAGTACTCATCATTTCAAACAAAAAGTTTTATATAAATGTAGGTCTAGAAATGTCTCGTTTCGCCGCTTGCCGCCATTTTGTATTTTTTATTAATAAAATCATTATCTCTATTTAAGCTTAAAAAGGAAATATGGCACGTAATAAATATATAAAATATAATTAGGTTAATATTTTTTATATTAACGAAATTGTGGTTTTTTAAGTAAAATAAGAAAAAACCAGTATAAGTGATAAAACATTTACGAGCACTTACTATTGTACTCCAACGGTACTTCTTTAAACGAAATCCGTTAATGCAGAAGCGAGCACCACTTTAAAGATACGCTTGCACAAGCCAGGAGCAACAATCAACTGATACCTGTCAACTGTGACATGTTGTGCGCTCCCGGCTTGTGCAAGCGTATCTGTAAAGTGATCGTGCTCGCTTATGCATTGGCGGATCTCGTTATATCAAGTACCGTTGGAATATTAATTAAAATGTTCAAATACTTGGTGTCAATTACATTTTATATAACTATACTATTTCCATAAACGATACATTTCTCGACCTATGTTTTTATTTTAAAAATTATTTGGAATAATGATTATTATCAGGAAACGAAGTTTGTGACACCTTTGTATGACCCTGTATTATTATCAGTATAATTACTGAAGTAGATCAAATACCTAGTTAAGTACAATAATAATCAATTTTACATTCATTTTCATTATAAAAAGGGATTGTATCCATAACCTAAAAAACAACCTCATGCTCATTCTATAAAATAAATCTCAAAATCCAAAGAAGAATTGTGCACATACTTTAAGAGTAAAGACTTTCACATAGGTTGGTTAAGACAGTAATCATATTAAATTGAAAATTAAATCATAAACAAAAACGTTTTTGTTGTAATATTCTCATCTTATTCTATCTCTTATTTACAGTGCAACTCAAGTAATTTTAAAAAGCAGTGTCTACAAACAGTGCAATACAACTATTAAAAGTTTGTTTAAAGATTACTTACATTCTGATTGTCATTGTCAAAATTTTTTTGTTATATTTAACAACTGTTATTATTCTTTAATAAGTTTTCATAATCTGATTGCTTTTTACCGTGCTGAATTAATCGTAAAGTATACAGATTCTGCAATTTGTTAGGGTTAACATTTAACGTATTTACATTCAAAAATAAAATAATGATAATTTTATTTCTTCGTAATTATATCTTAAAAAGTGAAGCATGCTTTCGAATTCAAACACTGGTGCCGATGAATCCTTTTGCTAATGGTCTTCATATAAGGAGAACTTTGTGTAGTTTCTATGTATAGTTGAAAATTTACGATCGCCAAATTAAAATGTACATAAACGAAAAATATACATTTTTATTTGCATGTTATTTTAACTCCACGGTTGTAAAGCACGTTTTAATTTATTTCGACATTTAAATATTCCTATATACTTTAAATGGAAATTCTTACAGCTAAAAATGAATTTAGTTACTCCACTATCAATACAGGCCATATTTTGGGAACTATATTCAAAACTAAGTAACGCGTCTGAATAAATGTGTATTATTACATTCATGCCAGAGCAATCAAAGTATAGAAAATGTAAAGCTATAACTTAATTCATTCAAAAAAACTTCATCCTAATTCGTTATGACTCTCTGCCATGTCCCGTAGGGAACATGCACCAACATAGAATTTCATCTTGTCTATTTACAAATAAGCGGAGTATCGAAAGGCCTGGCAGAAAATAACGAACGTTTTACCAACCAATCCACCGGGTAAAAAAATGTAAGTTCCAAATTATTGTACTCAATTTCACAAACTAGTAATTCCATGATTTGTAATTGATAGCATGGTTCCATAAGAGCTATCTTTATGTTTTCAATAACGCTCAACCAAATTCCGGAAAGTGACTTGCACCGTCATCAAACTCCGATGTTCCTACAATTAATATAGAAATGTAGCCTTATGTAAAATTACAAGTTTATAGTTCAGTTCGTTCTCTAAATATTGGATGGACAGACAGACAGACACAAATAACATTTTCCCAGCCGTTCAAATTATACACTTCGCTGACGCTCAGCAATTTTTGTTTTAAATTGAAAGTAGTGATAATTTTACCTTATATATTGCATGATATTCAATATAAGTAAGAAAATGTTTAAAAACTTTCTTTTCGATGGTGTACTAGTTTATAAATCTATTTCTCAAATAAAGCGTATAACATTAAATCGAAAACTACAACTTTTCGAAATCAAAAAAGTATATTAATATTGTAATACTAACTAGTATCTCTCTATATTTTTTTAAAGCAATGGCCATTTTTTTATAAATACTCATATCCATGTATCTATTAATCATTGACAAATTCAATGGAAATTAGCCAACGACCTGGATGATTAAGGCGAGGAGACGGTGCTGCAGTGAGGTTAGGTGTGCTCGTAAACTTTGCTCAACACTACTACAGTGTTATTAGAGACGACAGACGGACCGCTTAGCCGGGGCCGTACGTCACAAGTAGGTTGGGGGAAAGGGATGAGAGTACTTAATAAGTTAGTTATACATCACCCTGGCTGTGATTTATATCGAGTTGGTTATGGAGAGAGTATTACACAGTTATCTTACCCTAAGTTTACCTGCAAATCATGATGACAACATTTAACGAAAGATTTGGAGTATAGGAGTTCCAAAAGAACCTTCTTTGATGCCATATTAATATTTATCTGAGCTATTAGTCAAGCCTAGGAGCTCGAAAAATTTAATTTCTGTCTCTCCGCGCGATATCTCGAAAACGAACTCACTTACAGGTTTTAAATTCCTAAAACAAGACAATATGGTATGTTATACTTCTAAATATATGTAAATATATTTCATGAATTAATGTAAATTTGTACTATCATCACTTTTTTGTAGTCTCATTAAAGTAGTTTTGGAGGAAGAAAACTGACTTGAATTATATTTGTTTTCTATTTCAGAGTATAAATTTATTTATTTAATTTCAGTAATGCATGTTGCTGTTTAATAATAGCACTAATTAGTAATAGGTTATATAAGAATATGTAGCTTTGAATTTTGCGCTTTATTAGTTACTTAAAGTTTGATGACAGTACAAATAATTTCAGATTTTGCAGAAAACTTTTACATTGGTGTTATGGGTAAACGTATGGCAAATATATATTATATTTACATTTTGTCTATGAATTGTTTAAACACAGTACAATCATATGGAATTTCAACAGCTTGGTAAATTAAGTGTATAGTTTAGGAGCTTAGGGGTATTTGGCACTTTAAAAGTACGTAATTTGGCATTTATTGAAAGAAATTTTTTAGATAAGATTATATTTTTTATAGCTTAATACACTTAAAACCGACAACCAAATACATACATAGCTATGATAGATAGTTTTATCACTGTCAAAAACCTAGATAAATACTACGAATTCGAGAAGGGTCTGAATATGGCTAGCTGGCCCTGATTATAACTTTAACTTGCGTTTTGAAGATTTTAAGTGTGTGAATTTAAGAATGTATGTTCTGAGAAAAAAATATAATTTAATATTGTTTGCTCTTTTAATAACCACCCATTTGATTACCACCAAAACAACTGCGGCTGACGATCGATTTTATTCTTCGAGCTGATGTCTCCATCGATTTCAAAAAAAGCCATACTCTGTGCTTATACAACTCAAATTATTGAATCAAGGCTCCTGGACTAATAGATACATTTTGTACACAAACTCAGTGGAGCTTATTTCGTGTCACGTGATGTGGCATACTTCTGCCTTGCCTATACAATATAGAACCCGTATATTCTGTGATAAAAAATACATTACAGTTCATAAATAAATTAAGATACGTAAATTAAACATTACTCTTACATAGAGATGCCAAAACGTGTAATTGATGAAGAGTCAATTCTAAAAAAGGTTTACAATATATAAAAAATATACATTTTTATGTGTCAAATCTTTAACCAACAGTCATCTACCTACATGACATTTATTTTAGCACCATAAAATCAAACAAAAATGCTGGACTTTACCATACCTGAATAAGTTGTCAATTAGTCATTTATTGTGCTGCTTGATATACATTTTGTTTGTGGTTACGTGCCACGCGGTTGTTTATATGTGTGTAAACCACAGTTATGCATCGATTTCATTAACTTTCTAAAAAAGCAACTACACAGATTGAAATAAATCTTTTATTAAATTTAAATTAACCATACGACTTATACATTTGTTAGAGAATTCGTTCAAAACCACGTCAGCGCTTCTGAGCGGGGGTTTGAATCATTAAGAAACATACAGGTTCCTGTGGTGTAACAACTCCTTATAGAAAGGTCCTATAGATTTTAAACATAGTAAATATATTCATCTTGTGACCATAAGGAGTTCTATTGATATTGGGGTCAAAAGGACACAGGGTAAATAGCTACAATCCGAGAAAGTCTGGAAATCGATAGTCAGTTTGTTACACTTTCGCTACATTCTGACATGTTCTCCGTTTTATCGGTGTATTTCCTCTTGCTTCAAAGAGGAAATGCATACATTAGGGAAATTTCTGAATACCATGCACTCTTGCTTTAAAGGGCGTTCTTTAGGGGTAGTTTGTGGTGGTGGTGGTAGTGGTTGTTACTGCTGTGGAGGTAACACGTCCGGTAATGAGCTATGCAGAGCCAGAGGCGCGCGCGCGCGCGCACACACACACACACACACACACACACACACACACACACACACACACAGATGAAGACACTAATCATCGACCAGAGGCAAGCAGTAGTCGACTGTATCTATTAGGCATCTTAAATTAAGTGATAACCACAATAACATAACCGTTAAAGTCGCCGGCGGCAGCCACAAATTTGACTGTGACTGTTTAAAGGTCAATGGCAGCGCTATCTAAATTTTACCGCATAAATTTCTGTCCCATTTAATTTGTTTCTAGGAGTGATAAAACTAAGTGTGTCTCTAAATAATTACATGCTTATTCTTTTAGGTATTGTGAACTTAAATATGTTATAAACGTTTTATCTTGTAATAATGTAAAAGATAATTTATTTTCGTAATGTAGTAATGAAATTCGTTGCTGTATAAAAGTGAACTTATGAAGATAAGAATACGTGTTATTTTTTCATGTTTATATGGTTTCATCTATAGTTATATTAAAAATTCAGTTTTCAGTAAAAAAACTTTCTTTTAGTTTATTTTATACATTATTTTTTTTCATTTATGAAATATGAGTCATTGCTTGCATATTTGCTTAATGTATATGAATACTTGAAACTATTATATATCAACACAACATATATAAATATCCGTTTTACTATTCAAAGGTAAAATAGTACATAAGCGGGATGATAATTAAAAATGAGAGAGAAATTATATACTTCTATCTCTTTATCTTTCTCGTGACATTCATTATAGTCTTGATATACGTTACGTCTTAACTTTGGAATTTAAACATAGTAATTAAATTCCTGAACATCGTATTCTACTCAAAGACAAAGTCGGAGATTGCAAAATGCGGTATTTTTATTGTTTACCACCCTATATCCTATATTAAGGTGTGTGTGTGTGTGTGTGTGTGTGTGTGTGTGTGTGTGTGTGTGTGTGTGTGTGTGTGTGTGTGTGTGTGTGTGTGTGTGTGTGTGTGTGTGTGTGTGTGTGTGTGTGTGTGTGTGTGTGTGTGTGTGTGTGTGTGTGTGTGTGTGTGTGTGTGTTTTGCAGCGAACATCGGCTGCTTCTACGCACGAACACATTAGCTGAAGAGACGAATCAAAGTCGAAACAGAAAATCCGCAAGAGCGTTAGCTCAAAGATAAAGTGAAGTCAAGTAAAGATATCTTATTTTACCAAGTAAAGTTAGGGCCCTTCCAACAGTTAACCTAGGGATCAACGGCGTAAAGGTGACTTCCGAACCCCCACGAACGGAGGGGCAGGCTGGATGCTTGCAAGGACAGGATCGCTCAGCGGTCGGTCACCCATCTAAGCAGCAACCACGCTCGACGTTGCTTGATCCGGTTATCTTGCGATAACCGTTGTACCCGCTATTCTTTTCTATTGGCATCTCCAATCTCTTTGTGACAAATCATTTTCCCTTCATCGATGTGTCTTGCAATTGTTTTCATGCAAAGGCTTTGTCCCAAAGAGATCAGTGGCCCTTCTGGGATCCGAAGATCGTAGAGTGCAGTCACCCTTTTGGGATCTGTTAGTCCGTGATGCCCAAATCGCAGTTTGATCGCGTGTAAATGCTGACTTATTCTTTGAACTAACGCTCTTTACATTTTTGCGATTTTTTGGTTTCGATTTCGATTTGTCTCTTCAGCGAAGGAGTTCGTGCATACAAGTAGCAGATGTACACTGCAACACACACACACACACACACACACACACACACACACACACACACACACACACACACACACACACACAGAGAGAGAGAGAGACCTTAAAACAGGATTTCGGTAGTAAACAATAATATTAAATCGTATTCTAACCGTCCTTGATTCTTTTTGTGATACGTTGTCTTACAAATCATAGCTTATGTGGTCTACGTGAGGAATTCGACTGAACATTGGGCCGTTATGTTAGATGCTATACCTTATTCAATTGTTCGTTTCCAGTCTTATATATGAAAGCCAATTTCCAAAAAAAAGAATACTGAACATTAGTGTGTAATATTTTTTTGAAGCTAGAAGCATAAATGTGACCTAGAAATATTCTGAAGTGATCAAACCATTATATCTTTCTTGTTCTTTGTATTGACGAGTGATATCCAAAAAAGAACAAAGTCCTTTCTTGCGTGTTAATTTCTTCCATAGAGGTATGAACAAAAGTGACCGAGACATTTCCTGAGTACTACTCGCCTACAATGTGTCATATATCTTTTAAGAGCACAGTAATATGTAAGAGGAGGCAATTGCAAACTACTCTTTAACATATGAACAGTTTATAGCACAGCAATCTTCACAATCTGCCAGTGACAGCCGTGTTTTTAGCCTTAACTACCCGGTCTACGACCGCCTCTAATAGAGCTATAACTGTCATAGATCGATAGTGAATTGTGCTGTCTCTACATTCTACGCTCGTTAAACGATTGCCTTTCTTTCGTTTAGCAATAGTGAGTAGTATTTAAGGTGTTATTATGCATTTGTAAACTTGTTGCGGAAAACTAATTTTCCCTTCACTGATTAATTATGAAGGATTTCACGAACTCCTGTTTTGCAACATATTTAACATATATGTCACGAAACTGTTGTAATTGATTGAATAATCAATGAAGTAATTTATTTATAACAACTCTTCCACAATTTGTTATATGAGAAACCCCTACAATACCAAATTAATAACTAAGTAATAAAAATAATTGATGTTATATATAAACTATAACTAACCAATAGTTATAAGTAATAAGAATGTATCACTAGTCAAAAGAAAACCAATACCGTACCATTGGGAGCATCAGGAATGATAGCCATCTTAACATTTGCTTCTAGTTATTTTAGCTACTCCTTCTTCGAAACTTTTTCTTCTGTCTTGTATTTCAAAACTTCTTATTGTATCGCCTCTAGTGTGAGCAGAGATTATTATTACCTTATTCATATTATTTTTTGTTCAATTATGGAAATGTAGTATGCAGTATAGCTTATCGGCATGCAAAAGTCTGTACTTAGTAGTATATTACAATTGAAACAATGAAAGATGTCAACACTGAAGGCGAAAGCTGCAGCTCAAGCAACCCAGTAAGTGTACTGCGAGGCGGAGATGACCATATCAGTGCTTATCTAGAATCTGCACAAGCCTCTTGGCCTCTGCCTGGGTCTTCTAATACATTAGAACCTCATGGATTTCACTTTCCTGATGTGGCATGTATTCCACTAGTACTATACTCATCGTAGCTCAAGACTTTCCGATATAGCAGCCTAAAATATTTGCGTGGACTACCAACAATAACTGAACATTTTTCTCTATGACATTTCTTAAAAGTATACGATATATTCATTTACAGAGTGCAAACTACTGGGAGCCCATGTAATACTATTTTTAGATGTACTTTAAAATACACATTTCTACTAACAAGAATTTAATACTAGGTTAGTAGGATATCGCAGATACTTCAAAGCGGGGAATTTAAGAGGTCTGCCATGACTCGATTTGATATTAAAGTTCTCAGGTTGAATGTGCTCATAACTGTCACGTGTCTTTTATAGTCAATATGGCAGCTATCAACACTAATTTTTTAGAGCTTGTTAACTTACAGATTAAATTTAAATAAACCAATACGATTTGACAAATTCGTTTAGAGATCACTTTAAACTGTAGGTAACTTTGTTTACCAAGTGATTGAACATTAGCTGTCAGCAAATTTATGTTTAAGAAATCAGCTCAACAACACTGCATACTATTTTAATACTCGTTTCGTGCAGAATTCTTCTCTCAATACTCTTGATGTGAAGTGCATTATAACAATCACTATTGTACTGTAGGATCCCAGACGAATTTGCAATACATAAGCACGTAACCACGTAACCGTTTTACTTGGAATCGTGAATTTTTTCTAAGAAAGATTTTGATCGTCCTCTACGCTAGTGTTGGTGAAGGTTTAAATACAAGGGTATCGAAGAGTTAAAAATATTAAAGTATAATTATTTCCGAATCAAATTTCTCCTAGATTGACACCCTTAAAACCGACCAATTTGATACATATAAATGGTAACTGGTAATTGGTCCATTGACCAAATACACAGACTGAAGGCTGTTGCTTTTAAGGATCTGTACATGGTTACGTAACGAAAATGTAACATATATTAACCTGTATTACGGTTGGTTTAAAATGTGTCAAGTAACGAAAAATATTATCTGAGAAAACACTATATATTTAATGTGACCTACCAATTCGACCTCCAAAAGTAGTGCGGCAAGCAGTCGAGTTTTCTCTTAGGGTAATTCCTCGATCGATTTCAAGTAATACCGGGTTGTGTGTTTAAGCAATGAAAATTAGCTCTTAGCTCCGGAACTTTATGTAACACAGGCATCTTCAGTGTTACGGTCATAGGCGTTCTTGCGACAATCGGCGGAGTGCCTCGCGGAGACGCACCGCACCACCCGCGGGTTAGGGCCTTGACCGTTGTCCAGCCGTGGTGCGACGCAGGCCACGGCTGGCCCAGATGTGCCTGCAGAGAGCCCTGTGGACGCTGCGGTTGTCGTGGCTTGTGTTATGCTGGCCAACTAGTGTCTGCCCCCAGCCATGCTAATACCCATTGTTTGCCAAACTCTATAGTCCCATTCGCCTTTGTTTTATATTAATATTTATGTAAGTGCTGAATTTGTTTTACTCTGGTATAATGCTGAATTAAACTATGGATATTGAATAATTCACTGCCAAGCCACCTACTAACATTATATACCACGATAATTTTTTTAATATTTACGAGTTAGCTAAGTTCGCTTCAGCATTATTTGATAATCTCTTATAATTCAAAGTTCCGCCAAATTATACCTATGACTTCCTAACTTTCCGATTAGCGAAATATCTGGACCACGTTAAAGTCTAAGTTCAATTCTGATATGATATATATTTTAGTCCAAACGTAATAGTCTGAATATAGTTAAACACAATTTGTTTTACATTCTTGAAGCTCTTGTCTTATTGGAAATTATATATTAATTTAAACAAACTCTCCAATAATATGAAGTTTTTATTTTTGTGAGGCCTTTCGTACTCAATGAGTACATCTTCGGACTCACACAACTGAATAAAAGTAATAATAACAATAGTAACATAAACAATTTTGTACTAAATAAAAACATATATCATTAAAAATACAAAGAGGTAATCTTTTATGACAGCACAGTATGTTATATGTATATATAAAAATAAAGTTTATATTTAGTTAAATCAAATAAAGTAACGGTGAATTTTGGAAAGGCCCAGGTTCGTTGTTTACCAGATTATTTTGGTTCTTTTTTATAAAAATGGTTTCATATGCATCAAGGAATTTTTTTATTTTGTACTTCTTTTAATAATTTTGCATTTGAAAAAGAGTGTCTAGTTTGAAGTGCATGTTTTGCCATGGCTGATCTTTATTCCTGTTGGTATTTTAAACATGCCCTATGTTCCTTAGCTCTCTGTTTTAACTTTCTTTTTGTTTGGCCAATGTATTTTAAACCGCAATTGTCACAATTAATTTGATAAATTCCAGATTTTTCTTCTTCATTAATTTTATTCTTGGGATTTCCTAATATATTCTTTAATTTAATTTTAGAATTTGTAGATACATTAATATTGGCATGTTTCTTAAAACTTTTAGTAATATCTGTAGATAGATTGTTGTAGGAAACAGATATCCATTTTTCAGGTTCTTTACTTTTGATTTGATATAAAGTTGTTCTAGAATTTCTTTCAATAATTTTCTTTTTCTGGTTTATCATATTGTCAATCATGTTAGTTTTGCAGCCATTAAATAAAGCAGTTTCCTTTACTCGTATTTTCTTCACTTCTTTTTTATAATTTTCTGTTGATAATGGAGTATGTAAAAGCCGATGAATTAAATTGTGAAAAGCTGCTCTTTTTTGTGAAGGGGGATGAAATGAATCAACTGGGATGAATCTCTCATTTTGTGTTGGTTTTCTGTATATATCGCATTCAAAATGGCCAGTCGTATTTTTCATAATTATTACATCGAGAAATGGGAGTTGATTGTCATTTTCTATTTCACAAGTGAATTTGATAGAAGGATAAAGGGAGTTGAGAGAATCGATAAAATTTTGAAGATTTTGTTTCTCAAGACTGCAGAGATCATACATTCTTATCCTACATGTCTCTCGTGTTAACTGATTGTGACATATGAGGTTGCCACGTTATATCATAGTTCTGTACGACATAAGTCCACAAGTAATCATGACTATGAGACAGCGTAGTATATACAGCGCAGCCAGCAATAGAGAAGATGCTACGCATGACTGCAGGTGATGTACTCTCATGTTCCGCAGATCTCTCGTGTCAACTGATTGTGACGTATTAGGTTGCCACGGTAAATCTTAGTTCTGTATGACATAAGTCCACAAGCAATCATGAGTATGAGACAGCGTAGTATATACAGCGCAGCCAGCAATAGAGAAGACGCTACGCATGACTGCAGGTGATGTACTCTCATGTTCCGCAGATCTCTCGTGTCAACTGATTGTGACGTATTAGGTTGCCACGGTAAATCTTAGTTCTGTATGACATAAGTCCACAAGCAATCATGACTATGAGACAGCGTAGTATATACAGCGCAGCCAGCAACAGAGAAGATGCTACGCATGACTGCAGGTGATGTACTCTCCTGTTCCGCAGATCTCTCGTGTCAACTGACTCAGACGTATTTCTTTTCACGTCCCCCCATACTACGATACGACACGAGCCAAGTAGTAGTCACGAGGACGATACGTCTAGTTACTTAATATAAGAGTTTACTGATAAAAAGTTTTATTAAAATTAAAACGTTTCCTGGAAATATGTCTTTTTTGTACTAATATTAATAGCTTTCAAGGTTATGCCTACAAGGATGCAAAGCTCCATGTGAATAAACATACAGCAATGGAATTTGAGCTACTCAAGTGATAAGCTGCGCTAATACTCAGCCAAAGAAATTATCTCCTACTATTTATGTACATTTTTAAAACAATATGGCATTACCTAGCGTTGCCGATGTATTAATGTTGGAGATAGGTTTCACTAGTGAATATTAATTATTTTACCCAAACGGTAAAGAATATATTCCTCATGCTTTATCTTATGTTGCATTATCTTGTTTGAAGAAGTGGACATTTTTTATCTTTGTTATAACACCTATCACTCTAAACGGTAAGTGGTCATTCCTGCAAAATAGTGCATCATGGTAAAGTTTCTGAACCATTTCATGTACTTTCAGGAGTTAAACAAGGATGTATTCTGTCTCCTATTCTCTTTCTTATGGTTCTTGACGTTGTTTTGAGAAGGGCGCTTAACAG
Source organism: Homalodisca vitripennis (assembly GCF_021130785.1). NCBI lineage: Eukaryota > Metazoa > Arthropoda > Insecta > Hemiptera > Cicadellidae > Homalodisca > Homalodisca vitripennis. The sequence continues at coordinate 37,883,148 of NC_060210.1, forward strand.
ACCGAGAGGTATACAGTGGAGGTTGGCAGAGAGATTGGAAGATCTTGATTTTGCAGATGACCTATGTTTCCTTTCCCATACCTTTGGTGATATGCAGAGCAAGTTAAATGACCTCAGATTGGAAGCAGCTAGAGATGGACTCAGAATTAATGTTAAGAAGACAAAAGAAATCCGAGTCAATAGTCAAAACCAGGAAAATCTCAAGATCGGGGATGAAAGTATTGAGAGAGTTCCTAATTTCTGTTATTTGGGAAGCATGATAAGTGAAAATGGTGGGGCAGACGAGGACATAGCCAGCAGAATACGTAAGGCAAAGCAAGCCTTCTCACAATTGTGGCCTATTTGGAGATCGGCAATGATAAGAAAAAGCACTAAGTTACGGATTTTTAATAGTAATGTGAAGTCGGTTCTCCTATACGCCTGTGAAACATGGAAGGTAACTAAACGGCTCACAATGAAGATTCAGGTGTTTGTAAATCGCTGCCTACGTAATATTCACAGGATATGGTGGCCAGATACTGTGACAAACGAGGAACTATGGCGTAGGAGTGGGCAAGAACCAATCGAATTGACAATCCGACGCAGAAAATGGGGCTGGATAGGTCATACAATGAGACGAGACCATAACAACATAGCTAGACATAGTTTTGATTGGAACCCTCAAGGCCATAGAAAAAGGGGCCGCCCAAGGATGACCTGGAGACGGACAGCAGAAAAAGAGTTGAGAACTGTAAGAAAAACCTGGCAAAACGTGAAGCAGATGGCTGAGAACAGAGAGGAATGGCGTGACTTTGTGGCAGCCCTATGTTCCACCTAAGGAATAAAGGAAATAAGTCAAGTAAGTCACTCTAAACGGTAAAGTCTTCATTATTTTATGACTATATATTTTCCCATGATAGCTTTTAGTATTTTTTTACTCACTTAAAATTCTCAGAAAATTTTAAGGGAAGTAAGCATTTCACTTCCTGGAGTAATGCTATCCACAACGTAAATGATTGCGACTCTGGAGACTTACAGTTTTAACAGAGCTGTCAACCTAACGATCGCGTATATGATTTTGAAAAGTTATGCTTGAGTTTCTTCTTAAATCAACAGGCATACACGAATATGATATCGATTAAGTATAGCATTAGAAAAAGAATTTAGATTGCATCCTGGCACAATATTCTCCTGATCCTGACACGCGGAAGAGATGAACTGATATCCTGACTCAGTACATCTCTGAGTCAACTTATTCAGTTACTTAAGTTCGTGGGGCTGATTTTAAGAAACCGGAACTATTTTAATGAAGCAGTTTTATGAGAATAATCGCTTTTAGTCACTTTTTGTTAGGAACAATTATATTCTTATTTTAAATTTTTAGGTCGTTAAGTCCTCAGAAAGCAAAGAAGTTGGAAAATAGTTTATATGCACTATGATGCAATAGAAAAGTAAGCATTTAATTGTGCACTTGAGATGATGGATGAATTTCATGTATGTAAATCTGTCCGTAAGATATCTCGGGCTTTAACTGACCTATATACTGTTTTAGGCAATTTTGCATACAGCCTTATTTTCATACGCAAAATCGTGAAGCCACACGTGGTGTCAACCTAACCGGTTTCTCGAGGTCCAAATAAAAACTTCTAATGATAAAATATTTACTTTTTACAGTACGTATATGGTTTGGGCTTGAGAAAGTGACACGTTTTTGATTCATTTATAACATAATGAAATTGTACTTTTTATTAAATGTAGCTTAATAAAATGACTTGTCAAAATTATTCATAAAACATATATCTTCCTCCAGACACTGATATATATTGTAAAACGAGTAATATTATATTTAACCGTTTTTCTTTGAGTCTGATCATAAGTGCCCGAAATTCTGGTTCAAAGTCGTACCAAGTCTTCATGCTTGCTATCTGATAGTGCTTTAGCCAAAATTGTCTTAACATAAGAAATTATAAGAATAAAACAATATTCAAACTGAAAACCGAACGTACCAAAACTTTTCTTCCACGTATGGGTTAGGATATTTTTTATGAGATAGATGGCAAATCTGTAATAAGTGAGCAGCAGTCTTATAGCTGATCAGACGAACATCAATGATTATAGAATAGATATATTTGAACCCAACTACATCACCGCGAGATCGGGGCGCAAGTCAGCTGTACTCACGTCACGACTATGCGACTGCTCAGCTCGCTCGTTCGGGAGAGAAGTTACCGCGCATGACTGCTTCTCATACTGGGATCGCTCTCTCACTTCCCACAAATCCTTCACATTATGTCAATTCTGCATCCTTTCACTGTCTATTCTAAATTACAATTTCATCACCACCGACATTTGTGTTACATCGGGATTGACTGACTTTACGTGTATCTAAATTATAATGTTGAAAGGATACAGTATTTTAAATTAAAATTAAACGTATTCAAACATAAATATATAAATTAAAATCTCGTTAACTCATCAGTTAACTGGCTCATTATTGTTTTTTGTATGTAATCGGCTAAACTTTAAAAACGTAGCGATTTTCAGTTTTAATGTACATTATGAGACACAAGCATGGATAAGAAAAATATAGGGAAATAATTGGCTTTGACTGTGTTTACGCATAAACACCAACGTATTGCACCATAATAAATAAGTTTTTGTCCAGGATAAAACGGCATGCGACAGTGTTTTGAATATCTTATCATGTCCATTTTATGAACAGTTGACACTTTAAGTGTTACGTACAGTATGAACAAAGTATATGCTATACACGATTCAATTAGTTTTTATCCATATCCCTAAGTCACGCGTATTACGGTTTAGATTAAAATTGTGTGTTTCATTACACAAACTTATGTGTACAACACTTTTAAATATACCACAAAAATGGTAGGAAATGCGATTGTTTTTAAGAGCCTGTTTGAAGAAACATTTTAAATCATGTACCAAGTATCCACTGAAAGTTATTAAACGCGATATAACTTATGCACAAAATTTAAGTTTATATTTAATAATATTTTTAATAGTTTACATTAGGTTAGAAATAAAATTTAGTACTAAAAATGTCATCCTACTACATCATCAAAGGTATATAAAGATGAAGCAAGTTCTTTGTTTAACTTCTGATTTTTTGTGAATAATTTCCATGCACAATACAGCTATTATGATTTAATTGACCACGGATTTAATTTACCTTTAAGGTAAAAGTGTGTATACTGGTATACTGCTAGGAGTCCAATTTGATTATAATTGGAATATTCTTACAGTGTAGTGTATTTAAGACAATATTATATTTTATAGTTATATATGTATATATATATGTATATATATATATATATATATATATATATATATATATTTATTTATTTATTTATAGTATTTACATACTTATATAAGTTACATCATGTCGATTTTACTGCATTTAGATAGTAGGCAATAATTATATGTCAGCTTGACATTCGTAAGTATGTCAGTTATGCAATTATTTATAAAATATACGCATTTATTTTCCAATAAAAACATACAACACAGCGCATTTTTGTCTGTACTTCCTGCCTTTCAGCTATTGAATTTTGTGTTAGGACTCATAAATGATGTAAAAAGGTGTGCCCTGGCCGGAACAAACTTGCGTCAAAATAATAACAGAACCCTTTTCAAGCATTTTATAAACAATGTTTTTTATACTCAAGTTGCCTAGAAACTGTGTTTTCATAATGCTATGTGACTATGAAAATTTAGTTAAAAAAGCTGGAATACATATGGAATATTGGCACCTAAGTTATAAAAAATTCAGTTTTCGGTAGTACTCAAAAAACTTTAAATATATTTATTATAGACTTACAAAAACAAAAATTCCTGTGACCTTCCATAAGTGAGTTCCATATCCATATCCATAGTCTGGGTCATCAGATACTCATTTTCTAGAATTCTTATTTTTATATGTAATCTTGCTTCACGCGCCTTTTTTTCAATTTCCTTCTAGCATTTCAGCTCCACGCACACCTGTCAAGTCTTGACGCTTTAGTCAAACAGCACAGTTTGCACCAGATCTCCAACTGTTTAAATTACGTTTTATTTTCCTAAAACCTCCTCATTATAACACATTACAACAATACACACCATATTTTTCATTGTGTCTAGTCCAACAAAATTATTTTTTTGAAATTGGACCAAAAGCAATATGTAAATAAACAGTAGTGTATAAGAACAAAGTAGTGTTTACTGTAGCAGCTGGTTGTAGCATAATGAAACATGACTTGCACTGCAGATTAGTCAACTTATTTACTTGGCGGAGTATAAAGTCATCAGCAACAGACAAATTCTATTCCGAGTATTAAAAGTCATAAAATAAATTCTATGAGTATGAAATTTCATGTATATGGTATCAATGTACTCACAAAGAATCGTAACATTAATATTAATCAATAAAAAACAAAGTAACTTTTCACTTAATACAACTATGTCATTTATGTTCTTAAACTAAAAGCAAGGAAGAGAAACATGTAATATTTAAATTCCAAATGATGTCCATCTTATGTACTTTGTAAGAAAGTAGTGATCACAGTGAGCACGAAGCCGAGTAAGGTCTAGAGCAGATAAATGGCGTCATTTGTTTGACACACTCCAACGTTGGCTAGACAACATGTGGGTCGCCAATGTCAAGGTACGGGCTCCAGTCTCAAGTTCCTCACTTAGCATACAAACATTCACTTTCACACATAGTCGTGCAGATGTGGAAATCGTGATCTACTTGGAACCGCTAAATGTATAATACTCACTCGCTTTCATACGCTACGCCGCCCGCGCCGCACCGTTATGCTAGTCTGGAAAGAAAGTGAATTTAATTACACCATGATTTTATTGTTTTACTTTTAAGTATGGGCTGGTTCATAACAGCTCAAAATGAACCGGTATTAGCACAATAATATTGAAATAGAAAATATGTATTATTTCTGAGTAAAAATGTTAACTGCCTCTTACAAGGTCCAAAAACTACCTTTGTTTGTGTGTCCGCACGAAATCTCGATATATATTTATCTTTTTGCATTCAATAAGTATGTATATTAATACTGGTAGATCGGCCGAAATGGAAATGGGTTTTCTGTGAGAAGTCTTTGATATGCATTTTAAGACCTGAACTTTAAAAATAATTTGGTAGAATAAATCAAAAATGGAATGAATGATTAGTACTGAAAATGTTCTCAGAAAGCGTATATAAACTGCATGTAATGAATCAATTTTCAAATCCAGATGAGACTAAAACATGACATGGTGATTAATTTGCAGAGGCAAGGAAATAATAGGCACGTTGAAAATTTTCTATTCCAACTGAATGCCTGTTATTTTAGACTTTACCGAGAAAGATCAATTTCTAATTTCTATGTAATTAAACAAGATATTAATTTTACACATCATAAATTTCTTCTATACCTGAGCTAATGGAATTAAAACTGAATGAATCTGTGGCTTTTGTTATTGTTAGTTTTATGTTGATAACTCCATCTCTACATACAAGTTGTACGCCTCATATCGTAACAGGCTTTCTCCAGATTGCATGAAATATCTGAAGTTTGTAGCATATCTCATTCTGAACTCATTCTTAAAGTCTATAGCTCAACCCGTTCTTGAAACATCCAGCAGAAGCCTATCGCTATCGTTGTCAGATCCCATAGAGTAATATTCACCATTATCGATCTCGATGTTGCCTTGAGAACAGAACTTTATGTAAAGTGTCAAGTCTAGTTCCCGCGATACTGTGCATTCAGACATTCAAACACACAAATTATTTTTTTCCATTCCGAGTAATGGCTTTCGCTAATGCTCAGTAAACCAAACGTAATCATTTAAATGTAATAACCAATTTGACATCTAAAACAGTACTCATCGTTCAGGTTCTGCATTAATTCGTGTTTAGGTAACATCCGATGTTACATTACTCATCAGCAAATAGCATAGAGTGAGCGCAGGGAACGGTACACTGTTTATATATTATCCATACACACAAATTCAATCCAGTCTACATCTAATAGATATCCATTAGCCATGCAGTGTTGCGAGGCGTGTCCACAATAGCAATTCATTGCTATCGGCACACAACACTGATTCATATGGCCCACAGAGCATGGAAGCCTGCTGTAATGTGTTTATTATTACCTGGAATGTCGTTGTTGGCCAACTCCCTCTCAATCGGTTCCATGGTTACCCAACATGAGGCAACGACACGGTGTACAGCTCCGGCTCCTCGCCTATTATGATGTCACAGTTGATGGTTGCTTATTTTTGATAATTCATCTATTATTACAATCGCTCAACACAAACTACATTTCTAAATGTAATACTGTTTACTATTCTGAAACTGTTAGAGCGTACGATAAAGGAATTTTGCATGGTTATATGCGTTAATATTTACTTGTTTGTTTACGTTCATGTCTCGTAACACAGTTACATTGAAATAGTAGTTAAGTTTATGTCTGCATCCAAACATATCTGGTATATTGATTAAAAGCAATTTTTAGTTTTTAAATTTAAACTTAATGAAATCTGTTATATGTTTAATAAACAAACAAAGTCAGTTGGTACATGCTATATATTTTTGACATATTTGTAATATAAAATCAGTTGGAATTAAAATTTAAAAATAAGGATAACAGTTAATACTAAAGATACAAAATAATTTCAATTTTTTTAGGAGGACTATATCTGGAACAAAAATATTACTGATATGTATTATAGTATTCATAACAAAACATACTTTAAAAACTGTTATATCATACAAAATTACAGATAAAAATTTTTTCAGGTGGATGATTTTTTGATCATCTTCAAATTCTACAATCGTGATATCAATTTTCTATCAACTAGTTATATTGTCCGTTATGTTTGTGTCATTATCCAAAATCATTCAGTTTGGTGGGAAATATTTTGGTAAGTTTCTTTCTGACTCTCCAACCGTCTAGCTCACTAAAGCTCTCGTTTTGATTGAATTAATGTGCATACATAGAAGTAAGTGCATTCGTATTTAAACTTTAAAAATTTTGTTTTAAATGCAATTTCATTCATTTGTTCGTTCGTGTTCTATATTTTGTTTACGTTATGTGTTTTTATTATCAGCTTTATGACGAATCAGATTGATGAGTATATACACGACTAATTATTTTTAAGCAAATATTATATCAAATTCGGAGGTGGGAACAAGTATTCAAATTATGTTGGGTTGGTTTTGTAAGTAATTGCCTTTTACCAAGAAACAAGCAACTAAACAAGGACATTTCTGCTATCAGATACACACTAGTATTATAAGCTGGGTATAATGGAGCAGTAAGCTTTTTCATATATATATAAAAAATATAGTTTCAGAAAGTAAATATATACATCGTAGAACACTCATAGAAATACCTAGAACAGCCATCTTAGAACATACATACTAACAGAAATCTAAGAGAACATAAGATATTTCCGAATAATGTTTTGAGTTTTCCTTCAAAAAGACTATGATGTTTCTCGTTTTATTTGTGATATATTGAGCACGTTACGAAAAAATCTATGAAGCGTATTCATCCACGGAATTAAATAATAGTTAAATTTAACTTTTAACAGTTTGCGTCTATGCCCAATTCAAATTCAAATAGTTAATTAAATGAAATTTGGAAGGACTCACTAGACTAATCGGACCCATGCAGTAAAAAATCAATCGATTGCCTTATTGGGCAGCTGCAACTTTCTCCAACATGGCGTACTTTTTATTTCTCCTTTTAAATTCCAAGGTAATAATTCACTTGCCCTTGTTTCTGAAGTTAATGATTCCAATTATTTTCTATTCCTATTTTCCTAATTCACTCATGCACGGACAGTTTCCAACAATTTCATAAGGTAATGTACTTTGCGCTCAACATTTTTTTTTAAATATATTATCATCAGATTGAAACACAAATTGTTACTTTTCGTTTAATTATATAAAGCATCTAGTACATCATTGTTTGGCTTTTATGAATGATGTAATTTGCAAAAAATTATTGTAAACGATCGCAAGTGTAGCTATAAATTACATTTTAGTATATAAAATATGTTGTATACTGACATAAGTAAGTGAGCCCTCAGAGTACATCTTTATATAAATAAAGCTAATAAGTATGTATCAATTTTTTTTATATTATATTTTGTTTAAATCTAAGGATTTACTACAATAAATTAGGAGTATTGTAGTAAAAACATAATGAGACTTATTTTATTATTGGCGTCATTATCTTTTAATTATTAATCAAGCAAATTATATCACTATTGACAATACACGAGACACTAAATAACCCATTTCAATTATTAACTCAACATTTTATTAAGCATTATATTAAGTAACAAACTTTCAAACCGTATAAAACGCAAACACGATTATGACTCAAAAACATTAAGTTATTAACTGTGCCATTAAGATATCCGTACACAATCTACATATCAAATGTAGCTCGTTATTGGTCACATATAAGTGGCCAGTCTAGAATTGAATGACATATTGACCATGTCTAGATATGGAAATCAGGTACACCATTTACCCGCAAAACACCATAATATGGTATAGAGCCATTAGATGTAAGAAGGAGGACATGGTAGCAGTGGCGCCCAAACCACAAGTCACGGCTGTGTCATTACCCGACCACTGCTAAATGGGTTGTTGCAGTTACTAAACAATATGTCAGCTTTTGCAACTCGTTACTACATCCTCTGCGGGACCGAGAGTTGCACAAGAGGTTCCTCACTTAACTCTGGGCATGAGGACTGCATGCGACGACTGGTCTAGCTATGAGCGTAGTTCCTCCTGATTTAACTCATTCAATTAAAATTATTTGCAATTCTTTACAATAATTGCTACTTACATAACCATTTATCATTAATTTTAAGGCTATCCATACTAACTAATTTAAATTAGGAGTTCACCACACAATATGTCATAATTTGCTGAAGTTCCATGCACAATTTCAAGTTTAACTTTTTCATAGGTAATCAATTCTTGAGGTATTCTGCGATTAAGGAAACAGTCAGGCAATGATACAGAACAGACATTTTATGCCCATAGTAGAAAAAAAGAAATTGTGTCAGCTACTGAGTGATGTGTTAGATGACGCTCAGAAAAATTCCATCGTTGGACAAGCTTTTCTATTTATAAATGAAGCCCATGCAAATGTTAAAGTCTTCAGGTGAAATGTTATTTTAAGATATCTCTCTACTTGATACATTCCCATTGTGTTGATTAAGTTAAGAGGTGATTTAATAGCACTGTTTAAATAAATAAAGTCTATGCATTGTATTATGTTATCAGTGTTAATATGTCTGTACTCGGTTTGTTTGCAAATTTATTTTATTCTGCAATTTTCTCATTAATAATACTGTTACTCTCTTAACCTCATCTTCGCTGAGTGGCTCAGCCTGTAACATATAGTGGTAATGCTGTAAGAAATTGCTACGACACAAAATATCAATTTAAACAATCTAAATGCTTATTAAAGCCGTGCTTGTATCAAGAATGTGAAATTTATAATGTTATTGAATGGATATCTTAATCTTTACATTAATTTCTGTAACCTTATCTTATCATTATTAAAATTCATCCTTCATTACAAATATTGCTCTTTCTTGATTCAAACAGTTTCCATCACGAAATCCGTGAAGTTTTAGTTTTTGACCGACCTCATAACTAAAACTCTGACAAGTTTTTCATTTATGCTTTTTGATACATTTAATCAATGGTAGCAACCATAAAGTTTTTTACTACTCACAACTTAAACATATATCGTAGGCCTTGAAGTTCTTGAACATAACTATGCCTTTTTTAAATAGTCCTAACATATTCAAAATTGTCAACAATGAATTGTGTATGAACCTATATTCTACTCATATTCAATATAGGTTCAATATAGGTTGTCATAGGCTTAAACCAATAATTTTTATATATTATCAATAATTCAGATATTTTATTGTGAAGCAGCTGATGGATAAACCATTTCAGGAAATGATTTTATCTTCTCTATCTAATAATACATTTTAAAAAGGGTGCAAACTAATTAATTTATTGTTATATATTTAGTAAATGGGAAATTTGTTTAAACATTATACAGTGGTATTCGATTTTTTACTAACGCGATGCCTCTCATCTAATTGTTTCCATGTAGTGTGAACCGGAAGTCATATATTATTATATATGACTTCCGGTTCTAGGTAACATATTTAAAGTGGTTTCGGTCTTCGTTATTTTTAAAAATATATTTATAAAGAACTGAAAATCAAGCGGTACAATGCGTTAGCTTCTGTTAAACGTAGGTCTTCAGTAAAACATCGCCAAACAAACCCGTATAACTTTATCTTTAAATTCCTCCATAGTAAATTACCTCACTTTGTACACCAAAGCTCTATTGTGAAATCTCCTTTCGGCAAGAATTCAATCACGTGCAGGTTGACCACGGGAAAGTAAAAGTGAAAACCTTGCCGCTTAAATTTCGTGACTTTTGTATTACGCGTTGTACCCGCTCGCGTTCGACCCCGCTCTGTGACGGCTACGGACATGGCCGGCTTACTGCAGATTATCCAGCACTCAGTGCCAAGCACAATTTCAACACTTCTACGTCTTCATATTCCTTTACATTTCGCTTTCCGCCCGTCGTGACCGCCTCGGGCCCCTCTATTGTCTCCGGTGCGGAAATCTACTTACGATGACCTCATCAGAATATATTGCAGTTTTTGCGTTGTCATTCGCTTGGAGAAAGCTTCGATTATTAATATTAACCACTTTCTACGACCTTTCTGGTTTAGCGAATTCTAGTTTATTGATACTGTGATTTTGGTTTTCAGTGAACAACGCCATATTTTGAATAATACGCTGTTTATTAACATACATGGATTCGTAGGGTCTTTTAATACATCCGTTAGTCTTGTACGTAACAATTTGTGTACATTCCACATTTTACGTGAGAGTATAAACCACAACGAGATGAAGGTGATGATTTATCCCCGAATGTAAAAGTTGCATTCCCTCATCTTCTTACTAATTGGAATTAGTTCCTTAAAACAATAAAGAGAGTGGAAACTTTACTTTCAGTGTCAGGATTTAATCAGAGAAAATAAAGTAATCCCTATTAGTTAGTCAGATTAACTGTTATCCTATGGTTTTTCAGAACTCAAACACAATTCACGCGATTGGTCAAATACCTTTAAAGACTGTATTCATTTAAATCGTATTAGTTATTCCTATAATACAATTTGAATACAACACTTCAAAGTTCAATACTTTATTTTAATTTATAGTATATTTAAAATCTTACAAATTTTATTTGTATTGGTGTTATTATGAGACCTAATTAATCTATTTATAAAATCTAACATGTCCTAAATGGCGTTACAGATGTTTAGTCAACAAATACTAACTAAATAGTGCTTTAGGAGGAGATAAGATATTTTTTGTTTTGTTTTATGGTTCACATTTGAATTTTTTATGAGCTCCCGTTAAAGAATGGACTTCATTTATAACATGAAATACATTACACGACAATATAAATACAATTGATATTCCGTATGAAAATGATAGCTTTTTAAGGACTAGATATGTTTCCTTTGTAGAGTCCTTAGGAATTTTAGGCTCAGAAAACAAAAGAAAATTAATTATGTCTAAGCCATTCATTTTTTTTTTTAATATATGGAATATTTTTACATGTTTTGATAATAATGGTAACAATTATTTATTAATATATTCCTTACTGTGGCGTTTTGGAACTAAGTATGAACATTCTTGTAATTCTCCTTTAAATTAACGTTTTAAAAAGGGTTACTTTTGTTTGAATACATGCTATAGTATCATTAAAATTATAGGGATAATGATGGAACTGTTTACATTTATTAAACTAAAATAATATTTATTATTTCAGTAATTAATTACCTAAATACCAATAGATAACCCATTCCATTATGCTCAAAAATAATAATTTTTATTTGAGATATATTTTACACGCTCAGTCCTCATCATCAATACCTTAAATTTTTACAGAAATGGTCATATTAAAACCCTATACAATTTAAATTACAACTATTTTTAATATCGTTAAAGGAGAAGACGTAGTTGGTTTTTGCACTTTACGTTAATATTTAGCATTTTGCTTTCAAAAATAAGAGGCCCTTTTTAATCAATTTACATTGAAAATAACTTAAAGTTTTTCTTAAATGAAAAGCAACACGTACATTTTGTTACTTACTTTTATCTATCTCTCGCCCATAACCAAAAAAGGTGGAAATAATATCATTGCTCTTTTTATCCATTTCGCGAACGTCATCTACCTAAATTTTTTAACGTGGACCAGGAAATTCTTAGATGATAGGCTACACAATCACGCATGAAGTTGCAAACAAATTTTATTGTTCCACCTTTAAGTGTTGAGAGGTATAACCCCGTATATTGTATTGTAGTCGTAGATAATAAGCTACACCATCATCCTTCCGTTGCAAACAATTTTTATTGTTCCTCTTTTATGGAGTAAGAGGAATATCCCCATAAGAGCCAAGTTCATATTTTATTGCAATCGTAGATAATAAGCTACACCATCATCCTTCCGTTGCAAACAATTTTTATTGATCCTCTATTATGGAGTAAGAGGAATAACCCCATAAGATCCAAGTTCATATTTTATTGCAATGGGAAACAGCATATTTATATCTGAAGGTATGATGGTCAACATTATTCATACCCTAACTACAGAAAGATTCAAGAATAATTAACTATCATTATTCTACAACTAACCAAAAATAACTTAAATTTCTAAATTTCTTACGCAGCAATAATTTGTCTAAAATATACTTTAGTTATATTTTTCTGTTTTAATTTCAATTATTCATATCAGCCTAATATATTTCAAATTAAGATGTTTTTCTTGAACTTACTTGCTTCGCTGGGTACTCAAACCTGGACCTCTCACTAGCTAGGTGAGCATGTTACACTACACCATGAAAGATAACATATCCTTGAAGCACACCTAAACTATCGAGGAAAAACTCAGAGAATACCAATGTAGATCTTTTCATTTTATATAGTGCCTACTTCCTAAAGTAGTTATGCAACAAATAAGTATAATAAGTTAAAAATACCCAAAGCTTCTTCAAAAATATTCTTAGTCGCCTGAAGCCACTAGTTTGTAAAAGACAAACTCCGTTGAAGTCACAGAAATTTGTATAAAATTAGAAACAGTTAAGGAGTTTACGGGAAATGGTGTAGAAAACAGTACTACATTTCTTGGAGAAGGGTGTTTCCCTACGGAAGAGATACGTCCTGTCAATAAACTACATCTGAATAAATTATACAAGCATGTTAGTATTTTATAAATAGACTGGCACAAGATAAGTAAATAATGTTCACCCCTAACAGATTGCATGTATTTTTAAATTTCTCACATATTTGTTCACTCCTTTTAAATGAAGGTTTGTTCGGAGCACAATCTCAGATTTGCTGCCTGCAGAGTCAAATAATGATGAGACATTATTCTCCCCTCGCGTATTACACCCTTCTTCAGAGGTAAAATTTAATATTCATAGCTTTTATTACTTCTCATTATGTGATAATAGTGTTCATTACCTCGCTGAATTTCAGGATTTTTGTAAGGATGTTTTTCTACGATTTATAAATATGCTCCTATAAATGATTTCCAGTAAAATAACATTATCGTTTCTATTCGTGTATAATTACAAAATTATGCATGGGTAATTCAAATACATTAACAACAAAAAATGTTTTAATTTAAAAATTTGCGGATGAAATATCCTGACTAGATGCATATAACTGATATATTTCAAAATACACACACACACACACTATATATATATATGTGTGTGTGTGTGTGTGTGTGTGTGTGTGTGTGTGTGTGTGTGTGTGTGTGTGTGTGTGTGTGTGTGTGTGTGTGTGTGTGTGTGTGTGTGTGTGTGTGTGTGTGTGTGTGTGTGTTTTGAAATATATCAGTTATATAGTCAGATTATAATTTTATCACTTGCCTTTCAAGAGAAGGTTACAACGCACTATTGCAAAATCACTTTGTGTTTATCAAATAAAACTTTAAAAGTTTACATTTTCCTTATTGCAATCCATGTTTAGGGTTTTAAACAATGTAGAATGTATGTTTGAAACAAATTTCCGATGAAGTTTGAGTAAGAACAGCAGAGTGACAAGGAACCAAAGAGATACATTTTTCTGAAGTAGTTTAATATAATAAGTTTTGCTATCGGAGGTTGAGGCAGAAACAGTATTCCACTGTCCGACGTTCCTTGTGGCCCCTTTCTCCCATCACGTGCTGACCCATAAGACCAATAACCATATCACACGCTACGTTGCAAAACTGTAGACCATTAAGCGAAATGCAACTATGATGGAAATCGCATCGCACCAATAACCAATTGGCGAACAATCGGGTGCAGGAAAGCGGGAACACTCGAGATCTGCAGAGCCGCGCCGCGCCGCGCCATTATGCAAGAGGCTTGCACATTGCACGAGCAAGTACAACTATTAAACAGTATAATTGCTGATAGGTGGTGCGGTAGTAGACTCCTGTGTAAACAACAACGTTGTAGAGCTAGGCCGACCTTGTGTGGTTCTCTGTTTTCTGTAATGGAAATCAGCTAGTTCACCAACAGGCTAGATAGTTCATCATTCCGCATCAGCAGTCCAACGCTGATGATCTTTACGTATATCTTACATTATCTTAGTGACAATTGAAACTTGCATAACTCAAAAACTACTGAACTGATTACATTTAAAATTGTGTAAACTTATGTTAAATAGATAATTGAACGGGCCTACGTATGATTCAAACTTAGTATTTTTCAACCCAACCTGGCTAAAAAATGTAATTTAACTTTGAAAAGTTTTTGCTAACGCTCAGCGAAATCCCATGGAGTGACATGCACCATCATTGAACTCCAAGTTGCCTTAATATAAATGATACTTCGTTCTTATTTTCAAGTCTAAAGATCAGTTTTTTATATACCTTACGGATATACAGATAGACACAAACAGAAATTACCTTTTTCCACCATCTTAAATTATAGACTTCGCTAACGCTCAGCTAATTCCATAGTTATTACATTTTATTGGCGGAAAAGACGCGTCAGCGACAATTTCAACATTACTCCTCAATTTCATTAACATTTTTATGCATTTTAAATTTCATCTTTAGATCTTTACTAAAATTCTGAAGATTTGACATAAACATTCACATCTACAAGTTTAATCAAAAGGTGCTTTACTTGCTAACTGCAGGCCCTTCTTTAATTATCCATATAAGGTGTAACATAAACAATAGACATTTGAAAATCTGATCAGGAAGATGTAAGCGTTCCATCTTACTGACATTTAAGTTTTGATAGCAAATCAAGGAAAATATACAAATAAATTAAACTTTTCAGAAATTATGTTACATCCTAGTTAGTCACTAAGAACTCTCATGGTCACAAACAATAGGCTTCTACTCCATCGGATTTGAAAGCTATACAATTATATAATCTTGAAAATTATATAAAAACTACGCTGGCACCTTACAATAATCTATATGTTCAAAAAAGTTTACTTATCCGATTTCAGGGTTACATTCCATTTCCAGGCAACTAAGGAACAATCAAACACATACTATATAGTTTTTCAGATATTCATCTCTGATTTTCATATTCATCGAGTAAACAGCTTCGATCTCTGATTTGCTGCTGTTTGTTGCTATTTGATGCTGTCTAGCTTTCAAAGATAGAAATACGTTTAATCTTACTACAATAAACGCTACGTAATAAAGGCACGGATATTTATGTTACGTCCTTACGTTGCACCTTTGTTAGGATCTAAATAATAAACAATATTATTAAACACTGAATTCCCCGATTTCAGAGTTCCAATGTAATATCACTTAAATCTAATGTGATTCATTATATGTTTTGGAGTAAAATACATATTACAATGGCTATTTATATAATTTATAAAGACCTATTGGAAGGCTTTTTAAAGGGGTTGCCTATACAAACGTCATGCGGGAAGGTCAGTTGTAGATAATAGTTGCATTATTATTTTGATTAAATATCAAATCACAATGTAAGCTAGTAGGCATGAATCGTATTTGCGTCAAAAGTGTGTTGTAATCATATAGGTCGTTAAAACTTGCTCGATTTACAACTAGGATATGTGATGAAATAAAATATTGGCTTTGAGCGCGGGGAGTATTTTTAACTAAAATAAACAATAAGAACAATCTGCTAGTTTGCTTCAATTAATATGTTTGTTATCAGCAAAGCTTTTTTTATAAGATACAATTGTTAGTTTACTGCAGACCTATCATGTATAGTAGCATAATTTTTATGATGATGGTTATTTACATGAATCTTTGCTTTATTTGGTAATTCGAATATATTCTTTATGTACAGAATAAATTATGGTTTTGTTCTAAATTCAGTTCAAAGCGGATGAGAAGTAAGACGAATAACAACTAGAACAATAGTTTATATATTATAACTAAATATAAATTTGTATTTGGAGACTTGCTTTCTTGGTAATCATCTGTGTAATAATTAAAATAATTCCTATTTTGCACTTAGACTCGTAGTAAACACATGTAACCAACATACTATAGAAAAGTGATCCGTATGAATTCAATTATTCTAGACGAAGATGACAGTGTCTGAACAGAAATACTTAATATATTTATAGTCAGTTTTTTATTTGTATTGCCAATAACAATTTGTAGAGTTGGTTAATATTAATTTTTGTTTAATTTTACATTTAACGGCAATTTTATTATTGTTTGGAGCGGCGAAGCATACAAGTTAGTTATTTCAAATATACCGTACGCAATGCGTGTAATCTAAATGGACTATAAAAAAACAAAAGGAACATCTCGGTCGGTATAACGGACCTAGTACTCAGACACTTACCCGACAAACACCCCTATCTACCGCCATTTGTTGGACATGCTGTCCCGCTACCTGGACATGGCCTTCTCTTTCCAATCATGGACTAAATGGATTCCTAGAAATCTCCGGTAAACCGAGAGTATTAAAATAGGCTATGTTATGGTTTCCATCCAACTCCGGTGGGAAGCTGGAAGTGCTGAAATGCTGGAAATGGATATTACTACTGCATATTATTGAAGCTCTATTATAATAATACAGGGGCGCTCAGAAAATTACTTGTAATTTCTCTGCTGTACGTAATAGCAATAAGATAAAATCCGATTTTTCGTTTTAAGTGAATCACTGATATAATAACGTAAACTGATTAAAATTAAAAAGTCGCTTCAAGTATGTTTTACACGAACAAAAGCAATTGCAGTCACATATTATCACACTTCTAAAATTTGTTTGGATAATACTTTAAAGATAAACTTCCATGTTACAACATTGAAATAAACAGCAATTGGCATAGTTTACTAGGAAGTCTATATATTATTATAGTTACCTGATGATCACTGAAGAAATACTAGTTACTTTAAACGCCTAATACATAATTTTCCAAACGTTTTCAAGTTCCGAACTTTGAACAGAGTAAGATACATGTAATAATTTAATAAATTACAGAGTTAGAGAAAACCCTGCAATGGAACTGAGCACAGGATTCATCAGAAAAGTTCGTTAATTATTCATTAAGCGTTTAAATTACTGTTGCTTGAACTAGCTTGAACAACTTAAAACGGTTATTAGCAAAACCTGTGATGGAAGTTTGTTTAAAGCAGTCTAAGTTAATAATATGATTTTAATCTTTAGAAAAACGGTAAAATATAAAATGTCTTTGGACAATTTGTGCATGGACAAATAAATAGTCACGGATATCACTTTTATCTTTTAAACCAAAAAAATATAAAATTGGAATAACAGGAACGTATGTAAGAAGTTTCAAATCTTTTGGAACTTTTTTGTTAAGTACTGTACACACACGCACTAAGAGACGGACATACCGCCCTAGAGTAATCTAACTTTCATGTCTATCGAACTGGCTATTGCTGGTAAACAGATTGTATTCTTTTATACGGTTGTGAGGCAATATAACAATTAAGATACAGTATTGTTTCAAGTTTAAAGCGATTAAAATTAAAATGGCAGTTGAAGTCAGTTTTCATAGCTACATGGCCAAGAGGCTATAAGTTCTGAATTCGTGTAATATATACAGAATTGTGTGAAAAACTTCAGAATTTCAGAGACAAACTTCCTGCAGATCCTGCAATGTCTTGGGGCCTAATATTGTTACTTCATATTCATAGATGTGCCGTTTTAAGAAATATTTATTATTTTGCTAATAAAGAGATTATATGTTATTAAATAGAGAGCAATATTAGTTTTACCTCTTAGCTTATGTCGAGTTCGAAATAAGCTAATATAGTGAATACAATATATTATATTTTTGTGTTTAATTTCTTATCACTCCATAAATTTAAAAACCATTTAAATAAAAATGTTCTAAAGTTCTAACAGTCAGGAAAGCGGAGAAGGGAAATGAAAATGCGCAAACATCCAGTGCTTCTTTGGTGTTTTCCTGGCAAATAATTTCGCGATCCTTATTCCGCAAAGTAAATCATGTCCGAAATTAATTATCTCGTGTAGTCACTTCGTAATGGTTCGTTTCCTTACCCTTAATCAATTATCAAGGAGCAACGAGCCCGCTAATAAAGCAACGCAGCAGGAAGCTTCAGTATAGTAGTAGTAGGTAGTGCGGTATTTCGCCGCCGCGAGCGCTGCAGTCCTTTGTCCATTGTTGTGGCGTGGGGAGAACAACTGGAGCAGTTTTGATTTACTGGTTTACTCCTCCCGCCTCGACTTTCATCCTCTTCTGAGCGCACTTCAGCTTTTCTCTGCCCTGCGGCGCTCTGTATTTTACTGTCTCTGGAATCTTTTCATATCTAAAGAACTCCAGAGTACATCTATGATTTAAGATTATACTAAGCCACGTATAATTTGTTTCGTGTTAGTTTAACTCCATTTCAATGGATTCATGAAATTAAATTTACTGTCGAAAACCTCTTACCTTTTAAAAATTATAGGTATTATAGTATTTTACACGTTTAAGAGCCGGATGTAGCAGACAATATAAACCTTTAAAAAATTGCAACAAATTATTTTTTTTAAAGAATCATGGAGTCTTGTTTTAAGGTTTAACTAATACGCGAACTAATCGCTTAATATGTATACTCGTGGTTAAGAAATTTAAAATAAAGTTCTTTTGTAATATTTATTAAAATATAGTTTTTATAAGCATATAAGGATGCATATATCTTTAGCATAGGATATCTTTCATCATTTTACTACCAAATATAAAGGCGTAAAGGTGTTTTAGGCGGAATTTATATTCTGAGTTAAACTTTTAGACCGTTTAAATGCAAGTGATTCTTAAGAACCGGCTCTTTTCTTGATTTTAAGCCCGTATGAACGATGTTAAAGTTCAACAGCTTTTACATCCTTATTTGTGTTATAAAATTATTGAGGATGTCTCATTTTAAAGCTATTATTATTAATCATACTAACATATTACATTTTTTTATTTTTAGCTTTTTCACTGCTTTGATTAAGAATGCAAAAAGTATACACTTTACAAGAAGTAAAACCCCTTTTGGAAGGTAATTAGTTATTATCTAAATGTCATAGCTCTGTAAAATAACTGCCTTAAATAAAGAAAAGTATAAAAATACTTTTTTTACTACACATAAAATTACAGACATTTTCAGTAAGTTAACCAAATTTGTAGCCAGGCCCCATAAAAACCGCTGAAGTTAAAATGTTAAATTATTACAGTATGTACATGAGTTCTATCTAAACATGTTTTTATTTATGAAAATTACTGTTTTTTAACTTTAGGAACTTATGTTATTTAAATAAAAGTAATGTAAGTGACTAATGTGCTTTATATATTTTTGAACGAAGTTCAAAAGTACGTTAAAATGAATATCAGAGTCCTATTAAAAAGTTCCCTAAATTTCCTTATTTTAATGGCTGAATTTTACTTGAAGTGACAAAAAGATGTGTTTATACTATTTTTTATTCAGAGAAGTTATCTAAAAGAGAGCTATGGATTAAACATAAAAATATTGCCCAATCCCAAAATAAATTGTACAATCTTAACACATTT
The DNA here is from genome assembly GCF_021130785.1 of Homalodisca vitripennis. Taxonomy (NCBI): domain Eukaryota; kingdom Metazoa; phylum Arthropoda; class Insecta; order Hemiptera; family Cicadellidae; genus Homalodisca; species Homalodisca vitripennis. The sequence continues at coordinate 37,903,234 of NC_060210.1, forward strand.
TTTATTGGGAATTGTTAGGAAAGATATATTTATGATTAGATGTTCTTTTACAAAATATAAGAAGAGAGGTGATGTAGTAATATCATCGATACAGGACTTATCAACGAATAATTTTCTCGTGGCTTCCAGGAGTCCTTGTCTATTTATTTACTATATCTGAGATCTTGACCAGAGATCTCTGATCTGTCCAGCATCTTTATGACTCAGTTAGTAGATGTTATCACGGGAACTGTGCTGTGCTGCGCGAACGCTCACCCTCTCTCTGTTAATTGTGGATAATTATTCTAGTCGTGATGAGGTTAGTTACAACATCAAGAGACCTTTACCTGTCAGGTCGGTTTTGACTTTTACTGTCTGAGCTGCTTATCATACAGCCAATTATGTCTTGCAACTGTTGGTTCATTCGTTCGTGTGACCAAACAATAATTATAACGTACACCACTAATCACCGTGGCTTCTACATCCTTAAGCTCTTATTCACATTTTTTTATTCTACTCTGGTAAAGTGCATTACATAAAAATCAGTAGCAACTCTTTGAATGTTGGTTTCCGTATTTTTGTTCCCATATTTAGATGACAAACAATATTAAAATTACATTAGCTCTAGTTATTTTGCAAGTAATAAGCATGTGAGTACGTATGTGATAGATTAAACTATACGGGTAATAAGTTGAAATATAGTTAAGTAATATTGATTTCCTTGGAGTGCGAGAGAATAATAAGCACGCATTTATTGCTATATTTAATATCTAACTATAATAAAATTATTAGATTTTTAAAAATAACATAATTTTACAAGCTATCTTTCCTGTATCTTTAAATTTTTTCCTGAAAAACTACAGCCCCATACCATTTTTTTGGAGCTATGATTGTTTAAAAGCTTAATACAGATTGTGGAGCTTATTTATTTTAACTATTTATCCATATCCAAACAAATTTTCCATATGTGTTCATAATGGAACACTGGTGTGTATATAAAGAACACTTTTTCGTCTTAGTGCACTTTACAAGTAGTAAGTTATAGACTGTTAGCATTACAACGAAGATTACTTTTCCAACATGTTTGGTTATGGCCATTTAAATGATTTCATAAAATTTAAATTACATTTTTAACACTAGGATTTAGACATTTTTATTTAGTTTATATTTTGTCCAAAAGTCACTAACAAGTTTTGATAGAATAACTTGACCAATAATTAAAAGATAGATAACTTCTAAATGTTGATCGTTGTATGTATTTTGACATATGTCATTATTGATGCATATGTTACTTTTCTATCACATGGTTACTTTATTATACGTATTGGAACAATGGTTCATTAGTTATTATAACTACTATAATTTTGAAAAATCGATCTGTTATAATAAAATCTAATATGTTGCTAACTTTACAATTGGTCCATTGTCACATGTATGCTCAAGTTCGGTTTCAATAATTAGTGTCAACTGAATGTTTTAGACATAGTGTTCATGGAGATGATACTAACCATATTTGTTTTTATTCCTGGTTTATGCGTGTCACAACACTTTTGTATTGTTTTTTTCATTTTAAACTTCATTATAGCTATATGTTGGATTAGTTATCCATCTAAGGAAGATAACATAATATTATTGCAGATCTCGAAACGTAGTGTTAACTATGTTTTTTATCAGTAAATTATGGCATATGTCCGAAAAGATCCTACTTCCTTCCCAACAATTACTCACATACCAGCCTATCCTTATGCTACACATTGTATTAACTTGAAAATACCATAACTGAATCTCGGTTGTTTTTTACTATGTTATTTAAAATTACATAAGGAGAATATTGTATTTCCAATCTGTACAGTTCATGATTCAATATTTTTATCAATATAACGTAATTCTCTGCGTCTATATAAAATATTTTAAGTTAATGGAACTACTGTTTCTGAAACAAACATTAAATTATCGTATTGTAATGTTTTAACATTATTTACGTAGTGGCCAATGACCTGATAAAAGTGGAATGTGACAAAAGCGGATGGAGACATAAGTTTCCGAGAAGAGTCTGGGCAAAAGAGAGTAATATTTGCGGACGTCTCAGGAGAGGAGAGAGGCACCTGGTAGGAGAAGGTCCGTAACAATCTACTATGCTAATACAATTGTGTATAACTAGTGCATTTTATAACTCACTCAAAATATTTTTTCACTGCAAACCCTTATTTATTCAAAATCGTCTTATGGTGCAACGCGAGTGTTGCTTAATAAGAATATAATTATGTTTCTTTAAATCATAAAATAAAGCTAAACGTTAGTAAAACGTTTTAAATTCGAGGACTATTAATCTTCATATTAGTTCTCTTTGCGATTAGGCTGTTTGACAAATATTATAATTTATTTGGAGTACGTACGTTCATTCTGATCAGTGCACTAAGTAAATAAATGTATAATATTGAATTGAATGGTTTTATAATTCGGTTGCCTTATCTGAGGTATATTTTGGCGCTTGAGTGGAATTACTTGTATGCAACAAATGCATCGTAAAATTCTAAACTAGTTCTTAGAGAGGCATTACTAGATGTTTAAATATGCTACCTGTCATAAAAGAATACAAAAATCCATAATAATAACATCTTAACATTATTTAAAAACTTTTACCCCTTGCACCTTTTAAATATCCATCATATCGTACCAAAATAGCTCTATTATTATTCAAGGACCTTACATAACTTGCTCACGGCCGTATATGAAAAATTCACTCTGCTCCAAAATTGTGCATCATTCAAGCTCATTAGACAACCCAATTCGAATGACTATGTATGTTATTGAATGTTTAATACTTTAATATTATATTTCCATTGTAACTTTGTATCATACGTATTGTTTTGTAACATAATATTACTGCAGTACACTATACGATTATCTATAAAATTTTAAAATTATGTAGCGTGGGTGTAATAAGTAGGTAACTGTGTTAGCACAGTTTATAAGAACTATAAATCTTTAACCAAAAAGATTGTTTTAAGTTAGCTAAGTTATAACTTAATTATGTCCGTACAATTATTCACGGCACTTAATTACTATTCTGTGTATATTGCAACTAACTGACAACCCACCAAATACGAAGGAGAAAGTCCATCAGTCCAAACAAAATTTAGGTTTATAGTATGTTTAGCTTTGTACGTTTAGTTTATTCTTATAAGTAGAATAAAGCAACTCCAAGCATTCGTTTAACTAAATATTCGCCTCAATGTCTAATTCAACAATAAATTCACATACACAACTCTGCGCAATTTCAAAAAGCCAAGGGGACAAACAGATCACAACCAATTACACAATCATAACGAACTTTACAAAATTTTACAGTAGAATTTTCCAAGAAATATAAACAAATACTTAGCATTCTCTTGATGATGATGTTCTTATTTTTAACCCGTCTTTTACTCACAAATGCGATTTAAAAAATCGATTCTCCACCATTGGTTTATAATACCTATCCGATATTAACAGCTAAGTATATTTGGCCATAAGAGTTGTTACTTGAAGAAAGCGAAAGTTCATTCAATGAAGAATTAATACGTCCTTCATTCTATAAGAGGGGTATTTCGACCATTTTGTCTTTGTTTTTTATTTATATATGTAGTTTAAACTCTGTTAAATTGTATTTTGTACATTTTTAGAGTGTACGGGTCTTTACCTCGAAGAAATTGTATCTTCTGTCCAAAATCAACCATGATCTTAATAAATATACCTTACATTCTTGTATGCAAAAAGAAAACAATATAATATTCTAAAATGATATCATATTTTATTTAAATGCGAGATAAAAACTTATTACTTTTGTCCTTGATATAATTTTAATGTTTATGGATAATACTGTCTAAAATTATACTTATGTAATGTAAAGCTTTGATAGAAGAAAACACAAAATACATTGCACTGTTAGATAATTATTACTATAACGTTCAGATTCTTACAACAATTTTTAACTGCATGGAACAGGGACTGTTTTTTGGAGTTTATACTTCTGTATATTTTAACTTTTTTTGTTCAATACTTAATCACACAAAAGTTGGTTGACAGAATTACACAAAATCACATCCAGTAGGTTGCAATATTGCTTAGCCTCTAGTCCTCTTAACCATAAGCATTGGAATAATATACATTTTATACATGCCTGTTTCCGTGTTTTAATCAAAATCACCTTAGGGCTCCACATATTTCATTACAAGAATTTTGCATTTCAAGTGTTACTGAAATTATTGGAGCTGTTCAATTTTGATATCAAGGAATGATAGATAAAAAGTTATACAATCTGTTTCCCCTCCGATTTTTGTGCATCAAAATACTGCTGTTTACATTTAAGGCAAATTATTCAAAAATGGATCAGGACGTTGGAATGTTTCCAGTGACCATAACTTATGACGGAAATGTTTTATTTGTCACTTAAAAAGGATAAGCCTATGATGATCCGGTCATTCAGCAAGAAATTGAGATGGAGGCTGCAGGTAACTGGTAATATTATATAATAAACATCTTTTGAAATAAAGTATGAAAATAGCTAAGTTAGGATGTAATGTTTAGGATCAAAATAAATTAAAGTGATACATTACTGGAATGCAGTCGTACCGTATTTGCTTTAAGGTAGGTCTCATTCCTCGTGATAAGATCTTTTTAATGGGCTCGCTTGTAAGAGAATTTACAACCATTAACAACTCTTCCGTGACTCTCAGATCTATATCGATTACATGGTATTAAATCAATTACGTGCAAAACACCTTAAGCTTGTAAGATCAGGTTCATATTATTATTAATTTTTTTTGTAATTCCACCGACTTTCTTGTAGCAAGCTACACTACAACTGCATCTTCCTATTGGTGTGTGAATTGGAGCGAGCATTATTTATAACCCATTATTTTTCTTTCATTTTGCATTTGTTTTGTCTCTTATTGATATATCTCTGGGTAAATTGCCTGTATTTGGCTGAGCGACAGCGAAGCCTCTTCCATTAATAAAGTAAATTTATATTTAGGTTCTATGGTTTTATATATTATTGTATAATTATTTTTTTTTTTTTTTATTTAATAGTATCTTAATTTTCATCCTATATTATTTCATTCATTTTCATCACTAAATTTCTGTACTAATATAATATTCTAGTGTTAATTCCTGTAAAAAAAACTGTGCTCCAATTCATTTTCAAAAAATGAATCAAAGTTATTTACAGCCGACAGTTGAACTATCCTTATATAATGTTGGTTTCTGCGTGTTTTATTAGAGCGGATCACAACATATCTTATCCGATTATGAGGATTTTTTAATTCGTAAACTAATCAGTTGCTATACGATAGATTATAATGACGTAATCTTTTATTTTTATTCCCTGTACATTCACCCGCTAACCCCATATTAGTCAACGTTTTGCAATGCCATTGCTCTCAGAAACATGCTTAGTTTATTTTCATTTCTAGTACCACCATAAATCTCGTGTCGCCTTGTAAAAACATTTAGCCTTGTTTTATCTTATAAGGGGGCTTAATATTGAAATCAGGAACGCCCTGGAACGACTCTCTGGCCCAACATGGTGAGATATGAGTGGTGGTATCGGGACAGCCTCAGGGTACGCTCTTGGTTCCGCTCCTTTTAGTCCAGGCATTGCGGTGCTCTGTAACCAGTTTCCTTATCGGTAGATAAGAACAGTTAGTGGTGCAGGGTTGTGTTATTGTTATTAATCCCTAAGATTTGTGTTGATAATAATGGATCATTATTCTAACCATAGATATTTTAATCTTAAGTGCTGCTTCACATACAATAATTTATAAACAATAGATATTAGTTAGATTTAAAGTTGATAGTTCTATTTTATCAGTGAAACTACAATACATAAGTATATAATTGTAGGACACACTTGTACTGTAAACTACTAAAAACTAGGTTAAAGACACTTATATGGCATTTACACTACTAAAAACACTAATGTGAACTAAAAGACTGATTTAAAAATTTCCACTTTGTTTCAGTTCATATCATAGGGTGTATCAAACAAAAATATATGTACACAATGTCTCACAAAATTTATAAACAAATTAACAGTACTAATGTTCCGCATTTTAACTTTATTCTTTATAATTAAAATACAAAAAAATTATATTTTGTGTTTTATTACAGTGTTTTAAAGTTCATCCCAAACCTATTATGTTTAAACTTAGGGATAATGGTAAAACATCCTGGCATTATAATAAAACTGTTCCGTGTATTCTCCTTCTTGATCGGTGTATTATTGTTATTGTAATAATGTTAAGTTGTCCCCAGCATTCAGAAAATAAACTGAGTAATGATTGTTATGACTTAAAATGCTAGTAGTTTGTGAGTTAACACGAGCGGGACACTGGAACGAGAACACCAACACTTTGTTTCTGGGAGGAATGGTATGACGTAAAATGCTAGTAGTTTGTGAGTTAACACGAGCGGGACACTGGAACGAGAACACCAACACTTTGTATCTGGGAGGAATGGTATGACGTAAAATGCTAGTAGTTTGTGAGTGAACACGAGCGGGACACTGGAACGAGAACACCAACACTTTGTATCTGGGAGGAATGGTATGACGTAAAATGCTAGTAGTTTGTGAGTGAACACGAGCGGGACACTGGAACGAGAACACCAACACTTTGTATCTGGGAGGAATGGTATGACGTAAAATGCTAGTAGTTTGTGAGTGAACACGAGCGGGACACTGGAACGAGAACACCAACACTTTGTACCTGGGAGGAATGGTATGACGTAAAATGCTAGTAGTTTGTGAGTGAACACGAGCGGGACACTGGAACGAGAACACCAACACTTTGTACCTGGGAGGAATGGTATGACGTAAAATGCTAGTAGTTTGTGAGTGAACACGAGCGGGACACTGGAACGAGAACACCAACACTTTGTATCTGGGAGGAATGGTATGACGTAAAATGCTAGTAGTTTGTGAGTGAACACGAGCGGGACACTGGAACGAGAACACCAACACTTTGTACCTGGGAGGAATGGTATGACGTAAAATGCTAGTAGTTTGTGAGTGAACACGAGCGGGACACTGGAACGAGAACACCAACACTTTGTACCTGGGAGGAATGGTATGACGTAAAATGCTAGTAGTTTGTGAGTGAACACGAGCGGGACACTGGAACGAGAACACACCAACACTTTGTACCTGGGAGGAATGGTATGACGTAAAATGCTAGTAGTTTGTGAGTGAACACGAGCGGGACACTGGAACGAGAACACCAACACTTTGTATCTGGGAGGAATGGTATGACGTAAAATGCTAGTAGTTTGTGAGTGAACACGAGCGGGACACTGGAACGAGAACACCAACACTTTGTATCTGGGAGGAATGGTATGACGTAAAATGCTAGTAGTTTGTGAGTGAACACGAGCGGGACACTGGAACGAGAACACCAACACTTTGTATCTGGGAGGAATGGTACGACGTAAAATGCTAGTAGTTTGTGAGTGAACACGAGCGGGACACTGGAACGAGAACACCAACACTTTGTATCTGGGAGGAATGGTATGACGTAAAATGCTAGTAGTTTGTGAGTGAACACGAGCGGGACACTGGAACGAGAACACCAACACTTTGTATCTGGGAGGAATGGTACGACGTAAAATGCTAGTAGTTTGTGAGTTAACACGAGCGGGACACTGTAACGAGAACACCAACACTTTGTACCTGGGAGGAATGGTATGACGTAAAATGCTAGTAGTTTGTGAGTGAACACGAGCGGGACACTGGAACGAGAACACCGACACTTTGTACCTGGGAGGAATGGTATGACGTAAAATGCTAGTAGTTTGTGAGTGAACACGAGCGGGACACTGGAACGAGAACACCAACACTTTGTACCTGGGAGGAATGTTAAACCGTTTTAATGGGAGTCGTTTCATCAAGCACCAGATCAGAACGATTGTATCTGAGGAGAAATAATTGACCTCGCGCGAGCCACAGATAGCGCGGCTAGGCGGGATTCCTGCGGCCGTGACGTCACAGGCGGCCGGTGACAACGGTCACGTGACCAAGGTAAGTGGACCAACAGGCACTCACTCATTCACAGCATTTCAAACCAAATCGTGCAGTTTGTAACAAGTTTTGTGTATGTAAGTGAGTTGTGTATAATAACAAAACTACTCAAGCATGCAATATTTGTCGATTAAAGCATTAAAACAGTAAAGCACTGATATAGCTGGGTCTAAATTATTTTGAGTAATGCATCATTTACACTCGTTTCCACTGCTTACAGCTTTACCATAAGTCATAGTTTTCAGATTTATAATAATTTTCAATTGACACTTAATATACTTAACCTTTGTACTTGAATTGTGTTTTCATGAGCAAAATTAATCTGATATTACAATTCTATTGTTACGGTAAAGAACTTTTTCTTACTTTACACAAATTTTAGAAAAAAATTAATTTAGTAAGTAACATGATAGTCACTAGTATAAACAAATTCAAAATGTTCCAATATATAATTTTTATGTTGTGCAAGGCCTTTCTGAATCAAAGATTCCATCATCAGGCATTTCACAAATTATTTTTAAAGTGCCTGATGATGGAATCTTTGATTCAGAAAGACCTTGCACAAAATAAAAATTATATATTGGAAAATTTGGAATTTGTTTATACTAGTGATAGTACGATAAACCTTTTTTCCGATGCTCCAAGATTCTACATTTAACATGATAGTGATAGAAAATTACATCTAAGTCATAACATTTAGATAAACTGAAGGAATACCTCACTTAAGAGTCAAAGGTTTAATTTATTCGTATAATAAAATCATTTATTCTACCTTAAACCTCACTATGTATGGAACTTTATTGTTGTTACAGCCCCTTATGATTATTTATAAGTATCTTTATCAATCATTGAACTCAATATAAATATTTATAACATAAAATAAGATTAAGCGTAGTTAATTAAACGTTAATTATAAATCACACACCCACACAACAACATATTTGCTACAAAGACAAAGATACAATTTTATGGATAAATGCAGTAATTTGTACCACAATTCATTTAGCTACATAGTTTTTGCTGTAGCCATGTTTATAGCTTACAAGCTGTTGACATATTGGTGTGTAACTATGTTATTTAATGCATTGAATCTGAATTGAGTTACCAAACTAATTTCGTGTTACCTCTAAACGTACAATTGTTAAATGTTTTACTGCTTTAATGTTTTATGAATCGGGACGTTTTTATTGTTCGTTTGTCATCTGCCTGGATTTCTCTCTGTAAGTAGCCGGTTAGAAAACATGCTCTCCGGTTAACACAGGTTTTATTAGGCCATACAGGCTTGTTCAGAGTGTCATGTTTTATCGCCATTATAATACCTTCCCACATGTTACGTTCTTGACGAGAGCAATTTGGCAGGTTCTGTTACGAAATCTTAAAAACATATAATCGGTTACTTAACAATTAAAGGTGAAATCTTATTGTGCTGTTCCTATTGCACAATTAAACCATCATGGTTTTATACTGCTATATTCGATCCAGCGAAACTGTGCATTTTTCAATTTAACGGTCACGTGAATATTCTTTTGTGTAACCAAAAAACCCAACTCATAAAGTTTAAAATTTTGGTTGTTTCTTACAGTATGCGCCAGAAACTACTTTTATGTCCATCAAAACTACGTTGATTTTATTTTTACAAGCGCACATTTATTTTTGAAATGTACAGAGGGATGTTTTAATAAATTTTAATCTAAATTTACGAACACCTAGAGACTTGATATTTTGAACATAGCTCTGGACTGGAAACAACAAGATAGTAAAAGAGAAATATTTCATAATAGTGTGTTACCCGTTCGGTTCAGTAATAACTTTATTTTTTTCTGGGTGTATAAGGAATTTTAATGCGGGGGTGGATCCAAATAATGAAATTATCATAAACTCGATACCTATTGGCTATGGCATGTCACAAAAAGATTGCAGGGATACCTAGATATTAAATTATGTATAGAAATTTAAGCGTATATCATGCCTTAAAAATTCAAAATCTCAAACCAATGGAGTCAACATGAGTGCATATATTTCACATATATACACTTGTATTGCTAAAAATACATTCAATAATCGTCAAACTCATCAATTTTACTCTAGTTATACTGTTTCCCAATTTTTGAGTGTATACCTTGCACGAATTAAACCACGAAAATATAGAAATAAATTAAAGATATTATGGGGTTTTACAGTTAACTAACACACGTCTATCATTAATTACCAAATTGATCATAAATATCTACTAAATCACTTTGTCTGAGACAGGTAATGAGCGTCTCAAAATTCTTGAGCATACTACCTCAATATTTCAATGAGTCAACGTCTCGTGGATATTCTAATCTGTAATTTTAATTCCTTAAGCGAATCATTCACCAGAGAATTTCTTAGCTGTGAAGAAGAAAAAATTCCTTTAGGAAATTGTGAATGGTAAGGATGTTTAGAAAAATTCCAGACATAACCAGAATCACCAGTTCTGTACCCCACTGACCTTTAAAGGTGTATAAATCTTCTTAAGAAATTGTTTGTTAAATAAATAGAGTAAATTTTAGTCACTTATTCAAAGCAATATTTTCGTCACTACTGAGAGTGGTTTTGTTCATGATCTCTTTCAAAAATCTGGTGTTAACAATCACTGATGTAGACCTTGTATATATTATTGATTATTTATTTTTATGTTGTGTTATTTATGAAAAGAATATATATATATATATATATATATATATATATAAAATGAATGCTATATGAAGTACTTTGAATATGTATTCGCTGATCGTTAGCGAAGCCTACCACTCTAGTGCGCTATCACTAACATTTTTATTGGTTTTTCTGGGTAACTGTGATGGCAGAATAAATAAATCTGTAAACATTCTGATAAAAATAGTATGAGATTTTAGTTTGTGACATATAAACACGGGTGGATTATTCACAGCCTGAAGAAAAATATAATAGAGTAAAAGTCGATGTTAAAATTTGGTGGCAAGATTTGATTTCAGCGCACTCTTGCGTTGTAGGACCCTGCCAACCACACCGGAATTTGTACTTATTTAAAACTGCTGTCATCTGCAGGCTTTAAATATTGGATTACACACTTTTTTACATTGTTATATGAGCAACAATGATTTCTATGGTGGTACATTACCAACAATGGAATTGGGCTGATCGTAATGCAGCAATTAGTTGGCTTACACAATTTCTTTTGTGTGTGGCGAGGGAATGTAAACATTTATTTCTTATTATTATGTATGACTATATGACTACGGGACATGTCGAGAGTGAAATTAACTATAGCCTTCAAAATTTTACATGCTACAGTATTGAAGCGTGTTACGTTACAAGTGGTAACGTAGTCCTGGAGAGCTCATGAAAATGGTATAATATTAAAGAATTGGTAACTTGTGGCTGGTATTATAAGATTGTAATATGAAATTTGTTTTTATAATTTAAATACTTGAACTAGATTAATAATCCATAATAAGTAAAAGCTACATACAAATTTTAATAAACAAAGATTTATATCTCGCTGAAGTACTATAAGGAAACGGAAGAGTACAGAATATTTGTATTACTATAACTACATTTTATCCGTATACTATTAATTCTACATTTTCAAACTAAATCATCTCAGTAAAAGCTGATGAAAACATTGCGGTTTTTATTTTGTATTGGTTATAGTGTGTTTAGTTGAAATTTATAGATCAGGTGTTTTTAGGAAGGCTATTTAGGAACAGATGGCAAAAGGCAGCAATTGCTCGTACTATTACTCACCTATTGTCAATAATGAATAGCCTCCCAAGCTCAGACTGCGTTGGGCAGCGCTGGGGATGAGGTGCCGCAACTGGATCAGGTCAGTCGGCCGCAGCCCTCGGCCACCGGTGATAGTGAACCTGATAAAGGCAGTAAATCACGGCTTATCATTCGACCGTAAACAGCCGGATCACAATACTGCTGTAAGTGCTGGACTGGGCGTATCGTGAGGTGACAATGAAATACGAGCTCTTCAAACGGTCCTGTTGCGTACTGTCTTTTATCCCGCATCGTATTATTCACTGAAGATATTCAATGATCGCAGCTTATACCACCTAATGTTCACCATTCTGTTTAGGAATTATGAAACATCAAAATAAAAGTGGCTGAACGAAGAAATTCAGAACGAATAAGAGAAATTCAAAACCTATGTTCTAATAACCTTTCCGAAACATGGAACTGTGTATCTGATTATTTGTGTAAAATAAACATATTGTAGTTTTTACGAAACTAAGCGTTGTAAAAACTGATCACTTTGTACAAAATGATTTAGAAAACTTGTAGCCTACGTGATGGAGACTGTTCCCCTCTGCCAACTTTAATCAGTAGGGACTGGTACAGAGCCTGAGGAGAACTCTTCTGACTAAAATAGACCCAAATACCCCCCCCCTCCCTCCCCTATGTTAACAATTCGGCAGGAGGTGGCTCCTTTACTCTCATTAACCATCCTGAATATTTTGTTACTTCGGAAGTAGCGCAGGGATTCAGTAGTTGTTTCTTTAGTTTCTTTACCTAGAAAACAAGAAAAAAAACTTTTAGCAGGAGTGTTAGGGCTAAAACCTTTATTGTTAACATATATGCCAACAGACTAATTTTGGAAATGTGCAATCAAATCATATATTTACTCTAGTTGTATGTTGTTTGACTTTTGGTAGAACGTTTAACCTACCTATGCACCTAAAATTGCATTTATTCTTTACTTATAAGGGATACAAAATTTGTTGGGTGAGAGTTTACAACTATAGTAACTATGATTGTTAGCCGAAAATTAAAAACTTTCTTGCAGTTTCAATGCAAATTTCGGAATAAAATAATACGTAACTATAGATTAATTTCAATTAAGACTGATTCACAAAGAGTACCTTGTGGGATAATAAGTTAGCACAGATAGCTAGGGTGTCCCCTAGTTTGTATTAAAATCACACTGAAGGGCCTTACAAATAGGTCGTCACGGACATATTTGAATGATTCACACGTTCACCTGCTTCCCGTTAAGGTCCTCGGGCCATGAGACGTGTCGACAACCATGTCGCCGCTTCCGACCCCTGTCTGCAAGTAGTCCTTGCATAATTACAATAGAAAGTGTGTACGATGTGTAACACATACTTACATTACAGTATAATTACAGTATAATTCCCATGTTGTGTAACAAGCCGTGTTCAGTTGCACTAAATTATCTTATCCCCTTTTACAGTTAATTTATGTGATTACCAACCATTTTATAAAATTGTGCCGTGTTCTAAAATTCAATGAGGAGATGTGCTTTAAATAAATGTCTTGCATAAATATTATTGCCTTGAGTAAATGCAATTGCACGCTGATAGAAGATAATTAAACTGTATATTTTTATTAGTTGACACAACGATTTTCAATTCTTAACACTACTAGTACTAAGCCCATATGCAAGAGGGAAACGTATTTTAATTTAAATGTTTTATTTCACTACTCATAACACCCTATCGCTTAGCAAATCATTACATTCCCATTGATTCCAGATAACACACCATTGGTCAATTTTATAGATTGGTTTCATTATCAAACTACACCGATACATATAGTATAAATAGTCTTTTATATACCCTGTTAGTTTTGTAGTATATGTTGTGCTATAATATGAGTAGAAAGAAATTTCCTTTTAAGACTTTTGTAGTTTTCCATTATTTTTAAGACTTCTGTGAAGAATCTACTGTCAGGTACTGTAGGTTAACGTAAATTACCTTAACACTTTCTTAATAATAATCTAACAAAAACGTTTTTCTAGGCTACAATACTACTATGATATGGTCGTATGGACTTGTCATAATACTATCTCTAAGCAGAAACTTTGCACAGTATTATGAGTATTATGGGCTACAGTTGCACTAATTTAGTGAAAACTTTGTTATAATTAACTCATTATGTCTGGTGAATTAACCCCGCAGGTTCTCCTTTCATTTAACTTTCACTTGTTTAGTGGTCTTTTCTCTGTGATTGATATGTTTTAACTAATTTCATTACTGGAGGAAAGGAACCTCATACTCCGTGTCAAGGTGGATATCTAAGATTTAAGTATATACGGTTGCAAATACGTAAGCAAGTACAAATCACATAAAATAACAGATAGGTTATTTATCATTATGTTTTGTTACATTTTCCAAGAAACTTAATCTCATTCCATGGTAATACTTCATAAACCAGACTAAAGATTCATAAGAAGCTAATGCGCCACTCTAGAGTTTATATTATTTCTAGTGCCTCTTCCTTCAATTGTTTGTCTCAAACGAGTGCATCAATCGCTTCACTAAGTTAAAGGCTATTACGAATTCTAGCACTAGTTTCTGGTACAAATCAAGTTTCAGTGACGAAGATCGTTGAGGTTTGCTTTAAGATTTGTTGATTTAATATATCTTTCCATAGCGAGACAAAAATACATTGAACCATTTAGTTGTTTAAACAAAGTTTGGATGTGCTGCGAACCAGAAAATGCAGATGTGATACTGTTAGCATAAGCCTAAGAACTAAGAGCCTTCTTTTCACTGGCTGTATTCTGCAGGGAAATCCAAGCATAACGTTCTACATCTGTATTTTCCCTAGCTTGCGGTTCCATTTCATAACAATATTCATAAACTTCTTTCATTCTTGAACTTACGATGCAATGGCATATGACTTCATACTTGGGACTCAGTTTTGCTCTATTTCTTCACCTTATTTTAGTACATCCTTCCTGACTTGGCAAGCAAGGAAGCAGATCAAATAGTATCGTGTTTCATTCAGTACATCCATAGAAAAGTAATGTCTAATAGGCACGTATTGAAATGATGACGTGTTTTGACCAATTGGAGGTAACATAGCATCGTGTGAAAATATATAGTATTTTTTTGTTTATTTTTGGCCTGATATTTATTTTCACGGATCAACTGTGTTTCTAAGATCTCTATTTGTGAAGATATAAATTGTTAAAGGAACAGTAGGAAGTATATTTTTTTATGACTAGGCATTTACACCTCTTATCTCATACGCAAAAAACACGTCACCTTTTTTTATGTTTTACTCTTTTCTATAAAATCTTATAAAGCTCCCGGACTTCAGCTGTCTTACATACTTTGGTAGGAATAAACAAATTAGGTTCAAAAGATTCGTGAATAAAAAACGCACAAAAATACTCCCTGCCTACTTATGTCTATGAAATTGGTAGATAAACCTAAATTGAGTGGTACATATAACAGTCCAGTCGTAAAATTTTTCAAATATGTAAGAGACGCTAATGAACAAAATATGGCAATTTAAATAAATGTATAAATTAAATCTCTATCAGTCAAATTTCTAAACGAAACATGCTGTTATGATACGATCGCTGTGTATATATGTGTGTGGAATGGCGAAGGTTGACCGTGCACGTGGTTATGTATGTGTGTTTTTTTAAACATGGAAAGAGAGATAATAAACCATACTGTTTTTATTATTAAACTATTGGATTCCCTTATTTTTGAAAGAAACTTAGTAAACGTAAGTGTAAATTTGAAGCGACTCAAAAGGTAGTAAATAATTACCGCTCTTCATTGAAGAACTTCAAATAAGTACTGCAAAGATAATATAACAAAATACATTCATTGTTTGAAGGTTATTTTTGACGATGGAAGGATTGTGAAGGAAAAATCCTGTTTCCTTAACAAAATACAGTTTAAAATAAAAACGTACAAGACGGTTTTGTTCATCGATTCAAGTTTATCTTCAGAAGAGTAAGTGTAACTAAATACTACGAAATAAAGTAGCAGTTATTTTTACAAAGAAAGAACAGGATGTAATAAGTCAAAGGTATAAATCAGACGTAACGATACACCCATGCAGACAGATTGCGACATTCTCCCGCCGAAACGTACTTTAGTACCCACAAAGTGTCTGAGATACCATCCCTGAGATAATCCTCTCGAGAGCTGGCCTTAGCTAATACCCTCAAGTTCAATATATCATAGCTTAGTCAGTAGTGAAGCCTTAGTTTATTGCTCTTAATTAAAACCAAATTTGAATGTTTCTTTTAGCATTGCAATAAGTTATAGGATTATTACGTCACTATGTGTCATAATAGTGGATGACGAACGAATTTTAGTTATTCATTTTAGACAGTAAGGAGAAATTAGCTTCGTTCTTTCATGATAAATTTTCAACCCATTACATGGAAATGTAAAGTTTGTCTCTTTAATAGTAATTAACTAGTAGAAAATTACAATTAAAATAAACATTATGTTATTAGTATATACAAAGTTTTCAGTATCGCACCACATCTAAACGTCGATACCTTAATTATAATCTTGAGATATTTCGGGCTCGCTGTGTAAAGTTACTTCAAGAGATATTTCCTCTAAAAATGAGGTATGATTTTGCAATAGACAAATATGTCAACACTTACTGTTTTACTGATGCCTTTAATCATTAAAGGGAAAAAAATGTAATGGAAAATAATCTTCTAAATATAAAAATATTAGTATCTTTTAATTAATTATACAAATAAATACAAGTTCACACGTGCGCGCGCATGCACATTTTCATTGTTAACGTGTTGGCGGCATCATTAAACATGCATTAGAACAGTCGAAATGAAATCTACATTGTTTTCTTTCTTCGTGTAGCGTGTGAAGTTGAAATTAACTAATGTTTTGTGAAACACAAATTTGAGGAAGTTTTATTACGTATTTATTTTGCAATTCCTTTAGATAAATAAATATTATCTCGTTATGAGAGCAATACCAATTTCTAAGTCCTGTAAATTGTTGAAATATATATGAGCAATATATTCAAAATATGTTTCAACGCACATAAGTTTTAACTTTCTGTAAAGAGCATTTATTGGGAGGAAAAATTCTTAAATATATAACTTTAATCTGTGACTTTTACTGTTATTTATTTAACACAATATTTATTTTACCTACGTGTAATATAGCAACAGTAGAAACATTTTAGACTATTTTCAAGTATTGAATAAAAACATTATATTTTTATTGAGCTATGCTAAATGAAATTAAATACAACGATGTGTTGTAGGTATTAGGAATGACCCATAAACGCTTGTGTTACAATCGACAGTGAATTGCATTAATACATACATTAAGTTAAAAGGTTGTATTAATATGCAATACAAAATGTATTAATTGAATGCTTAATGCCACAATTGTATGAGTAACTCTAATGCAACTGTCATAATCTAATATGGTAATCATTAAAATAACTGTTGTGTTTTATACACTAGGAGAAATTTAGTGTTATTCACAGTAAACCCTGAATTACATAGTATTACAAGACTATGGAATTCCAAAGGTAACCAGTTGGCAAGTAAAGCCTGCCAGTTACGGTCTGCCATGGTGATTGATTCTCTCACCTCCACGGTGTAAACATGACCCCAGCGCGGCGCGGCCGGTCTGTTCTCGACCTCACTAAAACATTAACCTGTCAACTTCTTACAATGAATAAATTAACGGTCTACTGGACTCATTATCGGATAAGTGGGCTCTTGTAGTACAGTTAGTAGAATGATTTAGAATGAACGTAGTGGCCTGCTACAGACCATGTCGTGTTAGGACAACGACAAGAATTACGCAATATTTTTACGTGTAGTACGACTAGTTCTCGCGGTTCGAGCACAGCTACCTTATTGTATGTGTATTTGTTTGTAAATTTAACACTCGCAAAGTGACACCACACTATGTCACTTGAACTTGAAACTTCTAAGAACACATTTTGAAATTAATTTATGTAACAATATTTTCACAATACTTCACATAAAAGTAACGATTTCTAAGAATCTAGCATGGATAGAAAAGTTCCCCGGCAGTGTTCTTCTGCTGTCTTGTACCTTTCAGTTGAACCTACTCTGAGAACTTCAAAATCCGATGTGTCACTTACACCTGGGTAACGCTATGGATGTCCAGATATGTGGGAGACTTTTGGAGTGTGTGGAGCTCCATTCGAGTCAAAGCTGCTTCTAGCCTAAATAAAAATTATAGTATGTTCAATTGTAGTATTGCATATTACTGTTAGAACTCAACGTAAATAAAGCCTCATGGAAAGTTTACCTTAAAATATTTTTGCCTAAAATATGGTAACATTGCTTACAGGGAATATAAATAACAAAATGTATAAAATGCTTTTAAGGAAAATTTGAGTCACACATAAGCGTAAAGAATTAACGTGATGTTGATTTTTTTTAGTTTTTATAGTGTAGTTAGTAACGTGATTTCTTATAGGATTATCCACGCATCGTTTCATAAACAATAGAAAAATGCAAGATTTTATTATTCATCCGATTACTTCTCATATCCGTTTTCGGGTTATAAAACAAAATCATGAGAAGGAATTTTCCAGTTTATTTTACAGGAAATAATCCGTAAAAAGTGATACAATATAACCATATGACTTACTTATAACAATAAGACTCATTTTTTTAAACTTTTATATAAAATGTATTAGTTTAACGATTTGCTGCATATTGTTTACGTAAAAGTAGTCGTAAGTAATAAATACTACCAGTTAGTGTGTAATAACTATTATATCCAACAACCATGTCAGATCGTATGGGGCCGAGTTTATATTTTGGAACAATTTTTGAAAAAAAAAAACATTAAACGCATCAATCTTGTACATAAATATTTACCCTACAATACAGATCTCTTATTTTTCACCATATCAGGGGATGGCCCACAGGGAGTCTAAAAACTGAAATGAGAGCATAGAACGAGTAGTAAATCATTATCATTGTATGTATTAGAAGAACACAATAGCGCAAATTCGACCTCAAACGAATGAGTTACAACAAAACCGATAGCTGTTTAAATTTACACACGTGAGCTCGTTGAAAATAATTAATAGACAAAGTATTAACACCGTCTAAGGCTTACAATATTAATGTGGATATACATGTAAGATATTTCCAACGTAATTACTCAACAATGCATACGTTTATATAGCATAAAACCAATTATGTATCCAATTATATAATTAAATGGACCAGCAATAATAAACATATTTTACAAGTACAGCTGGTTTAGTAGTTAGAAAGTTATTCACAAAGTGGAAAGTCATGTACCTACCAACTGAGATACAAAAATGCACCGTAGCCTATATTAACACAATTGATCATTCAAACGTCATTTATATCTTTGACGGTCACTTTTGCCAGAGGCTTCTTAGCTTAAACAATCCTTCGAGTCAAAGCACTTTATCCTGCAACTCTTCAAAATTGTCACTCGCTCCAAGCTACCAGAAACTGGTCCTAACTGGTTCTTGTCTTGACGACATCTTTTTGCACGACGACATCTTAATTGCGTTATAGGAAGCTTAATCAGTTTCACTGTCTATGCCAGGTAAGTAATGAAAACCTTACAAGACTTAAAAACGTAAGCTTACATATATTCTTTAATAAAAGCTCTTGAATGGTTGAAATTAATTTTATAAACGTATCTGCATATTTATAATGATAATAATTTAGTTCTTTTATTGTACTCCAAAAATTAATGTTTTGCAGTGCTGCTATGTCTAATCATGTTTGTATATTCCTCATGCGTTGAAATGGTGAGATTTTAATTTATATCTTATAAAAGAATACTTCTTGTCCTACATTACGATAATAAAATAAGAAGTAAAAGACAAACCTCTTTTAACTGCATCTTAATCTCCAAGAGGATAGTGACGGAAGAAAAATAGGCACCTCTATTCAGTATTTCTATATGAGACCCGGAAATCGAGGAATGTTAAAACGGACTACAAAGCTTTTGTATCAAAATTATTAGCTTGCAATGTCAATAAAACATTGGAGTCAAAATTAGACAATTTAAAACCACATTTAGGGGCACACTATGTGGGCATTGATCATTCGATCTGAAAGGAACGTTCGTAATAAAATTCATTTAAATTCGTAAAAACGTTCCACCAATATCGTGGAATATACGTGTGACGATCGTTCTGTCACAAAGACATAGGCATTGAATGACGTATGTCGGTGGGCTCTCACACAAACATTGTTTAAGCTAACAATCTTGTTAATAGGTTGATGCGATTGGCTGTTTTCGTGAGATCCACGTATTACAATAATCCTCTTTTGAGACACTCAGACAGATGCTTCGCATATTCGTATACGTGTCTCGGTCGGTTGATACACAAATATTGTCTATGCTCACAACCTTGGTAATATTTTGACGCGATTGGCTGTGTTCATGAGGTCCACGTATTACAATAATCCTCCTTTGAGACACTCAGACAGATGCTTCGCATATTCGTATACGTGTCTCGGTCGGTTGATACACAAATATTGTCTATGCTAACAACCTTGGTAATATTTTGACGCGATTGGCTGTGTTCGTGAGATCCACGTATTACAATAATCCTCATTTGAGACATTCAGACAGATGCATTGCATATTCGTATACGTGTCTCGGTCGGTTGATACACAAATATTGTCTATGCTAACAACCTTGGTAATATTTTGACGTGATTGGCTGTGTTCGTGAGATCCACGTATTACAATAATCCTCATTTGAGACATTCAGACAGATGCATCGCATATTCGTATACGTGTCTCGGTCGGTTCATACACAAATATTGTTTATGCTAACAACCTTGGTAATATTTTGACGCGATTGGCTGTATTTGTGAGATCCACGTATTACAATAATCCTCATTTGAGACATTCAGACAGATGCATTCGCATATTCGTATACGTGTCTCGGTCGGTTGATACACAAATATTGTCTATGCTAACAACCTTGGTAATATTTTGACGCGATTGGCTGTGTTCGTGAGATCCACGTATTACAATAATCCTCATTTGAGACATTCAGACAGATGCATCGCATATTCGTATACGTGTCTCGGTCGGTTCATACACAAATATTGTTTATGCTAACAACCTTGGTAATAAGTTGAAGTGATTGGCTGCGTTCTTAAGGTCCACGTATTACAATAAGTCTTCTTTAAAATATTCAGACAGACACTTCGCATATTCGTATACAATTCTCAGTGGTTTAATAAACAAATATAGTTTATGATAACCATCGTGGTAATATGTTGAAGTGTTTGGGATCCACGTATGACAATGTCTGTAACACATTCAGAAACATTGTGTGTCTGTTAACTGATTCTCAAAGACTAGTTATATTGACCATCGTGATAATAGTTCAAAGCTAGTATTGTAAACATAGAAAATTCTCAGAGTATATGACGGTTAAGTATAAAGATCCTTACTCTGTTTGGTCAATGAACCGAGTTGCAGTCACTGAGTATCCATTGACCCCTTTCAACTTTAATATTCATAGACCCATATGCACTGCGGTTTACCGTACGTGTTGGTTATCGAACATAATCTAGCATTCATGAATTCTACTTCTATAACTGGGCCGTTCTCAATAGATAAGAAGACGAGGATGTTCAATGCTGTGTATGGAAGAAAACTGTTTGATAAGTAGTCTTCCCGTACCATAAACCAGATGCACATTACCATTAACAGAAGTAACAGTAGCGCACAATAGCTGAATAGGAGTCCATTGATGGTGAACCGTGAAATGTAAACACTAGCACTTATGTGGCAGACAATGGCACCCACTAACTCTTGTCTTGTGTTGCAGACTTCATGTACCGGCACAACGTCACGTTCGACAGTGTCACCACGGAGGTCGAGATCCTGGATACCTGCAAGTGTGCGGTGAGTGTTACGTCCCAGACTGATTGTATTTACAATAATAAACTATCCCAAAATGAGGCAAAATATCGTCATGTACCTTAAACTATTTTACGGGTTCCACTCTACAAGATATTTTTAATATGTGCTGAGGTATTGTTTTAGGTTTTTTTTAATCCTACATATATCATAAATGTAAAAGTTTGTATAGATGGTTGCCCTTCAACCGTGCAAAATATAATGCACTGATTAAATTTTCTAAATTTTGGAATATTATTTTAAACATATGAACAACATACACTTTTGATTCAAAGTTATTACAGTGCTTGAATACATTGGAATTTAGATTTCCCATGCATACAATGGTGACAGAGACTATTGTTTGCTTTACAATGCTTACAATGATACTTGTTTTTTAATTATTTTTGTGAACTTAGTATATAAAATTAAGAGAACAGGAGTTTTTTATTAAAAATTAACAGGAGTTTTTTTATTAAAAATCACTATGACAGGAATAATATCAAATTTTTCTACAAATTAAAATCATGTAATACGTGTTTAAGTTAATTTTAACGTTGTTCACCCAATATATTATACATTTTCCTGACATTGTGGCACAGTATTCTACAGTGATTGAAACTAAAACAGAAAGACGAGGTTGTCACGCAATGTATGCTACACTGGTTCAAAAGTATGCATCTCTTTTAGACTAGACAAAAAAGCAAAGCAACTTGTATCCATCGTATTTGTATGAGGCAGAAACATTTTCTCAACAACCGAACAATCCACCGAATTCAGTAAAGCGTTATTGAAATGGCGACGAATAAAAACTGCCGGTATATTAATTAATACAAAATTAGATTAAACGCTAATTAAATATGAGTACAGATTTAAACAAGATAAAAAGCAAAGACATACGCTATATTAAAAGAGTTTTATAGAGGGCTATCCATAATTTCCTGAAACGAAAGTATCTGCTCTCAGAGAGATCCACCTCACTGACCATCAATGATTCAATGGCAACTCCTGAGGTCTAAGGAGCTATTCAATGAATTACCCTGGAAATGGGCTTGGAAATTCAAGATATCTCATCTGCTCTCATAGATACTATTCCACTATCCAATTAAAATATTACTTATTAATATCCAATTAGTGATATGACCATCCTGTATTAATTGTAGAGTGCACGATGTACAATTTGGATAGGATATAACTATTATATCTCTGTTATATTGCAGGAAATTTATTCATGCGGGCTGTGGGTATCAGCTAGTTCTATTTTGAAATTGAAAATAACCTCTTGAAACATTTGTATACATCAAAATTTTTAACAATTTCTAAAAGTGGTTAGTCATTTATTTTAACTAGTGAATACTAGTAATAGTATTACTTATTATTATCATGGCCAAACATAGTTTGTTAGTTTTGTATATCATGTTTCATATTTCACTCTACACTATAATTTTTTTAATAAATAAGTTTCATTTAATTACTCTTTGGGTTAAACAAGTAAAATAGTTGTTTAATATCTGGATTGTCACCGTCATACAACTTGATAAGACCACTAAGTTTTGCAACTTTTAGCCAAATAGTCGGTATGTATGTGGTTAGCTTACTCTAATTTCACATTTATTTACGTTCCTAGGAAATGCGTCAATATATGAAAAATACTATCTGAGGAAACTTATCGTTTTATATTTTTAACCTGTTTTATATCTTTTATTTAAACCTCCATAAAAATTTAGCGCAACTGATGATCGATTTCCTTCTTATGGGAATGTCCTCCATCGATTTCAAGAATATCTAGGTTGTACAAATGTTGCTTTCAGTTCCTGGTACTGTACTTTTCTATGAAGTTTATTTGTATTTAGTTGGGAAGTATTACAGTATTACTTTATTAATTAGATAGTTGAGATGTTATGTGTTTTAAATCCTACATATTCTGTAAAATCTGGTCTGTCAATTAATGTGACATTTGTTTCTTTGTATATTCAACAATTACTATAGTGTACTTTAAAAATATTTTACCCATAAACTTTAAAATTCATAAAGAATGTATAACTTAAAACACATATTACATTTAAGTCTCTATATATTTCTAATTTAGTTCTATTTTGAATTTTTGCCAAAACAGAAACACGAAACTTGACTAATTGCAAAATGTTACCACCTTAACCCAATAATCGTGCTGGTAAAGTACATTTTTCTATTAAGTCTGCTATTAACTTTTGGACAGTGGTTTGCCAAGACTTACTTTAATCAATAACTATCTTTGAAATTATGGAATAAGATTGTATACTTAAAGTATCTTGTTAATTAAACTCTAATTAAATGCCACATCACAAATCAAGTAACATTTTTTGCTGAAGTTTGGTCCAAACTTTTATGGTTATAGGTCATTTCATTATCGAAATGACCTGCGGACAATTACACAGACGGGCAATCATAGAGAAAAGTAATTTTTACATACCTCTGGCAGACGAAAGATAAATTATGTCAGCGTACTGAGTGATATGCTTCAATTGCGCTCAGACAAATTCCATAACAAGACACGTACCAACATTGCACTTAATACGATACATGAGAATTAATTAATATTAAGTTCCGGTGAGCTAAGGAGGATACTACAACGCAAGAGTACCCAGACACCAGATATTGTCTCATGACAGGTTAAATAATTTTTTTACATTAACTCATTTTTTTACTGTATGAATAAGCTATAAATTAATACTTTAAACTAAAAATGTGCTAACGTGGTTAGATTTCACGTGCTAAAATCTAATCAGCTTGTTTAAAAATGTATTTATTCTGCTATTTTCTCGTGGCTAATATTTTTATAAAGTCAAAGTCAAGTATTTTATTGCCGTTGATAATAATACAATTATGTGGCAAAATTCATACCGAATAAATCTATAATTTTTACATTCTTTCACAATACCACATTCAGACATACAATCGTTACATTCAACCATACCACTTACTCGCGAATTTTCTCCACCGCCAACTCCAGTGTCAGTCTTCTAGATTGGAGGTCTCCCAACTATAATTCAAAAACTCGTCAACGCTATAGAATGCTTTAGATGCTAAAAAGCGCTTCAGACGAGTTTTTAACGCCTTGGGCGCTTGTACGTTTTTTATGGATCAGGCAAACTGTTGATGAAACGGACACCTGCCTGCGAGGGCAGGTGTTCATAAACCACCGATCTGTGTCATCCAGTACGGTAGTTGTCTCTGCCTCTCGTTTCATATTCATGCACGTCACGGCCCCTAGTCAGGGCACATTTAGACTTACAGAATAAAACTGCCTCCAAGATATAGAGACATGGCAGAGGCAACAGCTGCAATTTTTTGAAAGCTGGTCTGCACGACTCTCTGAAGTTCATGTTGGCGATTGTTCTGATCGCTTTCTTTTGAAGCCTGAAAACTCTCATAATTTGATTGTTTGAACAAAATCACTCCGTAGGAAAGATGTGGGTAAATCAGGCCGTAATACGCCGCCATCAGCACCTGACTTGGGCAGTATTTGGCTAAAGATCTTAAAACATAAACGCCAGATGCTAATTTTGAACAAACTGAATCAATGTGAACATTCCATGTCAAACCTCGATCAAGGTATATTCCAAGGAATTTGGAGGAGTAAACTTCTTCTAATGTGGAGTCTCCCAGCATGACGGAAGGCCCACACCCAACGTCCATTGGCTGCGGGGCGAAATTCAGAAAATTAGATTTTGTAGAATTTGTTGTGAGGTTGAGGCTATGAAAGTGTTGGACGCAGTTGATAAGGTCAACAAAAGCTTTTTGTTCCAAAACTTGTTTTGATTTTTCGTTAAAACAGAGAGTCGTGTCATCAGCATACTGCACGAAATTCCCGTACAGAAGTGATGGCTCGATGTCATTGACATACACCAGAAAAAGGATTGGACTGAGGATGGAGCCTTGGGGATCTCCATATCTCAAATCCAATGGACTTGAAAGGTGATTTGTAATTTGGACAGTCTGTGTTCTATGGCTTAGAAATGATTTAATCCACAGCAGGGGCACACCTCGAATGCCATGAGATTCAAGTTTGTCAAGAAGTGTATTATGGTCAACACAGTCGAATGCTTTGGATAAGTCGAGAAACACACTTATGGTGGGATTCCGACTCTCTAACCCCTCTACAAGCATTTCGACAAGCAAAATCTTTTTCAACTGATTCCTTGACTGGAAAAAGGTTGAACTTAAAATGTTCCTTCATAAAAATGACGACACCCACTCCTTTGGAGAGTTGTCTACAGAATGCGTTGGTCAAAGTGAAATTTGGAATTTTGCGGAGGGCAATTATACAAGACCAATATAAAAATATTGACTAACGCTCAGCCAAATTCCATAGCGTGGCATGCACTATCATCGAAATTAGTGTTTCCTATATAGAAACGAAGCTTCATACAAAATTATAAGTCTATGTGTTATTTCCTTTTCGACATAGGAGTGGTAAGTCATAAAGTAATTTTGTTAGCCACTCGAATGTAGCCTTCGTTGACGCTCAGCAAATAAATCCAGGCGATTAATATCGTATTCACCAGCTGACTCAATAAACTTTAGACCGTTGTTTAAAATAGGAACTCATTCAATTTCCTATGTATTAGAGTCATCAATGAACGTAGACCTGAAACAATTAAATTTTAATGTGACTTAAGAACTAAAAAAGGTTTTCCCCACAAAGAAGAAGCAATCTAATATTAAAATTTAAAAAGAATGTGGTTGTGCTCTATAAATATTATATGGTAATACCTGTAATATAATCGTGCTTTGTGAGATTGAATTTGGTTTTAAAATGGGGAACGACTGGATCATGACTATTACGTCACGATTACGTCAC
The DNA here is from genome assembly GCF_021130785.1 of Homalodisca vitripennis. NCBI lineage: Eukaryota > Metazoa > Arthropoda > Insecta > Hemiptera > Cicadellidae > Homalodisca > Homalodisca vitripennis. The sequence goes on from NC_060210.1 coordinate 37,929,784, forward strand.
AACTGACTGTCTGTCGATCGTGCGATCATCTGGTGGAGACAATTAGCCACTGTGCACAGAAAGCAAAGGTTACAACGTGATGTTTGCAATCCGTTCCCTATTGTTCTTTGACAGGTACAGAGGCAGTCAGTAGTCCATTCTCAAAGATATGATAAATTGATTCTTAGTCTTCTTAGATAAGCCAACATTCCCATCTAGACACTTTACCTGTTTCAACCTCCTTCAGTATTAGATCTTGCTGATCTGACGTTAATGGATCCTAATACGGAAGTGACAATTAATTTTTAAACTTCCCCTATTAAAATACTTGAGGAAAAACACAAATTATTCTTAGCCTCATGTTCACGTGTGAAGATGTTTTGCATATGTTCATGTAAAAACATTTTAGAATCTAATACAAGCAATTTTGGTCCGCAATTGAAATTTATAGTAAAAATATTTTTTTTTTTACGAAACATTTGTTTTGTGTAAAGGACATCCTTTTTACCATGAGTTTAAACAATTTTGCTTTGAAATTAAAAACCTCCTTGTTTCTCTCTTTTATTTCTGTTGTAGCATGTGTACCGAAAAAAAATGTTCAAGGTGACTTTTGAATGCCCTATCGGGAACGAAAAAACGCCAATTTGAGAAATTTGTGTCTTAAACATGTTTTTTTAATTTCATAAACAATTGTATTTTTCTTTCTTATAATTATTTAGATTTGTTGCAAAGAAATTATATTATATTTATTTTTATGCAAATTAGTGTCGAAAAATTGCTAACAACTCAAACACTGATAAATCAGTATTACATTTTGTAGATTGATAAGTCAACAAATGTTGTCCTTAGCCATGTATATTTAGACTAAAGATGGCTCCATTGGTTGGCTGGAATATTTAATTTTTTTACTGGTAATTTTCGATACTGGTATATGGTAAATGAACCTAGAGTTTCTCGGAAACTAGCGTGGTTTTATTGATAGGCATTACAACGGCAGCGAAAACTTACGAATTAGGAGTTCAGCTTTCATATTAATCTAAGTAAACAGTTTTAAATTAATTTAGTGCTTCATTCATTTTAAAACAGTAACATTTTAATAACAAAAGTACTGCGTCTGAAAATAAATTTACGTGCACATTGATCATAAATATATATCAAAATTGTCCATTTTACTGTATTGGAGAAGTTTATAGGGTGTTGAGTTCGTCTGTGTTGCCTTTCATGTACTCAAGTTTTGATTATATAAAACATTTTCCCATTAGATTTTTTGTACAATTCAAGTCAGTTAGTTCTTCAAGTTAAAACTCAGCACAATTTACTCTACACCAAGTCTCGGCTCTGAGGTCAGGCATCTCCTGAGGCACATAGCGAACCTCTTTATGGTACTAATGAGTGTGACGAAAGACTTACGATTAACAGCTATTGAAGGGCCGGAACAAATCCAACCTTCCCCGGGGATCTTCGTGGCCTGGGAGCGTCAAGATCGGTACAACTCTAGGTCGCTTCCTTTCTTGTACTGAGTACACATATACTACCAGTTATAGTGCTAGATGTAGGCTCCAGTCAGGAATTTCGTTAGAGATGTATTCCATGATATGACAAAAATATTGCCAAACTATTTTGTTTTAACGCACGTTACATTTATTTTTGAAATATTAGGTTCCTATATTAGTGTGATTTTATCACAAAATATGTTTAACTGAATTGAACATAACTGGATCCCTTTAAAGGTCTGAGTAAAGAAGGATAAAATATATTATTTGTTAGCCTAAACAAAATCTGCATTTTTCAACGATTCACCATACATTAATTTCAATGTAAACTATCATACAATACCTACTTAATTTTTAAATGAAAAATACATTTTTCGAAGAGTCCCTCATGATCTTCTCTTAAACATGTAATTTCTGACACGTGGAAACTTTTAATAAAAATTACATGAAAGTAAATATTTTAAAGTGTTATTAGAGTATTTTCATTCTGACTTCTTTAGTGATTACAAACTGCTTTTTCAGCTTTGTACACTCTGTAGTGGACGACTGTCTACAGTATTTAAATTTTTTGCGGCCTAGTGTATTTCCTAAACTCTTCATAACTCTGCTTTCGGCTATATTTCCTTCATTGAATATTAGTTGCCCCAATCGTAAGGTGTTTATTCCCAAAAAACTTAATTTTCAAAAACATAAACAAGAACAGATGACGGGATTTAGTTCACACCATATGTTCAAAACACATAATGAGAAAAAATCTGGTTACATAACATTGTTCTCAATTAAAACAAAATATAGACTCTACTTCTATTTAGTCATATATCACTATACAAACTTTATGACAGCCAAAATTAGGTTTAGTGGACAAAACACACGTCATGTCCGTTCAGTAGCTATATTAAATCAAATCAATTTCTGGGTATATAAACTATACATGTGCCCGAGATATATTAATGAACATGTTAGACATATTTTCAATTTCTGTATGTGTCTACCCCTTTAATTGTCAGTTTTTTAATATTTTAATAATATATACGTTTTAAACATCCATATGAAACAAATTGCACATCGTTTTAACCTTGTCAGTTATAGCAATCTGTAAGTTAATTTAATTTCTTAATTTATTTAACCCTTAATCATTCTTCATATTGAAAGATTAAGTAAACGAATTAACCTCTCGTTGGGTTCTCTTCTACAAGAATGTAAATAATGTGAAGAAATAGAAAAGTTGGTGGAGAGATAAACCAAGGCTTTCCCTTTTTATATTTTATGTCTCATCTCTTGGTTCGTTAGTAGTGTTCCCCTCTCGTCCACCCGCTGCGAAGTTGAAACTCGGTAAATAATTAATCCTGATTTTCAACGTTGCCTTTCTCTAATCTTTCTTATTTATTCTCTTCTATTTAGTAATCATTCGCTCTACTTTAAAATAATAATTTTTACAAATGTGTCATTTTATTAACAATATATTCGAATCTTTATTAAAACTTATTATTAAGCATAAAAAAGAAACCGTGATAAGCATAACTGTATAAACTAATTGATGCGTTTAGTAACCAAATTGCGTATGTCATTTGACACTAGAAAAATATGTAATAATAAAAATGAACTTTTATACTTATCACGATTCTCGTACTTCAATTTCATCGATGGGCAATAATTTCATATTGTAATGCTTTAGAATTACTGACTATTTATATTTACATAGGTTGTTATTACCAATGTTTCTCAATTGAATTTATTATGTAAAATGTCTTATTTTCTCGTGTGTGTTTCAAACTCGTTCATACAAACAATATTGTCTATATTAATTTTTTGTAGTTTATTTTCGAAAATCTTATATTTTATTTATGTTTATAAAACTTAATAAAGTGACCATCATAAAACCTTACAATACACAAAAACGCACACGAAAGATTAAAAGTTATAATTATATGTTTTTTATACTACTTCGTATATGAGATGTGATGGTATGACTTTTTACCCATAATGATCGAAATCTTCATGTTGTAATCTAAGTTAAAAAGATCAACCATTTTCAAAAATAGTATTAGTCTGTATTAAACGTGTTTGCAAAAATTTTTGAAAATTGCCCCATCGCTTTTTAAATATTTATAGGTACGCCTTAGGTTATTCGAGGGCCCTAAGAAAATGAGTGTGTAAATGATAAGTGTTATCGAAGTCTATAACCTACTCCTAGAATAAAATTACCATCTACGTAATATAAATGTTATAATATATCGCAATGGATTCCAAATCATCCAATGTCACACATGATACAGATACTACATCAACCTCAAGAATGTAATTGTTTTTAGTATTAAGACTTATAAAATAGTCATAATATGTTTGATTTGTTTTATGATAATAGGTTAATCAGTGATTGTATCAGTATGTTAGTGAGATATGTTTTTAGACCCACATACACAGGAAGGTTGTACCTCTAATTAAAATGGAATGGTAGTATCATGTCTTAAAGACAACTGAGAGTTATCCAACACCAATCTTCGTCAATAGCGTTGGCCCTATAAGTACTTACGACACACCAGAGGACTGTGGGCGAAAATAAGGGTTGGAGTGGGTTTCGTTGTAGTTTGTCTCCCAGACATTTGGAGAGCACATTTACAAGTCAATTGCTAGGGTCACGTTCGTCTAAAAGCCGTCCAATCTAGTCTTCATTGCGTCTGTGATAAGGGAACAGGTACAGGTTCGTGGGAACGACACTAGACTGCGGTGTTAAGAGGTTACTGACCAGACGTTTGAGACTGACTCAACACTTAATAGAGGTGTGATAAGATTACATAAAACTAAATACTTTCACTTTCTGGTGGCTTCTTCAACCTTTATATCTAGTAACCCACTTACACGCTCCTTAGGCTGACACAAATTAGTCTCCAAAATTTCATGGAATTAACAAGTCACCCAGGACTGATAGCTAGTGCCTCAGCCTGGTAGCTATCATATTTTCAATAAAGAAATTTTCATCAAAATGTATTTTACCTTTTATTTTATCGGACTCACGTTTCGTTCTAACTAAACATTGAATTATTGAAATGCAATAATGTACGACTATATTTTTTAGCCGCCATATTAATTAAACAATTTACATAACTGTCTTAAATGTACGAATATTTCGGCAAAGATATCAAACCAATCGAAATTCCAGAATTACCATTGAATATGTAGGATAGTTAACACTTCACCCGTAATACAGTTTTCAAAACCGTACTTTGACGTATCGATTAATTCTGCTACAATTAACCAGTACCTAGAAATGTATTCAGCAATAAACAACAGCTGAGAACAGTATTACTCACAGATAGCGCGTAATAACAGGTGACCCGAGCCATCAAGGTCTCACCTGAGCAATTTATTACCCAACAATTCGCGATCCATGGAGCTATTCATACACGGCTAAACACAGCCCTGTTTGCAAATAGTACGGCATTCGCGGGATTGTTAGCGGTACAACTTGCACAACCCGTGGCGCCTCCAGTGGCAGCTCCTCGGTCTAGACTCTTGCCCAATTCCTTGTACCTCGCTCCCGCTCATGCGGCTGCCGGTGGTGGTTATCTTGTATTGATTAAATATCGATTACCGGTTATAGACTGGACCAACTGCCTCATTAACAACTCGACGCCCGGTTGTAACGGGAGGGTCAAGAGATGTGGGTTAGGGTCGATAGGTGTAAGGTAGTTCGTAATTGCCACCGCTGGGAGCTTGCTGTGTTTTGTAAGCAAAATAATCGTTCCAAGGATATTCTTGACATTATACATGAAAAAGCATTTAGTTAGCATTTAGTTCTTGAGTTCATAACACATGTAGTATTTATTACATTTACATAAAAAAGTGATCCCTAGCTTTAAAAGTAATTTTCATAATTAATATCAACAGCCTTCTTAGTGAAAACAATTATTACGTACTATTATGAAGCTCTATGATATGTTTTAACAGAAGTAGGCATATATCAGAAATATATGTTTCCATTCTTCACATGTGCATGGCATGCTAAGCATAATTGTGACTGCCGTCTAAGAACTTCTGATTCGTATGAATTATATTACCGACATCACAGTTAGTTTAGGTCTCGGAAATCTACTGAGCCCAAAAAGGCTACTTCCGGGCTTTAAAATCTACTTTTGATATTAGATATTTCCAGATAGATTTAACATATTTCATGATGAAGAAAACAAGCTGTGTTATTCTTCTAACACTTATTGAAGTTGTAGAACTGAGTAGGCTCCTATATAAAAAAGTGCCCATTTGGGCCATTTAACTTCACGTCAGGTATAACTGAAATGAATAACCCATCACTAGGGAGGCTAGACAAATTCCATTTCTATCTGTGGGTCTGTCTGTCTATCTATTTGACTGTGCTCTCACGACATCTGGAAAACCAGCTGACCTATAGATTTTAGAGTCTTCAGGAGGTATTATGTTTTACAAACAACACTGAATCCGATGGTGGCGAATGTCACACCATAGGATTTGGCTGAGCGATAGCGAATATTTTTACTTTGTTCTTATGGATAACTATAACGGCAACGAGAAAATAACAGAATACAAAATTTGTAAACAAGCTATTTGTGTACAGTCATATGAGATTTTATGTGACATCTTCATACGCAGAGTAAAAAGAAAAAGTTATATAGTCGAAAGTCGCATTTAATTGTTGCTGACACGAGTCAATTTAGAGAAATAAATTCTATAATTTCTAACAAAGGAATTTGGATGAACGTTCTTGAAGCCTATCCATCAGTATGCTGATCATTTCTCTCTGGGAATATAAACATTTCTGTTCTATATTATTCTTTAACTGTCTATCTCGAGAATGAAATTATCCATACTTCTGATACAATCCAAGGAACCTCACTGAAGCCTTTTACACGACATGTTGGAGTGGCGTACTCCGACCTTGAACTTACGTAGCCGCAGATGAGATTGACTTTTTGCCCCGAACAAGAAAATACATCCATTTAGGATTTATTTGGGATTTCTGGTATAAGGAGCAGAGTGGAAAGGTCTTACTAAGACCTTACAATATTTCTAAGATACCGTTCACACTTAAAATCTTGTTTTTTTTATATTTCAAATGATGCATGTTTTGTCCTGTCCTTTTTTCTCAAGCCTATGTAAAAGTATAATATCACAAAATGAAGAAATCCAAATAGTTCTGTGAGACCTTAAATGCTAACTTCCTTTGTTTATTAGGATGGGATTTATATCAGTATTAAATACAATTCCTAAAGCATGAGATGCTTTTAATTCATTACTGGCACAATCTGTACTAAAAGCTATATGGTAACTGTCTTTGCAACCTATATTTCGCTTATGATAAAGCATTAAATGGAAACATATGCTTCCACCAGGTGTTGTAATTTAAATTTAGATTATTTTGATTTATATTGCAATTATTATATATCCCAATTCTAAAATTTTTGGAAACTTTTAAGATCATAGGAAATGAACTCCATGTAAAAACCACTAATTAATTTTTTTTAATTTGCTGAATTCATCCAGATATTCTCAAGATTTGCGAATACCAACACATTTTTTTATTCGTTTTTATTACATAGTATGAGTTTTTAAAAAGCATGTCAACTTCTATAAAGTAAAGAATATTTTTCATTATTCATCTCACAAAATAAACATAATTTTTAGCTTCAAATTCAAGAGTATAAAGATAGATAACGCATTCAAAAACTTTAAATGAAACTTTAATGTACTGTTACTGTTGCTAGACTGATAAATCACTGTGGCCACACTGGACATTAACAATGACATCTTTACAATGACAAGGAAATTTGTCCTGTCACTGAGGGGGAAGGGGAACTACACAGAATACCTCTCAACCCTTGTTCTTCCTTCTAACCCTGATCTTTATCGCAGCTTCTTTAGTGATGTCATCAGTTTTAAGACAACAATCTATCGATATTTTTCTAACTCTCTATACTTTATTTTATGGTCTGATAACGTTACTTTTATTTTAAAAGATCGTTATTGATGCTCATGCTATGAAAAATCTGTGCTTTTGTTCCAAGCTATCTCGTTGTTTCTTAACAGTATTAAAGATTACTAAAAGGGAATGCATTACCTTTAAAATACTTCATCTGTAACACACCACACTTAGTATTTAAAAATACTTCGTTACAGTTTTACTGATCAATTTACTTAAGCCTAGGGATAATTTATTTATTATCACATCATTAAACGATCTTAAACATTTCTAATATGTTTTTCAACGTTGTGTGTAAATTAAGAAGATAAGATTAAATACTACAACTTTTACTCAAGAATTATATTTTACTAAAATACATTGTATATAAAAAGGAATTACATCGAAATACTTTGTGTTACAATAAAATAAAAATTGAATACAAACCATCGCTGCATTTTATATAATAGTAAACTCCATGATTAAATAGAAGATACAATCAGAATATGCTACGGTGAGTATTTGGACAAACACTGTATTGTAGCTTCGCATATGAAGCGATGGCGTTGGATGGAGCAAATTTTCCACGCACCACATAATCTGTTAACGGTTACCTGAACCTTTAATTACTATTTTGTAGTGTATCCGTTACAAATAGGCAACGCTTTTTAAATTGTATCCCTTATATAAAGAGATGATTACAGACATACTTTCCCATTAGCAGAACCACCTGTCATAGATAGCTGTCATAACTTTTTTTTACTGCTCTATAATTGAAATGAAGCCTGACGTGAAGTATCTGGATATAGTTCTAACAAAGACCTTAACTGAGAAGCACATTTGGCTACGGCGCAATGAGCCAATGTAGACATGTGGCAGGCAAGTCTTGGACAAAAATTTTATATCGGCTCTGTCTTTCTCCGATTAGGCTTGCTGTAAATTTGGATTTGTGGCCAAAAATTAAGGTAGTAGTGGCCAAAGTGGCTTCAATTCGGAGGATGGCTGTTATGGAAACTTTGCATAGTACTCTAGACATTGCATTTGCAAGTGGTATCTTAATATTGCTACTTATATGTCGTGATCGGAGTCCTGGTAAAAGATGTTCATATCGTCTTCAAAAAGGGCTGAGAAATTACAAAAAAGGGATTCTTTGGGTGGACCTGGAAATTTTTTAAAATAAATTACTGTTAATAGGTCTGAAAAATCCGTGGGACCTAAAGAGCATGAAACCAAAAAATAGAGACACTCTGGTCCCTATGTGATAAAAGTTTATGCATTTAAATAATAACAAAATTTAAAAAATGTGAAGGTGACATTGTTTGATAGCTTTTTATACGCTTGTTAAAAACTGAGTACATTTCAGTATAGTTTTTCAGCTTGTTCTAATGTAACTGCTGCTATATTAATTGCTGACTATATTCAATGCTCATAAGTTTGTTTAGCAATAAACAAAGACCAAACTTTTTGTACAGCATTTTATTAAGATCCTTCAAAATCCATACTTTGTAATGTGTCTCTTAATCAATTCAAACTCAATCGCATTTCTTTAGCAATTGCGACACAAATACCGAGAATTGAGGTAACAGTTCACGTACTGGATTATTTTGCATCACAAATGCAGCTGACATCCCAAGTGGCCGGCCAACTACTTGAGCATCTAATGGGACCGGAAACTACTGAGATAGTCGTGAGATGTGACCTGATATAGAAGCACGGATGGTCACGTCGAGATCTGCTAAGGGTTTAGCCAAACACTCGATCCTTTCTGTAAATTCCAAGGCTAAATACTTCCCATGGTTTCTCTAGGTCTTAACTATGCTTGTCAGTTGCTAGATGAACCATTTGTGATATTAGGACGAGCTTAAGATCGGGTAATTATGAAAGGGGAAAAGTACGTATATTTTAACGCTGTAAATAAAACTATAGTAAATTTTATCCGGGTTTTTCCTTCAAGAATGACAACATTTTTTACCGTGATATGAATTAGGATAGTCTATTTTGAATGCATTCTGAGAAAGGAATGCCTTTGTCGTGTCCGCAGAAGACAAGGTCCGGTGTAATTATTGCGGAGCTTAGAGCTGCGATGTGCAGCTCAGTCGTGAGTCGCATGTAGATGGGACAGAGCACGATCTTCGCAGTCGAGCTCGTAATGTACTGAAGCTACTGGTCACTCCTCGACCAAACCGAACATCTTGACTTAGTTTTACTCTCAATATGAAGCAGGCTAATCCTCAAAGGAAAACATCAATAATACATAATATATTTGACGATTTATTTATGAAACATAGTAATTATGAAAATTAAAAATAATTTAGTAAAATATTGTTAGCTTTATGTTCTCCATTTTCACGCCAATATTCTTTTCCCAAAGCTACTTAAATATCGTGAGTACCCCGATGGATGAATATCTATTTCTTGACCATTTTATGGTCGTGTGATTGGAATATATATCTGTGTGCAACTTTATTCATGGTTTACTAAATACTACATGATTCAGACTTCTGAAACGGTGTTTACAGTGATCTTCTAATAAACGCATAAAGAAAGCAGTGATGCCGTTGTTACTAAATTGATGTAGGAAAAGATTTATATAATTTTATAACTATAGGTTGTATAACAGGTCAGCCAAACTTTTATCTATGACCCTTCAAATGTATATATATATATATATATATATATATATATATATATATATATATAAGTTATTTCAAAATCTTTACATATAAGGATATATTCGTAAGAGTATTAATAGTTTGCAAATACATACTTAAATTTTACAATAAATTATGTATGCAATTGTAGAACGAAAATATATATATATATATATATATATATATATATATATATATATATATATATATATATACCTGTGTTCGCTGTAGAATTAAGTAAATAATTGTAAAAGAACTATTGATTACTATTATTGTTAAATTTAAGGATATATTTGTAAACTAGTAATACCCTTAAGAATATAACCTTATACGTATACATTTTTAAATAAATACCCGACGAATTCAATCATTTCTCAGAAGCAAAACTCAAGGTTAAATATATCTTCATTCATTTCAAGGTGTATTACATTCATTTACAAAAGTAAACCTAGCTTCATTTAAAGATGTATGTTTACAACCTGGCAAACCTGTAATACAACTCCATTGTACTTAAATAGAATATCAGTAATGCCATTATTGTCCGCTAGGAAAATAATTAAAACGGATCCTTTCTTGAAAGTATTTCGACTGAAAGTTAATCAAAGTTTGATTAACTCTTCCAAGAACAAGTCAAGTTTCTATGGCAATTTAAGGATACTTTATTTAAACAGTTCATTAACAGTTCCAAGATGTTTTATCATTCAAAAACTTTACAGCCAAATTATAGGGCACTCATTTGTGTCAAAAGTACTATATTTTACTGTCTTAAATTGTATACGATTATAAGCAAAAAACATAACACACAATTTATATTGTATTTATTATTTCTACAGTGCAATTAAAGCGAGTAACCCCAACATCCAATAAGCGGAATTTAAAATTAGCTAGAACTTCTTTGCTTGTAGACTCTAGATACTTTGCCATATTTAATAAGATATGTGCAATCAAACAAAGAAAGTGATTACTTTTGGGAGAAACCCCATATTTTAAACTCGTCCTACATTGTTTCTTTGTTGTAATCGAAATTACATGATTTAGACTGTAAATATGTATCTTAACAAGATAGCACCACACAATACCAATTATCCGCGTAACGGGCTTCGCTGGAGTTGCATGCACAAATTTCAAATATACGACTCATTTCATTGTCGAGACGTCCTGTGAGTAGATAATAAAAAACCATACGGAAAAGAAATTGACACAACTATTACGCTCAGTCAAATTCCATTGTTAAATATGCAGCATCACAGAACACATTCTTGTCTATGTAGAAGAACTGTTCAAGATTCATGCTGAATATAAAATCTAAGGTTAAATTATGTTTAGGGATAATCACATAATGCGTTCACATATTTGTTACTTCAGTTAGATATCACAGCATTGAGCTAAATTTCGAATAATAAAACTTCCCGTGAAATAGACAGGTTACTGCAATGCAAGAGTGCGCTGAAATCAAATTTTTCACCAACTTTGAACATTGACTTTTCACTCTGTTATTTCTTGTTTTACTCTATGAGTAAAAATGCCACACATTGAAATGTAATTGTATTCATTTTGTTTACAATTTCATCTATTTAGCTACTTGTATTCTCTCGTTGCCACTATAGTTACCCATAATACCAATGTAAAAATATTCGCTAACGCTCAGACAAATCCCATGGAAACCCCCCTCCTCCAGTTAGTATTCGAGATACTCGTATTGTACGGAGAGACAGAAATGAAATGTTTAACTTCTCGTGTAATAAGCTTTTTGTAAAGCTAACCATTATTGTTTGTGTAAGTATCCTCGATATAAATGATTATTTTTCAATCTCATGAGGAACTTTCATCTCAAAGCCCTTTCCCTTCTTCAAAAATCGATTTAAAATCTCGGGGTCTTACATAAACGTCATCTGGAAAAGTTTAATTGCGCTGCCGTTTTGGGTGTCATAGCTAAGAAGAAAATTAATTTTTCAGATGGTGTAACTCTTCAAACCCACATCTGGCACTATTATAATAATTAACGATTAGAATTAGAAAAATGAATTAGAACTTATTAAAATACGTACACCACTCCATCCTTAATTAAATGGCAAATGCATTTAAGCCCAACTTATCATAGTGGTACATTACTTACCAAGGTGAAGTTTATTTCAGACACTATTCACCAGTCAATTTATCTTTTGATACGTTCTAGTTGAATATAATTGAACCCATTGATCCAAAATAATTCTATGAACGTAACCACAAATTAAGTAATTTGGTCATGCTAGGAAACGTAAATAATAATATTTCAGTTTTAATTCTGTGAATAAATTGACAATAAGAACATCAAGTTCCTTGAAAGATAGAGCTAAAGTTTCATTACTTTTCTTCATTAGCTGGATTTTTTATAAATTTCATTCTTAAGTGTATTATTAAACATTTAATTATGTGGCTTACCAATGTATAGAGGAAAATATTTTAATTTTAATTTTATTCAACAAACATAACACATGCAAAATAACAAAAGAAAAATATCAAAAATCAATGCATTTTCTGAAAATTAAAGTTTTTAAAATTCTGAATCGTTTTTTGAAGTTGCTTATCTAATTATTACTGCACTTTTATGTATATTTCAACTTTTTGTTGAAATATCGCCAATCCACATACAAGGTGTCTTGATAACCAAGTTTTGTTAATAATATTAAGTCCAACCTCATAACATAACGTCAAAGCAACATGAAAAATAATTACATCTGAATTTGACACTCAACATGCACTCATTGTTGCCACCCGAAGAGAAAATTACCAAACCTAGCCAATAACTTGAAAATGGCTTAAAATAATTTGATTTTATATGATTAAATCTTTTATAATATGTCCGAAAATCATTATTTAAAATGTTTAATGTGTAATGTTTTGATCAAATTTTTACTTACAGTTCTTTATTTAAAATTTAATAATTTGTTTAATTATAAATATTTGACGTAATGTTCTTATTCCACGAGTTTTTGAATCTCTAAAATCTTTCTTTTAATCATAAGCTGAGAATGTTTAGACAGGTTTATCTGTTTTATATTTGACCAACTAATGACGTATTATCTTGATTACTTTTATGCGTAATCGACAGCTGTTGGCGATTTCTCCTATGAGTGAAGTATCTGATGTAAGTCCATGGGTTTTCCATTTGATGAAGTATAAGAGACTATTAGGGCTATAATTACCCACACTTTACCTTAGACTAATACCTTGTTGAAATTCGCGATTCATTGAATATTGATGTGGCGAAAGTGATACTAATATGGCAATTAACTCTGATAGGTCGCGGTTAGACAAGTTTGTGTTGATTTATGAACATTCCGTTCAGGTAATGAGAGGTGGTCTGACACCAATGTTTGCACTTAAAGGCTTTCCATGCATCAACCGCCTTGTACCCTAAACGGTTAAAGATAATGTCATAATTATTCTTGAAGTTTTCAGTGAAGGATTAAAATTACGATAAATATAAGTAAAAATGTTGTCTCCAGAAAGTACCGATCACCAGGTACCGATAAGTATACAATAAATATGGAAATTATGCTGTGGAATTTTCACTCTTGCTCTCTCCTGAATTCATTATTGACTGTTCCTCATTTTTATAGGTTATTCCGAACCAGTATGAAAATTCAGTAATGGAAAAAGAGACGAAGGAAGTAACGATGAAAATAATTTACTAACTTTTGTTATATAAATATTTTTACATACTTTAAATTTAGTTGTATTAATATTAAATGTATTTTAGTTACATCTATTAGCATTTTGCTTAGTCTTCAAATGTATGTACGCATGTTTGATTAAGAAATATGCAGTAACATCAGGCCACATTTTTGATTTCCGGTTCATTATTACATTTTAGATACGTGATAATACAAACTCTGTAGATGCACGAAGCGTCGCACGGTTCAGAGGAAGTTATCAAATATGATTATAGTTCTCGGTTTATGACTGGCCACTCCTCCCTCTATAACTCACTATAGAACTATGTTCATGCAAATCACTATAACTCTTAGGTAATTCTATAGCACTACATATAAATTATGCGCAACCATTACTCTTAGGGAAGTAAGTTTCCAATGATAAAAATCTTAAAGCTGATCATCGTCGTGATCTTAAAGCTGACATTAAGTCGGTAAAAATGCTTAAAACAATATTGTCTTTTATGCGTGTATAACTTGCTGTGTAATAACCCAGCAAGAGTCACTTCTGGTTCGTTTATACCTTCCAGTTACATCCACACTGAGGACAGTGTAATCCGATATGTAACTTAAATCTGGACAACCTTATGGCTGTCCAGGAGAGCATCATTAACCGCAAATCTCTGGGATGTAAGGGTAATTCGATAGGTCTAGTCTACTGTGGGAGATGACAGTTGGAGTTGGTGGGGTTCATTCCCTAGGTGTCAAAAGTTCTTGATAACCTAGACATAAGGATGTGCCACCCTACCCTTTTTGACTGGATAGGTTGGTTCAGAGCTGGCTTTACCTTCTTCCGATGGGACATGACTTGAGATTAGTGCCCTAAATTCTTCATCGTGGAACTTGAGAGAAGTCGGCCCCTATCTTCAACCTTACCTATCAAGAATATCCTGTCACTCGGGAAGGTCCTTATAGGCCAAGTGCGACTTCTAACCTTCTTGTCCTAAGGGAAAAAAAAACTTTGTTCCATTTGTATATGTGAGCCGAAATAAAAAATACTATGTATATAAAATCATTTTATAACCATTTAATCGTAACCATTTTGTCAAACCACATGATATTTATACACCATATACTTAAGCAACCTCAAAGATACTGGATTGAATGTGAGTTTTAATCGTGATACTTATCCTTCTTCTTGCAAGTTCAACCCAAAACAACTTGAATTATTATACGTAATACTTATTTCCTTGAGGATGTTTTAAAGCTAAAATGTAATGGAAGCTGTCTTCCTGATCTGCCTGACTTCCTCACCAACTATAAACAAGTATTTTGTTGCAATGATGAGTGTGTATAAAAAACGCTACATGTCTATTAGTACAAGAAATATGTGACGCAAGGCTTTAGAAATGTTAATTACACCAAGATTACAAAAAATGTAACATTTGAAAGAAGACTTATTCAAAATCGGTGTAACAACTTATTAGGAAACATTAAGCACGTTTATTCTGATTGTATAAACTCAATATTTAGTAGAATACAGAAACTGAGATAATACGTTAAAAAGAAGCAATAATTATAAAATAAAATAATTTTGGAACGTGAAAATTACACAATAATTGCTAAGAAACTGTGATTTGTCACCTACAAATCCACACACCAGCGATCAACGCCAGTGATTTCAATCGCAGTGCGCTAGTTGTAATAAAACCTGAAAGTACATTTGCCTGGAGCGACAGGTGCAATGATAACGGAGCGATGATTGCTAAGTTATTATCGCGAAGACTGCTTCACATGGTTTTTTTGCACTGCTTCGTATTACTTTGAACGTCTGTCGCTAGAGTCGACAGTCGCTGCTATCGGCACCAATCTAATAACGGTACTATCGGTGAGCAATTATTACCTTGTGTTCAGCTGGTTGCGTTGCTTGTTCGCTCCGAACGGTAGCAAGTGCTGTTGATCAGCCAAATTCAAACTGAGTTATTCCAGTCCAAAAAAAATTTAATACTTGTTACTGTCAGATAGGCAGAAACCTTCATAAGGTTGGGTCTAATACATTAAATAATTTTCTACACAAGGTGCGGATAACATGTTCATTGTTCATTTTTCACAAAAAGATGTATTTCACGAATCATTCTTGTCTCGAACTCATTCTAGTACCTTTATTTAGCAAGAAATGTAGGTATAGCCTATCTTTAAAATTGCCCGTGGACTTGTGGGCCGATCGTAGTGGACGCTATATTGATCTTAGCACCATAAGAATGTTGTTTACCCTCAACAGATTTTACAGATTATTATAGGCCTTCAATTTTAAAGGTAAACAAAGATACAAACCATCCAAACGTGTACTTTTTTAATTCAGTATTGATTATATGAAAATTATTTTCATCACAACTTATATTTACCTTATTGTTTGTATATTTATAAAAGTATACGGTTTGCAACATATATAAATTATATATTCAAAAATAAATATTTTCAGCGATTCTACGAACAAAAAAAGAGTAAAAGTCTGTAAAGCCTTACATTTTTCTTGTGTAGTAAAGTAAAGGCTTTTTTATTTCAACCGGTTTTATAAAGTTAGTTCCGAACAGCATGGCCGGCTCTCGAGCGGAAGGACTGGTTCGCTCAGCGGTAGACCATCCGATCAGTGTAGCCATCATTATCGTCTCTGTTATCTTCCGACGGCTACTAGGAAAAAAATATTGTGATTTGAAAGATACAGGAACTTGTAGAAACAGACAGTATTAACTTTAAAACTTACATAGCTGATTCGTTGGTTGCTTGTACAACAAATAAGATGTCAGATTTGTGATCTGCTCATTAAATACCTGAATTTTGAGTGAAGTAGGCATATTTAGCTCACCATTGGATGTATAAGGAATCATTCCTTATTTTAAACTCCATAATTTTTTTTTATCTAGCTTCTGACCTATTGATTTGCCATACAATGTTACTGATATACACATATATTTATATGTATATGAGATTTTTTGTTATTTCAAAGGGCGAAAATGTATCTTGTTGCAAAGAAACTCTTTTTAATATTTAATTTAGAGTTCTCATGGATATAATTTCAACGTGTATAATAAATGAAGCATCTATGATTATCGCGATATTAAAGATGACATTAATATAAAATCTATAACTGAATAAAAATTACTATGAATGGAAATTATGTCTATTTTAATAATGATTAGTGCTGTTTTTATTGAACATCTTAAATTTTTCGATTACAATAAATAAAGCTATTTGTCGCAAAATGACTAAAAATCCTAAATAGCTTTTTTAGTTCAATAGAAGTAAATATTTGTTTGTAAAGTTACTATTAAATAGAATAATATAATCTTATTTAAAGTATGACCACATTTTGTTAGTGTTGTTTAGAAGAAAACTGCATGGCATTATTTATCAAATCGACTAGATAACTTTTTATACTGTATATTTATGTTTAGCTTACTTTTTAATTTTTTGTAATTGTGATTTATCATTAATATAACAATTGCTATAAAAATAAATGAGTGATACAGCCGTTCTATTGTAATTTTAGTTAAAGCTATCTTATTGTACGAGAGGGTTCTTCCATAACCTATACTAAATTATTTCCTACGACATAAAAATTTTATCATTCAATACACAATTATTAAGAATCCCGTGAATTCTGCCAATAATAAATCGAAAAAAACGGTCGATTCATTCAATAAAGAAAGTATCTTCTTCAGATAAGTGAATTTGACAAATGGGAGACAGCCTGTTTCTAACGGTGCGTCACATTAGCGTCATGTCCGTCAGTCCTGAGATGAACTATCAATAAAACCGTTGACTGATTGTTAGAAAGCGACAACCTATCTCGTATTGATTTATCTTTTGCTTTTGGCACACTAACTTTTCAACCTTCCAGCTTTCAGTCATTTATGTATTTAACGTTCACTACTTCCACATAAAGAAACGAAGGCCGTCATAAATTAACATGCAATGTACTGTATCATTCGTGGTTTTATAATTTTGACTCATACTTTGAACAGAAATTATTGGGTGATGATAATGAAAGAATTGGGGTTACGAACTCATCCAATTCATCCCAGGCTTGCTGTCAATGCATCCCAATTATTTCCCTACATTGAGCATTGTAACGTTCGTTACAGACTTAAATGCTAGTAAAATTACTATTTAAAAATAATGTTTCTCTTTCAGTACCACGTTTTGTTTTAACATTCTACACTCGCCGAGCAGTGTAATATGTGTTCTTGTAATATTGTTTTTGGCCTTGAAATATTCCTTTGAGCCGTCGTTACCTCTCTTACTGTGCATGGAAATAACCTTACTCAACACAGGAACTCAGTTTTATATTGCGACCTGCCTCCTTCATTTTAGCACCATAACAACAATGTTAAACTTCGAACTCTGTACGACGTAATTCTTAATCTTATATCATTCGATATGTCTTAACTTTAAAGATACGATAAAAATGCACCCAAACGCTTTTTGAGCACTGTTTTATGACATACTGGAGTGTAAAAGTAGCCAAAAAATAAAGTGAGTTTCTCCCATCCACCTTATAAAAAATCTTCGGACCAAGAAGGATGGATAAATTTTTACTCTTTTGTTAGTTCCCTGCTGTTTAGTGTTATTATCATTTCATCTAGGTATTCCCTGATTTAGATTACTTTTTAATGAAACTTTGACTTAGTGTTTGTCTAGAAACATCCTCCAATAAAACCACGTAAGTGATTTCTCTATTTCTAGTTTATGACTGAGGAATGATGCTTTGAGTTTCATTATGAGCTTATGCGTTTTTTCTATTATTTATGTATGTATTCATTTATGTTAACTTTAAACCCACGTACATATTTATGCGTATTAGAATGTAAAATAGTATAGATTAAAAATTGTTTCGTGCCCGTTACATACTATTCCTGAATGACTCGAGTGACTTAAAAAATGCACCAGAAATACAAAGGAACACGAAATTAGAGATAAAGTAAAAGAAAGCTTTTATATTTGTGGCCAAATAATCTCACAGTCACAACGAGATGGTGACACAATTAGTGGCTGTATGCAGATGAGACGGTTACGGAAGGCGAGGTGAGCTGGAAGTCTGGCGAGCACAAGTGTGAGAGTAAGTACCGAGATCGGCTCCAGATGTCGCCCCACAAGGCACTTACTCGTAGAGTCGCCCGGAGATGCGATATCACACTATTGTTGCTGCCACGTTAATTAACCACAGAACATTGCCCTCGCCCCCTCGTACCGCCTCTGTCTACTGGTTCCTTCTGCACGTCAGGATTGCAGCCACCGATCAATACCAGATCAATGCTCCTGTTCTTTTCACATCACATGATTCCATAATGTGATAGTAATGGTTTATGTGTTTTTGTATGAACACACCTATGTCGGTACTGCTGTGACAAATGTGTTCGTACTTTGCAAAGTGTCATGTGGTGAACCACGGATGATTTCTAATCATATTACGAGTATTTAAAATATATCACTACAAATCAGGAGTTTGCGGCATATATATGACATATTCGAAGAATAATTAAGGGCAATGTTTACATAGTGCAGAGGCCAAAACAAGACTTGTTATTTCTGTAAACATAGCTATAAAAGTTTTTTGGAGTATACAATTTTGAAATTCTGATTTTATGGGTTATATGAGTATTTATGTAACACAGAAGTAGAAAAATACTACATAAAATTAATTAGTTCCTACAACAACGACTTAATTGATACGCCAATCAAAGAACTCTACCATCAAAGAACTTTCAACTACAAACTCGATTCGCTCAAAAATACTTGATAAAACTCAAAGCACCAACTACCTTATTTTCTTATTTTGATATTTAATTTTGTTATAAACATTAATTTATATTATTTAGCGTAATTTTTCTCTTGTCTAGGTTAACGGCCACTAAAATACCAACAAAAAAGTTTATTATATAATCTGGTTTTGCATGTTTAATATTCTTAGTTACACTACTTGCAAATATTTCTTTAAAGTTTATTACTGACAGTGAATAATTCAACACGGAGTTGGATATTAGCTATCGTTATAAGTTACCTAAATGAACATCGCGTTTCAAAAGTTGGAATCTAGCCTCTTCGTCAGGTGTGAAAATTCCTGATGTTATGTTTAATAGTAATAAGTTTTACTTTTATATACTTTTAACGTTATGCCTTAAGGTTTTATGATACCCAAAGAAGAATTGTCGTATATGTAGCAGCCTCTTTGTCAAGTTAGGACGTAATACAGGAATTATGTTCACGGAAAGGAAAAGGTGTGTTTTCTACTCTATAATACCCTTCAAGACTGTCAATGTAATTAGAAACACTATGAATAATATTGATTTTATCATTATTGCAGAAGACATTCTGGCCTTCTATACACTAATGAGTATCGTGTCACAATATATATATTACTATCTTCTCGTATGTTAATAGAAACATAATTATTTATAATTGATTACTTAATTGACACAAGCCTCTTGATTCACACTAATTTATTTTATCAAAACTGATATCTTCTAGTCATTTTTTACTAACCTTAACATTAAAAGCCTCTTTGTTAAAGTGAAGGTTTTCTTCTCTTGGACTCCGCTGCGACTCTCAGGTAGTGCCCAGGTGCGGATCAAGGGGAATGGGACGAGGGGAAATTCCCCCCACCTCCCAAGGGAAATGGAAATTGTATTTATAATATCCAAACTACAGTTTTAAATTTATTTAATGTCTATAAAGGTAAATTAAGGAAAGCAGAGAAACTATACTTAGATTATTATTCATTAGAGTTTTCAGATCGTAGTATGATCTCAATTGGGTTTTTATATTAGGAATAAATTATGTGTAAGTTTCGCATAAAGTGAGCAAAAATACGTCTTCCCGACCAGGTTCCGGAGAGCAGCTAATATGTTACACCTTTTCCCGTTTCTGAGCATGCACTCTTTGACTATCATAAATCATTCACCTAAAAAATTTAATAAAACGTTTTTAAAAAAACAAGAAACCACAAAATCGTAATTTATATTTAATTAATTTCTTCTTGTTGCGACCAACAAAGTATGAGTACACCGCATCATCGTCGCGTAACAGCAGCATACATGCAACTACTGTATACGTGTTACTATGTCACATGTTAAAATGATTGTATTCAGTTTATACATTTATTTATTTAGTCATTATGGGTACCCAAAAGACTTATATAAAAATGTTCACTAACGCTCAGCCAAACCCTATGGAGTAACATTCATAATAATTAAAAGCTCACGCGTAATGTCGAGCCTGAAGTTCATATTTTTAGGTAGTGTTTCGTGTACACGGACAGATAGAAACACAGAGAGAAATCAAATTTTCTTGATCAGTAGCATGATAGGCTTCGCTAGCGCACAGCCAACAGACCTTTTTCTGGCGCTTTCGTGTTATTTTATAACCTTAGTATCAAAACATTGATTTTAAAATTTCTTTTATATTTTACAAAACCAAATTTAGGTGCTTTTTGACTCGATTTCCCCTTTTTTCTGGAGAGTTTCCATCCCCCCCCCATAAATGTTGCTCTGGATCCGCCCCTGACCTAAGAAGGTCCGTCGCTCGCATGCTGCCCGCCTCAGTGACAGATGGACTTGCTACCGCAACCCTACAAACATCGCTGTACTTGTACCACGAACCGGACGTTACACGCTCAAGCTGTTTGTACCGGGATGCGGGTAAAACATGCATGTACGCATGCTACTAACATTATTTATTTATTAGATTAGTCAAGAGGACATTATATTTAAACATAAACTTTCTCGTTACAGCTTTCCCAACATTTGCAAACTTTCAAAGCAATATGAATTTCTACAACTAAAAGTATTAAATTAACTATATCAATAATATGGCAAAACGTAATTACTTAATTTCGGGTGAATAATTTCTGAAACTCGTTTCCAACGACTCGTGATTTGTGATACGCTTTACTCAGATGCGGGGTTCATGGGGGGCCGGTGCAGACACTTCGTATACTACTCCAAGTCTGACGGTGAGTATGAGTGATCATTGATATTGGAATATTACAATGCAGTACATGCATTAATGAGTACATGCATTATTACAACTGATGTTCTTATAAAATTTATAAATTTAGCATGCAATACAGTGATTACAATAATATACTTTACTTATCAATACAACAGCAATACAAATGGAGAAATTTAATTTGTATAATAAATTGAATAAGCCACTATGAAACTCACGTAAATCTAATTAACAACATAATTTTCAATCCGCATGATCAAAAGATTCACAAAATAATATACTGTTACTTGATTTTGCTAAAATATCTCGTTGGGTATTATTATTACTGAGTGTTTTTTTTTCTAATTTGAATACAATACTAGTTTCAATATTCTATTTACAAACAATGCCGCAATATAAATTCTTTTATCGGCTTATCATGACCGAAGTCTATTACTCAGAAGACTGGCAAAATTTCTCTTCTCTTATGTATTTTACATATGTATTCCGCAGGACATCTAGATAATTAATTGATCTACAGACTTTACGGGCTTTAAATGCTACATATCATACAAGATCAAGTTCGATGATGGCGCATGATCGTCCATTTAAATATGCTGAACGAAATCAAAGGAAATTGTGTGTAAATATTTGTTTCTAAAGAAGCAAGGCTGTGTATATTGAGGATGCTTATCTGCCAGTAGAAGATGGATGAAGTATATCACATGAGTGTACTATGGATTTGAAATTTTGTAAGAAGTTCAATTTGACATAGACCAGGTATAGTTGATGATAGTGTATGTCTCTTCACAGTGTCTCTTCAAGGGGGCAGACAGGTACCTACCTGATTTGATGAAAGGACAACCTTTTCAGATAATTACATCAGAGAAGGTTTAGAACAAGAGGAAGGACCGTACTACACCTGAATACGCTCATGGAAACGCCCATGATTCCGAACGAAATATGTTATATAAAACGTCATCTGGAAAACTCTTAACTTGTTTATTTTTTAGAGTGTGTACATATGTTTTTGGAGACTAATAAATCCAAATTAATAATAATGCTATTGCGTCATGTATAAGACATTGACACCAAGATAGTTATAGATATAGTCACCACTGGCTGATAAACTGGAACAATAACATTAGCAACATGAAATATTGCACTATCCGATAATTAATATAGTATGGACGATAGGAGTTTATAGACGTTACTAAAACGTATTATTACATATGCCACAAATACATACTTATATATAAACATTAACGAAACAATAATGCTGTATAAGCGACAATGGCCAATTTAATTTGCAGAACCTCTATAGTTCAGCAATACGATACTCATTCAGATTGTGAAAATTCTGAGTTTGAATTCGGAAGAATAAGTATTTTTCGTTCATTAATTTTTCTTGAAGTTAAACTTAAACAGGGTTATTCCAGATTTTATCAGTATTAAAATTTATTTGCCAAGTGGTCTTCCAAAATCACGTTTTACTTTTAAAACTTTTTACACTTATGTGCCAGGAAATAACCAATGCTAAGTAATGAATATAGTCAAGAGTTCTGACATTTTCACCTGTCAAGTGATAGATAGGGATTTTACATCCAACGAAACGAGTGCTTTTTGTTCCTCAATCATTCTCAAATTTATAATTTTTTATAATCTGAAAAATATAATAAATTTTCATAAATAGTGTTTGAGTTTTGTAACATACAATTTTATAACCAAGCAGAATTTTTTTAATGTCATGAATTAATGTGATTTTTTATTAGTGCTTATTTAACTTATTTATTTATTACAAAACTTAATAACAAACAAGGCCATGATTTATTTGTAATAGAGAACCCATATATTATTAGTAAGAGTATAACCTATACAAATTTAGTAATGAAACAAAATTTGTATATATTGCCATTTACAAATATAGTTGTATTCTTAATTGAAAATGTATAATTTATATGTGTTTATTTTACTAAACGCTCTAGAAGTATTGATGTGTTTAGAAAGAAATCCTTCTTCTAACGATAAAATAGCCTTGGCTCAGGATTACTTCAAGAGCGATGAATTTAGCGATTTATCTTCACCCATACTACAGCTGTCGAGCATTACACAATCCTATCAGCCGCACTAGCCTCATAATCCGGTATTATTGTTGCAGGAATTTCACACTTGTCTGGATAACGAACTGAGCTTTCTCCCCAGCAGATTCCGTCGTTTGTCATCGTTCTTCTGAGGTACACTTCCTTGTTAGCGCAGTCGCTTCGAGCTCATAATTATCGAGCTCAAAGTGCTGTCGCAATATCAGCAGGAGTTTATAGGGCTGTGGAAGATAAGTTGCACTCCAACGCTATTTGGGAAGCCATTACTTTCACACTAAAATTTGGTGAGAGGTGAAAGCCACCGATATTTCAAGTGGAAATTTGCCTTCGTCGTTGCATTGAATTGACCTCTCTTAAGGGTTCATCCTCATTATTTTCTTTTATGTTGAAAGATTTTAAATTATGCTGACAAACATTTTCTAAGCCATTAGTTTACTGAATCAATAAGCTACTTTTTCACGCTCAACCTAAGCTAATAGAACAGAACCCTTATTTAGTAATCATTTACGTGACGTAGTAAAAGCGTCTGCAAAGTCGGCGCGCCGTAATCTAGGAACAGAGAGATCCATATAGCCCAGTTTCTCTTGAAATCGTTGAAGAGTGGAATCAACCACGATAGTTTTGGTGGATATGGAAATAGGAGGATATCGAAAGGGATACCATATGAAATAATAATTCTCCCCATGATTCTATTTTTCTAAGTTGGTAGCCTCAAAACCGACTGCCACACATAGATAATAATCATATGATCGTCAGGTTAGATAAAAATTATGAAATTCCCAACTTAAAGGGTTTTTATATGATTATTTAGCACTTATACAATCTGATGGTGTAAAGCTAAGAAATATGAGACACGCAAAAACGCCACGTTTCATGTTTTTAAACCTTTTAATACCCACCAATTATGACCTCCACCAAAACTAGCACATCTGTCAATCTATCTTCCTTTCTAAGTGAATATTTCAATATCTACTGTATTAGAAGGAAAATCATATAGTGTGCACCGTTTAATAGTCTAAATTCTACTAAGCATTTCTCTGGTCTAGTGTAAGTAGGGTGTGACACTGTCGAAATACTGCTAAACTCGTTTAAAAATAGTTATTTTATCATTGCTTTTGCCTGGGTTAAAAACGTTGCTTCTTTAAACGTCAACAACATATTTTTACAGACATAAACACAACTATACTTTACATGCGGAAAACGCATTTCATAACATTTAAACATGCTTATCTATTACAACGTCAAAATTGTATTTTACCATTGTTTATTAAATTACTCTACTAAACTTGACAACAAATAACGTCTTCAACGAACAAACACGTTCACTACCCTGCCATACCCAGCATATTATTTAAAAAGATAAATGATTTCTTGAAGATAAATAAGAGTCTTCATAATTTTCTTGTACTTCCAAATTTCAATTACTGTTACTCAGTGATCAAGGATATGACCGTAGTACTTAGAGAGAAGCGGCAAAAAACATCAAAAAAAAAAAAAAACAAAAAACTCGCATCTTCAACTGTTAAACGGGAGCAGAACTTCACGCCTTACTGTATTCAGTCAAATATTCTAAAGTTAAAAGATGAAAGGTCTATTGAAATTCTAAAACTAGGTAATTCAATATTACAATTTTGTTTTCCAAAATATTGTTTTTGAATATGTTAAATCTGTGTCTCATGTAGGTGTACGAAGCACTCGCTCCAACTCCTACATTTTGAGAATACCTCTCAGCACAGGACTGCAGTGTTTGATGTCATTCCATGTTACGGCTTGTAGGTTGTGGAATAACCTTCCCCAAACAATTACTTCTATCGATAGCCGGATTGTGGCGAAACTGAAAGATGTGTATCTTAAGCGGTTAGCCGACGCAGGTCCGGTCTGAGATGTGGGCGTGACACTGGCAGAGGGATGAATATGAGATTGTGTAGAAATTAATGTTAGGACTTATTAGGAATAATTAGTTATAATAACTACTTTATTTTGATATGCACATTAAAACTATTATTTTATTTTATTTGTTTTTAAGATTTGCGGAACTACTTAGTATTTAATTTGTTAAATTTTCATGTAAATGAAATGTAAGGTTTTCTTAAAATTTTTATTCTTAAAGTAATTTTACGTTGTCGCAGATTACGTGTAATAAAGGACCATGCGGCCCTAACTTTGCTTGTATAAGTAAAGAATTTTTCATTTCATTCTATGTTAATGGTTTTTTTGTAATGTAACCCAAGACTACTGGATACCTAACAAATAATAGAAAAACCACTAAGCTTTAAGTTATATACACAATTATTGGAAATATTTGTGTTATTTCTTTCTTCTGAATGTACTCAGTTACTTGTAATATCAACATATAATTTTATATGATGCAAATAAGCATAATTACAAGTTTTTGAAACTAACATCAAAGAAAATATGTGGTACTCTTTATGTAAACAATTAAAATAAATAAAGATATTAGTTCGTCAGTATATAACAAAAAGTATTTTTATAATACGCAACGATGTAACATATTCATTTTAACAAAGATATACTTTCTGTTTTCTTTATAAACTCTAAGCTCTAATGTCCAAGCAAAACTTTAAAACTGGTGCAGTTTACTGAAATAGAAAATCTGGTATAAATTAGTTATGCTGCGAAGTTTTTAATTTACAAAATATAGTGCTAAAGTCTGCGAATGAAAGCTCTTACGTTAAAAATAAGAATACTCTTAAGTAGCTTCTTACTGTACAACTAAAAAGTTTCAATTGTTTTCCATAACAAGCTGTAATCTAACAACCAAACTTTATAAAAAATTATGTACTCAAATTATAAACAAAAAAGTACTAGAATCATTGTTAGTTGTAACATTATGTCGTTCATTCAGAAGAAAAGTGACACAACTCAAAAAAAGTAAATTTTACAGGAGAGCGATTTGAAAATTGTGCTTTTTGTAATTAGTTTTTCGTTTAACAGAACTGCAACCTTTAATCCAAAAGTCATTTTATTATTTAAATCAGTTAAATATAGGGCATTTTAAATTAGCTTAATATAAAACCATGAAGTTTGTGTTTATTATTTTTTTAATTATTTATTATTTAATTTGAGTTGTGTTCAATTTTCCTGTAAAACCGCTTTTCATTAAAAGGTTTAACTTTGAAGATGGTAATGACACAAAAATAAAGTCAACGGGTTTTTAATGACAGTTAACTTTAATTGAAACAAAAAATCAGTTAGTTTACTTAGAACTAAACCTCCAAAAAACATCATTGGACCTATTTTAGATGTTTAGAAAAATAGTGTTTTCAAATATTAATAACAAAATACATTCATGTACTACCACTAGTTACTACCAATAGTTTGGTCTTATATAAAGTAACTAATGCAGCACTTTTTAATATTTAAAGAAGTATTTTCTAATGGAAAATAAAAATCATTAACACAAACATAACATTGTTGCTAAACACAAACGTTACTGCAAAAATTTAAAGTGAGTTATAAAAATGGTGCATAGCAACTTGGAATAACATGTTTTTCAAGTAAGTATTGTAAGTCTTTTTTCTTGTTAACTGAAATTCCCAGTCTTTGCTCGTATAATTTTTTTAAAGCAACATCTGAACAATGCACAGGAAAAACCTGTTGTTTCTTCTTTGAACTTCTGGTTTTCTTTCTTAGTGTGACTCTTCTTGTTGTCTCCGAAATAAATCCTCGTTTTCTTCAATATCTAATCTGCTGGATGAAAAATTTCTTGAAAGTCAACTGTGTCATCATAAGTTGTCTTGTATCTTGATTTTAAAGGGAGAATCTTTCTCAACTTTAATTATTTTGATGTCATTCATTGCAACAGTACATCCTGAAATGAAAAGATAACTGTAAAATGTTTAATTATTATCTTTTTTTAGATAGAATAGGATAAAAAGTTGGATTTAAAAGTTTTAGTATGTTAACAAAGTGTAGGAAATTAAAAGTAATCCGTTCGAAGTAGTTAAATATGCGTTTTAGAAAAAATATTTAAAACGTAAGAAAATGCAATTCTTCCATCTTGATTGCATATCTATGTGCCAATAAATAACTACTCTTTAACATACATTTTTCAGATTAAATATGAAAAGGAAAGATGGTTTAAAAACGTAAAAGAAGATAGTAAGTTAAAAGATTCTTAAAAATTGTGTAAAAAGTATTAAAGTTAAATTATTGGTTTCACATGGTAAAGGCTGAGTAGGTTAAACTATGTTTGAACCGGTTGAGATTGTTTTTGCAGTGAAATAATAGATGAAATCCCTTTATTGGTCTGCTCATCACTAGAATTATTTTATAACTCTCGTTTCATAAAAGTGTCTAAATTATATTATAACAGTAAGCAGCTTACCTGACACATTAACTGTAGAGTTTTACATCCAATGTTTGCCATAGGTCTTTAAAAATCCAAGAAAATCTTCATGACTTAGTTCATTGACTTTATACGGATTCCCAGTTTTTTTTTGCAGTTTTTGATCAGATGAAATGAAATGTATTGAGCCGGGTGGTAAATTGGTCCAGACTTCAGACATTTCTTAATCTGCTTCTCAATCATTGCATGTACATTGTCCCCCCTCGTTTTGACTATGCCCTTTTATTAGGAAATTGTGAGTTATAGACTTAATTGGCAGTTTGTCCACTGCATATAAGTACATAGAAAACAAATACTTGTTTTTCTGTTGGCCGCTGCAATTATCAGAGTAAAAATATAATTTCAATATCGTTTTCGCAATTTTTAACTTTTTCACTGAGGGTATTTGTAAATGCATGTTCCAATTTCGCACGAAGCCTCTGGCTCCTTCGCCTTCATGCCAAGTATAGCAGAATACGGCATCATTTTTCAGCTCACAGACAGTCAGGTTTAGCATATTTAATTTAGATTATAATACATTAGGGACACTTCCCCCTTTGGACACTGTAATACAGCTTGAAGGTCATAACAGGCAACAATGGTGTTGACACTCACTGAGTCTTTGTCAGAATTTTTTTTTCAATCGAGATAGATCTTTTTCCATAATATGCTTTTCATATTCCTCTTGCAAACTGGTCTTTCTCTCACCTTCAGCTGTCTCATATGCATGGCACAGCTCACAAAGGTCTTTTTTTGGAACAAAAAAAAGAAATATTATACTCTTTGGTGAATATATCGTAATTACTTTTTATAATTTCCATGAGGGTTTTTGCTAAGCTTTTTACAAATGTTCAACATAATCACGATGTAAATCACTAATTGTTTTACCACCTTCTATGAATTCTCTGGTTGTGTTTGCCCGTAGATAGTGGCTCTCAATTTTAGGAATAGATTCTATATGACGCCTGATGCCTTCATTTATTAACTTGTCTTGATCAGTTTTGATGCTTATCATGTTTACCCTCAGATCACCAGCAACAAAGCCACTTGAGGCGTCTTTCTTATCAATAACGGTTCTAATTGGTCTGTCATTGATCCCTAGGGTGTTTCTGAAAAAATCTTTGCATACACGAACTCGCTTATCAGCAACATCAAAATAAAAGGCTTGGTTTGGTTTTCTCTTATTTCCCTCTCTCTTGTACTGGTAAGTTGGTTGTATGTTCTGAATATGTGATGCTATGAAATCTCTTTGGCGGGAAAGGTCACCAAGTGCCCAATAGTTTTTGAAAATTGTTTGACGTTCATCAGGGTTTTATTTTGGTTTTACACTGGATTCTACATCTATCATTGCATGGTGGTTTTATTTCCTTTTTCTCAATTAGTTTTTCTGGACTTAGATGATGATTTATATTCCTCTCCAGAATTTCTCAGCTTTTTTTGCTTTACATTTCAACCAGTTGTCTTTGTTTAGTGACCTTTTCTTTCCTTTTTTCTTTTGGAGATCAGTGTTTTTTTGTTCCAAGAATTCAAAAACATTATCATTTTCTTCAAAGATCTCAGGCTCCTTTTCTTTAGTATTTACAACAACTTTGTTTCTTCTAGGTATGTTAAATATTTTGTTGGATATTGTTTGTTTTTTAGGGAAATTAAGGTCATTTTTTGGCTCGTAATTTGGATCCTCGTCAGAATCATCCACGTCATAATCATTTTCACTGTTAGGGTCATCTGAAAAAAGATCTCCAGTAGCTTCGTTATCGGTTTTACACTTTCGTTTGGGTCGAACATTTTCTTGGTTAGACTGAGCTGATGTCGTTGGCAAATTAAGTTTTTTACGCACACATTCCCTGCTTTTGTTGGTATTTTGTGAAAATTCACTAACACACTGTTTTGATGTCGAAGGTTTATGATTTTCTTCACTGTGAACTTCTTTAGAAGTACATTCTTTAGGAATGACATCAACATAACCCTGAGTTTTGTCTTCAGGTTCAGCTTCCCGGGTTTGTAGGATCGTTGAGATTGGCTGGGTTTTCAATGTGTTCAGTTAAAAGTTCATTTGTAGTTTGAAAATATGGCTTGAAACCTCATTATTTGGGGTTGTATTTGGAATTTCCTCTTCATTAATCACTGTCCACTCATTACCACATACAACACTATTATGTGAATGAGGAGTAGGCCTATAGTCTGTAGAATTGCTTTTTGTTGGCTAATTTTAAAATCAGGGATGTTCTATTGCTCATTCCTGAGACTTAAACTGGCTGTTGTGATGCCTTCACTAGAAAAAAATGTGTAACCTAAAAAAGTTCATAAATGAATGGCACACACAGGCAAGGCATTTTGTCTGTATGGTGGCATTCATTTATGAATAAAATGTATATTGTTTACTGATAGTTTAACAAGAAAATAAATCGTAATAGTACTAACAGTGGAATATTTATAATAAATTATGAACTATTTTCGCAATACAAGTGTCACAACTCAAAATATTGCACTGTTGGTATAACATTGTGATTTAGTTTCTTGCAAAAGTTCAGAGTTGTAATGACACATCTCAAAGTCTGCCACTGTGGAGGTATAACAAAATGAAAAAAGTACAATGATTTTTCAAGGAAAAGTGACACATCTCAAAATTTGGACTTGTGGATGACAAACAAAATTGAAAGTCAAAGCTATATTCAAGGAAAAGTGACACAACTCAAAATCTGTCATTATTCTAGTAAAACAATATAAACATGTACTTACAAAATATTACAACCAAACAGGCACAACTCAAAAAGTGTCACTTTTGCAGAGAAATTATAGCACTTTACTCCTAGACAGTCAAGTCACAACTGAAATGTGTCAGTTTTGCTAGAAAAACATAACCTAGAATGTTCTAGAAGAAAAAGTGACACTAGTGCACTCTAGTGGGAGCAAGCAGAGTTTGAGTTGTGACGTTTTTGCAGTGAAAAGAATAACTTATTTCAAGACTATTAAAACCAATAAAACCCATTTAAAAAAAAATTTTGAGTTGTGACACTTTTCTTCTGAATGAACGATGTGTTCATTTTTATGCTGAATCACTTTAACAGTGAGATTTATCCATTTATGTTTTACCTCATTTAAAACAATACATGCAATTTATTCATGAATAGAATTCTAATATATGTCTGGATCTTTTCATAAAAATTCAAATTGCTCTTAACGTGTAATGAATTATATAACAACTGCAATATGTCCATTTATTTAAAAGATTTTAGTAATACAGTAAGAAGGATGAAACCTTTTACACGTATTATAAATTATATTTGTTACATCTGTAAATATTCATGAATAAGTCATCAATAAAATAATCAAGCGTCGAATTATTATGTTATTCAACATCAAAACGCAATTCACTATCATAATGGTATTTAAATTAAAACTAAAACCACAAATTTAATATGAAATTAATAATATTATACCGAATGTTTAATTTATTCCCTAGTTGTTTCCTTTATCAAATTTTACCAAAAGTATTTTAATGGGAGAACCTATATTAGGTAACACTTAGTTGTTTTATGAGGGCTGGAAAAGTTTAATTTCTGCTTGTTTCTTTGTGTGTCCGCACAACATCTTGAATAGTAAAAAAGATATAGGCTTGAAATTTTGTATGAAGCTTTATTTTATACAGGCAATTTAGACCTTGCCTAATGGTAATGATGTTGCACATTCCTTCAGGTGTTTTGGCTGAACGATAACTATAGACTTCCGCAGTGTATTTCAAAAACGAATTTAGTTTTAAACTTTAAATTTACCACATTTTCTACTCGGTGGGCTAGCAAAATAATTTGTCTGTCTGTCTTCTTCAGAATGTATGAGGAAAACATGCTGAAGACTTGTACTTGTATTTTGTATGAAGCTTCATTTCTATAAAGCCAAATTTTAATTTCATTATGTGTATATCTGTACATGGTATGCAGTTGAGCGTTATCAAAGTCTGTCTTTCAGGAAATATCTCTAGTATTATTTGCTTCCCATATTTAAGACAAAATCGTATTTGTTGATGCTGCATATCTATTAATAGAAACTGACAGCATTAGCGAAGCCTAATTCGTTTTAGGATACCTCGAGGACGGATTGAGCTTTAGATGTTCAATGATGGTCCACATATATAGATAAGCGGTGATGATGCATACACCTTCGTGTGATTTCACAGAGGATTACCAAAGTCTATCGCTGAATACATTGAGAACGAGTTATCTATGAGCTTGGTGTTTAGATTGGACTTAATTTCAACAAAAGCAAGATCGATGACACTTTATTGATTATTACAGGTAACATTAATTACTTATTGGTGATATCAGGTCAAGACAACTTGTCGAACAACGGGATGTACCAGCTATCAAGGTGTAGTTGTGGTAGCCTCAAAATATAACTAAGCCTGTTACGCGACAAATGGCTTGCCCTACTCCTACCTTGTTTAGTTTTAGATGCTATGTTACGTAGTTTCAGCATATGAGTATAAATGTTAAATTTTATAAACATTTATACTCATTGTGAACATCGTGAATTTATTATTCTAACTCAATATTTGAATCTAGGCATTTTTGTATTAAACCTTGGATTTCCTTAGAGAAAATTATCATACCAAAATATGACAAGTAAATGGTGTTTTCATTGTTTATGATAAATACACAAATATTTTAATAAGTAATTCTTTCAGCTGTTAGTATTTTTATTTCAATACAATAATATTTTTACTATACTGTATAGAACTTTTTGGTTAGTGACTCTTAGTGGCCGCTTTTATTTTGAATTGACTTGTGCAATTGATTATAAACAAATTGATGATTTATGTTTTTTCTATTACAATTTTCAAAGTTACTTTATGTAAACGTCAAACATAGAAATGACGGTTTTCACTTTATTAAATTCTCATGGGTTAAATAAAGGCAAAATACATCGTGTTGTATTTTTAATTATCTTTAACAGTTGAAATTCACTAAGCGTGTGCCAAAATTTTAGCGGTTTAAGTTGTATAGTATGTTTAATTAATTATGTATTTTTGTAATTAGTACCAGCTCATAATATTTAAGACTGCAGTGGATTTTCTAGTGAATTGTTTTAACAAAATTCGCACGGGAGACAATTTTGTCAAACCCTGTGATTTTTCTGTGGATAATTATTACTTGCATTGTATTTTACCACTATTTGCTTCTATATTGGCATTAAAAATGTCAACTAAACAATAGTGAAAGAAGAAATTAATAATATAATATTAATTAAACGACTCCACCCACTTGTCAATTAAAAATATAGCACTGTTATGTCCCGTTCAGTACGATAGCTACATTATTATTCTAGAGTAATGTAACAGAAGTGGCGAAACTTATAAGTTAATACTCATTTAATTATAAAATGAGTGGTAGTTACCGTATCATTTCTACTATTAAAATCCTGGGATAAAATGAATACTTCAAATAATTACGCGAATCCATATTTATAGTTAATTTAATGTTGGTCAACACTTGTTTGCTTCCGTACGAGGAGCAATTCCAGAAGTTAAATCCTTAACGGTACTTTATAGTCCGGAAGTAATTCGCCAGAAATGGACTCATTAATTTGGCGAGAGCTAATTGCAGAGTTGACCGATGGTCGAACTGCGGGATATCGGCGCACATTTCTCAGCGGCAGCTTCGCTCTGTGTCTAACGGGATCATATTTCGGCCAGCATCTTTCATCCCAGTAAGGGTTGCGTGGAGGAGGGATAGATTACTTGCCAATTACGCTGCCATTACTTCCCATTTCTTCAATAGCTCTGCTCCAGATGACACTGCATCGTAAAATATTACATTTTTATTTGTGTGGTATTTTGAGATTGATTCATATTTACTTTGCAACTATGTTGTCATTGAATGTATAACGGTACCATTGCAATGCATAATCTGTTTAATAATCTGTTTGTGTGTTAACCTAACTGGAACATTTGACACCTTTTATTTTGTTAGGTACGTACTGGATCATGTTACTGCCTCCGTCTTCCCACGATAAGACAGCCGTTCAATCAGTCACCACCCACCTAGTCAATCGGTTTGTTTTCCTAACGGAGGTTTTGTTCATGAACAAGAGAGGAACATGCCAGTCACCCGATTGTAGATCATAACAGTATCAGGCTGCAGGCGCTCGGCTCGGGACGAACAGGAGACCAGGAAGTGAGGATCGGTAGTCAATGAGACTGGTAATTATTTGTTCGGTCGTTGACCTCTGTTTGCTCAATCAATCCATACATTGGACGAAGATTGATTGAATGACGATGACTATACGTTTTAGATACTTTCATACGAATACTCTCACTTCCGCGCTTTCGGTTTCTTCGCGCCTTAGGTACGATATTGTTGGTGTCTCCCTGTCGATCCGGGTCTTTTCCCCTCGTTGCCGAAGGGAACTGACCGGTACCGAACCGAACCTGTCATTAATCTGCTTGATTCAATCGCTGGTGAAATGATCGATGAAAGTCGTGTTTAAATGTCTCTATTCCCGGCGGTTACGCCATCTGACACCGCCCCCCCCTTCTGCTGCTGCTTTAATCTTTACTGAGGTCCATTCAATTATGTGCTTTGGTTTTTCCGAATTATTTTTTGCAGACCAGTCCTAATTATATGTTACTATATTGAGTCATTACTTGATGCATTAAGCCCGTTCTGATGGTCTATAGGCAATCAAGATTTCAAATCGCGGCTTATGTAACACTGATATTTGAAAATTTACAGTAGCTATTATTTATCATGCTCGATTGATCTTAATTAGGTTTACTCTTTAGAAATACACAAAGGCAAGATTGAATACTTTCTCGTCGTCTGTAATATTGATATTCCCCAAGTATTTTTCTAAGGCATTGTTCTAGTTAGAAGAAATCTTATTTTAACCTATGCTTTGAAAGGCTGGAAATAGTTTCAAAAATTTCCTGTAGACTAATTTTCCATGAAGCTTCATTTCTATATAAGCAGCATCGAGCGACGTTGTTGCATGTCACTATATGATATTTGGCTGATCGTTAGCGAAAAAGTAATATTACCTTAAGGGTAACCACAATGCCAAAGTAAATACCGCAAAATAAATACATTTTTAAAGAAACTGAGTAAAATCAAATGACATTGTAACATGTGACATACGTATACAGAAGCTATACGCTTAACATATTGGTTAGACTGTTAACAATCTTACATCTGTATTAGCTGACCATATACATACCTGAAACTGGCAATATATATATATATATATATGTTTATCTAGAGGTCGGAAGGTAATATATCTATTATTAGTGTGTCTAACGGTCGGTTTTCAATTTTTAAATGAAGCAAAAATGTGATCAGAGAAAACTTTATATTCTTAATTCTTTTGATACCCTCCTATTTCGATAATTACCACCAAAATTAGCGTGGCTGATGATAGATTATTTCTTGGGAAAGAAATATTCATGTATTACCAGATTTTGTGCTTATTCAAGTAAATCAGATCTTGGCTCCTAGAATATCACATTTGGCCTAATAGAATGAACTATATATTACATACATTTTTGCATTCAACGTCAGCGAAGCTTGTTACCCTTCACGCGGTGTGGCGTACCCGTACCTTATACGAAACAAATAGTTTAGTTTCTCATTTTCATTTACTTAAAAAAGTACATTTACCATCCTATAGAACATTGAGTACCAAATAGGTAAGTAACATCCAGCTAACACTTGTTATCTTGTTCTTCTAGATCTTAGCTCATTGGATGATTTGAAGTTTATTCTGAGAATATATAAACCGTTTACTAATATAGAAAATAACTTTTTCCCTACCATGGTAATTGAAATCTAAGTGTCTGTGTGACTATTTCAACTCGATGTAGAAAGGCAAATGTTGCCAAAGCTACGTCCTCCGCAACACCTACAGCGCCATGCCCTAGAAGGAGGCTGGCAGGTGCTTGCTGCCAGAGAGGCGGAGCATTAGGGCGAGGACTGTTATTATTATATACTCAATAGTGAAATAGTCATAAAGCTATGCTGTTCAGCCTCTAAGATCATCGCAAACTCAAACCTTGTGGTTACATTAACCTTAATAGATATAAAGCTATCACAATTTAAGATATGATGGAAATGACACCTGGAAAAGTAAAACAATACATTTTGTGCATGGTTGCATGTATTTATAAAGTGCATTTTCAATTTTATTTCCATACTAATTTTAAATGCTGTGATGTTGCTGGATCTTTGCCTGAACCTTTTAATAATTAAAAAAGGTATGTAGTCTAGATTGTGACGTCTAACTAAGGGGTGTGTTAGATGAAACCTATCCTTATGTTTAGTAAATAAATTATACTCATAAATTGTGGTGTGTATATTAACGTCGTGTCGTTTCAATAAAACTCGTGATCTCAGCTTGATTTTTAGATGCTATATTGTGGAGTCTTTCTGCTAGCAGTGCAGAAAGGCACGAAAGGCGCCACTGAATCCTACACTGATGACCAGGGGAATCTCTGATTGGTCCATACTGATCTCATCACATTGGATGATTTGGCATAAGAACATACCGATCACAAATAACCCTGGCCATAAGTGACGATGTCCTTCGTTACCACTACGCACTGCTGACAGAAACAAAAAGGCAAGTCTTGGAAGAATACATACAGTTTGCCCAAAATGTCCCAGAATTACTCTTGTTCGTGAAATGCTCATCGAAAGCGATAACGCTTCTCAGGTTGATAATGGAGATAAAAATAAATTTCGTAACAACATTATTATTCATAGCCCATATTTAAAATATTTCTTGCAGTCTAGAATGTTTAGAAATATTTCCGTAATTGCGAGTAGATTGCAAAACGTATCCTGGTTACATTTTTAATTTACGATTATAATTCATTTCAACATTACGCTGTAATGTGATTCTTGATTTTTCCTCCAATTCACCTTCCTCAGTGCAGCGTCTGGAACCTGACAATGACACATACTTGACTTCTGGAACCTGGAGACAAGTCCATCTGAAGAGATTCAAAAAGGTTCTTTATTCCAGGAATCAAGTCTATTTTAGCGTCTGGACTGGAACTAAACTCAACACTTACATTGAATATTTACAACCATTCTACCATAGCTACATTACGCTTTAGACATTTGGTGGAAAATCTTTGTAAAATAAATCGAAATTCCATATGTATGGAATTATATATATATATATATATATATATATATATATATATATATATATATATATATATATATATATTATTCAAAT
Source organism: Homalodisca vitripennis (assembly GCF_021130785.1). Classification (NCBI taxonomy): domain Eukaryota; kingdom Metazoa; phylum Arthropoda; class Insecta; order Hemiptera; family Cicadellidae; genus Homalodisca; species Homalodisca vitripennis. The sequence continues at coordinate 37,967,135 of NC_060210.1, forward strand.
GTTTATAAATGGCAATAGCCTTATTTAATTTTTCAATAAACATTGAATCACAAAAAGTACTTGCTCCGCCGGGACTCGAACCCGGATCTCTCACTTGCCGGGTGAATGTGCTACCATTACACCACAGAGCCCTCACTTTTTACGATTCAATTATTTTGTATTTGGCCTTTTCTTTCACATATGCGTTTAAATAACCAAACTAACATATGATCGGAAGACCAAATACCTGTCAAACGACTTTTGTTTACATTATTCAAATGTGTATAAATAGCAATAGCCTTATTTAATTTTTCAATAAACATTGAATCACAAAATTATATATATATATAAAATTCTTTCTGTTCTTTCCTGTTGTGGTATTTGCAGATTGACAATGTTGGAAAACAAAATGTTTTAAAATATCTAACCCGGATTATAATTTAACATTATCTAACCTCATTTTCACGTGGAACATGGAATTACAACTACGGATATATTCTATTATTCATTCCCTGTTCCCCAACGAGGGTTTACTTCTGACTGGCTTATACATATCAGTAGAACCTAAACTCGAAACCGGGGAAAATCAAAAACCGATGTCACTTACATCTGGGCAACCTTACGAACGTCCAGGAGTAGCAGATCATTAACTGCAAATGTGATAATGGGGTAGAAAGATCTGGTCGTCAGTCTAGTTGACTGTGGATGATGGCTGTTAGTTTAGGTGTAGCTCACTTATTGTTTAAAGTTTTTAAAGCCGACGCATGAGGTAAAGTATAGCCCCCTCTGTCCGTTTTAACTTCTTTCAAGATGACAACTAGGATAGTGTCCGTTATCGCTCCTCATGTGATCTCGACAGGAAGAGGCCCCTACATCCAACCTTAGCAATTATGTCACTCCGAAAGCAGCACAAAGTGCTTTTAGGACTAAGTGCAATGAGGGTTTCCTCATTTTCATGTCCTAAGTAAAAGATTTAAACGTACTTCACTGCAAGTAACGCAGCTATAGTATAAAGGGTTCATTTAATCCGAATGTTCGGTTTAGCTCCAGTTCATCTTTCTCTTACGTGCAGCATCTGAAATCTGATGCTGTCGCAGACTTGAATCTTGAAATCTTAACTAATGTTCGTCTAAACGGATTGCAAACTTATTAGTTGCAACCCCAATAAAATACCCAAAGATATAACCCACTTTTTATAATATCTTTAATTTTATTATCTTTCCTTTGACAAAGTAAACACAAAGTAGTCTAAATTCCTGCATAAAATGTCTCTTTATTATCTATTCATGAATTAATTTGAAACTGTTTAAAATTTTAAACCAGTGTTTCCTATATTTTAATTGTTATAATATATGCAATCCAAGTTACAATGATCTGATTACTGTCAGTCAGAAGTTTATCAAGTCCAGATTCAGTCAGTTACAGGATAAACTTGTTTGTGTTATATACACTTAATTTGAGTGTCTCTGTGTTTTACTCATCAGCAAACATTCATTGTCGATTAAATGCAGTCGAACTGCAACCTAACGGACGGCAGCAACATGGTCTGGTAGCCCACCTGAACAGGTATAAGGTGGCTGGCCGCCTACTGATTGTACCGGTGACCTTCAGCCATGATCAGCTGCTGTGAAGGTCGTTGATTCTAATTGACCTGTCACGTATAGTTTCTCCGCTTAAAACTGATTGTTCCACACGTAGAACACATAGCTAATCGTCATACTGTTGAAACAGTCGGAAAAGTCATAATTTAGATTTCTCAACAAAAACATGTTCTGATATAGAATTTTTACCAATTCCTCAGTATATTATTTTCCCAATAAAACAATCTTAAAACTTTCAAGTCTTAATGTTTTCTAAAGTTTAATCGCCCAAACTTAACTTAACATTTTTTCATTTATGTAACTACCGATTAAGGAACTAGCCATGGTCGCTTTTTCCTTCTTGTTTATAAATATATTTGCGAACATCTTATGAACATGATATTAGAACAATACCATTGGAATGTGAATAATAGTATAGATATATTATAGTTGAAATGTTCTATTTTGCAAGTGGAACCTAAAAAGTAGTAAAATATTCATTAATCAAGTATGATTAGTTTGACAATTTTGTCCGTTGTCAACTCCTGGTAGATATCCTGCATTGTGTTATCCTGTTTTTTATAAGGTGATAAAAGTTCAAGATTGTAATTCTAGAATTGCTAATGAATCTAGTGTTTGTGTCAGTAGTTAATTAAATATAAGAATTTTATAAAAGTCAGACTGGACTATTTAATGAAGAGATTTTGGATATACTATAGAGAAGTTTGTCTTTAAGTTTGGTTAAAATATTTATAATTGCTATTGTTTTATTATTTTAAGAGTAGGTCATTTTAAACTTCGTACGAAGTGCTGGTAATGACTCTTATCACTTAAATATCATAAATAAACCGTTACGCAAAAATAATTCTTTCTGCTTTTTAAGGATTACAAAGTAATCAGTTATATAATAAAATTATATTTCAGTAAAAAAGAGCTCATTACACCAACAAGCCCATCTAAACAATAAAATCTTGTCCAAACAAAATCAAAGAGATTAAAAGTCACTTGTTAGTACATAGTCTAACCTGTTTCGTAAAGAAACCCTAATACCAGATTATGCTTACGGTGGAGAGTCTAGAATGCCAAGTAGTTTTGTGCATTAGTTCAATGTAACTTTCAGAAAAATTAGGCTTACAACTTGGAACAACAGTACAATGAAAGTACAAATAAAAAATATTTATCTTGTATTAATTCAGAAATAATAAATAAATAAATCTTGTTCCACGCCCGAATGAGCATTTCCCTCATCAGAAGACGTACACTAAAGGAATAAGAATATATGTATTAGTTTATTTTGATGTTTAACTATTCATATAAAACCACCTTCAACATTTTAAAGCAGACTTGAATACGTGTCTACCATATAGATTTTCCACTTAATTACAATTGTTCTAGAGTAAGAGATTAAAAAATTACAATCCAAGTGCACATAAATACTTTTACCGAAAGTTTAAACAAGAAGACTCAAGTAAAATTGTCTCCTAAATTACTTGTTGTCCAACAAAACTGTTACTTTCAGAACACAACTCCACCCACTAGAAACTTTCGCTGGATAAATAATACGACCGCTAAGAACAATAAATTTAACTGGGGCTCAAAATAACACTTCTACTTTAATAAATGTTAACTAGTTTTGGCTGATAGTTTCTTATTCCACCTTGTATTATGCAAATATACCGGTTGAGAATTCTACACGCAACAAAACAAGCTAAGACATTCAATAACCAACAAGAATTCTATACTGCTATTACGCTTAATTCTATGAATACAATAAATGACAAAATAAATTAAATGAATCAGCTTCAATTTGTTGTTTGATGTTATCTGATGGTTCTATAACAACTCTTTCTTCCACTTTTACCGAGATTTACCGTCCAACTCGCGAGCCCGACCATACGTCAGCCGAGGAATGCCGGTGTTTACCGCATATTTTATAGACATTTACATAAATCTGCTCCGGCGGCTTTCTCGAATGGTAATTGATTTGTTTTATGGTATAGCTCTTCACAGAGGATATATTTACAACGTCCCTTATGAGTTACATTTTTTTATTCCCTGCACTTAAGATTTAGCTAATATTGAGACAAGAGTGTTTTAATAGGCAATAGTTTGTAATGCTGTTGAATGCATGTTGTTTTACCTCTCAATATTTTGTACCTTTACTCGTTTATATTGTACTAAATAAAATTTTTAGCTAAATGTTTTATGTATTTATGTAAAATAGATTAACAAGGCATACGTGTGGTATAAAAATAACAATGTTTGTGTAGATTCCATTAGAAATTAAATTAAATGTTTTTAATTTTCGTGCAATCAAATTAATACTGCTTGGAAGGTTGTTTGGTTTTACATGAAAAATGTAATAATTTTCCATATGTTTAGAAAATATATTACAGTTTACACAACGCTTTTTAATAAATTTGTAGAGCACAAAGGAATTTAATTTCATCTTATTTTCGGAATTGAATTAAAAAGCGTAATTTATAGTTTATAAGATAGTGTCACATAAATTATAATAAAAGAATAATATCGTGTAAAATCATTTCATTATGCCTGACTAGATTCACGGTGATTCCATTCTACGGTTATCCTGTGTTAAACAAAATCGTTACACATTTAGCCAACAATTTTATTTAATAAAATATAACATTGTGGTGTTTCTTCGTTTTTAAAGTTTTGATAACGTGATGGAGCAATTTGGAATCTGGATTGAAACAGCTACGCATGGTAGAGGTCGTATATGACCGATTGGGGAGAAGCAAAGAAAGCTGATTACATAGAAGGGGTTCTTTGTAAAGACCACGATTTGCCACAGTTTTGCTATCGAAAAATTATTTTTTTCCTTTCCTTTTGATATTACCCATAATAATAAGAAATGTATCCACTAAAACGGCAGAAAAGGAGAGCTTGAGGAGATTTCACCAAATAACCACATTTCACTTGTAACCTATGATTTTCTATCTATATCAGGATTTCAATTTACTAGAAAAAGTATCTTAGAAATTTTGATTCATTTTAGTAGCTACTTATATTATTTAACTATTAGCACTCGAACATTGAATTCGCTGTTGTTATAATGTAGAGGTAATAAACTGAGTGACTGAACTTTCATTTTTTACGTATATAAACTACGAAGCCTGAAGTGAATGCAAAATGGATAATTACATTTTTTTTTCCGACCTAAATATTTTGTTTTATTATCTTAAAAAAACTTCATTAGTTCGGAATAAAAGTATATTTGGCTTTTTATTATAAAGTATTTTTAACAATGTAGCTGTTTTGAAAGCGGTTAACTATTAATGTAAAGTTTTTGCTTGCATATGAATAAAAGTGTTCACTAGCTATCTATCTAGTTAAATCCATGCATATAATTAATATTTATGAACATATTAAACCTTTGAAAATTATAGCTCATGTTTTGTGCCATAAAATGAGTAACGATCGGTCAGTTGTGCCAGCTCACACACGGTTTCACTACTGGTCGCTGATGGGCGACACACGCAAAAGGTTAGAAGAAAGTAAGCATGTGATGTAGGCCATCCTCCCAATTTGTGGTGCCCGCCCCTGCACTTCGTGACTCACATTAACATACCGCACCTCGCACCCTAGCATTTCGGCGAGTACACGCAAATTTAAGTTTAAGCACCCCCCCCCCTTCCAAGGGTGTGTCTATTAATATTCAGATCTGAGGTGGATAATGGTCATACGCAGGCTGAGGTCTTTTATAACTACTAAAGTCGCATAGATTATATCTCTAGAGGACGTTGATGATGCGGTGTTTGTGAAATGTCACACTGCCAAAGAAACAAGTCCCGTAAATTAACCAGTAACATTATAAAAGCGTAGATGAAGAATACTTATGGACTATGGATACAACATTATCAATTATCAAAAGAATATACAAGCATCAAGTAACATGTACAATTTTTGCATATTATCAGATAAGATAATAAATCTGTGTGAAAGTATATTACAGAGTTAGGCTTCTGGATGCACGATTGTAAAATTTGAACGAAACATTATAATAGCATTCGGTCTTTTTGTTTGTATGTAGGATATTTACTTTTAAGAACTATGGAGACAGCGACAGCCATCTTGACATCTTAAATCTTAGATTTGGATAGAGATTTTGAAAAGGGAAGGTGCACATATGCTATTTCATTTTAAACTATCTCGTTCTCAAGGAATTTAAGTGTGAAATTGTATTAAGACTGTTATATTGTTGTGGTAAGTGTAGGACATTTGTCAGCATTAATAAATGTATATCAAAATATGACCTAAATTCCCTAGATAAAAAATCGGAGTGTGTTTTATCGATTCTGCTGCACAATCCGCCGGATCTGTAAGTCAACAGTGACACGCCTTCTCAGAACAACCCTGGCACATAACTTGTTTTACGAAATATTTTAACTCCTACCCAAATACCTTATAATAGACGTCGTTTAGTATTAGAACGTGATGAAAATAATACAGCAAATCTATAGAAAATGCTAAATTTGAACTGCTTTATGGTAGGAACTAGACAGAGAAACACGGAATAGATGAAAGAGTTAAGGCGCGAACGATTTGTAGTTTACACTTTGCTCCAATCGTGTGAACTCTGCTTACATAAATATAAATGAGCGGGTCCCTGTAAAGGCTTATCGCTGGCCCAAGTGTAAAGGGGTTACCAAACCAGTCCTCGGCCGGTCGCCAAATCGAACTGAATCGATCCGAATCTGTCTTCTTAGGAGGCGTCTGTAGATTTGCGAGACTGCCTCTCTCTCTCTCTCTCCCTTCCTCCCGGAGCCCAGACCACACTCGGCGATAGCCACTGAGATCGCGGATAGAGCAAGGTGTCCCGATACCGAAGTGGAACACGCTACGTCGGTTTAGGTTATCTCCATCTTCTTGCGTTTCGTAAGTGTTGTAGCCCAACGAGAAACGAGCTTCGATTGGCATTTTCAGATAGAGACGGATTGCATATTTTATATATCAAAGTCAATTACGAGCTCACTTAGATGTAATAGGACATTGTTCTTAGATTTAAAGCTAGCTTTAATATTTTCCTTCGTTATTATAAGATTATATACTAAAATGGGAAATGTTAATGAAATAAAGAGAACACGGGAAGAACAAGGTTGGAATCTCAAAAAATAACTTAATTTTGTATAATATTTATTTTTCTACGTTTTCCCAATAAAGATAATAGTCGCAACCCTTCGTGTTGTTATAGAAATATTGTTATTTTGTATGCATTGTGCTGTTTTCATAGAAAGCATCCTCTATTAACATATTAACTGATCTATGTCTCTTTAGTTGTCTATATCCACAAAATAATAATAAAATTTGCACCTAAAATTATACTACGTGTTTAATTATTTTTATGTTTAATTATTTTTATGTTTAATTATTTTTATGTTTAATTATTTTAATATTTGCCGTATAATTTACGTTATGTGTGATGGTACATGTGAGCAAAGACGGAGCGTTAATGTTTGCAATTGCAACTACAGATCTTTTTTAACAAAATATAAACAAAAATATATGTAATTAGAGAGAAACTTCCAAATGGAAACGTGATATTGTATGGATGTGATTGTATTTCTATTTGTATAATATAGTGGAGTATAAAATTGTCAAAAGTTTTGGTGCACGGGGCTTAAATATGATTAACCATTTAGAAACGACACCTATAGGAGACTCACACAGTTTATGTCGTAGCCACTGTCCGGGAGATATAAGAATGGAAAAAACATGATTCCAAGTCTGAAAAGGAAAGTGCTGCGGATTTGTCATGTAGCGTTTTAAATATAAATATTTACTAATTAAGGCTTTTAGTTATACATTATTTTTAAACAAGTATAAAATGCAACTTAGCCAGTCACTATGGTAAGCTTCAGCAACGAGTTAAAATATAAAACGTCCAACGTCTACGAACTTTGACCCAGGCCGCCGGGAGCAGGAAGCCTGTGCGTGCGTGCGTGCCAGCGCACATTAATGAGTCATAACTGTCTGCACAAACGCAGACCTAATCAACAACATCACGTGCGATGGTGACCCTTATCACGGTCAGCCTGGCCGTGACCTACCTCTTCACCTCGATGTCCCCTTTTTCCTGAGGATTACCTATCTGTCTTCTTCTTTAATTCGCTAATGGTGGGTGCTAGATTTTCTGAACCAGTAATATCGAGTGGAGAGATTTATTCGCAGCATACTATACTCAATACTCAATATTCGTTTATTTATAGAGTTGAACTTTACAGTTTTTCAAGTGCTGTAGGTCATAGGTTTACAGTTAATTTTAGATTTCTAACTTATTCCTGCACTTTGTTTAGTTTGGTTTTTAGCATTGGATTAATTTTTAACATACTTTTAATGAAATGTTGTGAGCATTCTACTTTACTAAAATAGAATAGTTGTAGCTTTCTATCTGATTTCACGAGTAATATTCAAGTGGTATGTACGTCACCAATAAGGCAAGTGAACCGACATGATTCTAAGTGACAGGCAATCCGGCAGGTAGAAGCAGTAGCTTCGTGGTCAATATTGATAGTTCCAGACGCGTCAATATTGATGGCACCAGTCAGTAGCGAGAGTAGCACCCGTCAGTTGACTCTTTCCACTTATCTGTCACACAAACGACTGTGTTAACGTCACCCTGCCGCTACTGGTCCGGCCTAGACTGATTTATTTCCAACTACAGATCGACAACGAGTTTATATACCAGTCAGTCTAGTTATATTCTTTTGGGTCGCCGTCATTGCACCCCCTCCCCATGGAACTACATCCCGGGAGGCTTTATGCAGCTACATGACCAAGCTTGGCGTTATCACTTTGTGAGGTGTTAAAATGGTGTCAGAGGCATCATGCGGAGGTGTAGTTCCAGAGGGTTTGCATTTTGCTACCCCATTCTTTTTAATGATTTAGGTGGATAACAATTTATCCAAATTTCTGCAACGTAAAATTCTTGAAGCCCCTATTTTAATATGAATCAAAAATTAAATTTTCCCCACTATTGGTATCAATGTGTATTCACTTAAAAAGACCTACAGGCTTACGAACTAAAAATTGTACTAATGAAAAATACTAAAAATTTTATCACTCAATATGTAAATGCACATGTAGTGGCGTCTAGACAATATTAAAGCACAACTTTAATTAATTTTTATTAAATATTTATTTTAAAAATTACCTATACTTCTTTACTAAAAGTTAGGTTATTGATAACCTATATAATACAAAAAGTAAGATTTGTTAAGTAAAATTAAATTAATATTAAAATATAATCAAATTTATCATACAAATACTTTTTAAACAAACAAAGCCTACTCAATTTAATGTTTATGAAAAAATAGTAATTGTATTAGATTGTGTTATAGGTGATATAAATTACCGGGACACCAGTTGCCGAGTCGTTAAAAGCGTAATATTTTGAGTATACGTTAGATAGCACAGGTTCAAATCTTATCTGTGACGTTTGTATTTCTTATCATTATCAACCTTATCACCCTCTCACAGGTCACTGGCCCATTAGGAAGGACAAAATGAGGCTAAATAGGAAATTGGTCTCTTTTTTAAAAAAAAACAATAAAAGGAAAAAGAAATTTCACGAGTGAAATCGGCCATAGCTGATCTCTGACCTTAGTAGATTTGATCATTTACTGTTTTATAAATTAAAATAAACAATACTTTGTTTCAAAATTATTTAATTTACTGAATTAAGCAGTGTGTTAGATTATGGGTATAGCTCTAAGTATGGAAACTTCAATCTTTCAGCTGCAAGGCCAACTTGAAAGTGAAAGAGTGGTTTCACGTAGAGAGGGGAGCGGCGAGTGATACATTAAAGATTGATGTGTCGACAACTGATAATGTTATCGACCTTTGCCTCTCTTGGGTTTCAGATTTCTGGTCTTTTGCACGAGATTCACTATGTAATGTTATTTGTGCAAAAGCCTAAAATTAAAGTTCAAATAAAAGAGTAAACCACATTAGCTCGTCTACAAAGGACACATTATCTATTGTTTCAGTGGTGTGTATCGTGATTTGTTATTATTCATATTATTTCTTTGGTTCTCATAATGAGTATTATTAGGAAAATTAAATTAATTATAGTTAAAAACCCGAATAACAGCTTGGCATATTGATTGGCATGGTACAACTCAAATCAATCGAAAACATGATAGCTCGTTACAGCGAGGTTAAAAATTGTATCAGTCGGTATACTTTGATATGGTTCAAATAAGTACTATCCTAATACTTTTACCATAACTTAATATAATGAAACCTACTTTGTATGACAATTAAACTTTAAAAATAATCTGCAGCATGTTTCATTTACATAGCACACAGTTAATATAAAAATACGTTAACTGTAATGTTGTATTTATTAATTAGAAAATATTGGAAATTTTATAGAATAACATCAAACTTTTATAGATTTTCAATGTAAAGAATTGCTTGAAACGACACTTATCTTAGAGATCCGTATTGGCTTTTGCGAGGATCTTCTCGAACAATGGGGAGAGTCCGTACAGTACAATGTCGACGTTACTGACAAATATTGCAACGGTAAAGATATGATTAGAATCTGCATTGCTACTAAATAAGATCCAAAATCCGACGCCTTATCCCCCTCAGCCATCGGCTCTCCAAAGCGGTATTTAAATTTAAATTAATTGAACTTTTTATTGTCGTTAGAAAATCCTCTGTGAGTTGTTTTTGTTGTTTAATTTGGATTTTTATAATTTTTAGGTAATATTTCATCAGCAACTTAAAAACACAAAGTAGTTTAAAAATAGTAGAACATGTTTAAGTAAGCCCACAAATAACAGAGGACTGTTTACTCTCTATGATAGTTTATACATTATGTTATCTAATATATATTTGCATTTTTTCAATATTTTTGTGTTAAACAAAAATTGTAGAGTACCTTATTTATATTATCTAAAAATGTCTAAAAATCAGCGCACTTTATGTAATGTTCATAAATCATAATGTTTTTTTTTTTTCAATTATTATTACTATGTTTCTTTTCTGGATGAGACTTGATCTTGAGAGTCGCCATAGTAAATACTATGGAACACCTATGTACCGTTTTAATTTTATTATTGGTGGAGGATACTAAGAATTTTGCTAATATCAAAAATACATCTTTGTAACATGCAAGATTTTTAATTATAAAGACCTAAGTATTGCATCCAAACTTTTTTTATAGTATCTTCACTAGTTTTATTTATATTCAGTAATAAAAACACAAACTTTCTTAAAATGAATTAATGTCTTTTGATATTCAAAAAGTATATAATTATATTACATACTAACTCCAAAGAGTTTCAAAATGTTGTCATCACATTTTAAAACGAGATAGCTCCAATAATGTTATGGTTATAATATAATAATGTGTTATAATATAAGTGTGTGCAATTGTTTGAAGCTTAAGATGGGTCTACTAGTGTAAATATGTTGTCGTTTATTTACACTCGGTGACCTTTTAGTCGATTTTTAATGGTTTATACCTTAACATGCACTGAAGTTGTTTTACATACAATAAATAACAGTATTAAAGGTTTTGTGATGATACAGAGGGTTTATTTCAATAAAATCACTCACTTATTTATCAGCTTCTCCATTCCCATTATTTACAGGATCAGCCACTCACGAAAATTCGAGAAGAAGGCTGACAGCTCTGCGGAGAGCACCTAACCACGGGTGATTGATACCCTGAGTGTGACAGGGTATATCTGGGATGAAAGTTAGTATTGCACAGTTCACTCACTTCCCAAGCCCGAGGTGGAGTAGTGGAACAATGGAGTTCGTGTCGGTCTGTGGGCCCAGTAGGAGCACCCACTGTGACACCGGCCTCAGGCCACCGCTGTCACAGCCATTGTGTCACGTGAAATTTAGTGGCCAGCCACTGCTCAACTGGTCGTGGCTGTGGCCGTGGCTGTGGCTTATTGACGGCTCTATCCGTCAACGTACAAATTATCAACTGATTAATACAACCTGTCCGCCAAGTGGAAGAATTTTGTTGACACATTAAACCTGAAATTCCATCCACGCAGTATTCAACAAATAGTGATACTGCGGCAAAAACGTGGCCAAAGAAAAAGAATTCTAACTACCTCTACCATATATTGAATTCACGTTATCATCTGATAGCAACTATGTGAAAAGAATCGCCTGCTCCTTTCCTTTCTCGGAATTGGTTTCTAAATCAGATGGTAACTTGATGAAACCGATCACTCAGAACTACTGTCGAGGTTCCAGTAGATTGACCACCATTAAACAAACCCAATTATTGCTCGCAAATCTCTAATTAAAATCAGGAATGAGGAAATGGTCCGCCGCCTCTCTGTATCGCATACAATCTCACGACCGTTCTGGCAAAATCGGTCAACGGCGACATGATCACCTCTGTTCTTAAGCGGTTGTTGCTGTTTCGATATTTCAGTGATCAAACAACTGTGTTTTATAAAGATTGCATAAAACTAAGAATAACACTGGAGCAGGACATTATTTACTTGTGATTGCAAACGTGTGTTGTTCCGATTTAATTGGGTATAATTAACACTTCAGGTAATTTTTTTTTTTTATTAACTCATATACACATATTTCTGAAATTAGCTTTTAAATTTCGTTACTAACAAAATGTAAGTATAGTACAACAAAACATTACTTTACGAAGATTATAAATCTTCGGTTAAGATCGTAAAAATTTAAATAATCGACAATTGCTGTTAATTCAATGTGATTTTTGAGTTTAGTTCCAACCCATTTACCACTTAGTGCTTAGGAAAGTCCACCGAACTGACCGCAAGGGCACCTTTGCTGCCTTTTTACCTTTTAACCCCAAAAATAAATAATAGTTCTTTCCTAGATCAAGACGAAACTATGTACCAGGTGTCAAATCTGTGGATATTTTTCTCAAGAGCTATCGCCTAAATGGATGAACCGAAAAAGACACAATTTTAAGAAGAACATATCAGATCATATATAAACAATAATAAGCGATTTTTTTATTGGCCGAATGTATCTGGTAGCAGAAATTCCGTCCAGCATCACATTTTTGTCGTGAGTGCTTGAAGTCCCAATAAGTGAGTCATGCATTTGTTCAGCGTCATATAATGCTAGGAAATCATCGATGTGCATGTCTAAAGCGGTGTTAGCTGTTAATTTCATGAGTTGTATAATAATTTGTAGTGCTGTTGTACTATGAATTAATATTAACAGAATTTCATAAACTTTCTAAGTTTGCAATTCACTGAAATTCACTAAATACAACCGTCAAGTTACTTTCAATGTCATCGACCTCGACCTTGCGAATGTAATGAGTGCCGAAGCCGAATCCGTCAGGGGTCGCGGCGCTGATGTGTTCTAAGATGTAATCTCCGATCAATTAACATAACAGAGAGCGCACCTCTAATAACACCAGTTTTCACTTTCCCTTGTTTCTAGAGAAAGTGTCGTTGTTGTGATAATATATGACAATGCTGCTGATAATCCTATGAGTAGGACCCGTAAATTAAAAAACCAGTGGTCTCGGATATTGTTTCAGTGGATTAGGAGGCTTTGAGGGCTAGGAGGGATTGAGGTTTTTATTAGTGGAGGTACAATACAGTTATCGCCTTGTAATCACGATGTACTTAATTTGGTGGAGAGTGGAGAAAGTGATTTAAGTACAACGAATTACGAGATGCGTTTACGTAAAATGAATATTTTCTCAATGAAATAGAGTTCAGTAATTGAAATTTACAAGGTAGTGGTGGTAGAGTTTATTTTTCATCTGCTTATAAACTAAAGTTGAGATGATAGCGTAAATACTTTCTCTATATTTATGGTCCATTCCTCGGCCCACAGTCCAGTATATCCACGTGCCTCTGTAAGGAATGCTTACTTTCGTAGTATCAAATGTGAACCAGGCTCGTAAACGTTATTTATAACATTCAGTCTGGTATGGTTCTGAGACTAAAACAGCGAAACATACTTGATAAAATTAGTGCTTTACATGATGCCTAACTCTAATTTCATAAACTTCTAAACAGAACACTTCTTCAACAGTATAGTATTGTCTATCCTTTTTCTTAGAATCGAGTGCGGTTAATTTAGGTAGGCATCCAATAGACGTGCTCATTAAAGATCAATCATATTGTTCTATATTAATATATTTAGTTTATTCTCTGCAGTTTGCATATATTTATGAGCACAGTATTATTGTTTATCTATTAGCACTACAATTATTTTATACTAACAACTTTCCACGGACTTACACGTAACTTTGAGCTCAATAACAGGTGTCATATTCATACCTTTTCTAAGTGGCATAGCACTCGATATAATTATTTTCCATTGAAATATATTTTAATTTTAATATCCGTCAAACATTCCATTTCTTGTTATTGGATAACTCAAAACATTACAGTACTACTCAGACTTTTATAGGCCAAGGAGAGCAATCCTAAAGTTGCAACATCTTGACCTTCTTTTTATGATTTAATTAAAATGTGTCCTATTTTGAATCGAAAAGAAGCATATTTGCTATGGAGTATATGTCTGGAAACACATAAATTCAATATCGCCACTTTTCAAGAGTATTTCGAGGATTTCTATTGATTTTATTTTATTATTAATTTAGTGATATAGCATTTCGAAAATGATTGTGTCGGAATTTACTAAAACTTGAGTCATCCTACCGCGCTTGGCACGGAGCTGCTAGGGTGCCTATGCGTAAGCCTGAACTACATTGAGATATCCAAGGCTAATAACCGAGAACAAGAGAAGAAATAGTAGAAACCTAACCTGAAATAGTAGAAGAAACTGCTATTAGCCGCGTAAAATCGGTTAGTTGTTCGAACCCTGCTATGCGTACTTTACGGGCCACCCGGCATTCTACCTTTATCTGTATCTTCAATAATTGTTTTTCACAGTAAAGCTTACATACTCTCGCTTTTCAATGCCTGTTCACTATATCATCTTATGTCCTTGCTATAGTTGCGGAATTATACCAATAATTACGTATGCCTCATCTGTGAAAACAATTGTCCCTTCGACAATTTTATGTCATAAAATTTGCATTTTGTTACATTAAGCAATTCTGGTGTATTGGTTTGTTATTCCAACCGATACCATCACATGATAAATGCGCTCGCTTGTTTCCTCAAATAATAGTCACTGAACGAATGGTTAGTTGAAATATGTTAGTGCGCTGGCTACTTTTTTGGTCCTTCAGCTACTACTGTAAATATGCCGTACTAAAGTTGGAAAGGAAACCAATTTCTAATACGTACAAGTATAAGTTCTCAATTTTGTTAATTAATTAAATCCAGAATAAATTAAATGGTGTGAATTTGTCACTGCATGTTCATTACTATGTGCCACACACAGCATCAGCTGATATTTATGAGCAAAATACTGGTTACACTGAGTGGCACGTTACGATTTGTGACTTGATGAACTGTTAACACAAACACTGTGTAATTTTAATACAAGGCGTCTATGTTACGTAGTGTAAACATCATTAACATATCCGCCTCCATATGGGGATAAGAAGGTTAATTCTCGAGAAATCACTCTGTCATTGACTTTGTCAACGCTCAATGAAATATCATTGATGGACACACCATCATCGAATCTCATTTTGTCCATATACACATAAACTTATAAAAAGGACTATAGAAGGACCTGGTAAAATGCAACGAAAGTGTGTCTAATTAATCCACCAAATAATACATGTTTAAATGCTATCTTGGTTGTCCGTAAGATCGATGTAGAAATTCTAACGCTCAACCAAATTCCATAAAGTCATATGCACTATCATAGAATTCGATGTTCCATGTATGACAATGAAGCGTCAAAAAAGTTTCAAGTCTACAGGTATGTTAGTTTTGGAGATATCCTGTGGACAGGCAGACAGAAATGATATATTTTATGCATCATCTGAATATCATTTGCGTCAATATGCTTCGTTAATCATATGCTAATAATATCATTGTATAATTAAAAACAGTCAATAGCTAATGTATTCTACAATCCCTGTTGATTAGGTTTATAGGTTCGGCTGCGTTTGTATTATATGTAGTCTCTTTGAATGGTTTAGAACAATCAAGGAAGAATATAATCACTTTATGAACAGATATTCAATTTAGAATTTGTTAACAAGCGTGGTTGCATCCTGGCCCAGTGACCCGGTTATTCGCTCCTGGATATTTACTGGTATTAATAATGTAAAATTACACAAAACCAGTTTGTAATTTTCTACGGTTAATTTTCCACTTTCTTCTGGGACTGGAGATGGCAAGTAAATCAAGTGGACGGGGTCAGAGGAAGG
The DNA here is from genome assembly GCF_021130785.1 of Homalodisca vitripennis. Lineage (NCBI taxonomy): Eukaryota > Metazoa > Arthropoda > Insecta > Hemiptera > Cicadellidae > Homalodisca > Homalodisca vitripennis. The sequence continues at coordinate 37,982,999 of NC_060210.1, forward strand.
TTAGGGCTGTCACGCCAAGGCCTGTTCACAGTACTTCGGGCTGTGTGGCCGGTTCACATTAATCATTATGTGATGTAAGCATTACAGAATTTATTACCGATCTATTGTGTGGATTTTACTCTGAACGTACGAGTATTGAATCGACGTGAATTCGGGGATTGTTACAAACATGAGCGTACATAATTGTACATAACAACATTGTGTTCTGTACTAAAAACAAATGTTCTAATTAATCATTCAGTACCAATCATTCAATGTTTATTTTGTTGCATATTGTTATATATGTATGTTTACAAGTACAGTAAAAATGCGTATTATTCATAATTTACGTTTTAGTTTACACACACAACAGTAAACATTTGCTACGTTTCCACTAAAATAGTACAATTCTCGTACTTTGGTGTTGAAAAGATTTTTTAAATACCATAATTTCAACATACATGTTTAAATTCAGTACATTATAATTAGGTTCGAAAACAAACGTAATTTGTACGCAAACAAGAGGTGGATTAAAAAATTACTATAAAGCTTTTTAACTACCAAAGTTTAGTTCTATGATTCTTTAAGAAGATACTAATAAATACACTCATATATGATAAGAACTATTATTTGGTTGGCCATTCTAAAACTGCAAGAACAATCTCATTTAAATTTTAAGAGGTGCATCTTCCAAAACCATCTCGTGGATGGTGTTTAAAACTTTTTCCACTCTGCGGAAGCTCACTCCAGAAGATATTAATAATATTTTAATTTATCGGCCATAAACGTTGTTTCATCCGTCAAACGATTCCCATTGTCCGTAGCATAAATTACTCAAACAATTGCTCTCACCAAGTAGCTGATAACATATTATATGTATCTTATACCGATGCGAGTTTATAATAATACTTTTCTTATACCTTGGTTTGCTCTAAAACAGTGGAATTTAATCATGTAGGGTTTTTGAAGATCTTTACATCTCGGTAGCTTTGATGGCTGTGGCAAATAATCTCTGACCTATATTTATGCAGATGTACTTAATGATATGCATGCCATTATTTCAAAACAGACATATCAATTCCTAAGAAACATTTTATACAACGAACTCTCCAAAGAAACAACCTACAAGGAGATCAACCTGTGTCGAAATTCAACACTATAACGAGGCCGCCTCGTGAGTCTCACATTTCTAATTTCCGATGGTGCACAAATCGATGCATATGTCGAAACTATGCATTACTATGCATAGATCGCTCCCGCACTCTCATATATCGATACAGGTGGATATCGATATTCTCTCCGGGGGGCTGTTGTAACCAATATCACCATATCATGCAATATCACCTGCTGTTCTGCATTAATAACCTAACAGCCACTGTCTTCTTTACTTATTCTCATAATCGGTTCAAGCCTCAGTAATCCTGCAATAGTGCTAAAGTTGTAGGATGCTATAATGTATTTTAAGTTTAACCATTGTATTATTAGTGTATCATGTCATATGAGTGGTAAAATGTTAACTAATATGTGTGAATATATTACAATATTTCCTCTTGTAATATAATCATATTATTGGGTATAATAAGAATTATTTTATTTTAAACTCTATGAAAAATCTTAAAATAAATGCAAGACCAGTTATTTAAGAGCGATCAGTTAAACATGGTGTATCGCAAGGGTCTGAATTATGAGTTACTCTATTTTCCATATGTATTACCGATCCTGTGTAATCAGACGTTCTTTGTTCAATTGACACCATCCGTCAAGTTATTTTGGGAATACTGTTCCTAGGAAAAAGTAAAAAGAAAACAAATTTAGTTTTTAAAATTAAATATTGTTGATGAATTATGTTATAATTTGAAAAGTTTTACTGTTAGATATGAAAAAAAATTTATGGTAAAACTTATATAAATGTATTAATTATTTCGGTTCCTTTTGCCGAAATTCTAATTTTTTGTGCAAACGCAGTGAAATAATTAGGAGTTATTTTTAATAGAAAACTAACATGAGTAAAACACAATTAATATTTTAAATAAACAAAAAGAATACTATTTAAATTTTATTAAAATAGTCCAAAATGTTTTTCATTGGCGATGTCACAAAAATAGTCTATAGCGAGAATGAGGAAGGACAAATCTTCTTGTCCAATACTTTATTCCATGAAAATTTTGCCGTAGCTTTATTTATATTTTGATATAATATCCCTTTTTTATGTTAGAGGCCAGATCTTAAAAACGTCGAGTAGGAAATCTAAGTTGTGACATTCGACTCCTAATACAACATGTTATACAAAATTATTAAATTTCTTGTCACTGAAAATTGACATCATGCTACTATTGGAAATTAGAAATACAGTCAATATACATGTTTATAGAGAAAATTCGCAAAAAACTGTTTACGAAATTGGTACTAAAGAATTTGTAATCATAAAAGTACAAGATGTAAAATATTATTGTTACTTTCACCTAGTTTTTTTATGTTATAACAAAATAGATAATATTATTGTTTTATTTTATGAATGAATACATAATTTAGGCCTATCTGCTTTCTCGAAAAATCAATACTAAATCTAAAATAAAGTAGAGCTCATTCATCCAAGGTTTAAAATTTAAATTAGATCTAATTACTATAGATAGTTTACTTTCTCTAATTGTAATTTCACTTCATTAAATATAATGAACTCGTAATAAAATATATAAATTATACTCTCGGCCAAGTTTATTTGTTATTTATTTATTGATATGATAGTTTATTACTGGGATTTTGATTTGTTGAGAAATACCGTCTTTTATTAGATTATATTATCTAAATTACGCCTTCACCAACAATGTCTTATGATCTGAATTTCAAAACGTGTTAGCCAGTAGTATTATTTTTATTTTTGATAAAAATTTACATTTATTTCTTCGCAAGATCAGACCCAGTAAACGAGAGATTGGTGGTAATTGAAGTTTTGTGGTAGACACGTTGATCACATGCTCATGATTATATCGTGCATATCCACGTATCCTACAAATCGCATACGGGTGTACAAATCCGCATGTCAAATGTTTGATCCTGTTTCACATTAAAGGGGACTAAACTGGTTTTATGTCATTGTTTGGATGTTTGCTGGGGAAGATGACTTGCTCATGCCGTTGATTTTATTGAATACCCATTGCAACTACAAGAATTTATGATTTACTATGAAAATAAACAACAGGCCTGCTGATATTTCCAAGAAATTATAAAAATGGTTATATATAAGAATTTAACACTACCATTCGAGGCTAGACATCTATCCTTTCCGCAAGAGTCAATAAAATCCAACCACCTAAAGGTAAGCACAAATGATTGGTTACTTATTTTGAATAAATTAAAATGTAACGAATAACTCACTACCCTCAAACCGCTAACTCAAGAAGAGGTGTAAAAAATTAAGCACTTCTATCTTAACAAAAATTTTGGTTATTCGTTTGTTTTACTCCTTCAGGTACTGCAAAATGAGGTTCCTCAATATTGTACACATATTTACAGTTTTGTGTATTAAGTTTTATTGTATAAAAGTGTTTCACTATGTAATGTTTAAAATAAACTAAATTGGTTAAATTCGTCTTTTGCACAATAGTAAAAGTTGTATAATACTATAGATTTGCTGTGTAAAGCGTCCTGAACCTTACGGAAGCCTACAAATATTCTACATCCGGATTATATACTCAAAATACTGAAATCTACAACTATTAATTATATATTATATTTATAATACCTATATACTTGCACATATGTCACTTCCAGCAATGACTTATTCCGGTGACTAAATATTACTTACCATCATGTTTACTGAATCGTTTTTAGTTTAATTTTCTTAGTAACTATGGTCTATTTTGGAATAAAACTAGGTTCATATTTCCTTCTTAAACCCAGCCATATTTAATTTTATTTAACTTGTACCAGAATGTACTTTTGAATGTCTACTTGAAATCCAATTTTTTTAAATATTTATATTAGTATTTTTTTATATTGGCTCTAACGAACTACACTAAAACAATCAACGCTGTTTTGATGACGTGACCTTTATTTGTGCTAACACTTGTTTATTCTTTTTGAATGAGCTTTCTTTCTTTCGTGGACGTAGTTCTTCCAATCTTTGTCTATACCTCCCTTAGGCCAACTTTTCAGTCAAATATTTTTTCACTGTGTATGTTTCTATTTGATCCAAAACTGCCACATATATGTTTATTGTTATTTCAAGAAGCCATTTAACTATATCCGTTTTTTGCACAAACTTTATTAAAAAACAAAAACTATACAAATTGTTATTATTAATCAATTATATTCCATTCTCTTGTTCCATACACCTGTTAAACCTGTCTTATTTTCATTAGAATTTATATCAGTATACTTTTCAAATATGTTAATATCCTATTAGAAAAAGAGCTATATCGAAAGTTTTTATAGTTAAGCCTTTCCAGAACTTTAAAAGACTCTCAATGAGGTTCAGCATTGGTAAAGTAATCTATTTAAAAACTATAGTACATTTACTGTATGGGTGTAACCGCCTTTGCATGTGAACAGGAAATTTTCACACGAGTGACAGATTGGCTGGGAGTCGGATGAATCTATAATTGGCGATATTACCGCTCCGTTTGGCGTTCAACGGCAGTTAATACAATCAAATCCTCCTTTTTGCTTTTATTTCTCGATTTAAAGAAAAACCAATTCCCATTTCCCCTTTTTATATCAAAATATTTATCAGATTATTAACTTTTTAATTGGAATTATGTAGGCTAAGTATGTCAAGTTTCCATAAAAGTAGGTTTTTAGAATTAGATACATAGGCTCTTAAATACACCATATCCATATTCGTACTTGTGTAAATTTTAATGAAAATCACATATTATGTAAGTTTTATACTATTACCTTTAGTAATATAATATCAAAAATTCCAAAAGAATACTTTGTGAAGTATTTTTGCAATGACAATGTTATTAATATATTTTTTTAGTGTATTGTGCAATATAAATAGAACATGCTTCAAAAAGAAACTGGCATTTTAACACATTTTGTTGATTAGTGTAAAATTAAGTCATATGGTAGTTATCGAACAGCATAGGGCTAAGGATAGGGCTTTTGCCGTTTTCCTTTGGCGTAAAAGATTAAATAGCACTGTTTTGGCCGTAACCCCTATAGAATCAAAGAGAGGCATCATCCTCAGTGATGATGACATTGAGATGTTTATGAAGTTCCTGTGATTAGTGGAATATGTGAGGTATAAAAGTGGGTCAGTAAAGAGATGACCGGATGTTAAGACTAGTTCTACATCACGGATACTATTTAGAGACCAATAACATTGTTTTCTAGTCGTGCGCAATCACTTTGCATGACATTCGGTCATCTCGGAGCATAATGAAAACCTCAGATCTTGGCTGATTAGAAAGTATTCTCCGAGCGGCTATTTTATTTTGTTCAGGTAAAAACAGATCGTCTCCTCAAGCTTGAAAGATCAGTATTTCAGTCATCCATATCGTGTTTGGATGTTACATAAATTAAAGATACCTAATTATTGGTATCAACTCACTATCACACTTTTCTCTCATTACAGGACGAATGATTGTGAGCGTTGTGTCTGTTTCAGCTACATAAAATATACATATTTGTAGTACTCTACTAGAAACATCAAGAGGATCTTGTACTATTTTGATCTTGTATTGTAATGTAGTAGGTTTGTTATTTAAAATAAGGTATGACTACGCCACGCTGTGTCACGTAACACGCTTTAGTAAGGTAACATGAAAATATCCTAATCTATACCTCCTTTTATTGCGTTCATTTTACTAAGCTATATATATATATATATATATATATATATATATATATATATATATATATATATATATATATATATATATATGGGGGGAGGGGGAGATATAGAGGGCAGGGGGTAGAAGGGCGGGGGGAGAGAGAGAGAGGGAAGGAGAGAGAGAAAAATAATTATTTTAAAATACCATATTTTGAAAAGTGATTTACCAAAACTATTACTTTACCATACATTTTTATTCTTCAGGTAATCCTTGTGTTGTATATAGCTTCTATCCGCACTATTTTGGCTAGAGGTCGGAATTAGAGATCATAAAAATTGTTTAATATAGAAGGCAAGAAGTGCACTACACCATCGCGTAACAAGCTTCGCTGAAGTTGCACGGACAATTCAAGTCTACAGCTCATTTCATTCTCGATATGTCCTGAGGACAGATAAACTATCATATAAAAATTGTTTAATATAGAAGGCAAGAAGTGCACTACACCATCGCGTAACAAGCTTCGCTGAAGTTGCACGGACAATTCAAGTCTACAGCTCATTTCATTCTCGATATGTCCTGAGGACAGATAGACTATCATATAAAAATTGAATTTTTACAGTCACCAGGCAGACAGAAGATAAAATCTGCTAACTTACTGACTGATAGACATCAATGATGCACAGCAAATCCTATGAATATACATCCACCTTTAGCAAACTGTATACATAGATGTGAAGGTTCATGTTAAATTTTAAGCCTACAAATGAAATACATCACGTGATATAGTGAGTATAGATAGGCTTCTTAGAGAATCAACCAAATTTCATGGAGGTACATGCCCATCAACAAACACAACGTTGACCAAGTAGAAATTATGTTACTTTGAAATCCACTGCTGAAACCATTCGTTAAGATATCGTGCGAAAAACAGCTACAGTATAAACAATCATCAAGAGAACTTTTTCCAGTATACGTAGTGATATTTAAGCACAATATACTTAAAGTTTATATCTAAATCCTTTCTGAGTTACAGGCTTTGCTAACGCTCGGCCAGTTATGATATTCTAATATGATATTTTAAAATGTTATAAATATGTACTGTTAAAAATTTTTATATGTTTTACTCACTGCCATTGTGGTTAACCATAGAAATAATTTAAAAATTTTAACTAACGCTCAGCCAAATAATATGGACTAATATGTACCATCTCCAATTGATATGCAAGTCTGTCGGTCAGTTCGTTCTTGAGCTGTTGTGCAGAAGGACAAGAAGACAGATATGACATTTTTTCAGACCCTCAAAAGTGATAGGTTTTACTTATCCTCAAATATTGATTTCCTTTCCAAATCATATTCTTTTACTTTTAAAATCTTAATAGTGACCGTCAGATGGACAAATAATGGTCTTATCACCGTCAGACAACTAGATAAGGAGACCGAAAGCTACCACTTGCACCCAAATAGTCAGTCTGTATATGGATAGCTGATGGTTAACTATCGTTTGATTACACGTCTAACGGATTCGTTTTGGAAATGTAACTAAAAAATATTGAGATTAGAGAAAAAATGTTTCTTTCATTGTTTAAACCTTTTTAATGCCTTCCTTTTAATCTCTACCTTGGACGATGGATTTCTTTCTTATGGAAAATTCCACCATCCTTTTCATGGCTATACAAAGTAAATTGGCTCTCAGCTCCAGGACTATTAAAAACTCAAACATTTTCGTCTATAGAGCTCTCATTTTCCATGTTCGTGCTCTAAAATTATTGACGTGTTGTCAGCCTAACACGGAGTCTGAACTTGTGCGAATATCTTTGATCACGCTCATATAGTCATTAAGCTCACGCACGCTGGCAAGCCTATGAATCAATTGAGGTTAATTAATGTTTTCCATTTATGTTAGTCGGCTATGATTTTGTTTCTTCAAAATGGCTTAAACAATGATGTATAAAATGTTTAGAAACTAAAATATGATAGATAGTTATGAGCACAGCTGTAATTTTTAGAGTTCTAAATATAAACTACAATAAACTTGGATTTAGACTTCTTCCACTATTTAGTTTACATCTGTAATGTGTGTTGAAACACATTACTCGCCGAATAATTAAGTGCATGTTGAGCGATCACTATCATACTACCGCCTTATCTCAGTTGGTGCTCTATTGTTTCCAGCAACCTTAGTATCGGCAAGTCATTAATGTTGAACTAATGAGTCTGCATGTGCGTCAAGTTTCTATGCCGTAGGCCGGTCGTTGCATAATGTGTGTTCATTATTTAACCTGGGTTCCACCCTCATGAGCTTTGAGCTCAAAACTTCTTTGGAAAGTATCAGCAGGCGGTATGGAATGGGACTTCACAATAACAAGACAACTTTAAAGTAAAATCGAAACCTTTGTATTAAAATAATAAATGATCGATAGTTATTCGTATATAGAACTCAGTAATTAATGTATTGTCTTATTCATATGCCTAATACTTATAAATGACTTTGGCTTAGATAAGTGATGAGGTTTTTCATCTTGTGTTACACCTAAAAATATATAAGTATAACTAGTGAATTATGGATATTTATCATCGTATACTAAAGTTAACAACATCTGATCGCACCCAGCATGCTATAATTATATAAGGGTTTCACAACATACATTACAGTTAGAGTAATGTTGACATATAACGAACATTTAGACAGCCCGTTACATTTAAAACGTTAAATATTCTAAACTATCACGCTTAATATCTAGAATCATATTAATCGTAACTATTGCTATTTATTTTATGTGAGTGTATGAAGAACATTAGAAATGGGTATTGTAATAATAGAGGCTTGCGATAAAAGCACAGCTTTCTGCAAGGTCGGCAAGTTAAGGTAGATTTTGGCATGTCACTAACGGTCTAATTCATTTTAATTCTTTTTACGGTTATATGCTTATAGCATTGGTGAATTTTCCTGTATTATAAAAATATTATTATAAAACCCCTTCTCAAATATTAAATTTGCTTCATTTTGCTTCATTTGCTTTGCACGATTAAACAATTCAATAAAAATAAAGTTGTAATTGAGGTTTTAATCTTCGATTTTATTAAGTGTTAAGTACGAAATAAGGCGCTATGTTTGGCCCACAATCCCTTCAAGTCATCAAGTCATCGACGGCAACAGCCAACCACAACATATCCACTTTTGGACCAATGTGTATTATCTTTAAAAGTTTAACGTAAATTGTAGAAGCATTTGTCCTGATGATACACCCTTTGATTCGGTAAACTACTCACAATAGGTTCCCGTAAAAATAAATTCATTTCAAACGGAAACATCTGGAAGCATTGTAGATCCTGTTTTCACCCCGGTCATAAGAATAAGGGTTTCTTAGTACTCTATTGTATTAAATATAATAGTGCGTATGGGATAATTGAGTCTCTTTATCTTTATTCCAGTACTGGTTTAAATGGTCCATCAACTTCAAGAGGTACCTAAATTCATCTAATTGAACACGAATCACTATCCCAGATTTTATTGAAACGCCAACTGTAAATAATGCTGAAGATGGCTGACATTTGCCTCAAGCTAGAAGCAATAATATCCTGATCATATTGCGTCATAACACTAATTACATAATTAAATTTTTAAAATATTTGGGCCTTGCTGTAGAGATCCATCTGGAATCAAAAGATGTTAAACCGAAACAACTTTACGTGGTCAAAATCATTAATACTTTCAGTGTGTTGTGAACTGAACACAAAACTTAAATTTAGTTATGACACCGACCAAGTAGGCCTTAAAACAAACATTCTCTAGTATTATCTATGGTGACCGGTAAATGTTTATCATCGTATTATCTAAGAGCGGTAAATGTGACAGTACCACATTCAACACCATATCTCGTCCCAATTCTTCCAAATAAGACAGTCGAGTTGCAGATTTCAGGATTTTTCACCACGTTAGCAAGCCAGTGTTCTCTTATAAGTCTACTAGCTTCTTATATTATAGGTTATAAGTCTCAAAAAGCCTTTCTTAATATTTACGGATTACCAATATGTTTTAAGTGTAAATAAATTTATCAAATAATGCAACAAGAATATAACAAGAGTATATAATAAAACATTACAGATTTCGTACTTCTTATTGATAATCGTATTAATGTTATTGTTACAGCTGTTATTTGCGTACGGGTACAATACTATTTTTAACAAAATAATTAATTAAACTCACTAATGTGAAGTGGGGAATAGCAATTGAAAACACTGTCTCTGATAAATCGACCAACATTTTCCTACATGCAGGTGTTTAAGAATTCACAAATAAATCAATAGTTCCGGAATCCAGGTCATGAACAGATGACCCTTTTAAACGGAGTTCCTAGTTTCTAGCCCCCGAGCCCGGCTCTAGTAGGTTGCGCACACTGGCCTGTCTCGCTAATGAAATAGTGCAATAAATATCCGCATGTGATTGGCGCGCGCGGCCGGTCGCTAATAGAGGGACCAGAGACCGGTCTATCGGTGATTTACCCGCATCATTGTAAACAACGGCAGCCTTGGTTGAGCGCCTTCGGCCAGGTGGGCGCTGGATGGTCTGCTTTCCTGGTCTACTTTCAGCCGTCTACTGTTGTCTCAGTCACAGGTAATAAATACACGAGTGTGACTACTGCTGCAGTGACCAGTGATTAGGCGTACATCACTTGTCTGCTAGTCAGAATAAACAACTGCAGCCTTGGTTGAGCGCCTTCGGCCAGGTGGGCGCTGGATGGTCTGCTTTCCTGGTCTACTTTCAGCCGTCTACTGTTGTCTCAGTCACAGATAATAGGTAAGTGTGACTGCTGCTGCGGTGACTGGTGATTATGCGTAGATTTCGTGTCTGCTAGTCAGAATAAACGATGCCTGTCTTCAAAAATGGTAATCTACCTCTAGATAGCTCTCTAGAGAGTTCTTTTCTGGACGTGTTCCGATTTCTTTAGAGAAAATGAGTTTAGATGTTTCAAATGAGTTTAGATGTAACATTCGGCATGACGCATACTCCAAACCCGTGTATGTTTAAGTGCAGTTTCTCGAATTTCAAAATTTTTGGCATACACATTCTGAATTATTTCAGATCAGTTCAATAATTGGCTTTCTCGGACCATTTTAAGCTCTTATGGATGTCGAGCTTTCATTTTAATCACGTTATAACTTCCAATTCAATTTTAACTCTTTGAAATTAAACCTTCCAAACTTTATATTTATTATTTCTTTGTTATATTTTGCAATAAAAATATCTAGTAGGAGTGTAGTAGAACTTAATTGTATTCAACTTCGTAAAACTGCTCTAGTTCACACGTTCAAAAATAACTATTGGTAATTATTTTTTAATAATTACTTTATTATTCATTACTAATTATTCAAGTAATAATCCATTACTCTGTAGTAAAAATCTAATAATAATAATATTATTACTACAACCTTTATGAATTAGTCTCACTTGCTTCGCTGTGCGAGGATATATTACAATGTGCAAGTAGTGATTGGCTTCTGAACTTTCATTGTTGAAATCATACTCATACGTATACTCGTCTAATATTTATCAAAACATTAAATAAACAAATCTCTTTATGTCCTATATCCCTCAGAGTTGACTCTAGTTTCATCGCCAACTTCAGAGCATCCTAAATATTCACAATGACGCAGTGTATCTGTACGCATGTTCTATTCGTCTAGTAGCATCAGCTATTAGAATCGTTTATATATTCAGCTTTAAAAACTTTCAAACCATATTTTTTTATATACTAAAGTGAATTTCTAAACCATTATGAATCATACACATGTTATAATTTGTGGTTTGTTTTAACATTTATATTTTGAACTTATATAAATACATACAAACCAAGCAGCCAGACGATTTTTGCAGAAAAATTTGAATAGATCGTGTCCCACTTACTAAAAGTTAAAAATACAATTAGTAACTTTTATTTCTTAAATTTATAGTCTTTTTATTGTTATGTTAACATTAGAGTAAAGTACATTTTCTCTATGTATAAATCGGATATTTTTTACGTTTACTTCCATGATTGTTTTATATCAATGTATAAAGCAAATAATAGAAACGTATAATGGTTTATTCTCTCAGATTGTTGGTTTTACATTAGAACATTATATTACTGAAATAGAAGTTTGGCAACGCTTTATAATTAGCACCGTGTAATTAAACTAGCATCCACTTGTGAAGACCGTCCGATCACTAGCCTGCTTCCAAGCAGTGCTTGGTGTCTTTAATAATAATTCTGTCAGAACTCTAATCATAAATCATTCTCAGAGACCAATTGAGTGATCTTGTGATGTTTTACTAAAAAATCAAAGTTTCGGGATTGAAATCAAACTGTTTGAACTAGCTGACTAGTTTCGGTAGTCCAGTATCATAGTCGAATTAATGATGTCAATTTGCCATTAAGAACTAAACATGTATCATGATTATAATTATAATTCAATACAAATAATTAAACACAAAAGAACGAAAACTGACAACTAAAACAGCAAAGAAATACAAATAATTTATTTCTACCAGTATGTGTATTTATCCGTGACGCGACATGTGTGTGTCGTGGTTAATCGTATAGCTTATCACTGTCCATGGCCGGCCAGACATAAAAGTAGTTACAGTTTTCATTGTGCTCTGCGTTTTTGGCGTGTTTGTTTATTTGTTTGTGTTCTATTGTAATTTTAATTTCAAGTACATGTTCAGTTTTTAACAGTTTGACGACCTGATTTGACAATGGTATAGTTAGTGTTCCCAAAATCAAACATGTAGTTAAAAATTAGGATTGTCAACGGAAAGATATATAACCTTATACATTTAATCTCGCTTCAATCTAGAATGTAAAACCTAGATGGTTAAATTAGTTACATTATAGTAGCTGGTAACTTTCCGTGAGTTGCTAGACAGCCAGAGGCATCAACAGTTTTTAGCTTTCTCTGTGTAAATGTTATTTTGATTAATAATCTCTATTACTAAATAGAGTAAATTATTAATATTCACAACAAGAACAAGTTTACAACAAGAACCTATTTATGAACTTGAAAGCGCACGATTCACAATAAAAATGTCATGCATCCATAAATAACACTAATTATTCACTGAAACAAACCAGGTTAGCACGTTTGATTTACAAATTATAACCAATAAATTTTCCAGCAAACTGTCGCCATCAGAATGTTTTGAGAGGCAGGTAATTAATAACACCAGTTATCTCTGGTATGTGACAGGTATTGTTTGATCTGGGCTGATCAGTAACAATGATACGGCCGTGAACCTTCTGAACTCAGATCGGCTATAGACATGAATAACAGATTATCAAACAATCCACTTAGTACAACGTATATAATATTCAATTCCGGATTGATTTCTATGTAAATAAGCAAACCATTTCTTTTTGTACGTTTAAAAATGCGAATTTAACATTAAACAAAACCTAGATACGAAACCTAAGCAATTTATTAAAATGTAACGAAAATCGCTGAAATGTTGTATTCTCTTTAGTATTATCATGACTTCTATCACATCAAATTTTTTATAGTATAACTATTTCATTCGTCACTCCAATCTAAAAATATCTGCACTCTTCCTTTAGCATGAATATATCTCTAGTTCAATTATTATATTTTAAATATGAAATAATATAAATAGTTAAAATATTTGTTACAAAAATAGCTTCAAATTATTTGTATTAAATTTAATTAATTGCTGTATCTGATCTTAAAACCAAATCAGTTACACAGTTTGATATATTAATTACTACGTTATCGGTTAAGGCTGTGCAAACATATCCTCCTTTGTTGGGAAAGTAGAGAGAAATATGTATAATAATTCCTCAAGGAATTACATTTATAAAAATAGTTAACTAAGATAAATTATAAATGAAGTCCAAATAAATTCGTCTGAAGACAAAAATTTGAAATGCTTAAAATGCGTATAGCTCCAAGCAGTGATATTGATTTAGTAACTTAAGACTTATGGAATTTATTTATGGAAAATTTAATATTATTTAAGAACAGGCATGTGTTTCAATAATTTTTTTTGTGAAATATATATATATATATATATTAATAAATAACTTCCATAGCACTTCTTTTAGTTACATTTGCTTTTACACCAGTAACTTCATATTTTTATTTTCCTACCATATTCTGTTTTAAATTCCTGCAGTTCATGGAAAACAATTATTATCCTGACTTCAAAAAGAAATACAAATGCTGTGACAAAATTTGTACTGAAAATTTAAAAAATTACTTACAGATAAAAACTTGTACCAATTCAAAGGCTGGCTTTGATTGCAAAACAATCTTTTTGGCGAAGCGAACGTTTTGTGAAATTTATTTTGCCTTAAATGGTAAATTAAATTCTTACTGTAAATATATGAAGCTCTTATAATTTATTTTGCCCATTATAAGATGTATATCTACATATGTTTCACATTTAGAGACGTTTGTTGTAAATAAGAAGAGATGTTTGTATATGGAGGCTAATGTACAATTTATGTGTTTCAATTACAATCACTGGCGAATTTCTGTAGAGAAAAGGAACAAGGATCATTACAAAAGTGAAAGGATCCTGAGCCCTCTGCACATAGTGGTCCAGTTTTCCCTGAAAAAGTGAAAGGATCATGACGAGATCGATTGTTAGATGAGTTTTGCCTAGCCACGGCCCGGCCAGCTCGCCACTTTCCCCGGTTCACCTGCCCAACAATGCATTGTTTATTGTTATTGTTGCTCGGTGCGCCTGGCAACAATTGAAGTGATGGTTATGATCTTTACCGTTTTGATAATCTTGGTAATTAGTACAACTTTACTGGCCTGAGCATAACTCGACAACCCTGTCTGGACCACCTGCGTCACGCTAGGAGCCATATTGAATTCTATACTGTGCCTATACTTTGGATATACGGAATATTTGTGTGCTTAAAATTAATTTGAAAATGTTTAATGATGGTCAGAATAACATTCTAGTCAGATAAATCATTGTTACTATAAATAACCGAGAAAGTCATAATAAAGTATTAAAGACATGCGGAAGTTCTGTCCAGTATATTTTGTTCAAAGGTCACTGCGAGACTCTGGGGTTTAATTTTTGTTCATTTTAGTTACATTATCTATTTTTAATATTATTTGTATATTTTTATATTATATATATATATATATATTATATATATATATATATATATATATATATATATATATATTCTTTACATATACTGTATTATCTGTGGTATGTGTCATATAAAGACCAAATTGTTTGTCTCTCGGAAGTAACTAAAAATTGTATACATATATTTTCGTAGTACTACAGTATAACGAAGTTAATATAGAGCTAAAAAACTATAATGTAATAGTATTTTATTAAATAAATTATTATTTAATTTACATATTACACCATATTATTAAATGTGTTACCATGGATACATCTCTTTCATGCACAATTTAAAATATGCACTTAACATTTAAATCGTATGTATCTGATTTACCCACATTTTTGACACTATTTATCTCATTTTTCCTTTTTTTCTGTATGTTACTCCCACCATGGTAATTAAAATCTAATAAGCTTTCAAAACAAGTAAATGCGTACAAAGAAAGATGGACATAAACATAAGGATAAGTACTAATATTGCGAAACTTGATTGAAAACGAAATTCTCAATGTCGTTTTTAAAAACCTCCAAAATTTAGATACGCCAACACGTGAGATGAGCAGCGATATACGTAATTACAGAGGTCAACAACCTTTCATAATCCAGAATATTTCCTCACCAGACCAAATCCCGAAGAGATAAATTACACTGAAGCAGAGGATGACGCAAGACGGAATCAGGCGTAAAGTATAAGTTTATTAACTCGCAGTTGAGCACGCCTAATAATATCGTGTGAATAAACCGTACGTACTCGCACACACAAACTCTAAACAGAGACTCACGCTCCAAACCGAACTGTTGGGACTTTAATAACTACCGCACCACTGTTTGCTCTGTTATATTATCATCCGGTAATGACATGTTATTAGCGGCCATCGACACGTGTTTGGCGGGAACTAACGGCTGTTGGCGGGAAGAAGTGGGGGGAGGCGCGGGAAGCTACTAGGACCACAAATCATGTACGTACACTTCTAATTGGGTGCTGTGTAACCCCTTCCCGCACATATCACACTTATTATACAACAGAACGTTGCCATCGTAGGAAGGTTTGATTTGATATCAATCTTGAGGTCACCTTCCTTTTAATTACTCAATATTCATATCAAATCCTATCCCACTATGACTTCCTTGTGTGTAGTGTAGAAAGCTCCGTTGTTCCACCGTGCTTAGAGCCCATGTCAGTAACAATTTAGTGCATTAAATTGTGTACCCGATGAAAAAATGTCAATTTACCTGTATTACACAATATTTTACATTTTGTAATCTTGGTAGATACAACCAACCCAGGATTTCAGATGAAAAGATGTGGATTGTTCGTTTTAACTTTCTTCGCCGTCGACTTTTTTCTGGAACATGGTTTTAGATTCCAGGAGTCAAGTTTGTAAGAGCATCGGATTCCAGGCGCTGCATTAAGAGGGAAGTAAAATGGAGCTAAACCTAACATTCCTATTGCGTAAGCCTCCTCTCATACAAGCATTTAGATGTGTCATAAATTCATTCTTATTTTTGCAATTCTTAAAATTTTCCATGGAATCGGGTATGAGAATTCTCTTGCTTTACACTACAAGTACACTTGTAGAAAAAAAAAAATATCTATATATATATATATATATATATATATATATATATATATATATATATATATATAGCGCCATTGAGTTATTTTCTTGCAGAGGTCGTAGAATCTTAGGCCTTCTTTATGGGCCTATATTTTGACGGAGACATATCTCGTAATACTGTAGTGTGCAATTTTTATATAACTATTTGTATTAAAGAAACGCTATATATAATTTTTTAACTTTAGCAGTAATTAGTTAAGTGCAATAAATGTGTAGTTTTCGATGTGATAACATTCTTATGTATTGAATTAACTACTTCATTTTTTTCTACAGGCACCGAATATATAGATGTGCAACTGCCTATAATATAATCTATTAATCTCCCCCTGGTGTTTATGCCGCTAGCTGATAGTATGAGCTAGATTAGAATTAGAAGTGTACGAGCTACAAAGAACTCTTATACTCTTGAGTTCACGTATCTCCCATTACAATAAAGGGTTACAGGGTCTTCTTACAATAGTAATTAACCATTTAATTACGTTTGAAGACAAACTAGTGTATAGAATTACATGCGTGAGATGTTGTACAGGAAACTCACACCCTTTTTTTTATCTTACGTTTTGAACCACGAAAATGTATTGCACTTTACCATGAACTAATTGCATTAAGGCGATTTATGACTCCTTAGAACCTCGTTAGAAGATACTTATGAAATGTTATGCAATGGTGCCCGTTGACAATCTCACACTAAAATCGTTTGAATCACAGGAATTGTGCCAGTTATGCGTCAGTATTGATCACAATCAGTGCTTCCTCCCCAATCACATTATTTTTGGGTCACTTGATTTTCTCGATTAACGATTGATTAAAACTGAATGTTGAATCTTGCAAAATTATGAATAATTATTTATTAGCATTATTGTACGCTTTTATACTAATCAAGAACTCTTACCTCTACCCCATCACTGAAATCTAACAGGCCAAGAGTTCATGAATAGTAAGTAGGTTATAATAACATCCTATGCTCATTTTAGCTTCTCCGAAATTTATTAGTGCTCTATCATTTCCCATATATTGAACTGATTCACTTAATTATTATTCTAACTATGTAATTACTTTAACAAATAAATACAGAGACGTGTAAAAATAAAGATTTCGCCATCCTCAACTGAATTTAAAATGTCCAATATAGATTTGTATAAAATACATTTGTTTAATTTGCTCTCAAGTTTCAAAATGAAATTGTAACTGCACGAGGCAAACATTTAAATGAGAATTACTAAAAGTCTCTGTAGTCATTTAATTGCATGCTTTCCATTATGTTATCAATTACCTTGATGGTTAATGATATATGCTGTGCAGTGCCCTCACTTTCCACTGATATGCTGTTTAAGTTTTGCTGTACACTAATTTCTTTACATACGATTACAGTAAAACGTAAATGTTGAGCAAGTATACTATGGTAGCACAATTAGTATCAGGTAGCAGTAGTGAAAGCCTTGTTGGGTCAGGGTTCGTGGAAAGTGCAACGACCACAGCAAAACGCCCACTCTTTCTTCCGCCCACACAAACTCTGATTAACTTACTCAGATAGTTTCGCTTTACGTGAGCAGAATCATCTCGCAACTTAGTGTCAAGTTTACTCTCGTAGTCGTTAGTGGATCGCAATACTGTGATGTCTCCATTCAGAATTTGGCAAATAGCCTCACAATTTAATATTACCTTGTCTTATAAAATGTTTATACTATACCAAACCATGCATTTGCAGTTTAAAATTGTGTGGTTGTGTGCTTAAATGTGTTTCATCGGGAACTGATATTAGCTTTACATGCCTTAAATAAACAACCAGAAACCATAACATGTACGATTATGTAAACAACCAATTATGGTACCAAGTGCAGTGCAATCAAATTTATGCACTATAAACACGTTTGTAGGGAGTGTTTTCTGCCTTTCTCAAACTAACTATGCTTCGGTTCGGGTACACTAGATTCACATCCCATAAGCTGTCCACATGCATCATCCAGTCGTAGCTATGATGTAAGCGATTGTTTACTTTCCCTGGGCCCCAACAGAGTGCGTGACGCCCCAGGTCTTCCGGAGTGGCGCGATGTGGTGGGGGCGGTGCGGAGGGCTCTTCAGCAAACAGGTGTGGGCGTCTCGAGGGGCCGGAGACGAATCAATTAGTACCTACCGAGTCAAAAGGTCACAACCGCTTGAATAATTAATGTGACTGTAAATGTTCCAGTAGAAAGTGATTAATGATGAAATGAGAGGGACCACACTACTACAACAAATACTACTTCGAGAGAAGATAACTTATCTATAAATATGAAAAGTCACATTTTTACAGATAGATTCTTTTTATTCGCTGTAGACAAACTTGTTACGTTCACATAGGAAAAAAATTATGACTATTCTAGTTTCAGTAATATAGTAAGTACTTAATAAATCTCATTCATATATGCACGGAAATATGTTTTGAAATCACTCAATTTCAAAATCACCGAAGCATTAAATAAACTATGGTTAAACAGTTTATGTATAAGATTTATATCAATTTACAAATACTCTCAAATATTATATTAATTAGCTTTGTTTGTTTTTCTTTTTTTTTTGATAAGATGATAAGAGGGCGTATGCCTGTAATTCAAAATGTTTTAAACGCCCGCCTAGACAATATTTTTTTAATTCTCGTTTAAGTTATGTAGAAAAGAAATTTGCTAATAATTGCTTAACAAGATTAAGTGACTCTTGCCGTAAGACGTGTTGTATAATTCCATGTTCAAAGGAGGAGGTTATAATTTGGATCATTCGTTTCAATAAGTTTTTACCAAGGATTACTTACAACATTCTGAGGCAAATGATTCTGGATTCCAACTCCTCCTCCAATACGTAGTTTTTTATAACTGATCATGCAACTAAATTAGAAGTTATTAGTTCCTTATTTTAATAAATTTCATTAGTTACTCATCCTGCCTTCGAGATATAAAATTCTTTAATATGATTTTCTAAGTTTTTAGGTTCCAAGTCTGAACAGTGAATTCTTGGAATATTTCGACTTCCTGTAGTTAGCATTAATTGACATTAAATTTATTAATTGTAGATAACTCTCCACAGCAATGTCAATTTATTTAAAGAATTCAATTAGTTGTATTAGCTGAGGTAATGTTGAATACTTTAACAAATATGTTGGTGAGGAAGAGCTAGGCATTGTAAATGAATTTGTCTATATTCATAAAGTACTTGATGTAGGAAGTACGAGAAATCAAACAAACCACATGAATAGTAAAATGTGTAATATTCTAGAAATATTAGAATAATAATGGGGTTAAATAAATGGCCTTGAGAAATCAGTACTGATAAGAACAAAATCTGTGTTTTCTTTAAATCGATAGGGCAATTTCTTCTAAGACATAAATGGATTTTCAGACGTGCTATTGTTGGTGGACATCGAAATGTGATTGTATTATATTGCTCTCAACATAAAATAATCATTTCTCCCTCATATTATATTTTTACTACCTTGATACACTTTATACCAACGTACAGACACACAAAACAATATTTATGTCATCAGACAAAGAGATTGTATGTCACTACTTTGAATATGTTTAGCTGAAATTGAACTTTAATTTACGTGTTTGAGAGTTGGATTTCAGTTTGACCTGTTAAGTAAAAGTTTATCAGAGAAAAGAGTATCATTTCATATTTAAACCCTTTTAATTTCGACTTCCACTAAATCTAAGGATCGGCTTCTTTCATTAGGAACATTTCTCTATCGATATCAAGAATAAATGTTTGTGTAATGACATAATGCACATTGGCTCTCGTCCCTTGTTCTATTCGCATAAGTTAATTATTTTCAAAATAACACATCTGAAAGTATTTTAGTGAGAATGCTGATATTTTACTGGAGAATTCTGTTTCAGGCAACGGGGTGCCTGTACGACCACATTCGCTGGGGAGAGGCGTTCGTAGTAGTGTACAGTATATGCGACATGAACAGCTTCAATGACGCACACACTCTGCTGGACAAACTGAGCAAACTGAAGCTGCCTTCCTACTACACCACTCTGCTGCTAGGAAACAAGCGAGACCTAGACCACTCAAGGTGAGTTAAGAGTGCAGTTGGTTAAAAAGTAATGATAATAACAGTTTGAATATATTTTTTTTGTTTTTACTAATATAGTTTAATTATTGTAAATAGGATTTTAATATACAGGGTGTCCCGTAACTATCTGGACAAAGTTATACCACTTTTTTGCTCAGGTTAAGACAAACATTTTTCACTATATGAACATGTGTTTCCGATGCTTAGGTTCCCATCTGTAAGTATGTATGAGTTTGTTTTATATTAATTAATATATTAAAAAGTAATGAATTAAATTATACAAAATTTGACTCAAATTGTTATGATAATAAGGGTTACTGAAAAGAATATCATGAAATTATGTTTAGTATTTTCAAAATGGCGGCCATTAAACCTTTTAAACTTTGGATATGTAAAAAATAGCATTTTCTCAAGATTCGCAAAATTAACAATTTTTAGAAGGATTTTTCACAAATCTAATGATTCTAAAATTATTTAAATTGAATAACAAATAACTGATTGAGAGCAGATTGACTGTGACAAGACATGGCCCACATTTAGAAATGCCGTTTATTCAGTTTTTGTGTTGTTGGCTATTCGCTAAGAACCTCATTGTTACTAGTAGATTTGGTAGGATAAAAGCAAGTAAAGATAGTCTAGAAATCGTTTTAAAGTTAATATTTGAACATACGAGTGCCCCTTAGTAAATAATAGTTCATAACAAAAGCATCTTTTTACACAACTGTTGATTAAGAGATTCGATAACTAAAATATGTATAAAAAATGCATGTAAATGTATGTATATGTATGTAAAATATTTATGTATATGTATATATGCATTAATTTACTCTGTTCTTATAAATCAGCTATAGTCAAAACTACTATTCATATTCTGACTATGTTAGAGGCCAAGATTGGAAATAACGTCAAAGAAATCAACTATCTCAGTCCGAAAAATAGAGCGTAACTGAAACCGGTTTCTTTGTGATTACAATGAGCGTTGTTCTGTGATTACTCACGTCTGGTATTCTCGAGCACGCGGTGGCCGATGTGTGGGCCGTCGAGTGTGTTACCTGGCCGCGTCTGAGTGCGTAGTCTTACACAACACCAGCGAGCGACTGGTGACTGAGACGGACACGCCCCCTGTAGATGATATCGAGCATTGCGGAAGGACCCGAGAGCGATTTATGGTGGGAACCCTTGCTGTTCGGCGGGCGTTGTAACATCTCCATTGCCAATCGGTCCCACACGGCCGAGTGTGTGGACGTACATCAAGATCCAACACCTTGAAAATTGGTTATATTCCGCCGCACCTCCTATAAACGCTGTATAATTTCCCCTCACATTTTGTGGCATATACGTCTTTAAAGAATGCAGCCTTTTAACAGTTTCTTCTCTTACAGCATCCATCTACCTGCTGCTTGCGGTTATGTAAGTGTCAGTGGAGTGACAGGTATTAGCATAAGAATTGGATTTGTTTGTGAGTTGTCTCTTGGCCACTTTCACTGCCCGTGTCCTTGACCGCTAACTGAAATGCCCAGATTGGTCATGTGCCAGCAATTTTAGTAGTTATCCTTCCATACATTTTCATACATACTGGTGTTTATTAATGGTATTTAAAAGTTATACATTTCAAACACTTGATTCGTTAACTGTAACGACCATGCTACTGTCACAACCTGTCTTAATTTACCGTGTAAGATCACAACACCAATAATACTTATATAGCCTACATTTTATCACTTATTTAGCCTGTGAGGATCGGATAATAATAATATCGACTGAGCCATAATCGTCAGATACGCACTTTAAAATATAGTTAAACAATGTTTCAAATTTTAATATAAACAACTTTGCTCTTGTTAAAAACGTGAAACTTCAAATTTTTAATAACGGAAGGTTTACTCAATAACTACACACTTGCTTCAATAAACTTCTCACGTTTCGTTAACTTTTACGTGCAAATTATAAATATTAAAAGAACTCTGCAAAATAACTTTGTAAGTATAAATTAATGTAAACATGTATTAATTCAAAATTGAAATAAGCAAGTTAGGAAAATAAAATATATATTGCACAAATGTAGCTGACTGTAACCGTGTAACAAATAAGCAGCAGGAGCCAAAGTAACCCGTTCGAAAGCCTAGCCTAAACCGATAATACTGGAAAAATAAATGCACGAATTTATTTGAAGAGTATTCTAATTTGTTTTAGACAAATGGCTTAATATAAACTGTGGAGAACCAGGCTGTGACTGAAACGGTCAGAACAAAGGTAAGATAGCCATAGTTGATTGGACTGAGTTGATCGTTAAGATGGGTGAGTCTAACAAAAACATACTCTTTCTGGAAATGTTTTTTCCTTGAAGGAAATAGGTGTTTTTCGCACATTTGCCATCGTTCAGTGATACAACAAATCAGTAACACTACGTTTCGAGATCTGCAATCTAATCTTCTTCTTCGGGAAAATAAATAACCTAACACATAGTTAAAATCTAGGTTAAAATAAACAAATCATTCCAGAGTGTTGTGAAACGCATTAGTCAGGAATCACAACCACCATGTTGTGTGTCAACTTCACTAACTTTAAAACATGTACTTCAAAAAAGCAAAAAACAATAGTAATTATTAAAACAATCCTTCCATTGTCAAAAACAAACTTCAAACAAATAAAAATTCCTGCTCATTTCCTTGATGCTTATTTTTTTATGGCTTAGTTAAATTCTCCAAAAGTCTACGATTTTACAGTTTTGACTCTCTTTTATGAAGAATTATGTATTTTTAACTTCTTTAGAAATGGTACATGGCTATCATGGTAAGATGACTTTATTCAGTTTTTCATATAAATTTATAATTTTTCTGCGGTCATTTAAAATGGCTGAAACTATTAACTATAATTATTATAAAACCCACATTTGCGGTTTTTGTACAAGTAGCTAATTTTCTTCAGCCATAGATGCAGAAAAAATGTCACTACTATGTTTCTCGTGTATTTTTTAAGAGCAAAAATTAAAATTCGAGAACACTTAAAAATGCCACAAATTCTTTGAAGATTTTAAAATGGAATTAATTCGCCTCCAAGACGGGTAGTCCTATTACAGCTTCCCCAGAATGGAGGGTGTAAGTAATGCATCTTCAGAGTGGATCTTGTAAAGAATACTTCCAGAAAATTGTGTGCTGCTACATGTTCTCCAGAATTGAGAGTATAGGCAAAGGATTCCAGAGTGTATCTTGTACGTACAGAACACCTCCAGAAAAAGGCGCATAAGCAAAACCTTTTAAGAATTTCGCGTGTCAATAGATTATCTGCAGATCTGTTATAGCATATCTATAATGATACGTGTATGTGAAAAACCTCCAGAATGGGTCGTCTAGGTAAAGTACCTCCAGAGCGAGGCATGTGTATAAAATTTTTTTTTATTATTGTGAGAAGGGCGAACAAGATACTTTATATTAAAAGATTTGTGTTGTTATATCTCTTTATTGGTGTTTATTGAGTAAGACAATGATTCAAACTTAATCGTACTATACAAACAATATTGCATATACACTTCGATTTTATTTTGCTGTTTTTGAACATTGTTGCTGAAAAGATGAAACAAAGATACACTTGTTATTTTGCTAGTCTGACTCGATTCACGAGCCAATGACAAACGACTACTGTTAACGCTTTCCATTACGACCGCTATTCTATTGTTATATCCACTAAGAACAACAATAAATTCCTTGGCACAACGTTCAATATTGACTATTTTATAGCCGAGTCCGCAGCCACGACCTGTATAACTTATATTGACAACTCATTTCCTTCCACCATGACAGCTGATGTGAATCACCACGGACAAGTTAGTTAGGGTGTCGTGTAGCAATAACTTTAAAAGTGACACCAGACAGACAGACAGACAATAGAGTCGTATCTCTCAGAGGGTGACCTTGACTCCAGCGATATCTGTTACAGGGCCGGCTACCGTGTTACAGCTACGCTGCGACGGGTTCATACGCGGTTTATTTTTTAGTCGTGTACTTACTTATACTTGTACATTGTTCCAGATACTCAAATAATAGTGTATTATCGTGGTTTATTGCACAAAGGTGTTTATTATAATGCTTACCCTTTCCCGACTAAAACTTAGTTTCCATTCAAATATTTATGATATGAATAACTTCTTCTTATGTATGAATGTGTATTCGTTCCATCAAGAACATATTTTGCTGAAATAAAATACACATAATACTGTACATTCTAGTTTTCGCATGCAATATTTTGAACATATTAATTCAGTAAAAATTTCCTAGTTACAAAAAAACCAATGTCCTTCAATGTCACATAGTCCAAATTCCATGTTTGAACACCAAGATGGTCATAGAACTCATTCTTGTCTATTTAGAAATGTAGATTCATGATAAATTCAAAGTGTACAAATGGATTGTTTCTCGAGATAGATTTCCATTCATAATGTTTGGTTAGTAATTTAGGTTTTATATCAGTTCCGGTAAGCAAGCGAGAGTCCATAAAACGTAAGAGTGTGCTGAAGTCAATTATTATCACCGTAGTACATTTATATAGTATATTTTTTATTTCATTGTCGTACAGCTCTTAGCTTGTTCAAAATTTTAAATCCGTATCTTCACGAAGTTAAATTAAAATCGGTTACAAAATTTACATTTCATAGACAAGAAAGTAACATATTTTAAACGTTGTAAAATGATACAACTTAGGCTATCTTAAATCTAACCAGTTGATCGTAGAGATAAGACGTAGCATGTGTGGCAGAAGAGAGGATCGAAGGAATCTCTATAATGATGTGGAGTGGAAGAGCTCACGCGATATTGAGATTGACAGCTATCCCCAGGCTCAGCTCCAGCACCTGTCATTTGTGGATTTGGTCAATTTCAAACCTGCCATTTACCTGTTAGAGCATCTCACAAGTATCATCCTTGTTTACAAAATACGTGTGCTAATATTTAATCATCATTTATTTTAATGGTGATATGATTATATATTATTAATGGTTATATATAATTATAATGGTTATATTATATTATAAGAATGATGTTCGTGATCATGCTCTTGATACTATTCACATTATTACGATGTATTGAACCAAATACTGAATTGACGTGCTAGTTGGCTGAGCCTTAGCGAAGCCTATCACTCGTCGTTGGGCTGGAAAAATGTCATTACTATTTTTCTGTATGTCTTCTGTTAACACGTGAAGCCTAAATAGCCCATCGCACACAGCATTATTTTATAGTGGTGTGTAAACTTTTATAATTTAAACACTTATATAAAACCAAATATAATGAAAAGATACTAATATAAAATATACTGATATGGCAAGATATGTTAATAAAGACTTCATATGTAGGTATAAATTTCTCATTAAGGTCCATTTTTGCAAGAATGAGTTCTATGATGAGTAATTTTTATGTTAAATATTTTTTTTATTGCCTGTCTGTTTCATTTAGAATCAAATGAGCTTCAGATTTGTAATTGTGCATACAATCTCAGCAAAGTATGTAACAACACGTGCTGAAAGTTTTTGAATGGCTGGAAAACTTATTTTTCATATCGTGTGTTGTTGTGTCCACACGATATTGACTTGAAATTGATGTTCTGTATGATTGGCTGTATTTTCGAAGGACATCTCAAGAACACAATAAATATGTTCAGTTTTATCAAGCTATAGACTTGAAATTTTGTATGCAGCCTCAGCGAAGCCTGTTAGGCAACAGAGTGTGTGACGTAATCCTACCTTGTTTTAATTTCAAAAAGCAATCTCTTTATCAAAAGTTAGTTGTAGTATCCATTAACTTCGTAAGGCATCTTATTATATAGTTAAATATTAATCCATTGACAATATTATTAATTTTCCCTGTTTTTTTTTACTACTTATTACAGTGCTTTACTGTATTGCATTCTGAGTATGCTTGAAATTCTAATATTTTGCTAATGGCTGAATTATTTTGTAAATATAAATGCAGATGTTCTTGTAGGTCCTTTATCATAACTGTTTATATAATTAATGAAAAAACTGTGATGCATTTAGTTTTGAAAAAATATTCAGCAAGGAATTTTTGTACGGTGCTTCGCAGATTATGCGCATATTTTATCGATCTCTTATCGATATTTTACTTCATTTGAATACTCTGTATTGCTAATTTCCAATGCCACAGTCTAGCGGGTATGGCGGTTTTCGCAAGATAACCGAGTCAAGAAACATCAATCGTGGCTGCTCCTTAGAGACCTTAGTGACCACTGAACGATCCTCTCCGGCCACAGATCCTGGGTTAAATTTTGCAAGTGAGCTTCATAGCTCGACTGTTAACTCGATTATTATTAGTGTAATAGATCTATAATTCTACATTTTCAGCAACACTGTTATTCTTGGAATGCAGTAAAATACTTTATTTAGTTTAGGAATGAAGTGGTTTATATGTTTATTCCAATAAACTAGTATTCAAGATCGATTCACAAGAGTTAAAATTTTTAAAGTTAAACTACAGCTTTACATTTCTCAAAAAGTAACCTTTCACGCAAAATTCAATTAAAGCTAAAACCTATTGTTTATTATAAAGGGTTAAAATGTTTGTATTATAATCACAAAACTTTATTGTATAAAAATAACGTAATAATCCTTTTGCTCAAGAGTCCATTATGTGAAGTAACAAGTTAAACAACTGAGTTCAAACGTATGATTTACCATAAACGTGACGTAGGCAGCAAAGTACAAATGAGATTGCACAGAAGAAAGTAGGCCTACGGTAAGGTTTCCTGGAGAGATTGAGCCAAGAAGCCAGGGGGCTGTGGGACAGTCACGAAGGAATTAAATCTAAACCTAATTACCACGGATGGTCCTGAGGACGCTGGACACCGAGACTGACAGGCCATTGCTGTCACGCTCTGGAGCCAGTCGTGTCGTTGATGACGTCATGGTGGGTGTGGAGTATCGTGTCTGCAGCTTGAACATTCAGAGTGTAAAACAATTAGTCGTCATTCCTAATTTGCATGTAACCCCTTATCATGTGCAAGAGACGGTTCAATCATTTTATAAATATGTCTCAATACTTATAAATTTCTTTTATTGGGATTTTTTTATTTCTTCTATCTCGCTGTATTTCCGCACGATATCTCAAAAACTAACTGATCTAATACACTTTAAATAGTACATGAAGCTTCATTTCTGTATGAGGAACATCGAGTTCGATTATGTCAGGTGTCATTTCGTTGACTAATATTTGTACATTGGTGTTATAAGTGATATGTCTAATTATTCTAACACATTCATAATTTTTTATGATTACTTGATGAGCAGAATTTTATTATTTAAACATAGCTGTGGAACTCAATTTAATGAGCAAAATGTTTTTCATCTGGCAAGATATAGCTAAATAGTCCTAACTCCGCCTCTTAAATAGGGGCATATTTCATTTCATTTCATATATCTAGAAAGCTTCATATCTAGACCTTTGCATGAAACATAATTTATGCATAGTTCACAATCAGTTCTGTGATGTTGCATACATGTCAAACCATGGAATTTGGGCAAGAGTCATTGAAAACCATCATTCAGTAGGCTGATACAATTTTTCTTTTACATCCTCGGGGATGAAAAATTTCCTGTTTTTATTATTGTCTGTAGTCCTATCTTTCACTAACTTAATTATTTATAGACTTGCAATTTTGAACCTCAGCGAAGCATGTCTCGTGACACGTGGTATGGTATACTCCTACTGTATTTGAGTAAAATAAATTAGGAATTTTTTTAAGTAATTAATTTCCTTGTGTTCAAGTTATTGGCTTATTGTGCAATTTTACTTCCATGCCTTTAGATAAGATCTATAGATTGCAGGTCCCTGATCCATCGGTATTGATAAAATAACGCATTCCGTAAATAATGCTGCATATACAATTAGATCGAAAGTTGTTCTTGCCCACAATAACAAGATTTTATAATTAAATTACTATTCATATATTAAATGTTATAACAGGTCTTATGAAATCTTTGGATACTCCATTTATGTTCATAATCATTTGTTTAATTACTGGTTTTTTTACGAAATTATTGTAATTGGTATTTCTTCTCTCTGCCAACACAATATCTGTCATAGAAACTAACTTATCTTTATAAGGTCTATGACCTCTAAATTAATGAAAAATGTGAATGTGTCATGGGTAAGGCATCGCAAGAAAGGTTTCATCCTTAAAGAACTTTTGATTTGGCGTGAAACTTCACTCCTACATAGAAAATAATGAGCTCCATGATAGAGCATTTACAACCATGGAATATGGCTGAACGATATTGAAAGAGGATGCTGCAATTTCCTGTATTAACTGCCGGCGGGATATAACATTATGTTTTATAACATTATGTTATAACAGATGTCCTGTCTGCCTGTTCGCAGAAAAACTAGAAAATGAAATGAGCTCTAAATTTGAAATTTCGCTTGTAACATTGGAAAATCTTAAAAAACTTAAAGATTTGCACTGCGTACGAACTAATTCTCTGTACCTTTCATTGCATGCATTTTTATGACAATATATTCATTAAATTTAATAATACACAAACCCTTATAATCCTCAGTATTGAAATCCTTAACATTGCTGATGACACTTAAACGATTAACTGGTTAAAGGATGACTTATTCCACATGTAAGTCATAGACAGTGAGAATATAAGCTAAGTAACTAGCAGAAGGTTTTACATATCTAACATAACTAATGGACTTACTGGTTTAGTAAAGTTGAATAAAACTGTAAAGAGATATGCAGTACCATGAATGATAGTTTATATAACATGTTTTAATGGCGTGTACTCTTAGTAATTGAGAAAGTCAAACAAGTAAGATCAATTACTAAAGAAAGAAATGCAGTTTTTATTGAAATTGTAACGGAAGAAGTGATTTACAACCTTGCTCCATTAGAGAGTAGTCTCTCATATATTATACATATATCAACAGCTGAAATTGAAAATAGTTTTCAGATTATTTACCCTAAGCTAATTTATTTTGATAATTAAAAGCAAATATTTATTCTATAGCATAAATCAATATTAAGTAACAAAAATATAAATATTTAAACTTACAAGAACTTATTGAAATATGGTATTATTAGCTGGGGTGATACAATCGGCATGTTTCAGGCACGACATGGAGAAGGTTTTATATATATATATATTCAAATTCTAAGAACATTAAATAGTGTAGTTATGTGCTAGGCAAAGTAGTACAGTGAAATAAAAAGCTATAAAGGTAGAGTAGGGCACGAAATCTATTGATATTAATCACTTTTTATTGAAGTAGGAGAGTCATACCTAGTACTCGTATCTTCTAATATTTTATAACAACCTTATGAGACATGTCCCCACTATATCTCGAACTTGTCTATTACCTTGAAATTTTGCATGAAGTTTCAGTACGATATCGAGTTTGAAGGTGGAGCATGTTATTCAATAGGATTTTGTCTTTGTAGCCTTTTTTACATTACCTTACATTGGTCTTATGGATAACCATGACGGTAATCATAAACACGTAGGTTAAATGTATTTATAAGCACACTGAATACAATAATATGACATTTAAAAATGTGACCTATTAACATACGTAGCTATGAAATTCTGCGTGGAGCCACAACGAATCCTGTTACGTAACGTACTCCCACCTTAATAAATAATAAATTCAACGTTCACTTACAAAAATATTGGCCACATCGTACTAAACCTACTGTAGAGTCTCTTATAACTATTTACTGATTAGCTCGATCTCGACTAAGGGAACGTACCCTAATGTCTGAAACCACACGTGTTACTTATAATCAATCTTATGACATATACATTCTGAAGACCTCCTCAAAGAATTTCTAAATTCCCTTTACACATTTTCTATATTTCACAATTTCGCTTTAAAATATTCCCGTACAATAATTTCCTTTCTAGATGTTTAGGTGTTTTTGGAAGAAGGCTTTCTTAAAACCAAAATTCATTATAAATATCCAACACCATGCAATACCTTAACAATACTAGCTACCACCGTACACATTTGAAAAAGAAAATCCCAAAAAGTTTAGCTACTGGACTAAAATAATTAAGTTCAATGCAACAGTTAAAACATCTTTATTGAAGACTGTATAATGAATGAATAAATATTGGAATGTAAACAACAACAAAAACAAATAATAGTCAGCTGACTATGTCACATCTCCCTTCCTCAGGAAGTGTAAGTGTAATCCTTCAGGTAATTGGGTTTACCATATCTCTTGGCAATATGCTGTGAGTTGCGTCGATAAAGTTTTCCTTTGCTTTCCACTATGTAAGACCTGGGGTTTACTTTGTCTTTAATTACTCCGTCTAACACCCAACTTCGATGACCCTTTCTTAGCTTTACGTTCTCTCCAGGTTTAAACTCTGGCTTTGGAACGGCACCTCTATCTCCAAACATGTTTTGTTTTTCTCTCGCTTCAGAGAGTTGTTGATGCACTTTCTTTGGATCAATTATTGATGGCAATAGAAGCGCATCATCAATTGGAACCAATGTCTGTGTCCTTCTAGACATTAGCCTTTGTGCTGGAGAACCTAGATTTGGTGATCGTGGAGTGTTTCTATGATTCAACAGAGCTTCAAATAAGTCTGTTCCGTCTTGATAACATCGCCTGACCAAATTTTTTCGCTGTCTGAACAAACCTCTCTGCCAATCCGTTTGCTCTTGGGAAGTTTGGAGAGGATATGGACTGTTCAAATCCCCATCGTTTTGAAAATGTTTTAAACTCTGCTGAATTGAAAGGCATTTTATCTGATTCCAGTACAGCTGGTACACCATGAACAGCAAACCATGACTTCAACTATTTGATAGTTGCATAACTACTTGACGACACTTCAGCGAGTTCGAAGTAACCAGAGTAGCTGTCACCAAGAACAAGGTAACTTTTGCCTTTGAACTTAAAATAATCAGCTGCTGTAACCTCCCATGGCCTGATTGGAATTTGTTTACTTTTGATGGGTTCTTTTATTTCTGCCCTACTCTGACTTTGGCATACTGTGTATGATCGTATGAAGTCACTCAAATCTTCAAACATGTTGGGCCAGTACAAGGATTCTCTTGCCCTTTGATAACAAGATTGAATTCCTTGATGTCCAGTATGAATAGCTTTGATAATATCCGTTTTCATACCATTTGGAATTACAACTTTGGTTCCTTTGAACACAACTCCATCTTCAACCATCATTTCATCTCTGAAATTCCAAAATAAGTGCAAGCTCTTAGGCAACTCAGTTTTTTATTTAGGCCAACCATTTTGTATTACTTGTATTAGTTCTTGTAAGGTGGAACTTTTCAATGTTTCCTCTTTGACTCTTAAAAGCTGATTTTATGGATGTATTGAGAAGATTGATATCACTTCAAGGTCTTTTTCCTGCATAGTAGTATTTTCAGCCGTTTTACAGTCCCTACTTAAAACATCTGCAATGTGCATATTTGTTCCTTTTATGTACAATATTCTTCGGATCGCACGGAATTATCTCTAGAAATATCCTTTGAAGACGAACAGGTGCTTCATTCAATGTTTTTCTAAATATTGTTTGTAGAGGCTGATGATCAGTCTCTATAGTCAATGGTCTACCGTAAATAAAACAGTGAAATTTTGTGCAACCAAATTGTACCGCAAGAGCTTCTTTTACTATTTGTGGCATTACT
Organism: Homalodisca vitripennis; assembly: GCF_021130785.1. NCBI lineage: Eukaryota > Metazoa > Arthropoda > Insecta > Hemiptera > Cicadellidae > Homalodisca > Homalodisca vitripennis. The sequence goes on from NC_060210.1 coordinate 38,015,242, forward strand.
TGTTCTGTTGGTGATAATGCTATTGTAGCATAGGCAATTGGACGGTCCTGTAATAGAACAGCCCCAATTGAATGTTGGCTTGAATCAACTGACAGTCTCACAGGCTTCTTTACATCATAAAATCCTAGTGTAGGTGCTGTAGTAATAGCTTGTTTTACATTTTCAAATGCCTTTTCCTGATCTACAGTCCAACTGAAGTAATGATCTTTCTTCAAAAGTGATCTCAGAGGAAGAACTAGATTAGAGTAATTTGGAATGAATCTTGAAAAGTAATTTAACATGCCCATTAGCCGTCTAAGCTCTTTTAGGTTGGTAGGGGCCTGCAATTGTTCGATGGCGTGTATTTTCTCTTCGTCAATTTGAATTCTATTTCCACTAATTATATGACCTAAAAATTTTATTTTAGTCATCTCGTAAACGCATTTCTTGTAATTTAGTTTCAGTCCTGCTTCTGAGAACCGCTTCTTAACGATTTCAGTTACGTTTCTAAGTTCATCAACAGTTTTTGCATAAATTATTACGTCATCCATAGCACATTCGGTGTTTGGCACATCCTTGAGAATGTCGCAAATTAACTTTTGGAAAATTTCTGGAGCGGACGCGAGTCCAAAAGGCAATCGTATAAAGGAACATCTTCCCCAAGGTGTAGCAAATGTCAAATAATCTTGAAATCTTTCACTGACTCTTATTTGCCAGAAACCTTTCTCGGCATCTAGTTTAGTAAAATATTTTGCACCATTTAATTTTGCGAGGATTTCATCCAATGTATTCAGAGGGTAATGTCTTCTGAGTAGGTTTTTATTGACATCAGTTGGGTCCAAACAAATTCTTAGTTTTCCATTTTGTTTAACCACAACTAAAGGTGACACAACTGGGGTTGGTTTTTGAACCGACTTGATTACCCCCAACTCAACCATTTTGTCTACTTCACCTCATCCCTAATTGCAAATGGTATTCTTCTGGCAGCATGTATTCTTAAAACTGGATTTTCAACCAAATCTATATCATAAATAAAATCCTTTATTGCACTCATTCCTTTCATACTATTTGTACTTTCTACCCTTTTTATCAGTCCAATCTGTTCACTCCTAATATTGGAGATACATTATCACTATTTGCAACTAAAAACTTGATCTTGGTTTCTTCTCGACTTTTACCAATAAAACAGTTTACTTCAACCTCACCTAAGACTTCAATGAAATGTTTGCTATACGAAACAAGGCGTTTAGTTGCTGATGAAGACATAGGTACGTTGAGGCGCTATGCAATGTTTTTTGGCAGTACGTTACAAGCTGCTCCTGAATCAATGTTTGCATTGAAGCTTATGTTGCTTGTGTTTACTGTAACTACCCATCGGTCGTTCGCCTCACTAAAAGCAATTTCCATTACACCTAAATATTGTTCCTCTGTGGTATCCTTCTTACTTGCATTGTTAGATTGTTCGACCATAGAAACTCCTGGCATTGAAGTTTTTGATTCAGACCTGCAATACCTAGCAAAGTGGTTGAGCTTAGAACATTTCAAACACTCCTTGCCAAATGCGGGACACTGACGTGGACCATGCTGGTTTCCGCAGTTTCTACATTGGAATATAAGATTTCTACCTAAATTACTATTATTCTTGTTTAAACTTTTAAAACTGTTATTGACAAATCGCAGGCTGGTTATGCAGTGGTTCAAGCTGTTGACTGGCTACCTGATCTATACTTGGTGTTGTATTTTGTAAGGCTCCCAATTGTTTCTTAGTTTGCTCGACTAGTCGTGCCTTTTCTGTTGCCCTGCTTATAGTAAGTTTTGGTTCTAGCAACAGTTTTTCTTTTAGGTAGGTGTCGCTTTGTCCAACCATTAGCCTATCTCTAATAAGTTCGTCCTTTAGAACCCCATACTCACAGTCCTGAGCTAAGTTTCTCAGTCGTGAGATGAATTCACCTACGCTCTCAGTTTCATTTTGGACCGCAATATTAAACATGTATCTAATGTAAATAATATTCTTCTGAGGAGAAAAATAATCATCAAAATGTTTTATTACTGTTCCTAAATCTGACTTTGCTTTTCCAGATAGTGAGAAACTGTTAAATACTGGTATTGCTTCATACCCTAATATGGTCATGAATGTAGCTACTTTAACCTCACCTTCTTTTTCCTTCAACCCGGTTGCCTTGGCAAAGAACTCAAAGCTTTGTTTCCAGATTTCCCAGTTTTTGGAATCTCCATCTTCTGATATAGAAAAAGGCTTGGGTGGCTTTACTTTCAACATCTTCTGACAACAACTAAGATAATTAAGTTAAATGCAACAGTTAAAACATCTTTATTGAAGACTGTATAATGAATGAATAAATATTGGAATGTAAACAACAACAAAAACAAATAATAGTCAGCTGACTATGTCACAACTGGAGTAAAACATTTGTGTAGCAAAGATTCTGATTTCACAAATTATACAAAAAAAATTAACTAACATCTTCAAAAATAATAATATAAAAATATCAATTATACAGATAAGTTATAATGATAACAAAGATTATCCTTTAAAGCAATCTAAATTTATTACTAAACATTCTGATCTTAACGAAATAAACACTATAACCTAAAATAATCTTTAAATGACCAATAAATCATAAAAATATCTTAGTTTAAACCAAGGCAATAAAAAACTAAAATCATGGAAAAACAATTTTACTGTTTTAAAACTTTTTAAAAACCATTCTACTGCAAAATTAAGTCATATATTCAATATAATAACAGTAGTGTAACTAGTAAAACATATCCAATTAAACTGAAGCAACGTACGAGTAATATCTATTATATAAAAATGAAACTGTTCGTGTGTAACAGCATCACTCACAAACGGCTGGACGGATTCGCCTAATTTTTTTTTAATTTGTTCGTCTTGATCTGTAGAAGGTTATAGGATACTTTTTATCCCTTTCCCGATTCAGGATTCCGCCCCACGGGTTACAGAAATACCCGTAAGAAATGCATTGCAGCAAACATATGTTATTAAATGAAAGAGTCTTTTCAAATTTTTAATCAGCTGTTCTTTGTAAACATATATAATGTGACAAAAAATATATTTATATATAATTTAATTACTACACTTATAGTTTTAAAGCATAGAGTAAGCTTAAGAGAAACGACAAATTTTGTTTAAACTGTTTCTGCAATCACTGTTAAACATAGACTTTACTATCCAGATAATACAATTCAAATTTGACGTAAAAATTCACCTTTAACTGCAATATTTATTTAATATAAACCATGCTCATGCTTGATCAGAAGAGCAATGCAGATATCATAATTACTATCTTACGTTGGCTACAAATATAAAGAATGTTATAAAATCAACCTTAGTTGTTTTTTTTTGACAGAAGTATCAGGAATGTGGTACATACCTTCATAATGCGCCCAAGAAGCTCACGAAGGAACGACTATCAATTATCTCAGCAATGTTTAGAATGTGATAGAAAATGAATAAGTGAATATAGTGTACTGTTTTCAACGGGAAATTGCGTGCGAAGCCGCGGGAAACTTATTGAAATGCGCAGCGAAGCGCGCCGGGTCCGCTAGTATCAACTAAATATATAGGTCAAACCTATAAACCTCTTCTTGTCAGAATGAGAGGTCACCGTGCCAGGACCTTTCATAGAGATTACAAGCTCCTCTCTGTACATCCCAGAGAACACAATCAGGACACAATTTACATTTTTTTTAAATTGAAAATTATAACTAAAATTATTTATAAGATATAATTAATAATGTAGCATTTGGTATAAATGAAAATGTCAATAGATTTAATTTTCAACGAGTTTAAAGCAAAATTTCCTTTTGGTTTGAATCTTAAATAAACTTATTTTAATTTTTTACTATAAGAAACATCTATATAGAAAGAAAGAAATCCCTTTCAGACAACTAATTTTTAAAATCCTGGCAGGTACATTCTATGGATACTCAATTAATGGAAATAAATTCACAGACTACTACCAAAGTTTCAGTCATTGAATGGTCGCAAATGTTTTGACTTAATTAACGTTTCATGTAATACGTAAATGGGTATATCAACATAAGCCCATAATATTTATTATGAGTGTACTTTTTTACTAGAGATGTTAAGTCATATGAGCTGTGAAAATTAAATACTCAAGTGTATTTTCTGAACATTTAGAGTCCCCAGACAGTAAAAACGCTAATAAATCTTTATTTTTTTATTTTTGGTCCTTAGCAGTGGAAGTCTAATTAGTCAGGTGATGGTCATTTGTGATTCTCATTATTTGCTCGTTATAATTGCAGCGCCAACTCGTTACGCTCATTCGCCCTTCACGGCTCCCTGCTCTGGTTGATTACTCGTAACCGGTTGGTCTATTCCACCACAGCTTTGAGTACTGTCGGATAGAGCACTAGCGAGAACTATCGTTTTACAAGCTGTAGGTTGTGTTTAGAATTTTCCTTGCCATGATTGATTAAAACCTACTGTTAATGAATGGACCACAGTACTGTTTTTAAACATTGCGCCATTAAAGTTTTTTAAGATTTGTTATATTTAATTGCAACTATTTCAATTTCATATTTTATCATGTATAAATTAATTATTTAAGATAGATTGAAATTAAACGCCTCTAAAAAAATAAACCATATAAATGACCACATAATTTTCTTGAACTTTACTCCTATTAAAATTATACAACCTTAAACATTATCAATAATAAACATATTTTTTATATTCTGTTCAAACAGCACATCAGTAAAATAGTGAAGGCCTTGAAAACGTGCAAAACATAAAATCAAGGAAGTGCATACAGTATGTATTATTAAAATAACTATGCCCTCAAAGCTACTGAGCGAGTTCTACAATTTCAAATGTAAGTTTAAACGTTTGATCTATAATAGAGAAGAAAGTTTCATAACCAATCATTATTCTCTCGATAAATTGTTACTAAGCACCTTAATAAAAACTGGTTCGTGGTTTTAACCTAACCATTTCAATTTGAATACTGAGTAAACTGTTGATATCCATTTCCGTCCACAAATTCCTCAATCTAAAACTATAGCTATAATAGATGATTATTCTTGAACAATGCTCAATGTATTTCTGGACCTAAAACTAGATTATTCTCTTAAATGGCCTAATCACTTTAACATAACTTACTATAAATTCTGTAAATGCTTGCACATTTTGTGAAATTTATCTGAAATTTTAAACTTTGGCTCCGTTATATAGTTTTTATGGCTATTTCTTATACCTAATATCATAAGGTCTTATCTTTCGGAGAGTTTGAAAACTGACACCAATTAACTGAGTTTTTACAATGAATGCGCTTGATTTATGTTTTTTGAAGACGAAGGAGGCTGTAGTGCCGTTTTTGTCCGTGTGAAGCTATTAACTTTACCTCCCTTTTATTAGTTTATTTCAGTTTATACTCTTAGATATATTACATTTTTTCAGCTAAGCATCATAACCAGTCTACCTGTCATAAATCAAGTCTTGAAGTTGCAATCCTGAAAATATTTATTACCTTCCTGCAGCAGTTAGAGACCTACCAATAAACGCTCTTTTAAATCCAAATTAAGTATTTTTTTAATAGTCAGATGTTTTTACTGCGTGAATAAGGTTTTGATCATAACCTAGTGAGAATAAGTCTAATTAAAATCCTTGTAAATATATAATATTGCCTTTAATTTTTATTTTTATTACTTTTATATCATACTTCAAAATAAATTACATGTACTCATCTAAATATTATGTAAATTATCTATGACAATAACGAAGTGTTGAATTTGAATTCCAAGATAAATCTCAGCGGTTTGAATTTGACTATAATAAACTATGAATTATTGTGCGTGAGATAATTTTCTAGAGTTATATCTCGCATTCCCTTTCTACCGCCATAAATCAGTCTGCCTATTAACCAACGTTCACTTTTCGCTTGTAACGACGTTGATGAATATGATTGGATTATGACGTCTCGTTTCTTCTCTTGCTTGCGGTTCAACTTGACAACTTTTTCCGATCAGTAAAGTTTTCTCCTACTACCATATTCAAAGCAGAGTTGCCATATTTGTATCACAACCGAAATCGATTTAGCTATTCTAATTTGAGTAAAAGGTGTATAAATTACATTTATTAATGTGTTTGTGGCCTGACCAGCAACACACTTACATTCAGTACATTTATATGAGCTTATTTAATCAATTATACCAATATTTATTTCATTCATGCATTTACATGTAAGTTACAAGTTTTCACAGCTCATTAAACATCACTCAAATGGGTATGGGGATGCAAAGTTTTTCAAATTTAACAACATTGGTACTAAACGAAAAACTTGGAAAAATTTTAAGTTACCTTTTGAAAGTTTATATTTAGTTCTTTCTAATAACGATAATTGATAAACGCCAATTTAAGTATAATCGTTGTACAGTAAAAATAGAAAATTTCTGTACAATTTTCCCAAAAATGCTTAAAATTTAGACAGGTAAAAGATGTTTTTGTTAACATTTATACCAAATTTCTCAGCGTTTTAAGACCTTCAAAATGATGTGTCACATGACCATACTTATAATTAGAAATTTTAGAGATACGAACCTATGACCCTTATTTTCGAGTACACTCTGTATTTTAAATACTACTCAAGCAGTTTTACAAAGTTCGCCACATGATGTTTATTAAGGTTACAGTTGTATCATTTTATATGAAACGACTCGACTATAGGAGAATGCGGCCGGGTGTTTTGAAACATCAAGAATAATCTCCAAGTCGACGATCAATTTGTATTTTCTAAGGACAGAAACTATTTTTTATTAAATCGAAAGAGGAATTTCTTCCCAAAATAAATCTTATATTGATAGGTAACAAAATGGAAGTGAATCGAATGCGACTAAAATACCAAACAATTACAATTTGCAAAAATACCTTTTTTAATTGGCATACCTTAAACTAACCATGAAACGCGTAAATGGTCCATTTACATCTTTGATAGCCAATCACATAAATATTCTGAAAATGTACTTTGAGACATTCTCACAAAGGAATTAGTACACATTTTATATTTTTATTCAAACCACTAATTGCAACCTTAAACAAACCAAAACAAATGAGGGTTCGTGTAGACAACTACTAGATTATGAACAACATAAACTGAATCAGTGTATGAAATATTTGATCTCTTACAAACGGATGGACGTTGAATAATTGGTATTATTTCCAAACTAAAATGAAAGGATCATGACCACTATAAATAAATAATACTAATGCAAGGAGAGGATGAGTTTCCTCATCAGAATTCCTCATAGAATTGTTGCGGCTCCCTGATAGATAAGTTAGAAAGCATGAATATTATTTAATAGAATGATAAAGAAATCTTTTTAATGTCAAAGTAGGTAGTTTTAATATCTGTTCAGCTGCTCGAATATTTTTCTTGAAACTATGTACTTTCAGGTGGGTTTCAGGATCGATTTGAGAAAAATCTTCAAGTTTGTAAGCATATACACTATTTTACATATACTGCGACCTCTGGAGTACGGCTGGGGAAGGGTGCCCGTCATTAAATATCAACAAAAAGTTACATAGAACAAGTTATAAAAGTAATTACTGAAATATTGTTATAATGCCTGTTATTATCTTGTCCGGGGTTTTCAGTAATATTTTGGACCCATGACTAATCAATACTAGTTACAATTTAAGTGTATTATACGTTGTTTGGTATTATATTTCTGTTAAATATATATATATATATATATATATATATATATTAATGTCATTAGAATAACATTTCAAACAACCAAAATTTGGGTTTAATTGGGGAGGTGACAAACAGGACGTACATGCGGTCGTAATCGAACGCACGTGTGTGTGGGTGTGGAACCCGCACTCTCCGTTTGCTAATTCTATAGTAACAATTATAGTTTTATCAAATTTAAAAAATCTTAAAAATAAAATGTATGAGATTAGAATTAAATTTTTTTTAAAGGAAATCAGCATTAAATAACAGTTTTAACTTGAATCCAGTAATTGAGTTGGGAGTGACATTGCCTCCAGAAGTCATGTGTCTTTTTAGTAGGTGACTCAGTGCACGGTCCTAATTCTCTGCGTGCGCGCGCGCGCGGGTGTGTGTGTGTGTGTGTGTGTGTGTGTGTGTGTGTGTGTGCGCGCGCGCGTGTGTGTGAGGTCAACTGCCCGCCGTATTCTGAGAACGAACAAAGTATTAATCTAGCAAGGGTGGAAGTATCCTGCAGCGTAAGTGATATGGAAAATTAATATATTTTAAACACTAGTCCAGAGTAGTACATAAATTAAAACAAATGAGTTATAATAAATACGACATTATTATTGTTATTAATGTTGATGATTGCATTCTTGAAAACATGATATCGGCATAGTTCCGTGAGTTTTAAGAGGACACATTTTTTATCCTATCGAGCAATCTACCGCACGGAGGCCATTGCGTAAACTACCAATATAATGTTTTCTTTCACACTTACTTGAAGTACTCCGATGTCCCCTAATGAACGTGTACAAGACGCTTCCCAATGCTGGGCCGCTCAATTTTGTAACCGTGTAGTTTTATCACAGCGTGAGTAATAATTGTTCGAATAATACTTAACATCTGAGAACAACACTGTCCTTAAGGCTTAAATAATAGAACAAACCAAATCACTTAAAATACTTGTTTTTAATATTTGAGCTCAGTAGTAATTCAATGAGGTCTAAACTCATTTAATGGTCGTGTCCTAGAATTACAAACATAAATAACAAATTATATATATATATATATATTTTTCGTTATTTACGTTAGTCAAACTTTCATATATATATATATATATATATATATATATATATATATATATATATATAATATATATTTACGTTAGTCAAACTTTCATATATATATATATGAAAGTAATATATAAATAACTATATATATATATATTATATATATATATTTCTTATATATATATATATATATATATATATATATATATTATTATTATTATTATTATTATTCGTTATTTGCGTTAGTCAAACTTTGTCTAACACTCCTATTCCTGTTTGAGTGCATTTTTCCTGAACAAAGGCAAATAATATGTGCGATTTTAATCCGTACTTTATTGTTGGCGAAAATCCAATGATCTGTTAACAATATCGATGAAGTGCGGTTTGAGCTCAAAATCACTTTCCGCATTATTCCAGGTACATTTTCACTGTTCAAAAATCCTTTATTTCCCATAAATTTACAACTAAATGGACATTTACAGCTTGGCACAGCACGCGTGGAAAAAATTTATTTTATTTCATACGTTCATTTCTAGGCTATCCTACAGTTGACAGTGAGTCCACAATTTATCAACTATTTTTCTTTCCATCTCGTGTTTATTCTGTTGCATATCCCATGTAATACTATAATAAATACCAAGCGCTCGAATAAATAATATAATATTAATATAAAATAATATTTTAAAATTATAACGAATATACAATACTTCTGATTCCGTAACGGTGCAAGAAGAACAAATAATAAATAAATTACAGCAACAAACTTAACAAAAAGACTAACATTAACAATTCAACAACAGTTTCTAATATTTATATAATAAAACAATATAACGGATTCAATGGTTTTCAACATCTCTACATAAGCATAAACTGGTCGCGGACTGCTTCCTATAGAAAGAGTTCTGTGATAGGCTAGCCAGTGACTATCTGGAGATTTTTGTATCTATTAACATCTTACGGTCCATTGTTGCAGTAGCGTTGTCTTACTTCAACCCCTTGTATGAGCACACTGAGCTTTTACTTTACCAAATATAGATCAATTTTCCCGGAATCGCCAAGACCGATTAGGTCTCAGTTAGTTAAGACTTTAATTCCACATGTTCTCTTGGCATTAAACTGGTATCTACGATCATTACGTCTTACCACGATTTGTTCTTGCCAGGATTCCAAGAGGCTTACACAGGTTTAAGACTGGTTAGCTGCTTTGCTTTAAATTCACTTTCGTTTGAAAGATTAAACAATGATAAGCCAGCGGTTCCAACGTTTTGTGGCTGTAGCGATCTTGCCGTGACTCTAAACATATCGCACAATTTTACAAGAGGTAGGGAGCTCTCAGGAGACTTAAATATATATATATGAAAGTTTGACTAACGTAAATAACGAAGAATAATAACACACACTCCGTAATAATAAATTAACTATATATATATATATATATATATATATATATATATATATATATATATATATATATTCTTATATATATATATATATATATATAATATTATTATTATTATTATTTATTATTCGTTATTTGCGTTAGTCAAACTTTGTCTAACACTCTATTCCTGTTTGAGTGCATTTTCCTGAACAAAGGCAAATAATATGTGCGATTTTAATCCGTACTTTATTGTTGGCGAAAATCCCAATGATCTGTTAACAATATCGATGAAGTGCGGTTGAGCTCAAAATCACTTTCCGCATTATTCCAGGTACATTTTCACTGTTCAAAAAATCCTTTATTTCCCATAAAATTTACAACTAAATGGACATTTACAGCTTGGCACAGCACGCGTGGAAAAAATTTATTTTATTTCATACGTTCATTTCTAGGCTATCCTACAGTTGACAGTGAGTCCACAATTTATCAACTATTTTTCTTTCCATCTCGTGTTTATTCTGTTGCATATCCCATGTAATACTATATAAATACCAAGCGCTCGAATAAATAATATAATATTTAATATAAAATAATATTTTAAAATTATAACGAATATACAATACTTCTGATTCCGTAACGGTGCAAGAAGAACAAATAATAAATAAATTACAGCAACAAACTTAACAAAAAGACTAACATTAACAATTCAACAACAGTTTCTAATATTTATATAATAAAACAATATAACGGATTCAATGGTTTTCAACATCTCTACATAAGCATAAACTGGTCGCGGACTGCTTCCTATAGAAAGAGTTCTGTGATAGGCTAGCCAGTGACTATCTGGAGATTTTTGTATCTATTAACATCTACGGTCCATTGTTGCAGTAGCGTTGTCTTACTTCAACCCCTTGTATGAGCACACTGAGCTTTTACTTTACCAAATATAGATCAATTTTCCCGGAATCGCCAAGACCGATTAGGTCTCAGTTAGTTAAGACTTTAATTCCACATGTTCTCTTGGCATTAAACTGGTATCTACGATCATTACGTCTTACCACGATTGTTCTTGCCAGGATTCCAAGAGGCTTACACAGGTTTAAGACTGGTTAGCTGCTTTGCTTTAAAATCACTTTCGTTTGAAAGATTAAACAATGATAAAGCCAGCGGTTCCAACGTTTTGTGGGCTGTAGCGATCTTGCCGTGACTCTAAACATATCGCACAATTTTACAAGAGGTAGGAGCTCTCAGGAGACTTAAATATATATATATGAAAGTTTGACTAACGTAAATAACGAAGAATAATAACACACACTCCGTAATAATAAATAACTATATATATATATATATATATATATATATATATATATATATATATATATATATATATTCTTATATATATAATATATATATATATATATTATTATTATTATTATTATTATTCGTTATTTGCGTTAGTCAAACTTTGTCTAACACTCCTATTCCTGTTTGAGTGCATTTTCCTGAACAAAGGCAAATAATATGTGCGATTTTAATCCGTACTTTATTGTTTGGCGAAAATCCCAATGATCTGTTTAACATATCGATGAAGTGCGGTTGAGCTCAAAATCACTTTCCGCATTATTCCAGGTACATTTTCACTGTTCAAAAATCCTTTAATTTCCCATAAAATTTACAACTAAATGGACATTTACAGCTTGGCACAGCACGCGTGGAAAAAATTTATTTTATTTCATACGTTCATTTCTAGGCTATCCTACAGTTGACAGTGAGTCCACAATTTATCAACTATTTTTCTTTCCAATCTCGTGTTTATTCTGTTGCATATCCCCATGTAATACTATATAAATACCAAGCGCTCGAATAAATAATATAATATTAATATAAAATAATATTTTAAAATTATAACGAATATACAATACTTCTGATTCCGTAACGGTGCAAGAAGAACAAATAATAAATAAATTACAGCAACAAACTTAACAAAAAGACTAACATTAACAATTCAACAACAGTTTCTAATATTTATATAATAAAACAATATAACGGATTCAATGGTTTTCAACATCTCTACATAAGCATAAACTGGTCCGCGGACTGCTTCCTATAGAAAGAGTTCTGTGATAGGCTAGCCAGTGACTATCTGGAGATTTTTTGTATCTATTAACATCATACGGTCCATTGTTGCAGTAGCGTTGTCTTACTTCAACCCCTTGTATGAGCACACTGAGCTTTTACTTTACCAAAATATAGATCAATTTTCCCGGAATCGCCAAGACCGATTAGGTCTCAGTTAGTTAAGACTTTAATTCCACATGTTCTCTTGGCATTAAACTGGTATCTACCGATCATTACGTCTTACCACGATTGTTCTTGCCAGGATTCCCAAGAGGCTTACACAGGTTTAAGACTGGTTAGCTGCTTTGCTTTAAATTCACTTTCGTTTGAAAGATTAAACAATGATAAGCCAGCGGTTCCAACGTTTTGTGGCTGTAGCGATCTTGCCGTGACTCTAAACATATCGCACAATTTTACAAGAGGTAGGAGCTCTCAGGAGACTTAAATATATATATATGAAAGTTTGACTAACGTAAATAACGAAGAATAATAACACACACTCCGTAATAATAAATAACTATATATATATATATATATATATATATATATATATATATATATATTCTTATATATATATATATATATATATATATATTATTATTATTATTATTATTCGTTATTTGCGTTAGTCAAACTTTGTCTAACACTCCTATTCCTGTTTGAGTGCATTTTCCTGAACAAAGGCAAATAATATGTGCGATTTTAATCCGTACTTTATTGTTGGCGAAAATCCCAATGATCTGTTAACAATATCGATGAAGTGCGGTTGAGCTCAAAATCACTTTCCGCATTATTCCAGGTACATTTTCACAGTTCAAAAATCCTTTATTTCCCATAAATTTACAACTAAATGTACATTTACAGCTTGGCACAGCACGCGTGGAAAAAATTTATTTTATTTCATACGTTCATTTCTAGGCTATCCTACAGTTGACAGTGAGTCCACAATTTATCAACTATTTTTCTTTCCATCTCGTGTTTATTCTGTTGCATATCCCCATGTAACACTATATAAATACCAAGCGCTCGAATAAATAATATAATATTAATATAAAATAATATTTTTAAATTATAACGAATATACAATACTTCTGATTCCGTAACGGTGCAAGAAGAACAAATAATAAATAAATTACAGCAACAAACTTAACAAAAAGACTAACATTAACAATTCAACAACAGTTTCTAACATTTATATAATAAAACAATATAACGGATTCAATGGTTTTCAACATCTCTACATAAGCATAAACTGGTCGCGGACTGCTTCCTATAGAAAGAGTTCTGTGATAGGCTAGCCAGTGACTATCTGGAGATTTTTGTATCTATTAACATCTTACGGTCCATTGTTGCAGTAGCGTTGTCTTACTCCAACCCCTTGTATGAGCACACTGAGCTTTTACTTTACCAAATATAGATCAATTTTCCCGGAATCGCCAAGACCGATTAGGTCTGAGTTAGTTAAGACTTTAATTCCACATGTTCTCTTGGCATTAAACTGGTATCTACCGACCATTACGTCTTACCACGATTGTTCTTGCCAGGATTCCAAGAGGCTTACACAGGTTTAAGACTGGTTAGCTGCTTTGCTTTAAATTCACTTTCGTTTGAAAGATTAAACAATGATAAGCCAGCGGTTCCAACGTTTTGTGGCTGTAGCGATCTTGCCGTGACTCTAAACATATCGCACAATTTTACAAGAGGTAGGAGCTCTCAGGAGACTTAAATAGCCCTTACATGCTTTTGAAAGTTCCACCAATATTTTTACCTTTGTTATATCCAAACTCTATTCCTAAAACATAAATTCGCGTCAAGTTATTTTCTGCTTTTAGCCACCTATCAGGGACCCTTCTATTGAACCGGCTCCTAGAAAGTGGAGCAGCGAACTCGAAACACTTATTGAACCGCAAGTCCACCAGAAGTCTCGAATGTTTTCATAAGCCTTAGATTCAACATCCACTTAATTAAATTCCCTGCATACGTTATGTACACATAATTTGGGGTCCTTACTCTTCCTGTTTAGGGAAGGATTTTGGACTATCTATCAAGTGTCTCTCTTGATACCAAGGTTCCTTAGGAAAACTGGTGGTTTTAATTTGAATGTTGAATTTAGCCTTTCTTCTATTGACGCTATCTCAGACTTGAATCTTGAAATCTGGAATCATGTTCGTCTGAAGAGATAAAAAAATTCGGCGACTAAGAAGCTCAAAGCGAACCTTTAAATCGTTTCGAAAACTAAGACTCTATAAATATATGAAGCTGTATTAGGAATTATAAGGAAGTCGCTCTCCTTGATTCTTCAGACGAACATGACTCCAGATTTCAGGAGTCAAGTCAGGGACAGCGTCAGGTACCAGACGCTGCATTAAAATGAAGGTGAACTAGAGCTAAATTCAACATTGAGTTTGAATCACTCCTTCCTACCATAGCTACATTATTTGTACCTGTAACTACACGCTGTTTCTTTGGCTAGATTAATTGGAAACCAGTAATATGGTTTCTTGTGTTATCGCCTCAAGTGATTTCCTTGAGCCTATTAGCTAGATAGAAACAAGCACTCACTATGCTATTCATATGAGGGCAATTTATGAATTAATAAATAAGACCCTCTGGCTATGCACAGAGTTTTTGTTTGCAAGGAGACTTGATAAACCAGTCACTATGTTCATTTAACTGTTCATTTAAGTTGATCTTCTTCCCACTTTTAAGCACTTGCAATGGATAATGGCATCTTTTATTTCTGAGCTTATCTGTGATGGCTTCGAAATTTATGTGTTCACTTCACTGATTCTGGGTAATTCTCTGTCTCAAGCACTTTCTCAGAATGCTAGCATGTCGTAGCTCTTTTTTGTCACAGAGATTTTCTCTTTCTCTACATTAGACTTAAGAGTTTAGGAAGGAACTATCGCATTAACCTTTTCAGCCGGAACCACTTTCATTTATTTGGCGGAATAAATTATCCTGTGTTGAGAATGATCGGGATAGGATTTAGGATATTTCCAAAAAGTCTTATTTTTCGATTCAGTAATATAAATTATCCGGCTCACTATCTCCATACCGTGTTTTTCTTCCTTCAGCTTGACATTTCGCCGTTTTTTATCCATTTCCCGATACATCGAACTCGCTTTTCGCATTGCACTTATCTATTGTATGGTCCTGTATGAGTAAGGTCCTTGATCACATCCTAACTGTCTCAATAAGTATGCCCCTAACCAGTTTCAGTTTGATTTATACCGTCTGAGGTGACAGACCAGACACCTTAAATGGATCATGGCCACCGAATTGAATTGGCCACCCTAATTGTAAAATTTTCTAAACAATTTTAAGACCTCTAGTCTTTATTTTCCACTTACCACTAATCACTCTCTACCCTAGTGATACAGGTTTTACTACCGGTTTGATATTCTAGTCCTCTAAAGCAAGCGAGCAATAGACACTACTCAGAAAGGATCTAAGTTTCTTAAGAAATATAAGGTGTTATTTTGTTCCATTTTAACACAATTGAAAATTGCTAGAAACCTATGTAGTCCAGTCATTTCAGGTTTTATCTGTGGAAAATTCCTAATGAGCTGAATTTTGGTATACATCTTCATTATAGCGTTTTAATAAAGATGTGAAAAATCGACATTGATATAGTGCCGGCTACAAAAGTTGTAAGGGTCAAAAGGTCACGAAAATCAGTTTTTGGCGAATACCTCGCGACTATGGCTTGAAGGTCAAAAAAGATAATTATAAAAATTATTCCTCATACAATTATCTACAAAAAATGTCTCTTGCATTTTTCTGTAAAGTCAACCGTTTACGGGCTAGAGCGCTGAGAAAGCGACTACATTATGATGATGCACTCGTTTCCGCACCACCTTTGAGGTAGAATGCAAGGCGCGTTTTTTACATGGTTTTCCCCCTAGGCATAATCCATGATCTGCAATAAAAGTTTTTTTTTTTATTTTATGCTCAATAATTATTTATTTGTTCATTGTAAAATAGTGAAAAAATCTTGTTGTATATAATTTTTTTGCATATTCATTTATCGTCGATATTCATCAAAAGTTGCTGACAAAACATTGAGTGGACTTATTGCTGTATTTAAATCAATATCTTCATCAATTTCTTTGGACTCTGCGTTTAAGCATGACTGACCACGACAATTTCCTAATTTAATGCTAATTTATCACAAATAAGCTTCATTAGCGCAACTCTAACAAGTCCATGCTCTCTTACACTTCTGGCAAAAGCATGACCACCTAACATTTTGTCAACTTAATTTGGAGCATAAATAACACTAAGAGCTTCTTTGAGTCCACTTCCTTCCATTATATATGCTATAGATCCAAGGAACGACATAAGCTAATGAAATCCTCTTAGTCTTACAACAACGTCAACAACGTTCGATATATCAGATTGTATATCAGCATCAGCTACAATTTCGCGAGCTTTATAGTAAAGTGGCTGATCAAAAGTAATTATGAAACAGCTTTGTCCATGCGATTTAGCGTTACGTACTGCACAATCTAATGTGGTGTAAATTGTATCTGTATTACTTGCAGGGTGATGAATAAAGGGTAAGAACATCAAGGTCGATGTTGTGAAGTCTTTATTATTTTTTGTTAGCTTCTTCAGAAAACCAGTCCATCCTGGCAGACCTTTCCACTTGCCCTTTACCCATAATAAGTCGACCTTACTACAAATTTGTTCATTTAATATAACATCATAATCAATTCCTTCAACTATAATTTTAGTCATTCCAGCTACTTCGTATGTTAAAAGAGATACCGGTAAATGTAAAACTGCAGCTAAACTCTAAGCGTTTGGTTTACTCTTACATTTTACGATGGGCATATCAGCGAGAACAGCGTTACTTGGAGAAATATTTTTTACACTTATTATATGCACAGTATTATGCCCATCAATTGTGGAAACATTAGTGTCTGCATTATCTGCAGCATATTGTAAAATTACAGCAGGCTGTGACAGAATACGAGGTTGAGGATGATAAACAGTTGACACTTCATACGTCACAGCATCATTGTATGTGGCACAGAATCCAAAACTTGACAAAACATTTAGTAATCTTCTTGAGGCATATCTTCTATGAATGAATACGGAAAGGCTAAGTTGCAGCTGTGATGAAAATGATCGTGGACGCATTACACTCATTATGACTGTAGACTTAGCTTCTACTTTTTTTGTTTGGTCTTTTTTATTCTTTACAATTCATGTAAGAAATGTGATAAAGTTTGTGGAATGTCATTATTAATTTTATCTAACATTTGACTTGGTGGTGGATAGGAGTCGTGAATAATTGTAATGGAACGAATATCTTCCTTGATTATCGATGCAGCAGTTTCAACAATTCGTAAACGTTCATCAGAAATATTATTCTTTTTTTCTTCGTACCAAACATTATTCAAAATATTAGCTGCAGTATCTCGAAAGCAAATTATATTTAAAGATTTGCATTTCGTGGTAATTACAATATTACTCCCATATCGTGCAATCATTTTTTTTATTCTCTTTTCATCTGTAACGTAATCTTGAATTACATCCTTCAACTCAGCCAATGTAAATTGACAATCATCATTGTTTTCAACGCAGTGAAAAACATTGCCCATAGCAATTCTGATATTCTCATCCAATGGACGGCCTACAAACCTCCACAAAACAAACATGATATTTTGAATTCAAAAGAATTAATTCTTTTTTTTTTGCGCGGAGATGTTGATGTACTCGGCTCTTCTGGCGTCGATTGAAGACCGCAATACTCACATTATTCATATATTTTTCTACGACAATTACTGTGAACATTTACAAATGTCACAGTATTCAAATATTCAATGTTACCATCACTTCTAGCGACACTAGCATTTTTAATGTTTGTAGACCACGTCTAACTTCTACTACATCACCACTAAATAACGATTCATTACATATGAAACATGTATCACTCATTATACTGTTCAAGAGCACAAAAGTACGAAAATTACGTCTTTAACACTCAAGAAATATTTTTCAATTGAGTTAAACACTGTCCGACAGGCAGTAGCAGGTATAAAGGGACGGCACTCAGAACAATAAAGAACGGAACATTTGCCAGTAGAGGTCATTTGTATTATATATAGTAGATTTACTAAGTTCCAAAACCTCTATAATATAAGTACGTTTGTCACAAAACGCCCGAGTAGAATTTAGAAGTTTTAAGAAAACTTAAATACATTGATAAAAAGCAATAGAGTTGACGTCTTACATGTATACGGTATACAATACCATATGTGAGTGCATTCTACTCGCTTTCTGAGGACATTGTCGTGGTCAGTCGTGCTAAAACGCCAAAGAAAATGATGAAGATATTGATTTAAATACAGCAATAAGTCCACTCAATGTTTTGTCAGCAACTTTTGATGAATATCGACGACAAATGAATATAAAATAAAATTATGTGCAAAAAAAATTGTTTCACTATTTTTCAATGTACAAATAAATAATTATTTAGCATAAAATAAAAAAGATTTTGTTACAGATCATGGATTATGCGTACGGGGGAAACCATGTAAAAAAAACGCGCCTTGCATTCTACCTCAAAGTTGGTGCGGAAACGAGTGCATCATCATAATGTAGTCGCTTTTTCAGCGCTCTAGCCCGAAAACGGTTAACTTTACAGAAAAATGCTAGGGGCATTTTTGTGGATAATTGTATGAAGAATAATTTTTATAATGACCTTTATTGACCTCCCAGCCATAGATCGTGAGATATTGGCGAAAAACTGATTTTCGTGACTTTTGAGCCTTATAATTTTTTTAGCCGGTACGATATCAATGTCGATTCTTCACATCTTCATTAAAACGCCATAATGAAGGTGTGTACCAAAATTCAGCTCACTAGAAATTTTTCCCCAGATTGAGGTTTAAAAAACCTAAAATGACTGTATTAATTTTACCTATGGAATTTTCTTTTTATCTTCGCCTGTGATTAAAAATTTTTACCTTATATTTCAGTTGCATACATAAATGTTTTTAGGTCCAGTCTTTTTTAATTAACGCTCCCACACTCCTCTCCAGTATTTATTGAAACGATTTCGTTGGATACCCAAAACCGGTTTAATGCAGTTCGAAGAAAACATATATAACGTTGGTTTGTAAAAAACACTCCGAGAGCTTTTATTTGTTTTCAGCTTACCAATTTTGTTTATCAACAATGATTAGCTCCAGAAATAAATTTTACTTTAACGGTTTAGGCAAGATTCATGTTATTATAAAGAAATAACTCTGATCGGAATTAAAAAGCTACAGAATACATGGCTCTGGATATTCCTTTCAAGTCGTATTTATGCCAATTAATAGTTGCGCTGGTGGTAGGCATAAAACAAACATTTCCGCCCGCTTTTTCACAAGGAATACTATGTCTTGGGATACATGTGAAAGTACTTCATATTACTCTATATTTTAACTTTTAACTATAAAATGACATGCGACTCTATTCTATTTTTATTGCAAATGAAGGATACGTTTTATTCTTACACATACTTCCAGATATAAAATATATTTTTTGAAAATTTTATATGTAATACTAGTATACTGCAGACAGTTCCTCCAGTTAAAAAAATGGTCAGTCAGTAACACGTTTGAATCATGTTTGAGACAATTATGATAAGAATAGTTACAGAGTTTATTAATTACTATAAGTTATTTTCGCCATTATCTAAAGCCAATTGACTATTTATAAACATTAATTTTATGAACTCATAGTTATAAAATATACACAGTTAATAATTATTAAAGGATAAAACATTATCTTCATTGTTCTTCAAGTTATTATTATAATTAAAAGAGTTGATCTTGAAAACTGCACGTGATATGGTCTGATCAATTATATATCTACTGCTGGTATTATTTTTATTATGTAGCAGTTACTGACTTTCAATTTATTATATAGCGAGACATTATTTCAATAAAAATCTATCCAGACACAATTAGTTGTTTTAATTCGGTCTCAAAGAACTTAAATAGAATTTAAATTCAGTGGTTCACTTGGAAAACCGTAAACACCCTAGTATTATCTTTAATGGCCTACGCCGTTCCCCAAGTCTTCATCAAAATTATTGATTTGGTGCTGAATCAGTTCCAGACCGCTTAAATCTTTACATTGCAGATCTCGGGGAATACATCTTCGGTAGCCCAGTGTCTACCTGCATTATTTGATTTATAAATTATGAATCAGTTTAACAGAATTAATTCTCTGCATATTTGAATTTCTCGATAAGAATTCACATAGCATGTTCTTCACAAACCTGATGGACTTTTGAATGTCTGTCTGTAAGGTTTGAAAACTCTAAATTATTATTTTGGTGGTCCTAACTCAAATAATTAATATATCTAGTTATCTTTAAGAATAAACTACTAAGGGGGCCAAAGATAAAATAAAAGCTTTATGGGTGAACTTGGCAGCTCTATTTAATTTTATACCCTATATGGGCAAGCATCACTTGCTGGAATAAAGGTGCAAAAAGGAATAGGAATTTCACTTTAGTTCTAGGTATCTTCCCTCCCCTTCTTATGCGCATCTGGGTAGGTTTGTGTTTTACACAAATACGATCCTTATCTTTGATCCAATACGAATTGCATATTTTACAATCGATCGTTGCTTTTTTCAAGTTCCACTGTTCCTTGTGACCTTATATGTAGCCAACAAACAATAGCGTCTGGGAAGTATCCACTGTGACTCTGTAAAGGAGCCGACCAGAACTTATTGTATGACCTCTCGCTCCCCTCCCGATGCTATCACACCTGGGGCACATAAACATACGCAAGGTCACGGGAGTTATGGGACCGATTCATGGAATCACTACATGAACAGCGTATGTCGTATATCACAAATTATTATATGATCATGGTTACAGACCGGAGAAAATCAGTGAAGCAAATTTTTGAAAAGGAACAATTTGCCTGTCAGTTTCATGTTTCATTTGAGTCGTACCAATGACAATTTACACTGTAATAAAACAATGTACATTATAATAACTTAATAGAATAGAAGTAAAACAACGTATTGTTTTAATACAAAGTACAAATTTTGAATAATATTAGATTAGCTACTCTTTGCACAAACATGATACGTTTGCGAAACACACAGTACACTCGTAATTTTGTTAATTCATGTTTATATCGATGCGTTTTCAAAACGAAACACGAATAAGACTCATCAATTTCTACCATATACACATGAGCAAAATTTTGTCACTTCTATGGGGTTTGTAGGGCAGTCTGTGTAAATGCCGGTAAAGAGTTTTCCCTCCGCTACTCCTGCCAATACTACGAGGTTATCCCTGAATATATCTTCAACGTCATACTAAACATCAATTTTACCACACACCGATGTAAAATATTGTCACTTGTATTGTGTTGTAGGGCAGTCTGTGTGGATGCTGGTCAAGAGTTCTCCCTCCGCTACCCCTGCTAAAACTACGAGGTTATCCCTGAATATATTCTCAAACGTCATGCTAAACATCAATTGTACCACACACCGATGTAAAATATTGTCACTTGACTTGTGTTGTAGGGCAGTCTGTGTGGATGCTGGTCAAGAGCTCTCCCTCCGCTACCCCTGCCAATACTACGAGGTTATCCCTGAAAATATTCTCAACTTCATGCTAAACACCAATTGTACCACACACCGATGTAAAATATTGTCACTTGTCTTGTGTTGTAGGGCAGTCTGTGTGGATGCTGGTCAAGAGCTGTCCCTCCGCTACTCCTGCCAATATTACGAGGTTAGCGCGGCCGAGAGTTTTGCTGGGGTATCCCTCGCTTTCCAGAGTCTCCTTCGAGAAGCGAGATCCGTCCAGTTACTCCGGGCGATGCCTATTCGCCGCAAGCTTGGAGTAAACTCCGTGTCAAAGGTCCTTGGAACAATCTTTGGCAAGAACAACAATAAACGGGATCGTAAAAAGAGGCCTTCTTTGAGTATTTAGAGTGTAACATGTGTTGTTATGTGGTCAGTCAGCTGTACCCTCAAAGTCGTGAGTTAGCGTACTTTCTGATGTTCGGGTAATACTAGGACTTTTTTAAGCGAATGCTACATGAACATTTACTCTAAAGGACTATGTTTTCACCATAATTTTTATAGAAACCCAACGTTGTGTATTCAACTGTTCTGTAAATAGCCTGTAAATATAAATTCAGAACCCAAATTTTTCTATGTAAACTTAAACCATTTAAATTTATCTCATGATTTTGTTTTGATGGTAGTGATATTTTTTAATTGAGTAAGTTTTACTGGAACCTTTTTGTATGTTTTGATTGTACTACTGAAATAATATGAATCTTTAAATATTTTAAGTTGTACGAGAGACCGTATATATTAACAACATTATATGCTTTTAAAGTTAGCTCATGTGCACAAATTGACACGGGGTTCATCTCTTAAATTGTTTTCATTACGTTATGATCTCTTATTATAAGTTTAAATTTCAAAGTAGACATTGTGTGGTGATTTGTTTAATTTTTGTTATTCAAAAATGATGTTCCTATTATATGTACTATACTGTAAATAATTATGAGGTAAATAAAAGTATTTGCTTTGTTTCGGATTGGTTGTTATTTCTCCTAAATTCTATTTGTACTTAACAAGAATATTTAAAGTAAATATTTATACCTTACTGATATCTCAGAAGGTATCTACAGCCAAAAACTAGTGAAACTTGGAGAAGGAGGCCAGTGCATACATAAACAACCTGTATCCTATTGGCCCATTGATATTAGTCAAATTGATGGGTGTCAGCATTTAAGCCAAACAATGGACAGAGACAATACGAAAGGTGGCCAAGAAAAGTACGCTATGAGAAAGTAAAAGTAGGCTAGGAGAGGGTCACTGGAGTCCTTTCTCCGGCTGGAGACGTCATTATGAAAACAATGCTGTGAAACATATCAGAATTATTGGCACGATCCGCCCCATGAGATCTTATCTGCAGGAGAGATTCAGAAGTGAGGCGGCGGACTTTGCTGTCATCGGTGCGAGATTGGCTTAACGGATAAGGTGAGAGAAACTTTAAATCGTTAATTAAAAAAAGCCGACCTACCAGTACTGTCCATATATTAACATATGTGGACAGCTAACCCTACCGGTACTGTCCATACATTTACATATGAGCGGCCGATCCCGCACAGTTCTAATCATGATAAAGTGAATTTGCACCAGAAATAAGTCCAAACCAGTTTTCAATTTTTCTTAATAAACACAGTGAAATGTTTCACATATCCATAAATTTACTACATCAGGTACTTACAATTGCAAATAAAGTCACACTTCATATTCATAAAACAAAAAGCCGATTAGATTATTGAAACCTACGTTAAAAATGTAAACAATAAGTTAGCGTAATCTCGTTAAAAAATTAAATTCAAGGTTCCAACAGATAAATACGTTAGTATGCTCAATACAAATAGCCATGAACTACCTACAGACAATTATTAATGAAACATGCCTCGTTAAACAGTTCAAATAGTAGCTATAAATATGTTTAATGTTTCGACTTTTATCTTATAGCGTCTATAAGTTTAAAACTCGAGGACCTCCCATCTGACGATTATCCATTTAAATTATGACGACTCCAGATGAATAATCCTCGTTTTTTATTTCTTATTGGCACCAGAATATGACTTGAAGTTTAAAGTATGGCTACTTCTGAAAGTATTTGATGAATGTATGTATTAATTCGTATTCCACTAACTGTCACTATTTAAAAACTTTTAATGATGCAATGTTAATGATAGATTCTTGATAAATTATGCACTACTTAAGCTTGAGATTCAATTATATTATTAAGATTAGATTATATTGTGATTAAATACAACTATTGTGACCTTGACATTTTCTGCACTCATTAAATTGTATGGAACTGAAATGACAATATTATATGCTGGCTTTGATATTAATTAAGTGTATTTGGAGCCAAAACTTGAGTTCACAGTAATCAATTGTATCTTAATTGTTTTATGAGTGTAAATATTTATTCTGTAAATATGAATATTTGCATCCAAGCACATGAGTTTTACTTTTTTTGATAATTTTATAAAAAGAACTCTTTTTAAATGTTAGCAAAACAATACTGGTAATAACATCATAGTGGTTATAAAATTCTTAACTAAACGAATCTTTTAAATCACTTATTTAGTTTTTCAAATTTGTGTGGTATGACAAACGTTATTACTTTGGTACGAGTAATAAGATTGAATCTTATTAATTTAGACTATACTCATGACTGTTATGTGACATAGTATACAGACAGGTACCTCGATTGAGCCATAAATCAAACTGGGGACGGTAGCGTGATAATGAGCTGAAATTAATATGCCCAAATCATCAGAATATATAGATGTTCTAAAAAATAATTTGCAATGACAGAAATCGTAGCACTTATTTTAACAAAAAATTATTCTTAACTCAAAAACTTATTTCATGCTCTATTTTACATTCAAATATTTTTAATACCAAGCTTGTATCCTTCATGAGAAAACGTAGCATAAACTAACTCAGAGTAAAGCATAGGATTGCATATATTTTTCGGCTTTGGCAAGAGGTGATTTTAATGATTCAATGTTATAATATTCTAACACAGAACTACAACTCCACCATCCAGTTCAATTATGCATCATTGCTTACTAAATTATTACTATGCAAACTTATTTTAATAGTTTATTACAAATCGTTAATCGTAAAATCACGGTGAACTGGTCTTAAATGCACGTTATTTAATGAACTTTGTAGTATCAATTTGAATTCAGATGGAGAACCAATAATTATATTATAAAGATCACCAAAATATATAATTAATCATTATTATTTTTAATCACCAATGATTATAAACCCACCAAGCTGCAGTGCAGATTGATGTAGTTAATTGTTTTAAGTAGGCACACGAAATTAGTCACTAATTACGAAAATAGAACAGCAAGGACTGAAGAAAAAACTGGCATTGGGAGCAGCGATCAGGTGGTAACCACTATAAGTCTATAGCAACAAGCGATTGACGAAATGGCAATCACTTTAACCTCGATGAGTTCGTGGTTCACATTGTTAAATCACCAGTCAAATTGGAAAACCAGAATTAGTTCGTGCACGCAATCAACTCTTGAACTCCCTACCAAACGTTATTTAAACTTACTCACAGATTTTAGCGACTTCAATAAGGTGTTGACATTTATACTCGTGTTTGTTAGAGAGTGTGTTATTTGAAAAGAAAATTAAACTAAAGCAATTAAAGATGTTGCTTAAAAATATATTAATTAATTAAAGATGTTTGAGAGAAAATCTGCCGAAGCGAAATGTGACTGTATTTTGAAATATACAATTTTAGATATAACTTTTGTATGATTACTTTTGTGATGTGTACCTCTAAACATATGTATAAGACATATTAACCAAAGGGTTTTACCCATGTACATTTATTCTGTTGAGAACAAAACTGTAATTATGTCTTTAACTTGTGTAATTAAGAAGGTGAATAAAATATAAATCTTCCCTATGTCAAACTTCACCGAACATACGAACTAATACTATTCGTACATCTTAAGTGAGAAAATACAAAATATAAATAAGTATATATTTATGCTTAAACTGGTCCACATTTCACTTTTTCTGAATTTTACTTGTGTGCTGCTACGAACAGGGCAACCATAATAACTCATTTCTCTTCCTTAATATTTCAATGAATAAATTATTTTAATCGTACAACTGAGAGAAGAGGGAAGCACGCCGCAAGAACACAAAATATCTAAATTAATATTCAGTAGTGTTTTCACCAGTGAAGAGAAACCAGCCAAGGGAGAAGAGTTCCTGATCTCAGATGAAGAGTACCAGGGGAAGGTTTCTCGAACTTAATATCTTCAGCGCACACATTTCAATGGTTACTAGATCTTCACAATAGTCTACGTCCAACCTATTTTTAAAATTATATGGTCAAACATAGAGGATAATAAGGAGATATAAGTTAGAGAGAAAAGAAATTACAATAAGAGCAAAACTGAAGTACAGAGTGATGATTTAACAAACAGGATTCCTGAGGGCTAAAAGGTGTGTCTACGGGAATAAAAAAGCTACAAAGGTGGTCGCCAAGAATTAAATGACAGCTAAAAGAGATGCATTCCCACTGACTTCCTCTATGTATACTTAAGATGAAACGCTTGCGGTAATTTTCTAAAACTAAGCTGGATCCACCCTAACATACCATATACCCACAAATCTTATGTCATTTAAAATAAAATATACAATTGTGATAGTTATGAATATTGTTTTTAACCCGCATCAATATCTTTTAGCTCCATCATGTAGGGAAGCATACAAACCTAAGCAGATTATAGTGTGAAACACATTCATAATCATTCCTGATTGCAATAAATTTTACTTCGAGTAATATTTCAATCAGCCATAAAGATTGTGCGAGTCAGTTTATGGGTCAGTATTTATTATTAGCAAGGCCCATACTAATCCATCCCGGAAATCTCACTGCATCAGGAACTTTGGAGCCTTCAATAGGGATATAATCTAAACTCCTTTCCTGGGCAATCTCTCCCTTTTTGGTTTGAATCTGGAATAATTTAATGTTGTCATCCTTCTGTCTATTACACTCTCACACATACAAGGGAATTGCTAAACTTGGCCTGCAATAACAGAAAACTGCAATCTAGAAACAGTTATTTACATAACATAGAAAACTACTCATTAATTCTATATAAGAGAAATGTAATGATAAATTATACTGAAATTATTATTGTGTTATTATAAAAATAAACAAACAACTCTGACGTTTTACGGTTTATAACGTTTCGAGACAAATCGTAAATCTTGTGCGTGGGATCCTGTTTGTATTTTAAATTTATGACCGATTCGAGTGAGATTTTATAAAGCGAAGAGCACAATTAGGAACGCCGTGGATCCATTATTTTACCATACTCCAAAACCCGGTATTACCAAAACTGTCATTTAGCTTCTTAATTTACGAGTGTTCTCAGCCATAACACAAAGCTATGAAAGCTCAGGCTTAATGGAGTTACCCTGCTGAGCTAGGGCCCTTGGCCGCCCGGAGTTCATTGTAGAGAGAAAGGTAGAAGAGAAAGTTTTATTATTGGGATTTGGAACCAAAACTAGGGCGCACCCCTGTACACTCTGTATACTGATTCTAGTTCAATATGATTCCTCATATTTCTCTTAAATTTTCCAAAGGTAGACAAATTTTAGTTTACCAAATATTTACCATTAGATATTAGTTGAATAGTAGTTTATAATAGACAATTTTAATTATATAACGGTCTAATTGCCAAAATAAGATTTTGAGGGAATATAGTATTTATGCTAATGTAAATAAGAACATACTGAATAGTAATCATAATGTTATTGTTCATATAACAGTACAGTTTATATAGGATACGGAAAAGTACACATGTATCTATAATGTTGCAAGTGTCATGCATTAAACCGTTTAAAGTGCCATGTCGCAAAAAAAACTGAAATATATAACTTTTGTAACAAGAATTTGAACACTATCACTCTATAACGATTAAAAAGTTTAGCCTACTTCAATAACTAACACAACTTAATGATAAAATAAAAAATGTATAAAAAACCAGACATAAGTTTTAATCTTTAAATGCAGATAAGTATTATAACAGGGACAGGGAATGGCATATAACTCGTTGCGAAATCTGATGCTTTTGAACATTGCTTCCAATTCAATTCGTCATATGGCACATTAGATAGGTGTATAGGTGTAACCTTCAGAAAAATACTTAACAAAAAAATGTTCTTGGTTTTTGGCACTCATTCCGTTATTTATTTCCTATCTTGAGTTATTAATGACACCGATAAAACTTTTACCCTTTCAAATAGCCTTTTTAAGTCAATAGTAATAGTAACTATTTCAGAGTTTGTTTCAAATCCACACAAAACCTTTATTTAAATGTGTAACAGAAAATATCCGATCATGTAAATGAAATACTCTGTTAATTATCTTTTGTTCTTCATTTATAAATGTTATAATTTTAATAAAAGTTCAAATAATTTTATTTTGTTTACAACAGAGATATTTTTATATTATGTGTGTCAATTGAGGATTATGGATAACATGTCTAGTTTCAATATAATTTATAATTTTGCCTTTGCGGTAAATTTAAGACATGATTTTATAGGGATATAGGGAATTCTACATACTGTAGTGCCCTAGACCGTTACTAGCTAAGTTGTGACACAACATACAAATTTATCATTAAAATGTAACAATGTTTTCGTACATTTTTAATTAGTGTTTAATTTTAAATAGTTAGTGAATCTAGTGGTGTCGGCCTGTTATGCACTAAGTTATATAACACTAACCCACTAAGTGATACGTTTCTAAGAAATTAAGCCTTTTAAATACACAGAAAACAAATTTCCTAGACTTCTACATTTCTTCGCCGAAATGAGCGTTAATCGCTGGACATCTCCTGTAGCTACATTCCTCACTATACACACTCCACCTGATGTCGCCATTGTACCAGCTATCTCGCTATCTCAACACCGGTTCTCCGCCGCATGGATGTTGCGTGAGAACATCAGACTTCAGTAATTGATTCTACAATGGGCGATTAACAGGTCAAAGGTTCCCTCTACATTTTTTGAGAAGAGGTCAGGAGAGCTGTTGGTCGAGAGGGTCAAAGCGATAGCATATGAGAACGAGTAATGATACGTTTGGTACCTGCACAGCTTGTGTACCGTTCATACACTTGGTATCATGTATATTTCGGTTACTAATGAAGACATAATAAGTTCTGAGTGAAGAATGTGAAATATAATCCATTGGTCCAATACTATTACAAATTTAATGACTTTCCACCTTACATAAATGATTGATTCCAAAACCACTTTCACAAATATTCTTGTATCATTTGTTAATATTTTATATCCTCGCTAATTATACAATCCGGACCGTGCTTAAAATTATGTAAGTAAATGATAAAGCTGAGTTAGAGAATGAGCAAAAAATTAGTTTAAATCTGTGCAATAATCATATATTCTCATTCATAATACTCTAAATCGAAAGCCAATTTGTATTGTATAAGCACGCAACCTAGTTTTCCTTGAAGTCGACAGAGAATCTTTTCTAAAAATGAAGCCAATCGTTAGCTACTCTAATTTTAAGGTATAGAGAGATTACAAATATCAAATTCAATATTTCTCAGATTATATTATTTTTATTTTGACCGTGAGACACGTTAAATAATAAGTTATATAACCGCCAGAAAACTTTATAAAGAGAATGATGCCAGTACTTTTGTGATTAGCTGGTTCTTGTATAAATTTGATTACGTTCTGACGGTTATTTGTAAGTATGTCGCCTAAAAATAATACAATCTAATAAAAGCATCGTTTGATATTTTACCGTTTGCTACCGTTCCATTTCACCTTGGTGGATAACGATTGACTTCTTTTTTAATATGAACGTATCTACTGATTTCAAGTAAAACTAGTTATAAAATGCATATTGGCCTTTGGCTCCTGGACTATAAAAAAAAATAAAAGAAATAAACTAACATATGATATTATGCCTGTTTTAATACAATATTATTATTGTAAATTAATTGATAATGCCAAATAACTAGACTATTTAAGACATACCTGTTAAACTTGCGTTGAAGAAAAACTAATAGAACCATGAAACACAGTAACACTAACTATTTTCTTCCGTTATACTATCATGAGTATTATGTTTACAATCCTTTGTATGTAAACATTTTATCCTAGGTACGGAATAATAATATTATGCATACAAGAATTTTTCCAGTCATGATTAACCCATTTGATTGCAATAATAGTATTTCGATGGGAACACACTCTTTGAAGCATTTCTTGTTTGTATTTAGAGCGAAGTCATTATAAAAAACTTTAAAACACTTTTTACAAACGAAACTGGAATTACATATTTTACTGCCATTATTGATTTTTAACATCATACAAAGTGGTAAGTTCGGGATTGAGCCTTTCTTTATGTGGCATGCATTAAGTAAGGTCTGATTACTCTAAGGACATGTTATAACTTCACTCAACATTAATTTACATATTCATTGACAGTTAGGCATCAATTAAATGAAAGTGTAACTAAACGGCATGAACTAATTGGATGTATACGCCTTACTCCATGCTGTGATTTAATTATGGATTCATTCCGGAAGTTAGAATATATAATTTGTTCGTTCGCGTGTAATTCTAACCGACAATATTATGAGCTGCTATAATGGGGCACCATACCTTTAAATTTACTAGTAATTTTTATATTTTCTAATAAATGTATTACATAACTTGCATAAAATATTTTTTAAACATTTCATCCGACAGTTTCAAAAATATTGCCCTCGTGTTTTAAATTATAAGTAGATGTTGATAGTTTGCAATGTACAAATCTTTGAATTCTTATTACATATCACTATAATTACTATGTTTCATTCTTATAAAGAACAGAGAGAGATAAAACGTGACAATATATAAGATATGATACGTATCATACGTATTTTTTGTGTCCTTATGGTGTCACAGAAAGGATATAGTAATAAGTATACATTTGAGCTAACTCTAAATTCCTTAGTAGTTTTTTTAATGTAACATTATCGGTATTTTCAACTGACACTACTAATAAATAATACTGTAATATACTTTAGTAATACTTTAAAAATAAGTCAAAATTAAATTAACTTTTCCTTAAACCTTATGAAGGAAAGTTAATGAACACTTTAGTAATGGTATATTGCAATCCTTGAAATCATTTCATAACAGTCATATTATGCGACCACAGTTTTAAAACGAGGATCACAAACAATTCACAAGTTAACTGACCATCCAAAGCGATACTTTATTTTTAGATTGTCCAGCGAGCACACAGCGATTATCGAGGCCTAATGTTTGGTCATTTCTGGTGCTAACTGCCTATTAAATTTCGCTTATCGGCGTCGCCACCGATCACAAGCGTACAGTTACTGCACTCTGACATAAACGTTTGTGAGACAGGGCGATAGAAATTGTCATTTAATTACTAATGGGTGTTTGCCCTAATAATATGTAATGTATACTTGGTCTTGTGATTTATTATAAAGTTATGTAAACATTTATAATGTAAAAATGTTGTAACACACATTTATCGTAGTTAATTACGTGTAAGTCTAATTTTTACAATATTTTTCAGAGACAAAGAAACGTAAATCAATTACAAAGTTAAAATTGTCATTATACTAGCTAGCTTTTTTGCTTAGGTTTAAATCAATCCTGCTATACAGCAAAAATAAAAAAAGTACTAACGGAGCAATAGTATTCTCCGTCCTACATTGTGCACTAAAAGGATAATTTCTTAAGGATCATTTTCTAAAAGGATCACTAAATGGCCCGTCATTTATTATCAACATTTGAAGCGAAATGTAGATTTATTTATTTACAAAGGGAAGTGTGTTGTTATAAATGTACTGCATCACTCCATAGCAGGTTCAAATCCTGCCTTAAGTAGTGAATTGCTTGTCGATATACCTAAAAATCAATCTTCTTTTATGCTAAACCCCCCATAGATCCATAAGTATTTATGAATGGGCAAAATGCACATCCATTTTGACTGAATTTAAGACTCGACGTGAGGTAAAATGTGTGGTGCTTTTGAATGGTTTAATTTTAGTCCGAGATTACGAAAATACTCTTGTTTTGTTCATAATTTTTTTTTTTGCCACTGTTTTCAACAATCACTAACTAAAAGTGTATGATTTAAATTTAAAATTGTTATTAGTGTACACTCTATTATCGTCGTATTTGGGATAACCATATACAATTCTCGTTATGAGTGTTACATGGTTCACAGTTGTTGGTAAGTACTGAAAAATCGGGTGATGGCGGTTACGAAAGGGTTATAAGATTATATTATTCCTAAGTCTTATTTAAAGTAGGAATTTTACTGTCTGTCAGTCTTGCATGGCAAAGATAGAGATAGTTGCCGCATTTAGAAGAGTGTTAATTTGTTTGATAAAACAAAAATTTTAGTTACTCGAAGTGCTAGAAAAAATCATTTCTCTATATCTAACTGTCCAACATGATATCTCGAAAACGAAGTGACCTGTCTCATGAAACGTTTGATATAGATTTATATAATTTAATAGTGTAAAGAGATATCAGTAAAAAATTGAATATTAGTACTATCACAAAAACTAATATTCTTTACTAATCCGAAGTTTAAGCAATATACCTCAGGCCAAAGTGCATTCTACGAGAGTTTTTCTACTAAAATCCTGGATTGTAATGATATGTCTCTCATTATACCTACCCCAACACATTCATCATCATTTGGTGTTGACACCAAATGTTTTGCGTTGATCTTAAATGGCAGCGAGAAATCACCAAATAAATAAACCTGTAAACAAATTAAATTCTGCCATATGACATTTTAAGATGTGACATATTAATACATGTAACAATAAACATGACATTTTTCCTGCATCCTCACCGAAGCCTGTTAACTTTTAACTGCCTACCTTGTCTACTTAAAGGTAATTAATAATTAATAATAGAAAGTTTTAAGCTATCTCATTGTCAGTACGTGGGGATTACATTGCGAGTATTTAAACAGCCATGTATCACTTCCATTCAGGATAATATTCCTAGACAGTTTTATGGTTCTGTTTTGAGAGTATACCACTCTGTCCTGTAAAGTGAATGATCGTTTTAAATTAAATAAAGGAATTACCACAGTATAAATATACATACAAAATTGTGTTTCCTAAATAACCATTATACTTTACAATTTATCACAATCAGAATCTATTCTTTAAACCTACTACCAATGATCAATTATATTTTTACTTACCAAAATAACAAGGGGCGCTACGTAAAACTATTTTTTTTTTTTTTTTTTTTTTTGTAACTCGATACGAAAGCGTATTATTCCTTTAAGGTTAGGATTCTCTTAATGTTTCAAATTCTTTCTACTTGTTTTAGTTTTAATTCACCTGATATTTATCGCAATTTCACGTTGAATTCGATTTCAAGTTACCTCGATACTGAGATATATTTTTGTTTTTTGTGTTGACTGTAATCCGTACTTTATCTTCAAAGACTTATATATAAAAAGGTAGGAGGATTAGAAATTATGGATTCCCATGACTGAACATAAATATATATGGCGGTCGCATTTTGCTTCAGGTATGGACCACTTCGGAGAAACCCCATTAAATCCTTAACTCAGTTTTAAATTTTAGATCCTTGTTAAGCGTTTAATATTTATTGCAGGCAATAAATCTTTGTTTGTAAGTTTATATATTTTTTATTTAGCGTAACGGTGTACAGATTTTATGGTAGCCTCCAGGTCCGTATCATGAAGTTGCATAGCTGTTTAACGATGCCAGGATTCTTGTTATAAAATATGCTTGTTAGGAACAAATTTTAATGATTAACTAGCCTCACAAAAAATGGCTACCGGCATTTGATTCTGTGCGTACGTATACATAAAATGTAGTGCATTTATAAGTATGAGACAAGTTTTCAATTGTCAAGTTCGCAAAGCACCTTGGAATGATCGTTGTAGTAGGTATAGTGTTGCTTCCTATCCTAGACCTTGGTGTAACCTGAGTTGCAATCTTAGTTACACAACTGATATCTTGGCTAACAGATTTCGGGCTCTTACTAAACTGCTTACTAAGAGAAAAAACCCAAAACTAGATATGTTAAATGACAAATGTTGTACTGTTACCAAACTTACGCTTCAATATTTATGTCGACCTTTACATATAGTCTAAATTACAGGCCGTACATAACCTGTTTTATATTTTTAGTTTCAAATGTTTCATTATTAAAATGAAAAAGAGCAATGTATCAACTTAAACCATGTGTATAGTAATGTAACATAATAAAAACAGCAGGCTAAACGCTTTGTCCACTCTATGCTATTTATATCACATCCATTACTACCAAGAAGTTCAATGACACTTGAGATGATATTTAAGTAACCATATCTAACAGGATGTGTGGAACACACACGTCTACCTAGCAGACATCACGTCAAGATGCGGCTGTGCGGTGCGGCTGCTCGGTCAGCCAACTCACGATTACATAAATACTAGTAAGACGGACGGTGGGAAGTGGCAGGTATTAGCATAATAATTGGATCTGTTTACTTGTCTCCCACTGAACTTTCACCTGCCTTTAACCTTGGGGAATATTAGACCTTTACGTATAAACTGAACCCTAATATTCTGTTATTCTGTGGACTACTGACAACTTATCCCATACTCCGCTGTGTACGGAATCTCGAATAGGGATTGTAATCAGTCCGTCCTGCTTGGCTCCGTACAAAAAGGTTCAAGTTAAGAGATAGGTTATTTTGAAGTGCAGTGTTGAATTGGCATTATTTGGAAACTGGTTTTCACCTGGTTGCCCCCGGACTCAAGGCGGTCGTAACAAACGCTATAATATTCTACGCAATCCTGTCGGTAACTGCACCTTTATCCAATACAAATTGGACATAGGCAGAAAAGGTTCTTGAGATAATCGAATTGTGTACAAGGTTAAGTGCGAAATATGAAAGTCACATTGATATAACCTGTCTTTTAAAACCATTGCTGTCTAAAGGTTAGTTAAAACCACAAATATAACATATGTTACTGATATATATATATATATATATATATATATATATATATATATATATCATATGATAGATCTTAAATTAAGATTGTATGGTTGACAATATTTTACAATTAGCTTATGTGCAATTTTAACATTTCTTAAATTCATGAGATTTTAATAAAATTCGCAATTTATTCTAAATAATTTCTGTTATGTTCAAGAAACTTTCTCAATAATTTTGGCATTTTGAATGGCATGTGCAGACAATGGTCGCACATATGTTTGGTGAACCATTTAAACCAATGATTACTTGGTTTGGTTGTTCTTACTCTTTAAAGAGTGATTATTTTGCAAATATACTTCTAGTTGGGTCAAATTCAACATGTTAACCCTCCAACTGGCGGTCATTTTTTCCTGTAGTGGCGGCATGCTTTCGAGCCTTGCGCAAGGGTTTTTTAAAAAATGTATTAAAAATATAAATTAAAAGTAATATATAGAAGTACATATTTTGTGTTCAGAATTAAACATATAATAATATTAGTGTATATGTAAGAGTTTGCTAATAAAAGTTTTACTAATACATTTTTACTTCAATACATGTTATATTGCATATTTTATTACTCAGAATGAAGTAAACTATACAGCAGTAGTAAAATAAATTCCATAACTTTTTTTTGAAGAGTCCAAAAAAGTTTCATTTTGTCATTACTCAAAACTTTTGCGAAAAATTTCGACAAATTTATTTATTCTAAAATATATTTATTTGCACTACTGCAATATTTAACTAAACACAACACTAAAACACAAATAAACCTACTAAAACTTACTAATAAACTTGACTCGTCACATCAACAACTCAGACGGCATCGACAACATGGCGGTCACAATGAATTGCATCATCTTCTTTTACGTTCCAAACTACGAACTTGGTACGTTGCAACTACAATACAAAGAGGAATAAAACTATAGTATTCCTTAGGCTTTTTTTTCCCGAATCCAATGGTGCATGAATCGAATCGATACGTTGCCGGAATATACTGTAATGAGTGATTATGCAAGAGAATGTTTGTTCATCAAAATGTTGACGAACAACAATCCACAATGGGTTGTGTTTATCAAAATTTTGATGAACAACAGTTGGAGGGTTAACATGTATGTACAGGGTGTCCTAGAACTCTCTACCAATATTTTCAGGTATTATTTCTGGACCAAAGACAAAGCATAACTTCATACTAAAATTTTTGAAAACTCAATAATTATCCAAATAGCTGCTATTTTGATTTTCCACTTAAGAATGTTTAATTTTAAAACTGATTCTTGTAATAAATTGAAATGTTATGTATAACTTTATAACTTAGAGGAGTAGGACTTATTTGAAGCGTAGTTATTATAAAAATGCCTAATAATAAAATCATTTCAATTATTGCATTTTAGATAGAAAATTTAATTATAAATCTAACAATATCTAGTTTAAGAAAATCGATTATGTAACAGAACTGTCTGTGAGTCATAACAGTCAGCTGTTTTAATTTTAGCTGCTCTAATCAGCTGATTATAACACTAAATTGTTAAATTGTGGTTGTGATATCCTTACCCATTTAGGTTTCTTTTGAATAAAACATAAGTAAATAAAAATGTTTATAACCGACATAAACAATAACATGATTTACATAGGACTTGTAATTATTTATAAATGAGTTAATATTTTAACAGTGTACAAAATAATTTTGAA
The DNA here is from genome assembly GCF_021130785.1 of Homalodisca vitripennis. Lineage (NCBI taxonomy): Eukaryota > Metazoa > Arthropoda > Insecta > Hemiptera > Cicadellidae > Homalodisca > Homalodisca vitripennis. Next base: position 38,051,851 of record NC_060210.1, read on the forward strand.
TTAAGAGAACAATTTCTATTGATCTAGTTTTACTTCAGGAACTCAAGCAAATTAATTAGCAAATTATGTCAAAACATTTGAAAAGGTTGAGGAGGATACAGTAGATATTACATAAAACATTATTACATAAAATAAAATATATTATGGACATAAATATCATCCAAGTGTAAATTAATCATAAAATTTTTTTCGAATTGCTGTAAATACAAATACTTAAGTCGGTCTTTGGTTCATGCATACATTGTTATGCAGACTAATTTGTTACTTCAATATAACTGTAAACACTAATAAAAGGTATAGCCTTTTTATTGTTGAGCTTGTAAATTACGGTGTAAACAAGTATAAAAATATTAATGGTCTAAATTTTAGAGCCATCTTTATTGTAGAATGATACTTAAAAGAGCCATCGTAGTAAACAATATCGTCGTAAATCATATGTGTCAGTACCTTAGTCTAATTTTTATTACTTATTTTATTAATTATTAACAGCCAATTTCGTCTTTTTAAAATTTTTTTTGTATAAAATCAAAATCTAAAACTCAAAGACATTAGTTTCTCCGTAAAATCATAAAGATGAACACAGATGGCCAAGTAAATAAATCGCCATTTATTTTCATCCGACCCCTCCTTCGTTTTATACCCTATTGTGTTAAAAATATTGATCTTCGAATAATAGTTAACGGTTCTATAACTAAATCCTACGTGTTTTCTCTAGAATGGTAAGAACAAACCGACTGGTAAGAAGGAACGATAACGTTATATGTAAATGACAGGTTGCCGCGTGCGTTGCGTGCGTGTCTCCGCCAACCGCGCGGTTGTGACTCCACAACGTCTCTCCATAGCCCTAAATTGCTTTCCTCACGTTTTTCGCTTGCTTCTGAGGATAATTTATTAGTTGCTGAACTCAGTCTTCATGTGATCATTTTTAGAGTTCATTTTTGGCAAACACAACCTAGATAAGAGTATTTGTTTTCATGTTTGGCAAGTACATACAATAGTTAACAATAATTATGAAATAGTTATAAACTCTGTAAGATTTACAATCTCGTTTTTTAAGGACTGTAATCGTACTATTGGTCTGGCTTCCTCCCACAAGTACAGTGTTGAAATATTAACATCGTTTATTATGTAGGGACACTTTACTCGGTTTGGGTATCACGTCTAGTTTGCTCAGAAGCAACGTCACTCCTGTAGGCGAGTCACAAGTCGACCCCTGGCAGAGTTCACGGTGCAGCTGTGTATTAAAGTAGTGTCCCCTTATTTTGCAGGCACCCATGTAATATCATCTTGATTCTCATATCTTGGTTTTCAGCACCATTTGGAGAGGGATCCAAGCCTGCTTAAATCAGACTATTTCCTACACTGTTGATAACAAATGGCTATATTGAACTCTAATCTCTTTCTTTCTCTATCCCTGAAGGAGATTATGCAGTAGGCTGTCTAATGCTTCTAGCTCCCGCACGTACACTCCGAGTATCAGAATTTGTCCACCTTAACAGAGAATTTACATGGCTGAAAAAAATGTATCTAACACAATTTAATCTCTCCACATGTTTACTCCATTTATAAATTTTATAAATCTCTTCACTAACACCTATGCTACCATATTCGTAATTCGGGAAGTCTGTCCTATTTCTTCAATTTTTCAAAAGTTGACACACTAATGAGGGTAGGTAGCTAACTATATAGTAAGCAGTAGGTACCTGATAATAATCACTCCGACACTAATCCACTGCCATATCTCAAGTTGCATTGTGAACATTCCACAAATAGTCCTAACTAAGATCGTGCCGTGAGACTCATAATCCGAGAAATCCGTCTGGAGTGACCCTTCAACCGGTAACTCTGAGATAGATGTGATGAAATGATATATCGACTATCCTGTACTTTATTTAAAGGATGTATTTATTAAAATAGTTCTAGTCCCGTAAAGCGGGCAGTATATCAGCCCTTCAATCTCATTTGAACTCGTGTGAGCAACCTTTTCTACTCTAAACATCAAGAAGACATCTCTTATTCGTATCACAGCCACAATTATTGTGTAACAAGGAACTTGAAAACCGTATTGAAGATCTTAAGATTTCCTTTAGCGTGTCCATTTTTAGCTGAGGTATAGCGAAGTCTATTATTTGTGGGGGTGGACAAATTTGATTTCTGCCTGTCCGTCTACCTGTGTGTTTGTCCTTACGTTATCGTGAAAAACTGAACCATTAGACTTTAAAATGTGCATGAAGCTTTATTTTAATATGAAGAATATTGAGTTCGACGATGGTACATGTCACTACATGGGATTGGGTTGAGGGTTAGCGAATATTTTTTACATTGGTCTTTTGGGTAAACATAATGGCAAGAAAATAGCAGAATAAATCAATTTGTAAGCCAGTTCAATGCACCCACAAGAGATTTCAATACTTGTCATAATAATACTACATGTAAGCTAACTATCCCAACACATATATCATTGATATATAGTAACTTGGTGTGTTTACAGTTATTATTTAAACATTGGCATGAAACCCAAGATAATGAACATAAATCAAAACTTTATTATCATGTTGCAATATGTGTGAAGAAAGATGTTATATGTAGAGTTTGCATAAAACAAGAATGACTTACTTGATGCGCTATTTTCCCACAATTTTCTTCCTTTTTGTAGGATTTTCTGTCTGTCTGTCTGCAGGAAATTACAAGAATGAAATGGGCTACAGATTTAAAATACATGCAACCTCATCGAGGCCTGTTATGACACGTGGTGTGGCATACTTAAACATTGTATATAGAGAGCTACGACATTTCGGTAATTCCCTTCTCCTTCCTTGCTGAGGCCTTTGATCTTCGAGTATCACAATTACCGAGTTGTAGCACGTGTTGCTACGTTGGGTACTTCAGTCGAAACTGTAACAGCCGGCTGTAGAGGAACTGCTAAGGGTTATCATACAACAATGTTAAACCTTAAAGAAAATATAATCCCTTATTTTTGGTTATAGAATTATGATTGATCTCATTTTAAAGATCTAATACGTAAACAGCCAAAAGCTTTTTTGTAGGATATTCTGTTTTTTATATAAGCGATAAAATACAAAAATGTATACAATTTTTAAAGAACTAACAAAAATATCGAAAACCTGAATATCCTAGAATACGTAACAATTAGGTGTGTCTCTAAAATAATACAATAATTTTAGAGCAAGTTGAAAAGGGAGGGTATAAAAAGGATTAAAAACATGTTTCTCTCAGTTAATTTCCTTAGCTTGACACACTCAAAACCAGCCTTCAGACATGTAAATAACTGTTAAATCAGTGCCAGTTCATAATATACAGACCATTAAAATGGAGTACTTTAGTCACTTTATCTAGCTGACATAGATATAAGTATTATTTGTGTATCTGAGGGTCGGTTTTAACTTTGTAACGGTTGAGAAATATAATCACAGAAAAGAATATTCGTTCCATATTTTAACCACTTCGACCTCAACCAGCATAGCGCGGCTGATGCGTGATTTCTTCCAGAGGATATATAACAGTATCGATTTTAAAAACTCTAGTTGTGTTTTTATAAAGCGCAAATTGTCTCTCTGCTTCTAGACGAGTGACTTTAAGCTGCAGTTTGTGGCATTCTAGTAACGGAGCTCTTTAAAATAAGGTACCGGTCTCACTAGGCCCATGCTTACATTTAAGATTTCTATGACATCTTACACGGGATCCCCTCCCCAATATATGCGTCTAATGGTTATAGCGTAAAAAGTAGTTTATATAGTCTTATAACAGTGGGCAAAGTAAATATATCACATCTGTAATAGGTTGAAAAATACAAAAGGCGTTTTAGAAGTTAATTTTTCTAATAAACCTAATAAATAGTATTAATAATTTCTAAATTTCTTTATTATTTCAATATCAAGACTTGATGTAGATTTCAAAAGTCATTAAATGCGAAGGATAAAAGCGGTCACCGAGAAAAATGTGGTGACATTAAACTCTTACAGTTAGAGAATATTGCACTCTTGGTTTTAATATTGTCCTTTTCCTTGCTTTTTCAACAGTAACAACATTTAAAATAATGTTACGTCTTTATCTCCTGCAGCTGTTAAAATTGCTGCCTTTTTAGGAAAACGTCTTGTTTATTTATAACTGAATTTATTAAAACTTTAATTATTTCTTTGCTTTTCTTTAATCTTAAAGCATATAAAAAATTTACATGTAAAATTCGTTAAAATAACTTTTGCTAAACCACTTTATATACTTGTGACAATCTCAAAACTGTAATTTAAATTTGAATTTTGAACTACAATCTCCCATTCTCAAATAGTACTCATGTTGTATGAAATCTAAAAACGTTTAAAGTAACTAATGAAACTTGTACTTGAAAATGAAACTTGTATTTCAAAGAGTTAGAAACGAGGCAATAAATGCCCTAGAGCCGCTCCGGCAGAAACTTATTAAAATTGTGTCGTCTATCCATCTGTATGCAACAACTTTTGATAGAAAGGTCTTAGAGACGTAAAGCTTGATACATACGTTGGTCCAAAAAAACGTGAATTAATTTTTGGTAAAAAAAATCAAATGAAAGTCCGTCTTTGAAATAACTTTCAATACGTTCTGTTGGATCTCTCGATACTCCGCTATATCGATGTATCTACTTAATACATTGTAACTTTTACTATTAGATTTATTTATTTAAATTATTTCTTCATTTCTTTGTTTGAAGGTTATTTTTGACGATGGAAGGATTGTGAAGGAAACAGGATTTTCCGGACATTACAAACTAGGTTAAATAAATGGTATAGTTTTTTACTAAGTGCATGTTTGTTGAGTTAGTGAAGTTGACAAACAACATGTAGTTTTGTGATTCCTGACTTAGGCGTGCCACAACGCTTTGGTAAGATTTGTGTATTTTAACCTAGTTTGTAATTATGTATTAGGTTAGTTCTTTACCTGAAGAAGAGATCAGATTGCAGATCTCGAAACGTAGTGTTACTGATTTTTTGTTTCACTGAACGATGGCAAATGTCCGGAAAAATCCTGTTTGCTTCACATTTCTTCATCTTATATTATTGGCTGAGTGTTAGTGTAGCTTGTCACTTGAAGAGCTGGGAAACCATTGATTTATGTCTATCTATCTTTATATCTATTCGCAAGATATCTCAAGAATGAACTCATTAGACTTAGAATTTAGCGTGAAGCTTTGTTTTTCTATATAAGCAACACTAATTTCAAAAATTAATTCCACACCATTTGGCAAAGAGTTAGCTAATATTTTTACATTGAGAAATATGAGACAATACAGTATGAAAACATTGCAGAGTAAATAAATGTATCAATAGGCTGAGTACTATCCTATGAGATTTTAACATGTACTTTATACATAAATTAAAAAGAAAAATAATGCATTAGAAAGTCAATAACAAAAGTTGGTGACAAGATTTGATTTAAGCGCCTCCTTGCATTGAAGTACTTTACCTACCTCACCCCACCACAGTATGAAACCTAACTCAATGAAAAAATTGAATGTATCATTCGGAAATATATTAGATAAAAATAACCTATAGATTGAAACTTCTACATCAAGTATATGGAGTAATAGAGTGCCAGCAAAGTCCCATCACTTGTGAGGCTAAAACATTTTCATTTCTGCAAAATATCTCGAAAACTAACTGATTTATAGACTTAGAATTTTGCATCAATCTTTATTTCTATGTAAAGAACATAGGTTTCAATGATGGAGCATGCCACTCCATGGGATTTAGCGCATTTAAACAATATTTTTTTTATTTTTCTTATGGGTAAGTATGATTGTAACTAAAAAACATGAGAATAATACATTTCTAAATAAAATTATTAAAATCGCAATTCATTTAAACTTCTTATACAAAAGTCACATTTAGCCTAACTATCATCAAAAAACGTCGAGAAAGATACTATATGTGGAGGGTATGAACCATGTCCCACCAGTATGGCGTTGGGATAACTTCCGTAATATAAAACTTAGTGAAGCCTGTTAAGCAGACACAAGCATTTAATATTTACTATGTTTTAATCATAACAATATAAAACTATTGGTGATGGAACGTTTTTGTTTTATAAAATGATATAAACACATATAGGATTTACACCTACACAATCACAAGCTCAGACCAAAGGTCCAACCCCTTAGCTTGTGCGTCACAGACTTTCCTAATGGCCACAATTCTCTCGTATGGTAGGAATCAACCATAAGTTGCTCTTGCTAGATAATTAAACAAAAACTATTTATAAGTACATTAACAAAACCATATAGGAAATAAAAAATTAGGGAGACTCTGTGGAGTAACTGTACATCGATTCTGGATGGGCGGAAGTAAGTATTAGATTTTTATATTGTGACTGTATTTCTAAGTTCCATATGATTCTTTTACAATTTTCTGAGCGCTAGCGAAGCCTATATTTTTAAGTCTTGGAAAAACTTTTTTTCTGCTGTCTGTGTTTACACGACATTTAGAGAAAAAAAACTTACCTATATAGTAAAATTTTGCATGAAACTTCATTTGTATATAAGCAACACGAATAGTACATGTCACCATGGATTAAGGCTGAGGGGCAACTTTTACATTAGCATTACGGGTTACCATAACGACAACTTTCAAATCAATGAATAAATTGATTTTAAAACAATCTGAGATCAATTATATTAAATTTTAACATATAATATTGTAACACATGTAGCCTAATTAAATTAGTAATGAACTTGAAAATTTCATATAACCTCAGTGAAGCCTGTTCTGCGAAAATTGGCATGCATACCAGTATTTAAGAATAACTTGAATTTATAATCAAACTGTTTATGTTACTAAACCTTCATTATAAATCTTTCACTTTCCAAATTAGAGATTAGTAAATTAGTAGTATATTCCTCAAAATTATTAATATTTGGTAAACTTACTTTGAATCAATATTTCAATTAGCAGTCAAACAAATCTAATTTGCCGTTTATTGCTTTGCGTTCTTCGTAATGAATGAACAATAAACCAGAAACTATTCGTTCAATGCTATCTTTGAATAATCAATGAAGTTGGACGTCCCTGTTACAGAAGATAGATTAAATAATATTTTTGCCGATTTATAAAATTATAACTATTATCCTCTTCCTGGTGTAGCAAATTATTTATGAATATAAATGATACCCAATTGTTACGCCTGTTGCAACTTTGTCCTGTTTGACCTCACAATATATCTCGAGGTATTATATTATTGTGTAGATTACATAATGGTGAATGAATATCCTCAGCAGTTAACTCTATAGAAATTCACTTCCTAGCACTTTCATGTGACAAGTTATGCTAATGGACGTACAAAATTTGCGAAACTTATCTCACCGTCTGTGATGGCAATCAATCCTTCATCAGTGGTATCCTGTTAAATTTGCATAAATATCCCATCTTGTGATTTTCCATTGATTACTAATATAAATTCTCTCTACAGTATCTGTTTAATAGGCAGACCTCCAATCTTCAAACCATTAACCCAAGCATGACGTATTAGAATTGTAATGCAACAATTCGGATCTTGGAAGTCAAGTCAAGTCTAATTGAATATTGATAGCATCCAATGCTCTTAAGAATCACCGGAGTTGTACATCACTGAATGAAGTACAAGAATGTGATAATTATATTAAAGACTATTTGTGATATTAATTATTGAAGACTAGGTGATAAACCGGTTAAAAATTGTGAATAAGCGCAATACATACAAAAGTTCCACCATACTAAAATAACGGAAGAATTGATTCGAACTCCTCAACATTCTGTATTACACAAATTTTAACTTCTTTATCCGTTCAGGAGAATCTTCAATCCTCTCGTATTTTGTAATTGAATTTGATAATTTCAATCCTGAACTCTTCATTACAACCGAAATATCTTGTGACAACATTACGCTAACATAGAAAATGTTAGTAAACTTTCCTTTATATCGCACTTTTAACAAGTACCTAAACAAACATAACATACCACAAAACTAATACTCTCAATTCTAACTAATACAACAATGCACGTTGTAAAAATAAAACAACTGGTCATAGTAAAATTTAACCACAATGTGCTTGGCAGGGGATAAAATGGATTAATCTTCTGTTTATTAGATTTATACTTCATAACCGAAAATTTGCTTTGTCGTATCATAGATTTTTAACAAAGCTTGAATTTTTCAAAACTTGTAAATCATTCTCTTATTAAGCACATTTACAATATACTGAGTTAACTGGTTCCAATTTGTTATTTGACTTTTTTCTAAGAATAACTGAAATAAACAAAGTAATTAAATTCTACATATGAAATTTTATTTATGTGATATCAAGTTCTATTTTATATTTTATATTTCTATTTGGTCAATCAACATTTTCTAATTTTTAAGATTCACTCGGCATCAACCCTCCTTCTTTTTTAATCTTCGGTCTCGTATCATTAAATACAACCAGTCCCTGAATAAATTGTATCTGATTTACTCGGTTTTTATTTCATTCTGATTAACATCCAGCTAGGGCTGAATTATATTTCTCTCTCTTGTCTCGGATATCTCCAATGAAACTTACTGTAGCTTTTTACCCTCTTATAATCGGGTCGTCTTATTGTCTAATCGATCCTAGGTTTTAACTCCTTTCACAATCTTTTCCCTTAGTTTCTTAAATACTTAATTCTATTACGTATTCCTTTGTTAATGCCTGCAGTATCCACGTTGTCTTAACAGTAAATCTACAATATAAAATTAGGTCTTTTAACTTGAATGGTATTTTTCTATCTGAACGACAGTTACGATGACCGACAATCACGAGCTTTGGTATAAAAACTCCTTACGAATAGGCCTTACGTTATATACACATGTCGTGATTCTACCTGTACGTCTGACCTCTATTACTATAACGTGCATGTTTCCTGATGAGTGACTGAAAACTGTCACAATTGTTATCGTGATTAGGCCTATACTTTGGACGCACGAACCAATTTACAAAGTAAGGTCTGGGCATTTGTATTACAGACTATTTATACGACCATACGTGTGACACAAACTAGTATTCCAGTCTTGCTTAATATAAGCGGTGAATTTCGGTGTCTCTCCTTACTTTATATCTGTGGGATCTTCCTGTATTTTCTATAAAGTCTTAAAAACATATTTGTTTAGGTTTTATATTGTGATTCAAATTGATGTATTTGCTCATATATTTTGAGTGAGCTGAAAAGTTTAATGGAAAAGCCGGCCTTCCTTTTTGAGTGAAAATTAGAAGGCCGACTTTGGGTATTCAAGTCGATCTGGCTTTTGAATTGTATTCCATCAATTACTTCTTTGCTGTCCTTACCCCAAGCTCTTTTTCTTATAGCTGTTGGATTATAACAAGATGTATTAGATAGCGTTGTTAATTGGAGAAGTTCGTAATTCACCAAACTTTTCCATTGGGTAAACGCACTTCTATCGTTAATGTTACGATAACGAATTAGCCAGGTTATATTCATAATTAAATCATTAATGTAGTTCTCCAGTGGACTTATAGCCGGTCCGTTTTTGTACAAAATATGTTATGCTTTAAGTATGATTATTTTATAAATACAAATAAACATCATCTTGCTTGATTTTGGTTTGAAAATATTATTCAGTGGAAATATAAGTAATGAGTTTACATTTTTTAAAGTGCCTTCAAGTATGTACAAGCAAATTATATACAAAACTGTAATGTAGTAGCCTATAACATAATAGCAGGCACTGTGTTGGTATCGTGTGCGCACTCTGTTTTTGCTTTCTATTAACTTGACGTTAAATAATAAGAATCTTAGATATGGTACTCAATAAATCAACGGTAGTTGCTCATAATAGTACTGCGAGAGATATATCTTTATTATAAGCATATTAAAAGAAGAAGAAATTAAAACCTGACTTTAAAAATATCTCAATTTAAACATAAAAAACAAGCTAACTTTATTTTTATTACAACTAATTAAACCTTTGCTATCCTTAGGTTTATTTCAGTTAGTTTTTACAACTGTTTGTTTTCTAGTTTATTTTGCTAAATTTATAAGCTTTACATAGTGAACACGTGCTTATACGTATTTCATGTTTAAATAAATTTCTCGTTTTTTCTATTCGACTTGGCTTTTATGAGATTATTTAAAAAATCAGATTTACTAGGGGATTTCAGTAATGTTTTAAATTAAAACTTTTATAATCTCGTAATGGTATTTTTAATGCAATGTTACAGCAGCTTCTCGTCGCGTGTAGATTTTTAGTAAGGCAGTGCAAAGTGTAACGCAGTAAGAAGTATTTATGACTTTGTTACACCTACTTATGACTTTGAGTACCTACAGTAGTACTTAAAAATATAAGTACCTTTAGCTTGCCAATTGTGCTATTTTATTTCGTTCGCTGTTACTGTTACATTTCAGAGTAAGGTTCTAACAAAATTGTCTAAATATAGTAGACTATTTAGGCTATCAAAACGGATTTATATAGTTGGCTTACTTATTGATATAAAATGACTGCTGATATGAAGGAACTTATGTAATCATGCGTTTAATTGATTTTGTAAAATATTTTAATAATCAAATCTTCGCAAAAACTATATGTACAGCCAAAGATAGAAAATATCGTGTTCCCTTACATAATTATTGTACCACTATACGACTTGAGGTATGTATTTTTATAACTTAAATATTTAATACAAGAGAATATTACATTTTTTGTATATATCAATTACAAAAATCAAATAATAATAATAATAAAAATAAACTCTTTATTAACAAGTAAATGTTGAGCTCAAATTCAAATAATCTCGATAACTTCAAACAAACTGTAAATGATAGCTCCACCTACGTATAAATGTTCAAATTTGGTTCTAAATAATAGTAAACTTGAAGCTATTTTTATTTCAAAACATATTTAAATTGAATTTTTAACTAATTTTCGTAATTAAAATTAAAACTACAGTATATATTATTCTTGCCTCAAATGTACCATTTTACGAAACCCTTACAGTTCGTGGTCGGCAAAATAAAGAGAAAAATTAGCAAATAAAAGTTCAAATTGTGCTCATTATGACTTAACGGATGAGGTAACGGAGGGAAAATGTTTAAACAAATTCAGATGAACATGTTTTCAAAAAAGAATCATATTACAATGATGAACTAAATTTGTGTGGTGTAGCCTATATAATAACGCACATTAGACTTGCATTATGCAGGCTCAATATTTATGAAATAATATTTATGAAATATTTGATTAATGGATAGTAGTCTGCTGCTTTTACAATTCTATTCTTCAGACAACTTGAGGTATAGAGGAAACGAACAAAAAAGTCAAGACATAGGATAATTCAAATTATGTGCTTTAATGAGTAAAGAAGATAAGTAAAATGTCAGTTGTATTTTTCGTTTCTTAATGCATCCCGAAATTCAACTGGATTTTGTAAATAGAAATTGAATACAATGTATTACTTATTAATGGAAAAACTATAAACTTAGGTTGAATGGTGGTAAGACTCGCCTGTTTGTTGGAAGAAAAGGATTTAGATTTTATATGTACCAGGGTTGTTGTCAACAAAGCAATGAAGTAGAATTTTGTTTGGAGATCGTTTATAAAATACCGTTGAATTTAAATTCACTCGCCTTAGGGTCCATATGATAACTATGATAATTTTTAACTGTTTAAACAGTTTTATGACAACTATGAAAGTTTTTGATTGTTGATATTTTTACGTTTCCCTCAAAGGGCTGCGATTAGCAACAATCCAGTCCCTGGAATACTCGTAATTTATTCTTAGCAACACTTTTTTGTGTTTAAACTTATTTGATTCATGCTGTAGATTGAGCTTATATTGGTCACTGTTAAATTACATTAAAATACAAAACCAATATTTAATACATATTATTGTGAGGCCTTTCGATATCCAAGATACCTTCATCAGACACATCACAAAAAAAATGATAATTTTTTTTGTGATGTGTCTGATGAAGGTATCTTGGATATCGAAAGGCCTCACAATAATATGTATTAAATATTGGTTTTGTATTTTAATGTAATTTATTTGATTCATGATAATTATTAAGTCTTGATGGGCCAATAATCTGTATAATATGATTGGATTTTTATTCCGTTATTTATAATTTTTACCTAACAAATTTTAATGTTATAAAATGATATTAATGTGTAAATAATAGGAAAATTAATTTAAAAATCTGTTTTATTGAAACCACTATTCCAACATTCTAGTTGCAACATTTTCTGAAAGTTTCATTTTATTTTCTTCATAAAAATGTTACTTTTAATTTTTATGTTCAGCACTTGCTACTGAAAAACTAAATAAAAGGCATTTGTGGTCATACAAGCGAGATCTGAGGGTTTATACATGATTTATGTAAATTACTTTATCAATACCGTACCTCCTCTGTCAGAAATCCCGAAATTATATAAACTAATTTTAAAAATATCGTGCTTTGTAAATATTTAACTACAAGTTTGTGTTTTCTATGTCTAATGCCGCGTCCTTCGTCTGACGCATCAGTGCTGCTGAAAACACGATTACATATTATATCATGTGTCACGAGTAATTGCTTAGTTTTGTATACAGTAAATATATGATCCATTGTGTGTGTGTGTGTGTGTGTGTGTGTGTGTGTGTGTGTGTGTGCGCGCGCGCGCGCGCGCGTGTTTTAGTACATTCCGATTTTCAACTAAAAGAGACACCTTCTGGAAGTCCATTTTATAATGTATAAATTCAAATGATAAAGGATATGACATGAAGTTCTTAAGATACAGACATTTTTCAGAACATCTATAAATGAATTGCGTTGTATTATTTTCTTTGCGTGTTATCGCTGTGTGTCACCAACATTTTTGACTTAAATTGTAACAGTCTTTTGGGCTCAAATAAGAATAAAATATTCTCAATTTGCTGTCCAAATTGGAATTTTTTATATTATTATATTTAAACATATTTCGGGAGAGTAATCTTGGGCTGCAGCTAATTGGGTAATATGGTAATAATGCATTAATATTGGAAGAAGAAGATTTTTTTACGATTTCAGTTCATGTGAGGAATTTAAATTATGTGAGTTGTGCAAGCATAGTTTTTTTTAAAGTCGTAATGCACGTATGTATACTTGTATTTTCATATTTTAAATTATAAGCAACGATTATTTAATGAAACATACTTTATACTCTTTGTTGCCACGAGTTAAATTTTAAAAAGAGTGGCTGGTCAACAGTGGATTGGATTAGATTAGGTATCTTGAAATTGAGAGGGGGGGGGAGAGAGAGAGAGAGAGAGAGAGAGAGAGAGAGAGAGAGTGAAATTTATCATACCACAATGTTTTTAAATATTCACATCATAATTAATTTGTTTTTATCATTTTTAGATATTTCATTAATGGATACCCTCAACATCATATTACAACTACGTTTTCCACAATATTGTGAGCTTAATAGATAGAACGTTCAGTTAGAGCAAATGTGAAACCAATGAGGCATTGATCATAAAGAGTTTATCTCTCCCTGTGGATTTCCACTGAATGTTTTGTTATGCTAAATTAATTGTTTTTTTATTTTCAACAAAACAATTATTCCTTCTATATTCCAAAATTATCATCAACCAGTAACAATTTAAAATTTTATTTGTTTATACTTAGAGTTGTTTCTTTAAGCTCTTTTGGTGTTTTACTATAAAAGTTTATTTTGCATTAAATCGGAGTAAGTTACTGATCTCATTTACATTTATGGTTGAACTTATGGACATGTATTTTGACTTTTAGTTTTAACCAAGTATAAGAAATCGTTGATATTCTATCGAACAAAAATACAGGAACGTAGATTCCTACAGTCATACCTACCGGAACCTTCTATCCTAGAATTCATGAGATACGCAAGTTGACTGTATGGTAAAAATATTAGGAATTTAAGCGCTATATCCACAACATTAAGTAAGAATAATTTTATTAATAAGGTGCACCTAACCTACGTTAAAATGTGATCCATACAAGTCCTATTTCATAGCGAATTTGGCTAATGTATTCCTACCTTTTACATCGTATATCCCTCAATAACGAACATAAATCTTCTTATATTGTACTTGTAAAAATCTCTTGCAAATTTAAATATCATTAAATTTGATAAAATTTGGCATTATCGTCATATACGCATGTAATCATTTTGATTATTTTGTTGTAGACAGTAGTATAAGTAAATAAGAAAATAAAAATATATTACTCGTGTATTTTATTATACATTTTTGGACTGGGTGGCAAATTTTCGTACCCAGCCAAGACGATCACCATGATTATTTTGTAACATTTACGCGCTCAAACATACAATATCAATACCTATTCAGTTTCAGTGTTTGTACACATGTCTATAGCTATGTTTGGAAAATATATATGATTATCTATTGGAACTTTATTAAAATTCAACATATACATGTACATGATTTAATTAAGTTTTTCTGAAAAACTAAACAAAAATGAACAGAGCACATTAAAGCAGTCAGATAAGTCAAAAACAAGCATTTAAATAAGAATCAACTTTTAAACTTATTTTAACCAACTTAAAAAAGTATTGCCTTCAAAATTTGCGATGCTTTTCCCGTGCAGTTATGTGTTTTGATAGGTATTCTTCAATAGAAGGATTCCATACAATCGTAAAAAACGGCATAAATACAAATTATTAACACAAGTAGAATTACTTAATATTAAAATAAGCACTGAGATGTATGATTGTTAATATACAGCATAATTAACCATACTAGTTATAGAATAATGTACAGCTCACTTGATAAGTTTAATGAAAATTTCATATAACTCTGGAATCGAAACATCAGTAGGTCAGAAGTTTTCTCAACATTTTTGCATGTGTAAATACTTTTATTGCAACCATGCAGTCGTGCAACCCTCCTAAAATTACATTTGTAATCGTACACAAATGCAGTAACTGTACGCATATACCAGCTTTTCAATATTCTTCCCACATCAACTTATTCTTCTAATAATATATTAGTATTTGAGTTTTATAATTCTAAGCATTAAATTTGTGTTTAATATTTAATATACAAAGGTATATATGTATTTTCCTTTTCGTATCTTCTAGGTGCCTACTAGAGGTAGGTACTATTGAGTATATTTTGTTTACCACTTTATAAACCATTATTTTATTTTTATTGCTTTTTGAGCAAGTTTAAGTCATTTGAAAATTATTTTATTTCACATAATTCACTGGCAACTGATTAAAGAGACAATTAAATTCCATTAAAAGTTCGACAAATTTAACGCATTATTTCATAAAACATTTTTGAAAACGACAACAGCATATTATTTTTAATGCATCAATTACAAACAACTTTTGTCACCTGTAAGAGTGGTGAAGATATCTCTGAAAGTTTGGGTACGCACTTCTTATTTAAAAAGGTTATGAAGTAAAGTTTATTTTACGTTAAAGCCTTTCATGTGCTTTGGAGTCAAATTTACCTGAGTGACACAGTTTGTTTGTACCAGACAGATTCCGTCTGTATCTGGGCCGACAGTGAATTATATGAGTCGGAAAGTCTGTGACGTCGACAGCTATGTTGCATGTTGGTCTCGAGGCTACAGGAATACATGCAAGGGCTAAGTTTAAAAATAAAAGTTACATACTCTATTTAGGTCTGACGTTGCACGATACCCTTGAACACAGAGAGATGTTCGACTTTAATTTAAGACAAAATATTAACTTGATACAAACAGCAGTTTTGTATCACTTATTGCATTGCAATGGCGTCAAAAGCGTAAAATCATATAATATCACCACTAGATCCTATTAGTTGCCTGAACATTAACTAAGCCTATCAATCAAGAGATAGTCAACTGGAAAAATGTATTTCTATCTAGTCTATCTGGTCGCTCAATATCTCGACAACGAACTCACCTATAATAGACTTAACATTTTGCACGAAACTTCATTTCTTTATAACCAACAATAATTTCCGTAATGGCGCATGTCACTCCAAAGAATTTTTTTTTATTTAGCGAATAATTTACATTCTCTTATGCCAACTATAAAATCACAGAATAAGTAAATTTGTTAAAAAAACGAAGTATATTTAACATGGTAGGTAGAATAGATAAGGTTTGCAGAAATGAGATATAAATATACATAATGGTTGCGTGCACTAACAATTACATACAGACCAATGAGATCCTCCAAAGTAAAAAAATAAAACTTTGCTTCTTTTTAAGTAAAATATTGACTGGAAGCCGCATGATTTGTTGCGAAATGACTTCAACGATGATGTTCGTTTTCAAAATGAGTTTTTTTTCTTCATTTTAATCCCAGATTTTAAAACGGTGTTTCTATTGACGTTGGTATTCACTTATTAATAACTTCGAAAACTGAATAAAAGGCAATTGATGCTGAACTGCAGAAAATGGATACTACGACATAATTACCGCCGTGAAAGGAGGGAGGATGTATAAAACAAAATGTCTGAATGGCAAGACAAATACACATTTCTTTATTGTATTATGAGATGACAGATTGCACTTATATACTTATTGTAAAGCCCTTTGAGTGCAATGATGAGAGTAATTATGTACAGACATCCTGTAATGCTAATGGAGTATTCAACAGCTTTGTTACCACTGCATATGTTCCTAGCCAGAAATTAGTGATATCTAATGAGCTAAATGAAATATATCGGTATAGATTCCGATAAAAAGTGAATATGACCTATTTTCTATCTGCAAGCCTAGTAGAGCTAGTTTGTATACAAATTCAACTACCCGAGATAAAACTTCATTAACTTATTCATAAAACATTTAAGAAATATGTCACTCCTAGAGACATATCTTTGTGTGCTTTGGGAGAGACTTTATGAGATACAAAATAAATTTTATTTAGGTCAACATTTTAACATAAAAACGAATCTCTGCTGCACCGTAGGCTTACACGCGGTTCAGTCAGAAACACGCTTAACTTACTGCATTAAATGAACTATCCTTATTTGAACAACATAAATATTCCTTTTGGCTCAGTTGAAAGATATAGTTTAATAGTTTATTTTATAAATATAGGATTCAAGGAACATTTGTAAGAAAAAAAATTTCATACAGGCAATAAACACAGTTGAGATAGTTATAAGACAATGTTTCACATTTGGGCTTGTTTCAGCATTCCTTTTACCAGTTCTTGGTTATAAAATATGTTATAGAATGTACGTGTAATTTGTATCTAAAAATCCGTTCATACATGAGTTTTCTGACAAAAATGAGTATATAAAAAGTTAAGAATAATGTATTATACACATGACAAAACATTTATAATTTGGTCTCCACGGCAATGAAAATAACGGATTTCTAAGCATTAGAAAAATTGAACGGCCACCATATTAGATTGAAACTGCGTACCAAGCTAGCCAGCGAACATAGACATGGAAAGATATTTATATAAACATCTTTTTTTTGTACCAAATTTTTGTACCAAATTTGACATGCGTGAGAGATGTTCCTGACAAAGCCACGTGCTTTTTTGAAAAAGACAAACGATGCTGTGTGTTTTCAGATTTATTATTTATAATTATATTATAATTTATTATTATAGAAGCTATAATATATATATATATATATATAAAATATATATAATAACATATATACATATATATATATATATATATACATACACACACATATATATATATATATATATATATATACATATACATATATATAAAACAATGCATAACCTGGTTTTTTTTAATCAATAAAGGAATTTATTCTAGGAAAAAATCGATCATCAACTCTGCTAGTTTTATTGGAGGTCGATTGAAAGTTTTTATGAAATGGTTTAAAATTTGAACCAAACTGAAATGGTTATATTCAACTAGAAACAAAACTACATTTAGATAAATGGATTTACAGAAAAGTAAACAGTAAACATAAATATTGAGAATAATTAATCACCTATTTTAAGACGGATAAGATAAAAGGTAATACTCGTCCTCGTACTTGGAAACCTGTGGAGTCGTCATAGGGGAAGGATTGTCATTTTCAAGGTGGATTACGGTAGTATCCTCAGATTCAATAGGGGTCATATCTTGCTTATTATTATTCATTTCTTGGCTACTCGATCTCCTTGTATTAGGTGAGTTTTAATCTTGATTTGTGTTTGTGGACATCAGAGTCTGAGGATGCTGGTATGATAAGTCCCTCATTTTGTCAAATATTTTTGGATGGCACTGCAAGGTGACGGGTTTATATAACAGCTTCTCTCCCATCGTTGTACTTGATGCGAGCGTATTGTGAGTTAGCTTAAACAAGTTGTGCCTGCTCAACTACAGATTCGTATTTGTTACTTCACACTTGTCTCATGACTAGTACCGGACAAGGATTCATCAGCCACATCGGTTGAGATGTCCCACAAAAAGACCTACCTGGATATTTGAAAAGACGTTCGAGTGGAGGTTCGTTTGTTGCACTAAATACGAATAAGAAACGAACACAGTGCAAGGCTTCTGGAACAACATATTCCCACTGTTCTGTCTTC
This sequence comes from Homalodisca vitripennis, assembly GCF_021130785.1. Lineage (NCBI taxonomy): Eukaryota > Metazoa > Arthropoda > Insecta > Hemiptera > Cicadellidae > Homalodisca > Homalodisca vitripennis. Next base: position 38,070,367 of record NC_060210.1, read on the forward strand.
ATTTCTTTACTTTTCAGGGTACATGAAATCGTCTCCCAAATAATTGCGTCGTAGTCTTCTACTTGAGAACTACCCTGAAGATTGTAGGGTGATGAGCGACTAGTGGCAATTCCTTTTGAATGTAAGAAATCCTTTATTTCTCTGGACATTAAGGCAGAACCTTGATCCGAATGAATGTATGCAGGCATTCCAAAAATGGTAAATATTGACTCCATTGCTTTGATTACTGAATATTCTGATGTAACAGAATATTGAGTAGCAAATGGATATCTTGAAAACTCATCCATGATGGTTAGAATGTATTTTTTAGTGTAACTGAGGGAATCGGTCCTTTTAAATCAATATTTACTCTCTTAAAATTTGCCAGAGCTTTAACTAATGTAGTTTTAGGTTTACGATTACTGCACATACGGAGCACGTAGCAGTCATCCTACGCACATCCTCCATAGAGTAGGGAAGATTCTTTTTTGAAGAAGTGATACATTCGCACAATATCCGTATGTCCAATGTCTGAGTGCATCTGATAAAGTTCTTAAGATTCCTGAGTTGAAAGAAAAGAGGAAACACATGAAAAAGCATCTGCTACGACATTTTCTTTACTAGATCGGTAGACAATATTATAAGAGTATGGTGCTAACTCCAATCGTCACCAGGATTTTGTATGTTTTACTTTGACACTATGCTTTTAGTTAAACATGTACGAAATCGACTTTTGATCTGTAAGCACTTTGAAACGCCGTCCAATCCGGAAATGTATCTACTTTTTAAGGGAATCAAATATTAAAAGGGCTTCCTTTTCATTTGCTGGCAAGTACGCGTTCTTGAGAAGAAACATACTGGTCTTCCAGATTGTGATAGCGTGGCTGCTATAGCGTAATCAGACGCATCTATCTCGACAGTGAAGGGGATATTATCATCAATTGCAGTCATACTGGACCTCGTTATTCCATTTTTAAAGTCTTGAAGTGAAGTCTTTGCTTCACTATTTAAAGGAAATAAATCTATGTTAGTGAGGAACCTGATCATCTAAGAGAATTTTGGTATCCACTTGGCATAGTAAGTAAGCATCAAGAGAGAATTCTCCAATCGATTTGGATCAGGACACATATACATGTTATCTACAATGTATCCCAACGCTATATATCGGAACGCTAGTACGTAAGAACTTACATTGTTTCTTTACAGTGAAATTAAATTTCTTAATTGTTTCCATGAACCTGGAAAGATTACGATCACATTCAGCCTGAGTTTGACCACTTATAGTTACATCATCCAAATAAGCAAATGTGTCTGAAAGATTTTATGATTCTATAATCTGATCAAGAGTTCTTCGAAAACAAGCTACACCATTTTTAACGCCAAAAGGAATACTGGTAAAGTTTTCCGTTAGCTTTGAATGACGTGAATGGTCGTTCTTTAGGATTGGCATTTGATGATGTGCTTACTTTAGATTAGTTGTACTAAATACTTTGTACTGAGCAGTGTTTGATACAAATGATTCTATATACGGCAAACGATATGCATCAAGTTGTCTCAACCTGTTAACAGTTTGCGAGTAGTCAATGGACAAGTCTTTTGTGTCCATTATTGGTGGCAACTATCGGGTTCGCCATGGCGACAAACTGGGTTCAATTATTTCTTCAGAGAGCAGCCTTTTAACTTAATTTTTATGAACTTCCTATCTTCTTCAGAGTATCAACGATACTTAGTAGGTTTTACAGTATCTTAGTATCGGCGACAGGACTTTGACACTAAGAACGTTACATACATTCAAAGGATGGGCGCCTTCAACTCTAAAGTTGAATTTTCGTAAAGAACATCATGTCCTGTCACATCCAGGATGTGCCATAAGCGCATAAATTATGTAAACTATAAGTTTCGCTTGCGGATTTGTTATATTCCATGTCAACAATTATACAATAGCTATGTGTAAAAGACACACGACTGGTTGACGGTATAGAGAGTTGGTGCTTCGTTGGATATTTACTAATGTTGTATCTTCTAACAGCAGTCTCAGATATAAAACATCAGACCTCCCTGCGTCTATTAAGGCTTCGATTTGATTTCCATTGAGAAAGAGGGTAACTAATGTTTTGGAAAGACATTTTTGAGATGCAGCGAATATGGATGATACTGTGTTTTATTCTACCCTTTTACTTTATATTTCTTTATACTAGATTGCTTTGTAGAATTACACACTTTAGCTCAATTTACCTTTGTCTCACAAATATTGCAAATAAAATTATTAGCAGGACACCTGTTTCGTAGATGCCTAGGTCGTCCATAGATATAACATTCATTCTTCTTGTGAGGTGACTTGATGGGAAGAGTTACCGATTCAGATTCATCATCGTTGACTCCAACCCTTTCAATTTTCGTGTGAGTGAGAGGATTTCAGAGTACTGAGTCGTAAGAAAGAGCTTGGATTTTCAACCTCCTCCAAAGTAACTGTTTGATTATATGCTTCTTCAGGGATTAGGGTTGAGTTTTCCAGCAATCTTTGCCGGATAGTGCTAAGTTACTCCCCTAATAACAGCATCTCGAATATATTTGTTTTTTTGTTTCCACTAGCTGTGACTGCCATAAATAAATAAACTTACGTTCTTTTAGTTTCCATAAGTACTAGTCAATATTTTCACCCGGATCTTTCCTTCTAGTCGCCAACTGATGACGAGAGTATACACATTAGTTAGTTTTATAAGAAGTTTGTTGAGGACGGTTATAACTTCAGGATACGAATCAGTTTCTTATAGTTCTTCATCGATGCTGTGGTTGACAAAATTTATAATAAACTTTAACTTGCCTTCCTCATTAGCGAATATTTCTTCCATTGGATGTTCATTTGGGTCTGGCGTAAGCGTTCTGGTTTAAAAAAACTGTTCAATTGATTATATGCACGTAATGTGAAAATCACTTGTAATATGATTAATAAAATTAAGTTGAATACACTGTTATGAAATATATTAAATTTTGAATTGAACTAAAATGGTTTGATTCAACTTGAAAAGAAGCTACATTTAAATAAAGGGATTTACAGAAAATAAGCAGTAAACATAATTACAGAGAATTGATAAACATCTATTTTAAGGTAAAAATATGAGATAATACTATAATAGGTACGAAACATTTTATAACCGTGTATGTCACTTCATGGGATTTGGCTGTACTGTAGCGATTTTATATTGATCTTATGAGTTGCTATGATAATGAGTCCTCTTATGATATGAGTTACGTTCTGCGAGATAATATGAGTTTTTAACATATGATATAAAACATTTATAACACATGTAACATACTCATACAGTAAAAATCAAATTTTAAACCACAATCAATATGAACATACGGTAGCTAGACTTGATTTCGAACCATATCTTTTATCTACCGGGGTATGTAAAAAATTAATAAGCTGAAAAATGAAATTTTGCATGCCGACTCAGAGAAAAGCTGTTACTCAACACGTAATATGCTGTACTCCTACCTAAGCCTCGTTCATGTGTCGGTTGATTTTCAGAAAAACCTTGATTTTCAGATCTAATACCTTTTATCTTTTCGTTAAAACAAATATTTATGGTTTTCATGGACATGATGGATGTCTTCTGTAACCAATGTTTACAGTCGCTTGTGTTGAAATGTTGTATATTGATTACCCAGCAAGACAAAAAAACCCTGAATTACAAAAAGGATTCCTACTCCGGGTTAAATATATCTTTATGTCCATGTGGTTCTATTACAAATTACAAATTGTACTACTGTTCTCAGATCAAACTGTATACATACCCGAGTTTAAAGGTTAGCCACACACTAACTGCACAGATCAACAAATGGGAGTTGCATTAAAACTTAGCTGTTTATGTTTCCATTTAGACATATAAAATGAAACAATTTAAAACTAATAGGTTCCTATTTTTCTTCCTATATATATATATATATATATATATATATATATATATATATATATATATATATATATATATATATATATATATATATATACGAATAAGGATATCGGATAACGATCTTTTCGAACAAACTAACAATTTGAACATCGGAATATTTTGATCCACTTGTCAACCAAATTTTAACTCTAGATCGCTATAAGAGTACGGTGTATGTTACATAATTTTTGAATTATATGAAAGAGTTTATTAAATCTTAGCTTTTATACGGTGTTTATAAACATTCGACTTTGGCCATGTTACGGAACTATTAATTATTTGTGTGGGGTGTATAGTTTTGTAAGCCATTATTTAAAACCTTCAATGTTTAAAACAGCATCAATTTAGCAGGTTTGTATAGTTTTTCAGCCGTTTCCTGCTCGTTAGAACGCAAAAACTGTACTTGACGGTGTTGCTCTGAAATATATTATTTGGACTGTTAGCTTTATTAAAAGCTTCATCCCAAAGAGAGATCTACTCCTTTCTTGAACTCTATCTTGTCTATACAGGAATTAATTTTATAAAAATTTTCATAATTCTTTTTCGATTTAAACTCGTAATATGGACAGTTAGGGATTAATACTCAGCAAAATCTTATGGCAGAACATGCTTGACCATCAAGCTCAATGTTGTCTGTCGCTATAAAGCTTCGTGAAAATTGTTTAATATATAGCTTTATTTGTGCTCGACAAATCGGACAGCCAGTAGTGAAATGTCCCAAGTCCCCTTGGTGATAGGCTTCACCAACGCTCAGCCAATCACAGATTCCTAAATCGCTGAATTATAAATCGTTCAATCAGAAAGAATTGTAAATAATATCGTAGTATATAGCTTACAAGGTAGTGAGATTCTGTAAAGAGAAAACGTCTGGACTGTAATTGTGTTTGCGATAGGCACGCAAACAAAATATACAAACTATCAGACTGTCATAGATGGGTAGTAGACTGAACCTTCAGAGAGACCAACAGTGTAGTCATGTGTGTATAGCAATGAGGACAGGAACAGCTGGTCTTAGAATCAATAAGATATTTGTTTACGTGTTGCCAGGAGACTTATGCTCGGTTTCATAGCTTCACAGGCTCGCCACAAGCCACCACCGTCCCAGTTTATTATCTCACCACGTCCGATTATTTATTCGTTTTAGCAGTGGATTTCATTTAAATTGTTCATTTTTTACCAATTATGGGTGCGGAAGAGGAATATACTAGTGGAAAGAATTTCAGGTCAGTACTGACACTTTATTTGTGATAATATAAAACACGTTGTTTTGTTTACTACTGTTGTTACTTTATATTTTGTATATGTTTATTAATATGATACCTGAATAATTTTATTTATATTTGTGTTTCACGTTCAATTATAGTCTGTTTATGTATCATTTCAATACAACAAAATTATTTATTTGTAAATCTCGTTTGGGTTCAATTGAAACAACAACACTAATCCAAGATATGTTTTCAAGACCTGTGTCATCTAAGAATGCCACACAATTCTATATTTATTTTAACAAACGCTCAATGTTTTTAATACACTTCATAAGTATAAAATGTTGTATAAACATTTAAATCTTAATTTAATTATCTACTATCTTATATCTAATCATATAGTTACATGTACATACATTTTTGTATTGACATTTATAAAATATTTAACCATTAGGGGAAGTGATTTGCCCCAGAGACGATAGTTAAACCATGCTAAATATTTCATGAAATTCAATTATTTTATATGTATTTTCCCATATTTATCTCATATAACCATTAAATAAGAAAATACACTACAAATATAAATCCAATTTATATTTAACAGTTATTTTTCCCTAAATAACTAAACTAAAGGTGGTTCTTTATTTGAGTTGTCTAAAATCTGATTTAGTTTAATGTTTCAGAGAGAACTTGAGGAAGCCGGCTCCAAAAACTCGCATCGTGCCAGCATTCTCCATTCAGGCCTACCAGAGAGGTGTCGTGGTCGAGAAACCTCCCAAGCCTAAAGAGAAAGTGAGACATCCTGTCAGCAACACAGCCTTCAAGAGGTTCTACATCCGCGGAGACTTTCCTATATCTATGGAGTTCTCCAGTTTTGGATACAAAATTTCTTGGAAAGTAAGTAATTTGCAAAAGCCTTTTAAAATTAAATTATCAAAAGCACGCTTTTAAAATGCTTATAAAATTGCTTTTGGCCTATATTAAATTTAGAAATGAAGATGTAATAAAATTTCAGCCTTTAATTTGTTCATGTAATGATAATTAACGTCTCAAAAAAAGATTTAAGGTATTCTTTACTTCACGAAATATTTAGCAGCCGTACGTATCACATCCAGTGATCCTTATATATCCATAAAACTATAAGATTTTCTAAGAATTTATATCCGTTTATGAAGCATTCTTTAAAAATAAAAAATAATAATTTAAATACAATTATCTCCAACAAATATACTCTTACACAAACGCTAAATTTTCGAGCATACACGTTCACTATTTTTCGAAAAGAAACTATATTCTCAGTGGTTACAGATTGACAAAATTTGTTTAAGAAGTTCCATCATGAGAGTGGTTACATTAGGTAGATCTTTATGAAACTTACCTAAACGAAAATTACAATTTAGGGTGAGGCAGACTACCATGTGGCTTGTATAGGGGTCATGGTAATAATAATTTGTTTACTCTCTATACCTGGAACTCAACTTTGAAATACGGTTGAAAGTGATCCAATTTAGGAAGGGGAGTTGATTTTTAAGAGTATATGGGTAGTCCTGTACATTTTACTAGATATGAACACTATAAATTGTAATGAAAATAAATATTATTTACCTTAAACTGTATTTACAAGGCTTAACCAAAACTTTGAAAAAAATTTTAGTTTTGTTATTCATACTATATTATGGGTACTTTTGAGAATATTTGTGATAGGAGTATTTTTATTGGATTTTTCAAAATTGAGTGGTGCTCATACATTTCATTACATGAAATATCATTAATGCATGTATTTATACCAATTAAAACTGTGCCAACTTAAAAACTGATTACGTCTTTTCCACCTATAACTGTTCAAAACAGATAGTCTAAAAGTTTAGTAATGAAACAAAAATCTATATTATTTTAATTTTGCAATTTGGTTTAATTGTTTTATACTTGTTTTCCATTCTTATCTGAAAAGTATACTTTTAGCTCTACTAGTGGTAGGTACCAACCACCTTATGAAAAGTGGTTATCTGTAACACTTTCAATATCATCAAGGGACTGAATAGCTACATGTGACAAAATATGACATGTATATTCTAAATATATGTTCCTTGGTCGTTCATATGATATGATAAGATGTGTTCCTTTGAAATTCCTCAAAGTTTGTTAAATACAAATATTTAATCGTACGTTTTATGTAACTTAATTAAGTAATTTAAGTGTATTTCTATATCTAACTGTTTTTAAAGAATGTAGGACTTAAGATGACTGATTACTGATTGGAGAATCAATGTTTAAATTTGGAAAATAATGAAATAAAGAGTTAGGCCTGAATTAAGACTTGTCATTAAGATACGAGAGTTACTCTATGAACACAACGAAAACCTGGTAAGTAAAATGAAAGGCTTGTATGAGTTAAAAGACGATTTCCCTATTGGCGGAGTGCAGTGTTTGAGAGTAGTTAACTTAGCAAGACGGAGTAATATGACGTTTTTGTGGAGATGAGTCTCACAGGGATTGTCTTGGCATCTTTGAGGTCTGGGTCGTTTGCGATGATTGGGTGATGAGTTAAGAATAAACTTAACTTATTTTAATGTAATCTTACACAATTTTTAACATGGCATATTTTAATTTCTTTGTGTTTGTTAGTCTTGAAAACTTTATAAGTAGTTGATTTCACAATTGCTGTTTTTTATATACAGGGTGTAAATTAAGTAAAAGAATCCTCCCCATATCTATTAAAATACATTTTTGGACTTTCTGGAGGGTAAAAATATAACCCCCTTCTTCAAAAAGAGATAGAGGAGGGTCTCTTTAAATTGTCAAATTGCAACCTCTATCTTGTGGCATGCCTTTTTAAAGGTCTATTCAATAGAAACAGAATGACACTAATAAAACAACTCTATGCCGTTTCTATCAAAAGTTACAGACAAATAACGCAAGAAATAATAAGTAGGCACAAAGCCACTGTCTTGTGCATATAAACACAATGCATGCGTGACATCTTTAGTAAGACTTTGAGTTGCCCAGCTTATCTTTTACGTAGTATCTAATGTTTCTGGTGTGCATAGTTTTGGTACGAGGTGTCTTTTTTTAAGTGACATCAAAATGTAAGGGATTATTTGCCATAACTTTTACTAGTACCATCATAGATATTTTTTGTTCATGTCATTGTGTTTCTATTGAATAAAATTTTAAAATGACAAATCAAAAGATAGGATTGAAACTTGAAACTTTAAAGCTATCTATCCCCTTATGCCATCTTTGAAAAGGCAGGGGATATTTTATCCTCCAAAAAGTTCCAAAACCTATTTTAATATGTATATATATGTGTGTGTGTGTGTGTGTGTGTGTGTGTGTGTGTGTGTGTGTGTGTGTGTGTGTGTGTGTGTGTGTGTGTGTGTGTGTGTGTGTGTGTGTGTGTGTGTGTGTGTGTGTGTGTGTGTGTGTGTGTGTGTGTGTGTGTGTGTGTGTGTGTGTGTGTGTGTGTGTGTGTGTGTGTGTGTGTGTGTGTGTGTGTGTGTGTGTGTGTGTGTGTGTGTGTGTGTAAGTAATCTCATAAGTTGTAATCTTGAATATGAGGTTAGTTAATTATTACAACGATCGTTTAACGAATACGATACGCAATCTTTATGATCGTGTTCTGTGCTGTTACTTGCTTACATAATGGATATTAAAGTCACGATTTGTTTTTTGTTTTGCAACAATAAGGTATAAACAGTACGTTTGTGCGGAGAGCGGAGATACTACGAAGAGAAGTAATTATCTGTCAGGAATGTGTCGATACCACCAGAATGCATCCGCGCTTTCCGCACTATTTCAAGAATTCCCAGTGGACTACGGATAATAAGTTTCTTCATTATCCAATATCGATAAGTGGACTCATTAGCTAAGTTTTCACCATCGCACCACTACCAAAGTACTATATCTGGTGCATTATAAAACTAATGAACGTGATTGGTGGTTGCTGTAGAAGGTGGCAAAGTTCCAGTTGTATAAAAATCTATAATTATTATGCACGTGGAAATAAAGGATCTAAAACTACAGGTAATCGAAGGTCGAAGGTTGCTTGATGAAGAACAGAAGTGCATGATCATAAACGTAATATGAGGTAACGAATGATTGTGTATAGTAGGTAAGAACGGAAGTCTCGGTTAGGAATATAAAGTGATGTGAATTAAGGGAATGCCATGAGACGAAAGTATGAATGCAGAGTTTACAAGCGATAAAGCTAAGACCCATCGGGGAAACGTTAATCAAATTATTACTAAATTACTCAACTCTGTAATTTATTAGTTCATTTTGTTAATGTTGGAAATGAATAATATACTAGAAACTAATACACTTATTAGCAAGTAACCAAACACAGTTTGTGTAAAACTTCAAAATATTTAGTCGAAAGTTGCTTGTATTTTATAAGTTTCTATAGAAGGCCAGAGGTCAGGCGGAAAACCTGTTTGTAACGTGAACAGATAAGGTATCATTTTACTGTATTTGTTTGAGTTTAGATAGACTCATGAAATTTTGTACCGTAACTTTATATATTTCTACGCAACGCTTAACTGTTACGCAGCGAAAGTAATGAAACTAATTCATTAGCTCTTGCAATTCAACATTTGAGAGTACTCATAGATTCAAACTTTAGACCATTGGATTTGTGCAGATTTCGTCAAATTAATAAGCTCTTTTGTGCGAATAATCTTGATGTTATGAATTTATGGTAAAACATCAACATAAAAATACTTGCACGACTCGTGTGAGAACTTGCTGCTAATTTGTAATGTTTTAAAAATGCTCAACTTAATTGGGAATTATCATTGAAATCTTTGTGGATATATTTTTATTACAGCATTTTGGTCGAGAGGCTTTTAAAGCGACGATTGTTGGCTGATTATAAATGAGATTTCGATTACCAAACCTTAGTCATTGTTTACGAATATCTTGTGATGGGTGGTTATGTTATGAATGATCCCGGTTTTCCATGAGACTGGTTATAGAAACACGAAAGCGTCTCTTACGTTGTAATTTCTTCTACAGCTTAAAATAACATCTTTCGCTTCATCTTCCTAACAAAATACTAAAGACGTAAGACAGAATATTTCACCAGATACGATTTGGGAGACACTGTTAACTGTAATAATATAACAGATAATGGATTTACCTATATCCAGATTTGTCAGTGATAGTAAATAGCTACGAAAATTAATTTCATAAGTATGTGTGAGTCAGTTAAATCTGTAGGAATAAAAAAATATAACAAACATGGCAATTTCCTTTTATTTGTCAATTAAAGTTTAATTTACGAAAGTTTGAGACCTCGGCCTTATAATAAGTTATTAGAAGTAAGAAGGAGAACTTCATTCACAATGTTAGCTTAATACGCCTTGTAGTTTTCGAGATGTGCTTTGAAATAAGGAAATATATATCAAGATACTTAAGAAAATAAGTTTTTACAACTTTCACTATTTTTTTTAACATTACAGAGTAAGTTCCAAACATCTTCCAATACTTGGACAAATTTGGTAATTAAATGGTAATGGTGGCTGTTACATAATTCAACTAATATTTAACACATTATGTACTAATAACAGACAGCAAAAATGATACAAAAACAGTATATATTTTAATAAAAATATAACAAATCGAATGGTCTCTTATTTTTTATATCGACCATGTGTGGATAGTTTAATCCGACCATGTATATAGTTTTTTTTTTTTTCACAGTAATATTGAAGCGTCCACAATGGAAACACTGGAACGAATAATCGAGGACATGTTGTTGCACTGCGTTTATTTGTTTCAATTAAATATGTGTCGGTATTCAATTGTACATTAGAATTATATTTTTATTAATAAATTATTTTATTAACGAGTTAAATTTAATATTAAAAATAAACATAACACCACTGTATAAACAGATTACTTGTGTAAAACGATTTCATTACTGAAAGTTAGCAAAGTTATAGTAGCTTTCCGTAAGCATCATGTACTTGTTTGTATTTGTTGTTCATCAAGTGCTACAATTTTTATTCCAGGATCCCATAGAGAATCTCAACTTCCATCATTATCTTCCAGTATTTTTTGATGGTTTGTGCGAGACCGAGCATCCCTACAAGTTCTTCGCCAGGCAAGGCATCCACGACATGTTGGTCCATGGACGGAATAAGATCCTCCCAGTAATTCCACAACTTATCATTCCCATTAAGAGTGAGTGACAAATTGGTGTTTATTTTTTATTTACTTTACAAAAACCAAGAGCAAGATATCTGTCTGCTAGCCTAGTGGAATGCAATTCCATCAAATTTGTACCGTGAGTAAGTAACTTCAGTTAATGTAACTTTCTTCGTGTCTGTTATTAGCTACGAACCGTTTTTCTAAAAGCATACCAAGAACTCCATGTGTAAAAAGTCATTGTTGTTCTTTTTTAATTCAGAGATGCAGGTTGTCTAAAAAATTTTCTAACGTCTGTAATTGCTGTAACCTATTCTGTGAATAGCTCTGGAAATTCCAACTATTCCCACATTGATATATTTAGTTATTTACACTCTGTGCAAGTGACTTCGTTGATTTGACTAAAGTTACAATGTATAAATACATAAAGAATTAGGATACGTACCACACACCGTTTTAGTAACGGACTGAACGAGGTAAAGCTAATACCACATAGAAACATTTTTCTTCTAAATCCAAATTTCGTTATTTATCCCAATTGAAATCATTGAAAAGAACCCAGTAAAGATATACAGCAAATAATTTATTGGCGTATTTATATTGAAAAGGTATAAACTGGAATTTGTCTTAAATATTGATCCTAAATGAAGTGGTGATTTCATACATGTATAATTAGAGAAGAAGACGTCTAGTTTGGAGTCTATCTATTTAGCACAAATCTTGCCCTCTTACGTAAATTTAGTACAGATCTGAACAGTATTTGTCAGTGCTTTTTCAATAAAGGATCCTTAACGACATTTTTTATTTAATAGTTCCATTTAACAGTTTCTTATCGGAACTGTCTACATCAGCATACAACTTAACTTAATGGAACAAGTTATAATAAGTCTTCGTTTAGCTTATTTCGTGATTCACATATTAAATACCCTGTATTATAAACTTATTACTTATGGTTGTTGAGCTCTTTTAGAAATTAACTATTTATTAATTATTAATAAGTAATTAACTATTCACTAATTAACACTTGCACTAATAAACTAGCTGTATCGATTGTAGAGATGATAAGATTATTCTCTGAAGATTTGTGTTAACATAAAAAGTCTGCTTCTTGACCTGTTTCAAGACGCTCTGAGTACGAAGAACCCTGAGGTGATCTGTACCACCCTGAAGGTGCTGCAACACCTGGTCATGTCAGCTGACCTAGTGGGGGAGGCGTTGGTCCCCTATTACCGCCAGATATTGCCTGCACTCAACGTTTACAAAGACATGAACGGTAAGTGTATCAAGCCTACACCGAGATGAAACTATAACGCTATAAGCACCAAAACATGTACACAAAAATCCTGCATCCTTTTAAACAATATTTGTAATCTTTTTGAAGGGTTGTCTTTTCAAAGAAGTGTGAAAGAATGTTTTAGAAGAAGAGCATCTACGTTATTGTTGTCCGATTTTTTTCACCAAGGCGATTGGCCTCCAGTTCAGATACATCATAATCCATATAATTTTATTCCGCATACTGTAGGAATGGTTTAACAAATTATTGATGTAAGAGGTGTTAACTCCAGAAGAAAGGAGAAATTTAATAACACATTGGGACAGCTTAGAAAAGTCATGAACCATAAACACGTTATAAAAATTAATATAAATTTCAACACAAAAATATGGAAAAACCACATGTAACTCAGCCAGTGTTAAGCACTCAATATATTAAAATGGTTCAAGTGTATACTTTTATCCCACCATAACTACAAAATTAAGGACTAAAAAAAACAATAACTCCAGGGTTTAAGATTTTAGTTATAAAATGTAAAGATTTTAGTAAGATTGCCATTGTTGAATAATAGTACATTATGGTATATTCATTACATATATACACACACATATATATATATATATATATATATATATATATATATATATAGATGTATGTATTACTAAGATTTAAAACTAAATAAATCTCATTAGTCTAAGAGATCCATCAAATACATTATATGTACGAGCAAAGTTATACTTGAATTTTATTCATTCTATTTTAATAATAATAGAGGATTCATATTTATACACGATGTATTATAATATAACGTATCCTAATCAAATATTGTTGTGAGGGCAGTTTTTTTTTTACGTTCAGAATGTTTATTAAACTTGAGCCCATCCTCCCTGACTGAGCTAGTACCTGTTGTATACCTCGCTGAAAGCACATTTTATTTATGGTCGGCAAGCTGTCGCATTATATTAAACAACCGCATTCCTCAAGGCTCCCCAAGTCGGCGTTGTTATATATAACGAAAATAACAATGAATACTCTCTCTTTCAGGTGATTCAAGCCTTTCCCCTGTTGCTTCACATCCAAATAAAACCTGACCTAATTGGTCACATTCATGTCTCCGGGGGGTTGTAGTGATATCTATTGTGTGAACCGCCTAAGAACTTTTATTTGTCAGGTAGTAGTAAATATGCGTCGATAAGAACATTAGTTAAAGACGCGTTTACAAGATGTTTACTAAACAAGGATATTGTGCCTTGCTCTCCACCTCCCTAGGTAACTGTAATCTGTTACCTTGTGTAGCAGAGTTGCTGGAATCTGCAACTTCTCAGCTACTTATCAGAAAATCAAGTCTAAATTTATATACATTTGAGGTTTAAGTTCAAACTTAAACCTCAAATGTATATAAATTTAGACTTGATTTTCTGATAAGTAGCTGAGAAGTTGCAGATTCCAGCAACTCTGCTACACAAGGTAACAGATTACAGTTACCTAGGGAGGTGGAGAGCAAGGCACAATATCCTTGTTTAGTAAACATTCTCTCCTCAACAAATATCAAACACCGTTCTAAATACAAGATGTTGTTTATAACATTGATTTTTCTATTCTCAATTACAATTAAAACATTCTCTTGTCACTCAAAGTCTTTTAAAAACTATGTAGGGATTATCCATGTCATACTGGTTTTTATAAGAAACTAGCGGGCCCGGCGCGCTTTGCTGCGCATTTCAATAATTTTTTGCAAAAGTTGCCCGCGGCTTCGCACGCAATTTCCCGTTGAAAACAGTACACTATATTCACTTATTCTTTTTCTATCACATTCTAAACATTGCTGAGATAATTGATAGTCGTTCCATCGTGAGCCTCTTGGGCGTATTATGAAGGTATGTACCATATTCCTGCCTCTATCTAGCTGTTACCCACGGCTTCGCACGCAAATCTTAAGAACCGAAGTCCTTATATTACTTAGTAAATTTTTTTTTTACTATAATAAATTTTAGATTAAATTAGTTATATCTCCGATGCCACGATTGAGCTTGCTTTGTTGTCTCGATCGAGAGAATATGTACACACGGAGTTTTGAGAACCATACTTCTGTCAAAAAAAACAACTAAGGTTGATTTTATAACATTCTTTATATTTGTAGCCAACGTAAGATAGTAATTATGATATCTGCATTACTCTTCTGATCAAGCATGAGCATGGTTTATATTAAATAAATATTGCAGTTAAAGGTGAATTTTTACGTCAAATTTGAATTGTATTATCTGGATAGTAAAGTCTATGTTTAACAGTGATTGCAAAAACAGTTTAAACAAAATTTGTCGTTTCTCTTAAGCTTACTCTATGCTTTAAAACTATAAGTGTAATATATGTTTACAAAGAACAGCTGATTAAAAATTTGAAAAGACGTTAACATATGTTTGCTGCAATGCATTTCTTATGGGTATTTCTGTAACCAGTGGGGCGGAATCCTGAATCGGGAAAGGGATGGGCATAGCTTATAAACCTTCTCCGTGGAAAAATACATATACGTACAAATTTTCATCATGATCGGTCCAATAGTTCACGATTCCATAAAGGACAAACATACAAACATTCATTTTTATATATATAGAAGATCAACACTAACAAAAAGAACATTAGGAAAATGAGATTTGCTATCAAGAATGGCTTAAGCGGGTAAGTATTTTGTAAGAATTAGTTTTTTATTAACACGCGCAGAAGTGACTACTGCACAGACAGGGGTTGTTTGGTTTCTGGATCAAAATTTTGAATGAGAGCGATTTATAAGTGTTATATTAATACAATGGAGAATGTCAAACATATTGCTTGATTTTTCATCTCCGGCTGTTTAGGTATTTTCCTGTTATAATTAAGTCTTGAATAACTTTTTCGTTAAAGAATACTCATTTCATTAACGCTAGTAGAGCTAGTACATATCACTTAAAGTCGGACGCAAGATGTCAGAAATTTAAAACTAGAGAGAAAAAAAGTCAAAATGGTATCGTTTGGATGGATTCACTTAATTTCGGATCATAAATTGAACTGACCCTAAAAAAAGTAAATTAAATTGAAGTAATTGATCTTTAATCTCAAGTTATAGATGAATATGAATATGAGTTAATAACGACATTTATAGCTCCAGAGCCGCTGTAGTGAAAGCATCGCTGGGTCAAGGTACAAAATTCGAATCACTACATCGAATGAGTCTGTTTAAAAAAGCGAATACTTAATGGAGTACTAACAACTACATTCAATTGAATAGAGTTTAGTGATTACTACTAATGAAGGATTTGAACTACTTTTAACGAATGTACTTTAGTGAATAATGTTTAACGAATAACCACCAAGTACACTCACATTTAAAGTACATTTGATTCGTCTATACCTCGATAACAAAATATGTTGGCTTATCACTAGTTTCTGTTATGTGTAAATAAAATCAAATTTAATACTTTATTTTACAAAGTTGAACTGTTTCAGTTATATTAAGTGATATTATTCTTATGCAACAATAAAAGGTATTTTATTATACGTGTAACTTATTCAAGATTTTTAATTTTAATTTTGAAGTACTATAATTAAATCCCTTTCCTTGTATAAAGTAAAATAACTATTAAAAAATAGAATACATTCTTAGTATGGTGGTGAAACTATTAGTAGTGAGTAGTTCGGCCACCAGCAGTAAGGAACTCATCAACCGACCCAAATGATACGAAGAACGTAGTGAATACATATTCGAATAACTCGAAAGGATTCGAACTAAAAGTATACTCAATTATCTAGCCAATACTATCCAACGATTGATGGCAATTGGTTTGATGTCGATGAGGAAACCCGTATACCCAATATGATTTGTAAAAGAGATCACGACCTGTGTGTTATTGGGAGTTATGTATTAAATGGACACAGGCGCAGAGTAATTTGCAAGTCACGAAAGTGGCCTAGGGTCTAGATAAGCAATCACTGAAAGTGGCACTATCACGGATATTTCGTACAACGCGCTACTAATACCGTCGATCACAACCTGTCGGCATAATCTAACTGCCTAATACTGAAGGTTTCTAAGTTGTTTTTAGGAGCAGGAGCCAATTACCAGTATTAAGCGCCTCTAAGGTAGTTCACTAAGCGGAAGAAGATTACTTATATAGCTTTGTGAGGTTTATTCCTGCCACAAGTGAGAATTGGATGGTCAATTTTATTTATTCGTCTTGTATTGCATCGACTTCCTAGTTTTTCTCGTCTTTTAAGCTAGGAAAACCTCACTGATGTATTCACTGTGTTTGCAATATTATGCAACTATTAGTAAGTGTAATCTTGATTTAGAATAACGATTCATTTACATATGTGACATAAGACTAATTTTTTCCCGCTTTATATTTCCTCAGTGAATTGTGGAGATGGAATAGACTACAGTCAGCAGAAGAGGGAGAATATCGGTGACATGGTACAGGAGACACTGGAGGTGCTTGAGCGTTACGGAGGCGAGGATGCCTTCATCAACATCAAATACATGATTCCCACATATGAGTCTTG
This sequence comes from Homalodisca vitripennis, assembly GCF_021130785.1. NCBI lineage: Eukaryota > Metazoa > Arthropoda > Insecta > Hemiptera > Cicadellidae > Homalodisca > Homalodisca vitripennis. The sequence goes on from NC_060210.1 coordinate 38,087,460, forward strand.
CATGCTAAACTAAAGTTCCAGTACTTTCCTTTTTCCCTACAGCAGGAAGCCAAATATTAGCGTGTTTAGGATATTGTAAATTTAATATTTAACTCTATATCAATACGTAATGACATTTATATTCGATTAGAATTAGATAAATTTGAAATCGTCCGTCTCCAATGTTCTCCACCCCACCTAAAATATTCATATTCAAATTATGTCTCGTTTACTTCATTTTATTGATTACATTTTTCTAAAAGGTCTTGTGTATAACAACTTGTAGGTTAACACTCGGTTGTGTTAAGTTTGTTATCAAAAATATATTCATGTTACTTTATTCTTAACAGTAATATTTTCTTTTCTGTAGTTTTAAGGGGTACCCCCTTGATTTATTGCACCATTACACAGATAGAATATTATAATGATAACACTTTATAGTTAACTGATTTTAATACCTTTAAGCCACCTAACAAAAATACAGGTTAAATCGCAAAAAGTTTTGTAGTTATTTACCTGTTTTAACAATTTTTCAACTTGTTATGAATAAATTATTAAACAGTTTTATTTCTGCATATAAGAAAAAATAATGTATCTTGAACTAACTAGTTCCGATATTAATGAAAATGTATATTTTCAAAAGGTCTTAAGGCAATTATTCTTATCATTTGCCACTGACATGTAGTAAATATTTCCCAGCTATCAATAAACATTATGTATTGGTTACTTTTATAACAGATTTTTAGACACGATTGGTAACAATAAATTAACACATTTGTTTTTATTTACAAAAAGTACAACAAACTTAATACTAAGAACTAACTAAATGACTTAGATGATCACATTGAAAATCCCGGAATGGGCACGCCTTCTTTTAGATATTATCAAGAGTTTTTGTTTGTAAATATGTAGGGACTCGTTTCTGAGGGACATTTAAAGTGTTGAAATTCTGGCCCCCAGTTTGTATTTTTCATGCCGACAGGTTCCATCATGTTATTCCAAAGAGCTGTCACCGCTGCAAACAAAACAAAATCATAAATATAGGTAAAACTCGGGCTTCCAGTTGTGTTTTAACTGCTGACTAGTTATTGCAACTTTTAACTTCAATCTGTTATTGTAAAAAAATGTCAATGCTCCAAAAAAAAAAAACAAACATAACGAAAGTAATAGGTATTAGTCAGACGCTCAGTTTTCATTCATGCTTCCCATAGGCCTAATCATGTTATTCCATGTAGCTGTCGTAGCTACGAATACAAAAAGCGTCAAAAGAGAATATGCCTACCTTCTTATGAAACTAGCTACATAATATATTTACATAACCAACCCTAAAATGTATCTACTAGCTGCCTTTAGTTTTTGATTAGTTCATTTTAAAATATGTCAAATTATTGAGTTGGTATGTAGCACATAATTTAATGATTAATAATTATTTTACAAGTTGTGTAACAAATCTAGGCCAACTTTTAGTGTTGAAAACATATGCAATTGGAGATGTCCGTTGGAGGTGAAATAAAATGAAATATATAAATAAAATTAAATCAAATACCAATATATTACAAGCTCTGCATTGCAATAAATAAAACTGTGTATAACATTACTCTAATTGTTCTTGTAATTGGTCAACGAAAATATTCGTAAATTCGTTCTGGCCTCTTCCAAATCTGTTTGTTATATATGAGAAAATTTTTAATTGGACGTATGGTCCAAACATTTTTGTCTCTTTAGACACAATTTTTTCCATTTTCTAAGACAAGCATAGGAGCTGGAATAAGAATAAACCTTATGTGTTCTATATTATCAATTTAAAAATAAAATCTGAAATTAATTAAATATTATATTATAAATTGTATCTTTAAATAATAATACTCACACGTCATATAAAGTAACTAAATGGTAAGAAAATTTAGGCCGAAAGCAAAAGCATTGTTAAGCAACATTAACCATACTTATTTTAAGTGAAAATCATAATCTATGTAAAATGTACTGACATATTAAGCAACATAATTATCAATTACATTTATTGGATCATATCTGACACAGTATAAAGTTAGAAGGAATTCGCTGTGTTGCTAGCTACTGGCTATCCTTCCAGTACGAAAATGTTCGAGATTTAAACAGATTCCAATAAAACATTATTTAAATTTTATTTTATATGTGTATTTTAACATTTACATTATATTAAACATGTTTATATTAAATTGAAAAGTTTTATATTTGTCACGTACCATTTGAAATTTTAGGTTTATACATTTCAAAATACGTTTGCTACACTATAATGTCAATATATATTAGAAATAAAAATTGTATTTGTAGCTTTTATTCTCAAGGAATGCAATTTAATCTCACGGAGATTTCAGTTCATGATCTCTAAACAATGATCTGAAAAAACAAGACAAAAACTACATTAACACAAAATTCCTTACAATTAATGTTAAAATAAAATAGCAATACATCACCAAAAGGTTAGAGAAATTGTATACCTCTGGAATATCCTTTTTGACTAAAGTGGAAGCAGTCCTCAGACAAGTAAGTAAAATCTGTTACATTATTCCCATTTATATCCCTGCGGACAGGAAACTTCAGATCATAAGTGAAAGGTTGAGCCACCACAGCGAAGTCCTCCGTTTCCTGGTACCTTGGATCGGAAGCCTAGAAATAACTGTTGCATTAGTTTTAAATAAATTTTATGTAACAAAGCAACAGAGTAGTTGTTATAATTCAAATTTTTAGGATCTGAAAATCTTAAAAAATTTTCTGAGCGTTGCATCTCTAATCATTTATCCCTTTATTTGCCAATTAAAAATGTTTACTATTTCATTATAAATAATAAATATTTAATTACACTTGGCTTTTTTATAAGAAGTATTTTACATGTTTCTTATATTAATATTAATAATTGGTTGAGCCTCAGCGAAGTCTATCATACGAGGGGCTATAAAAAGCTTATTTTTTATGACCACACGACATCTCGAGAATAAACTGACCTATAGACTAAATTTTGCATGAAGAATTTCATTTCTATTATTATTCATTTCTATTAAAGACTTCATTTCTATATTAGAAACATCGAGTTTGATAATGATTATGGTGCATATCACTCCATGGTATTTGGCGTAGAGAACATTTTTTCATTGGTCTTATAATAGGTAACCCCAATGGTAAGGAGAAAACCGCATAGTAAATAAATTTGTATACAAACTGAACGCAATAGTATTATATTATAAAATATTGTATAACACGTGTAGTCTGATGAAATGATGGTTTAAAATTTTGCATGAACGTCATTGAAGCATGTTAAGTAATACGTGGTGTGGCGTACTCATTGTTAATTTTAAAACAGAATTTGCTAGAATAAATATTGCTAACAGTCAATTAAACAAATGTTTTAAAAATGTCGCAACTGAAAAAATGCGTTTTTTTTCCATAATAGGGATAGGTTTTAATGAACCATTGTCAAATACAATAGTATTTCAATATAATCGAATAGTTCGGGTAATTCATTAACAGTTCTAAAAATTTGGTTTCCATACTTTTTACTTTTTTGTTAAAAGATTTGTATTCTCTCATTCTCTTTGTATTATAGCTATCTATATATAGGTGAACTAGGATAAAATTGAGTGGTGCTTTTTACTAAATCAATTTCCTGCAAATAAATATTAATCATAACTAGTTGATCAGTTACTAACACAAATTGAACCAGGGTGAATTTTACGTAATGCATATTGAAAATATTCAAATGAATTTAATGTTTGAAAAAGAGGTGGAGTCGAGCGGTTCAATAAAAATTGTAAATTGGATTACGATTTATCTATTAACAGTGAAATGTTATATTTTTTCCTTCTAACTTTCTCATAATCTCAAAAATAATCAGGATATATCAATACAAATTTCGAGATCCTGAAACTAAATGACGTGAAACTATACTTCGCATACATGAAGATAACACAATCCCAGAAGATCATATATTTGAAGACGAGTAAAATAGCTGCTACTTTATGAGACTTACTACGTTGCAAACAAACCAATTTATTGCTGAGTTAAAATATTACTGAATTCTGCAAAATATGAGGGGGTCCCGTACCGTTCAGTTTGTAATCGACGGCACCAATTCATGCCAGTAGGGATGATAAAACAGATGGTCAAGGCCCTGATCTTCGCTTCGTTGCTACACAATCCTACACAATCTGCGACCCTTGTGAAGCACACACTAGTGTGAGCATGATTGAAAGTATACAAGAGTGGATTATCTGTGAGGACAAAGCAAAAACCTCCGTACGTATTCTAGCTCGCAGGCTTAGCTGAGGTTCCTTGAAAATTTCAAATCTGTAGCTCATTGTATTCTCGAGATGTCCTGCGGATAGAAGGCAAACCGATAATCATTGGTCAAAGAGTGAGACAATCACAGAAAAGACATTTTCACATCACCCAGGCATACAAGAGAAATTGCGTTAGCGTACTGAATGATCAGCTCAATGCCCAGCCAAATTGCTCTGATCATGCTCCACCTCATCATTATTGTGAATAGAACTAATTTTTATCTATGTAGAAATAACTTTTCATGCAAAATTTAAAGTCCGGAGATGAAAACTTTCAAGAGATAATGTTCATTATATCTATATCAACATTATACTCTGACATTTTTGTTAATTAAGTTATATTTCATAGCAGTGTTCAAATAATAAAAGTTCCTGTGAGCTATGGAAATTACGTAAATAAAATCTTGTAACCGATTTACTGCATAACGATTATATTTCTTTTTACTAGATGAGTAAAAATGTCACCTGTTAAAAGCTCATATGATCGCTTTGTTCACTCTAGTATGATCCTTCATATGATCTGTTATGTCAAGAGTTGTATTTATTCTAATATTTTCTCATTGGCATCATGGCTACACATAAGAAAAATATAAAAATATTATCTAACGCTCAACCAAATCACTAGGAATACCCATCATGGAACTTAGTATTTCTCATGTACAAATAAAACTTCGTGTAAAATGCTACGTTGTTAGGTCAGTTCGTTTTGAGGACATCGTGCGTGCACAATAATCACATATTTCCAGCGCCAAGAGTGATAATAGGCTTCGCTAACGCTTAACCCTCCAACTGTTGTTTATCAAAATTTTGATAAACATAACCCTTAGCGGATTGTTGTTCGTCAAAATTTTGATAAACAAACATTCCCTTGCATAATCACTCACAACAGTATATTCCGGCAACGTATCGATTCGATTCATGCACCATTGGATTCGGGGAAAAAAAGCCTAAGGAAATACTATAGTTTTATTCCTCTTTATATTGTAGTTGCAACGTACCAAGTTTGTAGTTTGGAACGTAAAAGATGTGACCGCCATGTTGTCGATGCCGTCTGAGTTGTTGATGTGACGAGTCGTGTTTATTAGTAAGTTTTAGTAGGTTTATTTGTGTTTTAGTGTTGTGTTTAGTGTGTGGTGAATTGTTAAATATTGCAGTAGTGCAAATAAATATATTTTAGAATAAATAAATTTCTCGAAAATTTTTCGCTAAATTTTTGAGTAATGACAAAATGAAACTTTTTTCGACTCTTCAAAAAAAAAAGTTATGGAATTTATTTTACTACTGCTGTATATTTTACTTCATTCTGAGTAATAAAATATGCAATATAACATGTATAGAAGTAAAACTGTATTAGTAAAACTTTTATTAGCAAACTCTTACATATACACCCTATTTTCACAATTTTATGCGCATCGCTGCTTTTTGTTATATAGTGTTATTATAGTTTCATAAATTTGTATAATGCTTATGTGTTTCTGAAACTAGAATAAATTTGACACACAATGTTACTCTCACTTTTATAGTTTTCTTACTATAACTTGGTTTGCTAGGTATGGTCCCCCCCAAATAAAAAAAACAAAAATGTAAATTTTGAATTTCATGGAAAAAAAATTTTAGTAAACATTTTTTTAAGGCCAAATTTAAATACTAATATTATTATGTGTTTAATTCTGAACACAAAAATATATACTTCTATATATATATTACTTTTAATTTATATTTTTAATAAATTTTTTAAAAAACCCTTGCACGAGGCTCGAAAACATGCCGCCACTACAGGAAAAAATGACTGCCAGTTGGAGGGTTAACCAATTATGTTTATTTCATACTAGTTTTCCAGAAATACTAGTAATATAAATCATATTTTTTATTTAATAGCCTAATTAAACATTCTAAAATTAGTAATCCATAGCTCATTGATTTGTTGATATTCATTTCATATTACTTAACTGTTACGCTGAGCCTTTCGATTTAACATTTGTTCATTTAAGATAGCTCCTGTCCTATCAAAGCGAAATATTTCAAGAATTTAATTGTGTAAGCAATATTTTAAAGCAGCGTAAGCCAGAAAACTTATGTTACTTATGACACCTGCTAACTATACTAACATTTCACATATAAACACCTAGTAGCTTGGTATTTGTAATGTAAATTTTATTTCTGTTTATCTTTTACGCAAATTAAGTTAATTTCTATATGCAAAAGATACAACAAACTATATAAGTTTTTAAATAGTTTATTCTTAAAAATGTAACTTGAAACTTTGTCTATTTAATTAATCAAGATACGAGTACGCTACACCACGTGTTGCGTGACAGAAATCGCATGCAAAAGTTTATAGTTAGTTAGAATTTTATTCTGATAATTAGTTTTCCTACATATATGTTACATGTTAAAAGTCACTGGGTTTATTCGTTTATTCTACTCAGTTTATTTACAGATTTATTTGTCCTGTTACTTTCTTGTTACCATCATAGTTTCCGATAAAACCAATTCAACATAGAGATCATCTTGACGACCAACAGTATTCAATCGACGCGTAGTCAACCTCTCCACCTGACCTAAAACGAACACATAGCGATGTGATGGATTTTCTCAGAAGCTGCCGATGAGAGGGGACACCACATTTTTTATTGACTGTCTACTCCCTAACTCTCAGCAAGATTCCATAGATAGACATCGACCATCATCGATCTTAATATAGCCTTGATTTTAATAATGATCCGTACAAAATTTCTGGTCTATTTATGATCGTACTTTTAGCCATACACTATTCAACAAGGTAGTAGACGATACTGAAAAATATATCTTTAATAATTTCTTTGAAACCACAGATTGACTGGACTAATAAGAGACTGCATTGCTCGTCGTTGTATCTGGGTCCTGTAGCTTATGACCGAATGAAAGGAGCGTTATCGAGAATGCTTAATGACATGGTTTGGCCTCGGGAAAATGTGTGATGCAGATTCCGCGAATGCCCGTCCTTTTCGTACGTCGCGTCGTTTTGATGAGGATGCAAGGCCGAATCCAACCTGCCGAATGTCAACTGCAAGGACCTGCCGAATCCAAGGCCGTTATCATCTTTGCACTCCTATTCCCTGTTCGCTACACATTCCATTGCGTAGCATATGGCCTTTGAATAGTAAGCAAAATGGCATAGGTATTTTTACGAGATTTGTAGCTAGCCTTCTGATGATATCCATTAAATATAAATTAAGTCACAATTTACAAAATATAAAAACACAAACAAAGTTCAAAAGTTCTAATATACATCATAGAGATTCTCAAAGAACGTAGTACTCATTTAGAAAATAAATATGAATATTTTCACATGCATTTGTAACTTAATTGAAAATTTCAGGTAAACTGTAATCACACAGCCCTTGCGATCAAAGGTTTTCAGCCTATTTTAAATTTGAGCGATTAGACTTTTTGCCATTTCTCACTCCCTTCCATAAAGGGGTTATGTACCAAAAAATAAATGGAAAAAAACAAACAGTGGTACTTAGGCAGTAGTCTACAACAGTTTATAGAAAAGGACACTTAACGTGCCCTGTGGTTTGGTCGAGAACGTGGAAGGAGTGTCCCTAGCACGAAGAAAATACTTTCGATGCACAAATTGGCCATCCCTGAATATAATTTATTACTAACAGACCTATATTGCTACAAAAACCATATTTAATGTTTCGAATATGTGTGAAATATATGTAAAGGTGATATGAATATAAAATATGTCTATAGTTGCCATACGTTTGACTTTGTCTCCGCGCTAATGTTGTTTTGATGTCTGTATATCTGAGAAGAACATCAGTTGTATGAAAAATTCTGATAAATGCTGAGTATCACTCTATTTTCCTATAACTGTTCTACCTTGCGCATCAAAAAAACTACAATTTAGTCCTTTATTGGTCTTAAAGTATCAATTAGACTATTTTTATAAATAAATATCAAATTGAAACTATTTATTCGTAGCATTGAACAAATGAGTTACACTTATAATTTTATGTTAAGGAATTATAAAACAAATTTAATATGCAATTAAATTAATCATCGAGATAAATAAAAATTAATTAAGTTTTAAAACGTAAAATAGGGTTTAACATCTTAAAACCATTTTTATATTCCATAATGCCCATAAAACAATAAAATAACCATAACAGGGCAGTGACCAGAAAACAATTAAGATCAATAAGTATTTCTCTGTCCAAAGCTGTTCTATCCAAAACTGATTTAAATTTCGTATGAACTCAAAATTAAAACTACTATCATCCAGACATAATAATACATTAGAGGAACAAAGTGACTTTAGTGTTGTACGATATGTAATGCGAATAAAGTGTAATGGGAGTAGTAAGACACGATGTTTCTTTTTAATCACATGACTCTAATATCAGTGATTAATGTCTGTCATCGCTAAATTTCCGTACCTCTAGTACTCATGACACTTCTAGGGTAATTCCAGTACTCCTCACTTGGTTCCTTAAGTACTCACTGTTTCTTCAGAAATTCTGTTACATCTAGATTACCACATAGTATTCATGAGTCTTCTACGGTATTTCCAATATTCATAACCCCTCCTGATTTCCTTCAGTGCTCTTGACTCCCACAGGATTCCTGCAGTATTCCTGACACCTCATAAGTTCCTCCATTATTCTTGATACCCAAAGAATTCTATAAAGAAATTCTGATACCTCTAGAGTAGTTCTAGTAGCCGAATCATGACATTTCCTTCAATACTCCTCTAGAACACATTTAGTCCACCTGTAGTCTTCATGAATCCTTCAATACTCCTGACATCCCTAGAAATAATCCAATACTCTTGACACCTCTAGAGTTTCTACAGTATTTTTGATGCCTATTACTTCTTTCAGTACTCATAACACCACCGCGGGATGCCCGCATTACTACTGACACACTGTAGTTCTGGAGCCCAGTATTCATGCAGCCCAAACAATCTTCTGTCTTGCTATTACCAATTCACTACGGTCCTATTGGTATTATCCTGATATTAGATAACTATTTCTTGAAAAACCGTAAGTTTATTAAATTTAAGTTATTAGAAATACATCATTGTAGGCTACAGTAAATACCGGCTGTTAATTTCAATTTCGTAAGCCATTTACTTACGGTTGTGTTTGCAATAATATAGAATAGGTGCACACATAGGGATCGTACACAATTACCTCACTGGGCTTAGGGGTGTTTACAAATATCTTACGGTGTCCAAGTAAATGTGCCCTACAATGCCTATTTGTATTGATAGTTAGCTTACGGACCTGGTGCACTTAGACGGGATAGAGTGTGGAATATAATTTTTAAACAATTTTGCACCCAGAGAACACATTGAATTTTGCCTAAATACGATTAATCTAAATAAGCTTTAAAGGTGTTATCCTAGATATTCTCTAATTATGAGCAGTAACCTCAATAGATGTGTACTTATCTGTTTTAAAGCCACAGTAAGTATATCTAGTATCTACAGATAAGAATACCAGTCGAGGTTAACTGAATTAAATATTTATGATTTTCTTGTAACGATGATCATTTCTGCCATATTCTCTGTATTACCGGAAGAAGGCAAAACCATATCAATACCTTTTAAATCTATTAGATAATATTGGAAAATTGATTAAGAGATACACCTTTATATTTAATATTGATACAATTAAGTAGAACAATATTCTTATTTAACCTTTATAGAAGACTGCAGAATTATTTATTGTTCTAATCCAAACTCGAGCTTATAATTGAAAGTTGAATGATCTTATAAAGCTTAACTAAAATAGTCTTCAATACAAATTAAAATGAACAATAATACAATTTCCTAATTCCTTCCAAATTCAGGCGAAAATCTTAAGTTATCTATGTGCACGTTACACAGTAACTATTCAGTAAACATTGATAGATTCAACTCACCGCTTTGAACTCTGCCTGTTGCCACAGCCTTATGAGTTCGTAGAACTCCCTCTGCCTGTTCTGATGGGCAAGACCAAACAAGCATGGACATTCGAAACCATGAGTGAGCTGGCAAAGTGGCCTTAATCCTTTGAACTGTTTCAAGATGGCATTTAGATCTGAAAATAATTCTACTGTCAAATATCTGTACACAATCTGACAAATATAAGCATTTATGAGAATTCAGTTCTAATGTTTACGAACGAAATCATGTTTTACTCAGTGTTTAGGGTTTTGAATAGAAGTTTTGAATTTAAGCACTCGAAAAATGTATAAAAATATTATTCTTTTTCTTTAATTAACATTTATGATTATTATTATTATGAACTTATAATCAGAAAATTCAATAAATAATATTTATATTATTTCAAGTTTGTACTTTTTATCAATATGCCTCACTAGTATATTTTATAATTTGGAAACCAATAGGTTTACTTGTTTGTGACAATGTTAACTGGTTGGAGAAAACTTAGAATATTACATTTCGTCATTGAATTATTCTATCAAACAAGGTAAATTACACTTAAAATCGCATAATTTGAAAACTAGGGTAATGATCTAAAAGGGCGTCAACGCTAAAGGATAACGAGACTATGGGTGAGTTTTTAACGAAGCAATTAAGGGCTCTTCTAATTAGAATTTAGACTAGAGTTCGCACTGTCAGAGCATAAACTAATCAAGCTTTTAACTGCTTACCAATTTTTTACTTACTACTAAAATCTTTAATCAAAACTTTTTACCTTTAAAATCTAACCGTAAACTATTTTTGTGTTTAATTGTCTTGGAATTATCATGACAACTTACTGGGTGATATGACAATCTGTACCAGAGTTCTAGGCAGAGCCTTCCTCAGTATATCTAGAGTCTTGATGAGATTCCTGCGGTGTCGCTCAGGTGTTGTTTTCGCGTCTACGTAGCAAATGTCCACACAGAAATCGTTGGAACCCATCATCAGTGTAATCAACTGGAACATAAATTTGAATAATTTAATTTTAACATATTTTTTTAATAAACAGGACTTAGAAACACTTTTAATCTGTGAATTATGGAAGAAGTCGTTGGATGAAATACTTGGGACGATATATGTTAGTACCGTACCAAACTACATATTATGTATTGGTTGAACTTCAAAATAAAGACGAGTAAAAATATATAAGCTCTGAAACGTTCTTATTGGTCAATAAGCCAGAGATGTAAAGCCCTAACAAATAAACAAATATTCGCTAAAACAAATTTACCATACTATACATGTCAATATACCTTTATCAACAACATTAGCAAAATTCACAGGTGTGTACACAGTTACTATAAGTCTTTAAAAACATTATCAATTGTAGAAGGTTTAGATGCGTTAAACTTTTATGTTTAGTGTAACCTCGAAATAAGTTCGCAAGTAATTAAATATAAGATATCCTGCTAAATAACTGCAATATCATACCAGGCACATTTGAGATAAGTGATGGACTAGAAGATATTCCCATCTCCTAGTCCACATTATAATAATTGTCTTAGATTTAAAGAAGAGTTTTATAAGCACGAATCAAATTACTCAAACGTCTATGCATCATTTTATGTTATTTTATTGAATAATTCCAAGACATTTAGTAGCACTTGAACTATTAAAGACTAGTGATGAGGAATTCTAAGGTCGTAATCAGTAGCTTTTTTAGTGACAGTAACCATGGTGAAATATGATGTGGAGCTATAATTTTGAAACTGAATAAGGCATACTTAAGGCACAATTTCAATGTGCTAATTTTTAATACAATGTACAACATAGTAAATTTTCAATAGCAAAATATTCATATAAGCTATCACATCTATGACATCCACATAAGATTAAATGTAAAAAAGGATACTTTCGTCTGCTCCGCTCACCTCGTCTGTACTATTAGTTGATTTTGTTGCTGAAGTTAACTTGAAAAACTAATTGAGAGCCAAAGAGTATGTTTTAGAAATGGCGAAGCTTCTTCAATTATATATACCAGCTTTTTGTGTATGGTGACTGAACAATTTCTAAATAATTGGAGGGAAAGAACTAACATAAAGCTTTATATTGTAATAGCATTCTCGCCCAGCAAATCAGTCTGGTTCGAGTATCTGCACAGCAAGTACTCTTTGTCCATAAATTTTTATTGAGATTATATTGATATTAGCAACCACTAATATTTAGTAATTGGAAAATCACACCAAAATACACAGCCAATATGTCTTTCCTTTCTTTGCTATAAGTGGTATAGTGTTTGGATATTTTTTTATGGTTTTTAGTGTTAGTTAAACTGGTGAAATTAATTAATTAATTAACAACATGAAACATAGGCCAATATTTTACTGTATTTTAAGAATGTATAGTATTGTATACTTCCTCATACGAAAAAAATAAAAATTGATTGTAGTTTCATAATATTTCAATTCTTTACTTTTTAATGGTTACAACTGATAAAAATGATAGGCAAGAACTTTGTGAGTTCCAAATACTGAGAAGAGGTTATTAAAATTAAAAACAACTCTCAAAGAATTTACAACTTTGATCACCTTATTATAACAGGTGATCAATCTCTCCAATTTTTCTATATTTACAGACTTTCTATAAATTTAGATCCGTTTATGTGCAAAGTTTGACATAAATAAATAGTACCAATACGCATTACTAACACTAATTCGTATGAATTCGTCTTCGTGGCTAAGGCAGACTAATTAATCTAAGTATACCATTACTCCAATATCGAAAGTGGTTGTTTAACTGTGTCGGTGTTGAGTTATCATCTTAATATGTTATATAATTCTATTATTCTATAATCGGTATAGAGCGAACCTTCCAGTCGTTTTTTAAGTCGACCCGAGGATCTGAGCGAATTCTCTTGATGAGTTGTCCCGCCATGTAAGGCAAGTCGTTGCTCATGGCTCCTGCCTCTCCCGTGTTGAACTGTGACGCCCGGTGGTGAGACAAGGAGTCCTTCAGCGAGTATCCGACCAGTTGAGGGTTGAACTCCTTCAGCATATTAGGCAGTGTCAGGAACTCCCTCCATGTCCCCTGACCACCTTTGCAATAAGTTATATTTTTAGTTCCGGTTATAAGTATAGCACTGTACATCCTAAACAAAAACTACAAATTAAAGTTGATATAAGAAAATGTACTATTGGTTTTCTGACATTTAAATTTTGTACAGGCATTAAGTATAATTACTCCATATATATGATTGTACTTCATTTGCATCTTAAGTTATGTTGTCTATTTTTATGCCAGCAAATCTGGAAGAAATCTAGTAATAGGTTTTTAAACCTAAGGGAAGGATTAGACTTCAATCATCAAACCGTAATATTACATATTTTGTAACATATATCGGTGATAAATATCTGAAATCCTCTTACCTTTTCAAACCATCCATCTTCAATAACAAACTTTAAACAAAGAACTAATTTCAAACAATTTCACAAACAAAATTTTAGCTTACGTAAATATTACAATTTTTTCTTACAAACATTCAGCGGTAATTATATACAACAATATGAGGGTATAACATATACATCGATAAAAACTAATGCTATAATTCAACATTTACATGTGCTATTCGTTCCAAGTCGTAGCTCATGTTGCCAAGTATTTGTGAGTAAGGCTCACTAATATTATTTGTTTTCGGATATGAAGACTTAGTTTAATGCATGTTTACAATATTAACATTAACTCGGCTTTTCACTTGGCTCTAAATACAATTTCGACTTTAGTAAGCCACACAGTTAATTTTGGAAAAAAAATCAGTTTTCATATTTGCTCAAAAACAATTATCTACAAATTTCAAGAAAGTCGGTGGATTGGATCAGCTTTAACAACACATTTCGTTATAGTATGTTTTGTGATAATCAACACTGGAACGGTGCTATATTCTATGCACAGGTAGAGTTGTTACAATCATGTGATCACAGTAAGCATTTTCACTTAGCTGACACAATAATGTTGTTTTTAAAAAGAATATGTATGTGTCTTATCAAATCAAAGTTTATAAAAGGTATTAAAAAAAATTTTTTAGCAATTTTCAGATCAACGACTTTGGATATTACTAGAGAAGAACAATGTTAAATATCAAAAAACGTTGTCAATTGTTATAGTTTAATCATTAAAAATTTATCATTTTAGAAAGATCATTAATTTACAACCAAATACCTGTTAGCTATCTTTTTAAGTGTATACTTTTTAATATTTATAAGTTTAATTAGAAACAAATTTAAATCATATTTTTTTAATAACCTATAAAAATACAGAAAAACTTAAATTCTATTAGACACGTATTGGTTATATCTTTAAAATGAGACTTCTCTTGCAAATTTAATACAAAAATAAAGACATAAAACTTTATTTTAGTTCAAGCAGTTTTGGAGACCACGGTTTGTTCACTATTCTGGCTCAAGAGTGCGCTAAAACGCTTATTGAATCTGATAAAGCTTCTACAAAATTTGTAAGTCTTGCAGCACCACCTAAATATTTTTTATAAAAATTATTGTTTCAGGTATTTGAAAAAGCTTACTGTCTAAAAAATAAAAATATAAATGTTCTTATATTTATGTTCTAATATTTATTTTGGTCTTCATCAGTTTTAAAACTACTTCATTATCACGGAGTATATATTAGAACTCAATGCACCAAATTATCATGGTAATACTGACCGATGGACCATGAGATACCCCTGTTCTCGGTATAGACGTGTACTAGGCTGGAGGCCGCAGCCCCGTTCCCGGCTGTGAGGCTGTCTCCCAGAGCCCCCACTACGTCAATGTCCCCGGGCCGCAGTCTGTGCACGCTGACCGGCCTCGGAGTGGAGCGAAATCCCTCAGTGCGGCACGGAAACGGCGTCGACTCGCTGATGGTTGGCTGTAGCTTCTATACATGGACATCAGAGTATTCTATTATGGGTTGGCCAGATAATATTCAATCATTTGTTTGGCCAATCTGGACTTTCATAATTATATATTATACATTGCTGGTGGCGTAAGAAAATGTATGGAGTAATAATAATGACAGCTTTATTGCCGTAGACAATTTATTACAATATTGCATGGTGTACTTCATTTAGATTAATATATATATATATATATATATATATATATATATATATATATATATATAAGTAAAGTTAATAAAATATTTAAATTAACAAATTAGTACCCATAAATATATAATACTCAATTGTAAAATGCTTATAATTGTAAAAAAGTGTACAAGGTAAAAAGCTAAAGTGTTACATCTAACGACACCTCCAACCCAACAGAACTGATTAATACTCGTAGTCCGCAAACTCACCAACAGAGTAGTACAAACAAGTAGAGTAGGCTTCTTGCACGAGTAGGCGCTTTAGCTTCCTCTTAAAAAGCTGTTCCTTTTTTCAACAAGCAATTTTAAGTAGCCAGAGATATCCGACAATAAGTAACAACTTTTAATATAGCATTATATAATATATGTTTCTTAAAGTTAACACCCGTTACATGTTCACTGGTATGTGGATCAAATAAGGAAGGCTGCAAAAAGCGATAAATGATTGAGGTTCCTCACTTCTTCCAACTTTAACACAAATGTTTGGTAAGAAACCCCAAGTGTAATAGATTAGGACCCTTCTCTGGTGAAAGCATTGAAATGCTTGACTTATTGCAAAGTTTAAACAAGTTGTCGCTCCTGCTCGTTACAGCGGTGCCCTGTACCAATTGAGTTGATCTCCAAATCCACTTATTTATTTGTGACGTTGGGGATCAACTATTTATTAAAGTATACGTATGGAGTATTGGCAGGTTCACATTTCAATGGCCAATGAAATATTAAATGTCACAGTCTGTATTACATGAATGACTCATGCTTGCATTTATTTCCGATTAATGACCATGTTAATTAATTGAGAAACACAATCCTACGAAAAAGGATACACTGAACGAAAATTTGCGAGCGAACAGTTGACTAGCTCGGTATCTTGTGTTGGAGTAGGATGATGGTTTAAATCCGGGATATTCATGTTGGAGGTGTACAAAAACAATTGAAATATTGTATTAATTAAACTTGGTATCAAATTTATATTTAAGCCAAACTAAATTAATTACTGATCCTTATTAGATCAAACATACAATAGAATTAATGTTAATTCATTGGGTAAAATCCTCATCACCATATAACATTCCTATCATGTCTCAATGCTCAAGACTTTCATTGGTCTTTCAATGGGAACAGGGACACACTTAGTGAACAGTGAAATCCGTCCAGTATTATTTTTGTTAATCATGAACAATGGGAGAACATCCTAGGTCACCGTATCCATGTGATCACGAGAATTCCAAGAGCAGTGTTAGCTGCAAGTTTGGCATAAACTGCACCTACAAACTCTTTGAATAAGTTACGTTTATTGGGAGAATACCCTTCCCTGTAACTTATTCTGCATTGCAGCAAGACAGGTTTTATACGGCCTCCAACAGTGCGACTCCTGAAGCCTTGATATTAACATAAACATTCACTGGGTACAGTTCCGGTCATTGGGAACTGTACAATATACAATATACAATTCCTCATTCTCATAGACTTTACTATTCCACTGTAATGTATACAGAAACAGAAAATAAAATCACAGGTACATTATATAAAACTATTATATTTTAATTAGAATTAAACCCCAAAAAGAAATAAAATATCACTGAGTCTAAAGAAAGAACCAAGTTTTTTACTCTAAAAAAAGAAGCCTAAGTTAATCTAAGGATAATAAAATATATACCACCTTTTTGGGGGAACAAGTTTAAAGCGAATTATGGCGACCATAAGCGTTTGTCTCTTTTTATATCAAAAAGTAACTAACAGCTGTGATAATGTTCGTTGATGCTATCTCTTATTTTCCAGGAAATATTATGTGTTCATAAATCATCAATTTGTCATCGCAAGAATTCTCAGATAAGCTGTAACTTCGTATTGTACCCAAAATATGGTACAATACCCAAAATATGGTAAATATTGGTATTGACCAATATATTTACTAATATCTTTCCTGCTTTCCGATATCACAATCCTACCACCATATGCAGAAAAACATTGACTCCTATAATGTATGGAGTGAGAGTCACACACACTGATATATATATATATATATATATATATATATATATATATATATAATAATAACAGAAAATAGAACATAAATATCCTCTATATTTCGTCTTAACAAGACGAACTCTTTTTATGTCAACATCAAAGACACCGGAACCACAAAAGAGGTCTGTGTGGTTCACCACGAAACCATTCAGTATAATTGGCTAATCAACAGCACAGACTATCACTCAAGGAACTGGAAAAATCCTTTCTGTCTGTCTGTCAATAATGAAATACGTTATAAAATGCAGGAATTTTGAAAACTGATATCTCGAAAACAATCTAACCTATAAGTCAATTTTACATGAAGCTTCATTTTTGCATGAGGAACATTGTGCTCAATGATAGGCATGTCACTCCATTCGATTTGGTAAGCGTTAGTGACTATTTTTTCTATCTTATGGGCAATTAATTACATTGAACAATAAATACATTTGTAAACAAACCCAGTACAGTCGTAATATAACATGTTTCGTATTAACACATGTAACCCAGCGGAATGAGCTATATCTGTCCTAACTATTCCAAAACATACAACAATACAATCATTTTATGTGAATTCGTGTGTAGACTTCTATTATTTAACACTGAAATCTAATCTAATAAGAAAAATGAAATGTCTTGTGTAGCAAGATATCTGGAGAAAGAGTTTATCTCTAAACTTAAAATTTGGATGAAACTTTATTTCTACACAGACAAGAATAAGTTCTATTATGGTGCATATCCAACCATAGAATTTGGCTGAGCGTCATTAAACCCTGTCACCCAGAAGGCTGACATAGTTTTTTTTCTTTTTTGCTAGAGGATGTAAACCTTTATTTTCCGTATGAATGTCGGTTGTTCTATCTGTCAATAATTAAAGGAGCAGGTATTTTGTATTGATCCACAAGAAATCCTGTTATGCAACACGTTGTTTGGCGTACTTCTGCCTTGTCTAAATAAAAAGGTGTTCTCATTGTCATCAATCTTCTTTCTCACCACAGCTACGTTTATATGCAGAAAACTCAGTTACTCCGCGGTGCTTTTGAATCGCTTTTAAAATATTATATTGCACTCAGCTGTGCACCAGATCATACAATAGGCCACACAGGTTTCATTTGTAGTATAGGTGTATCTGATGTCAAAACGATGTAAAGAGTTGGTTTTGAACTACTTCACCGCCAATTTTTTGGATCTGTTCAGAAGGATGTGAATTTCGTATTCTTGAGGAAGTCTGTGACAGTGTCAGATTTCAGACGATGCACTAAGCGGAAGGTGAAATGGAGCTAAATTGAAAATTCGAAAGAACAGGAGTGATTAAAGCTATTTATTTATTATTTTGTTTCATTTTTTTCTAAACAATATAATATTGTTAAAATATATTAAATCTTAAAACTGTTTGAGTTGTAATTAAAATCTGTACATAAAGTTTACTTTAAGACTTAGCAGTGCTCACTTACGATAATCTTGTAAATTTAGAATGGCAGCGCGTTTTTGCAAACTATAATCCAAAGATATGTGTTGAGAAACTGGCAATTGGAGTCCCAAGGTTAACAACTTAGATAATAAACATTGAAAACAGGATTATAAATAATATGCTAATAACTTTTCAAAATTGTCAGATGTCTCGTCGTAATTAGCCATCGTCATTTGATTTAAATATCTATAAACTGACTACTCATGGTAATTTAATGAACAAACCATTAATTGCTTCTATCTTTGTCTACCATAGATGTCACTTTGATTTAAGTACTGTAATGGATACGTTTTATCCTGATAGTAATTGAAGAGGAAATCATTAGTATTCACATGGTAATATAAGCCTTAAACTTTAACACGTGTGCTCAAGGTTGGTTGTTATAGGAAAAATTAAATGTGCAATCAACCTTATTTAAAATTTGCTAAGTAACATTGTTAATTTTTTGAGTTATTAATTCGTCAGTGCGCAGTGATTGGATAGAGTAAGTACGAAAAGTGCACTGCTTTCTACGTTCCACTTTTAATTTATTCTTTTTTTAATAACAATTTCCTAACAATATGCCAATATGTTTAAATGTAACTCCAATGACTTTAATCCGCGTAAAACGAGTTCTAGTTTCAATCACAATCAAAGCGTTTGAAAAAATAATGGACACATTTATGTTTACAACAAAGTCCATACCTTATCTGCCTTCAACTTATATCTCTATGAGGAGAGTATCAGTCTTTTCTGAAATGTTCCCGTAGTTACGAAAAATATTCTATACACACCAGATTGCAAGAAATTATTTACTAAGTTAAATCTGACATCCTGGTTGGATCTCATAATCTAGACTATGGAACACATTTTCTTAATTATGGAGACATTCCAGAAAATAACAATAGTTATACCAATGGAAAAATATTTCATTATGTAACTTTTAAATTGGCAGTAAAAAATCTTAAATTTTTAAAATATGAGTAAGATGTTCATAGTCGTCAATTTATTTAATTCAACGCAATTTTTAGAACTAGTATTTCCCCTCTTTTTCTGTCCTTTTTTACGGATTTAAGGAAATACTCAACATTGAGAAAAACGACGTGAAGAGTCTGTATAAGAAAACGTAGACGAGATAGCAAAGAGAGAAATACTGTTATGATGATTTGAATCTGCATTGTCCCTAAACAGAAAATCAATGCATTTAACAGTGCAGCAATCATACCAGCTGACTTTTCAATTACCCTAGTTTGGTTAGGCCAACCATTAAAGGAATCCTGTCGTTTCCAGAAGACTTAAGAAACTTGTCCATTAAGGAATTTTTCCTTTGTCTATGATAATATTAGATGTTGGAATTTGTTTCGAATTGTGGCATCCAAAAACCTGCTTATCTCTGATAAAAAATAAATAAGTTCCGTCTCAATAACTTATAAATTTAATTTATCGTGGATCAATCAGAGAAGAAAGATTAAAAATGAGTTGGTTCTGAACCAATGAATAGCATGCTTTATCAGTTTAGTGAATTGGGACAAAAAATTAAATTCATTTTGCTCTTAATTATTCTACAAACGAAGCGAGTCGCTTTTATTGAGTATAAATTGGAATTTGAGCTGAATCCTTTTAAAATATTAGTAGATGCCAAGCATTATTATCGCAAGTAACTCTGGTGTGTTACAATGTGTATGTGGCAGGAACAAGTAATTAAAACCTGTATAAAAGTATCATACAAGAGGTCAAATTAACTCAGAACAACAATGAAGTAGTAAAAACTTACTTGAAGTCTGCCGGCCCTGTTGAACAGGCCGGGGTCAGAGGTGGTTCTGCCAATTATATTGAGGAAGGCGTCTCGCACCTGCTCGAATCTCTTCAAGCTGAGACTGACACGCCAGTTGAGGTCAAGGGCTAGACTGCTGGCAGACCAGTAGACCAGTAGACTGACCATGGCGTAGGGCCACACCTTCATCTGGTCATCAACATACAAACAAATAAATTATCAGGACCTTAGTTTGTAAGTGGATTTCTGTGATATTTTTACGAATTTGCAAGCAAATTCTTTTTTAGAATCGGGCAGTTTAAAAGTAATAGTATTAGTTTCAAAATTAATTGGCAGGGATTTAAAAACATAAAAAATTATCTTTATGTCGGTACTATCTGCTGTGACACCAGTAAATTATATTGCACAGTTATAACATTTCAAAAACCCATTGCAAGAAAAGGACAGCTGATGGCAAGTCACGGAACTTTGAAAGTATAATACCATTTGAAGTTGCTAATAAATCAAGATATTTTTAACGATCTTCTTTAATAAACTTGTAAAGCAACGTAATCCCGATGAAATAACCCCTCCAGTGCCACGTCTAGTTCACTTAGAGTGTCTTTACAGGCCCACTCTTCCTCTCATCACCAGCCTAGATTTTGTAAAATTTACAGCCTGACACTGTATGAGTCTAAATCTTCAGGTATCTAAATTTGTAGGTAAGAAATATGTTTACTGTTAAAAAGCGTTAAAAGTATGAATAAATAAACGGATTTACCATAGGATGTTTGAGAATTAAATATGGTAACCAATAATTCTTGTTTATTGCTAGCAACACACAAGGAATTAAAATAAATTAAGAAGTATATAAATCATAAAATATAGCTAGGAAAGACCCTAATACCCACAATGCTGACACTTATCATTTCACCTCGTAACCAAACTCCCGCATAGATGGGTGAATTAAGTTACATCATATCCCCTATACTTCTTCTAATAATCATATTATTCCCCACATCAGAGTTCAAATTACTACCATGAGAACCCTATATTCACAAATATAGCTGAAATTCCTGTAATCAATTAATTAAATATTCATACAAATACGATTAAAACTCCGCACTTATTTTTGCCTGTCTTTCCACACGATACCTTGAAAACGAACAATAGACTTAAAATTTGATATGTGCGGCTTCTATATAAGCACCATATTATGATTTCAATAATGGTGCTTATAATAATCAATAAGCAATCTCACTTCACAGGATTTGCCTCAGTGTTACCGATATATTTATATTGATCAGATAACCATGATGGGAACAAAATAACTGGCAGCTTCCGCGCTAAATAATCACTCCCAACGAAGTAAACGACGCTATTGACCTTGGAATTGTACTTACAGAACCAGCCCTAATCACTAGTAATCTCAATACTTGGTAACCTTCGCGTCATATATATATATCAATAAGATAGGTATTTCACTAACAAGGAGAGTCTCTCGTTCAGACTGTATCGGCCTACAATTTTGCACACAACACACACACACACACATACACACACACACACACACACACACACACACACACACACACACACACACACATATATATATATATATATATATATAAATTTGATAAAAAGATAATAGGAAAAAGATAATAAAAAGATAATATTTTTTTCTAGATACTTATACACTAAAAACCGAAAAACCGACCGTCAGACACTTAAATAATTGGCTGAGCGTTACCGAAGCCTGTCACTCGAGGAGCTGAGGAAAAAACTAGTTTCTGTCTATCCGCTCGATACATTGAAAACGAATTGACCTATTGACTTGAAATTTTCCATAAAGCTTCAGTATATTAGCAATATTGATTTTATTATGGTGACTGACATCCCATAGAATTTTGCTGAGTATTATATATATATATATATATATATATATATATATATATATATATATATATCAACACACCACCATTATTTTTGCGATTCAATGTTTATTGAAATTTATACATATATATAAACACACTACCATTTTTTTTCTTTGAGTTTAAACAAAATAAATTATTTGTCAACGATGCTAGTTTTGTTGGAGGTCAAAAAGAATGATTATCAAAAAGGGTTAAACCTATAAAAAGATAATTGTTTATAAGGTTATATTTTTTTCTAGATACTTATACACTAAAAACCGAAAAACCGACCGTCAGACACTTAAATAATAGGCTGAGCGTTACCGAAGCCTGTCACTCGAGGAGCTAGGGAAAAAACTAGTTTCTGTCTATCCGCTCGATACATTGAAAACGAATTGACCTATTGACTTGAAATTTTCCATAAAGCTTCAGTATATTAGCAATATTGATTTTATTATGGTGACTGACATCCCATAGAATTTTGCTGAGTATTATCGAATGTATGTACGTTGGTCATATAGGTAACCATGATGGAAACAAGAAAATACCAGATGGTTTCATTTTTAAGAAAGGTTTCTCTATTGAATTTAAGTAAAACCAAGTGGTATGCTTATACTATATACATTGGCTCTCGACTACTAGGCTGCAAGTGCTGCAAGGTGGCAACTTGCTAGGTACTGGATATCAAATGCGAATGGCTGGATCGTAATTATATCCTAGGTGTCTGACGTGTACAGTCCACTGGCACATAAGTAATATTTCTTTCAGTAATAACATTTAAACTGTAATGTATCTTATCTTACTTATTATCTGAAGTGCTTTAGGCCACTACTTTTCCTGTAGATATTTTTGTTTTGAAAAATCATGATGTACGTACTTATAAAAAAATATTTCCGAAAAGGGGGCACCTTAGCGACAACCGAGGGCGACGTCTTATAAAAGTGTCCCAGACCTCCCATGCACTAAAAACTGTGGGATTTACAACCACCAAATACATTTTATACATACTAAATACATTACTTGCTGTTCGATACAAATGTCCACTTAAACTATAATTACTTTTATCATTTTCAAAGAAGCAGTAAAAAACATTTAACATTCTAGTGTCACTATTATAATTTAGGTACAGCCCCTCAAAGTACCAAAATTAATTAATGAATTTTTTTGTAATTTTGATGAGTAACCGAAAAGTTTCAAATTCAAAGTTAACCATTTTATATTTTACATTAAATATATATTGAAACTTAGCATCGCTTAAAATTGCTTGTTAATACATAATCTTCAAATGACGGTAAAAAAACTGTTTTTTATATTTCCTTCAAATATTAAAATTAAACCAAAGGATTGGATTTAAGAAATTACTACCATTACTAAATTACTGAATATCAAAAAAGAACTTTACAATAACAGAATATACAAATGCTTAAAAATATACTGTAAAAATGCTTCTGTGATTGGGAAAAGTATTAGTACTAGTTAGTATAAAATACATCAAGGTCAGTTGCGCTTGCATCTCTTTCATTTTTATACTTTATCTTCGCAACATATCAGAATGACATAATCACTTGTTTGTTCGTCACACTCTAATGCCCAAGCAGCTTTTTGCTGCTATAGTTATAGAACAACTGGTTGACCTTCCGGTTTTTTTTAATAGCATCATGTATTTCGTGTATACTAAATAATTAAGGTTATTCTAAGTTATTCTGGGATAAACAACTCGTTTTGGAGAGGCGTATGATCACGATACAAAATTTACGAACCAATTATAACAGTAATATGGTATAATCGATATTAAAACGGCTATTAAGACTAACTGTATAAAGTAATTCAATGTTATTGGATAATTTTGTGACATTTTATTGCAGAAAATCCGCCCTAATGTATTATTTTGAAATTTCACTTATCTCTCGCTTTAATAATATTACATCGTCATTACGATTGAAAAAAAAACTGTTGTGTGTTTGCTATAAGGAATATTAGTATCGCAATGGTACCCATCCCCATAACGATAAAATGCAGTCGTTAAGAATTCACTAGAGCTTCGGGCTACTAATATTAACCAGCAAAACTAGAACAAACAAAAATCTACTAACGTAATAAATGCAGTTACATAATACGCTCTTTTCTATGACTAATCACAAACCAGCCGATATCCGAAAGCAGCCTACTTTACCCGTTAAATTTTGAATTTTATCTTCAACAATGTCTAATACTTTAATCTAATATTGATATAGTAAAACAGGTCATGAAGTTGAGACAATCCCTTGCAACCCTGTATATAATGAAGTAATAAAGCAATTTAAATATTAACTTCCAGTTACTCACTAAATAATACATCTACGAGTTTCTACAGTTTAAGTTTGCTCAAGTTTGTTTATTGAAGACAATATAATGATCATAATGTCATATTTTGAATAGAGCAATTTAACATTTATTGTGTATTTGTTGAATAATAGTGTAGGAATGGCGAACTCAAAGACACGTTGAGAGATTCAACAATAAGAAACTGATTAAACAAAAAATTCTTTTTTTACTATCTGAAACAGCTGCAAGATCACGGAACAGAAAATACATTTTACACGCAAATACGTACATTGGCATCTCTAAATTTATTTTAGGCCCTTAGTAATAATTAGTACAAGTTCGAAATTAAGTTCCAATAAGCAACAGACCTATTCATTATATTTTGAGGACCTATATATACAGTTTTTTAATCCATCTAAGAATCCAAATATAGTAAAAAAATTGTATAATCTCTCTCTGCTACACCTTACCTCATCTGGCGGCTCATGACTCTTAGTGACTCAGTTATACAATAGAGACTGCCCCCCACGACCATGCCGCCGCGCTGCGCCACGCGGGGCGATCAACCAAGACACGGCCGGATATTTGGAAATTGTCGCTAATCAGCCGAATCGTGATTAGAGCAAGCAGCCCTTTGTGTTAGGACTGTCGCCTTGCAGTACACTCAGCAGATTTACTGTACATCTCTAAAAAAATACCTCACTTTATCTATATAGTAGATTTTGTATTTAATCCAATGATTTTGTGCATTAATGTCAACGAAAACTTACACAGATGACGATATCAATCCACCAATAAAGAACACAGTAGATCAACTGATCAACGCATTTCATCGCATTAAGACATTGCAATTTACTTATATATTCTATATTTTGTAGAAAAGGAGAACCCGATCTCCTTCCGTGGACAACTGACTTGTGTTATGATTTTATCAAGCACAATAAGGGAATGAATCGCTACTGTATAATTTCGATAGAACTGATAAAAATTGATATGGTTACAGACGGGATATCAACCTGCACTATCTATGACTCGGATCCGAAGTCTGCCGTCTATACCACCCGACCATCAGCTCTCAATTGTGAAGTTGATTGAACATAAAACACTCACTAACAATTATTAATAATAAGGACGTACTTAACCAAACAAAGGATGGAAATAAAAATGAGGAATGAACTATTTGAGCAGTACTGGTTCGGACTAAGTATAAATCAATCTATTATTTATGCTGGAAAACTCGACTTAACGTTTCATACCCTGAGGACTAGAACGAGTCTATACTTGACTGGCACGAAACACGTTTTGTCTTTCCTGACTATTTATCTCCAAGCATTTCAAAATTTTAGCAATTCAAATTATACAGTAAAAATTATGATAACTAATCTGACTGTTCTACAGTTCTGAGAATTTTAAAGTTCGTTAATGGCTTCAGAAAGAATTTTCTTTGAAAAAAGTAATTTAAAATTAAAGACTTTGCTTATAAAATGATTAGTAAGAAGATCTTTGAACAATGTTGCGTACTATGACAAATGTGGACAGATGTTAAACCGCAACTGAATCGACGTTTACCGCAGCAATGTTGAAATATTTTAAGAAGTTAATTGTGTAAGAAATTGTTCTACGCGTTATGTACAGGAATATTTTGATGTTAGTTCGTGTACTGTCTAGTTTCACAAGTAATACAAACACTAATTTTATCAACCTTCTATCTTTCATAGACTTCAACTTATCACCTAATGTTTTACTATTCCTATTTAGCGCCACCAAAAGTTAATGATATTTCTAAGCTTGACTTTTCAAGTTTATATAATTTCAGTACATTGAAGAAACACCAACCGATACCAATAACGTTTTATTTTGTGTGGCCTTTTCTAACGCAAGGCTATCTCCTTTAGACACATCACAAAAGTTTTCATATTTTCAATTTAGTGATTAAATTAAGAATAGCAAATTCAAGCTCCATCTTCAACATTTATATAAAGTGTTTATAAAATCTATTTCTATTTTCATAAATTTATATCAATATAATTGTTTATATGATGACGAATGACGAATTTACTGAACAGAAGAAAATACAGGCAGTTTGAATGGAATGTTGTCCGACCGGTTAAGAAGATTTTATTGGGGAAGTTTCACAGACCAGTCATGCTATTAAACATATTGTAAATAAATTCCAGACAACAGGTAGCGTTTGGAGATGAATAACGTTCTGGCAGGACTCCAGCCTACACAAAAACTGTCCATCGGACTGAGGAAGCCATAAACTCGTTGGACCGTTTGATAAAAACTTACGTACAGATAGAAGACAAAAAGCATATAACATTTAAGTATTCCATGTGCTTTAAGATGATGAATGCAGATAGAGAAGTTATGTGCTATGGTCTGTTCAGGCTGTTCTTAAAATTAAAGTCTTCTAAAGCACATTTTATGAGTAAAGAAACTACGATCCACATGTATATCCACTGAAGTCAATGTCTGATGCGAGTAAAGCCAAAAGTGTATGAATCACACATGTACTGGAAGACAATATAAATGGTGCCATCTATGAGTAAATGCAGCAGACATTTTTGAGCTTAATTCGTGCAAGATGGCCTTATCTTTTATCTACAAGATGTTGCAAATTTTTAGGATCTATTTAGATCTACCACCAATGCATTTTTTCCTTTGGTATTTTATAAGGTCCATAGCGTGCTCAATCGAGAAAAAATAATGCATTGAATTTATTCTGCTCCACAAGAGATTATACTTGAAAGAACATTACGTTCTATGCCAGGACTTATAGTATAATAATAATAATACTATGTTGAAAAATTTGTTTCAGTCATATGTAAAAACTTTACCATTAAATTAAGTCCGATAAATAGTTTCTATTTTGAAAATGGTATGCGACTTTTTAACCTTTTGTTTCATAGGTAACAGATTCTTAAAAAATATTTAATCTATTTTGTGTAATCAACGTCGTCAGTTAATCGTACATTAAAACGAAAGGTATACAAAAGAACCGAAATCTGTAGGTTTCATAGGGATTTGTTCGGTTTCTTTAGTATTCCAACTTTGAAAAGAGAGCGAATTTTGAAAGGTCAACATAAAAATGCTCTTCATATTTTTTCTTCAATCACTTGAACAAACCTGTACATTCATGCGAACATTCATGTACTTACATAAACAACTCAATGGATTTTTATATTGCTTTCCGGATAATGGATCGTAAATTATAGGAGCAACACAACACGTAGCTGCGTAGTTGGAAAAACGACTGTCTACCAGCACTAACCATCACGTGTGAGAAAACATCCTGACTCGTGATTTTGTTTGACTTTGTTGAGGTTATTAACGTAAAAAGTAAACAGTAGGTTAAGGCTCTGAATACTGAGGGTAAATGACCGCAGTCAAGACGATATCAGCAAGTCACCGGATACCTCAGGCAGGACAGTGACATTCGATAGTTCAATAATAACCTTCAGGCTGGCCCAGAGCCGTTCAAGTTCAAGCGCATACCCATACAAGGCCTTCTGTATCTTTCACAGATCCACTTTATTATTTACGTTGAAAATGTTGCCTTTTTGGCAACATATAATTTCTTAGTAAAATGTGTCGTTTCAACATTTTTACATGTGGTCAATTTTCATGGAAGAAACTCATAGTTTGTCATCTTATCGCATGTTTACATATTATATGATCTGGATTCATGCGCAAGTTCATGTTCCAGCGCATACCCATACAAGGTCTGCGGCATCTGTCACAGATCCATTTCATTATTTACATTAAAACTTTTGCCTCTTTGGGGTTACTTCCCAATGTTGTAACTAAATTACTCTTAACGATTCTATAACTTTTTTGGAAAATTTGTCGTTTCAACATCAATTTTTGGAAGAAACTCAGACAGTTTTCATCTTATCGTATGTTTATATATTATACGATCTGGATTTACATGTAAATATTACTCATAATTATTGTTATAGACAAAAAATATAAATGTTCAATCAGTTGTCACAAAATATGCTGAAGAATGTGCTGATTTTTAGCTATCGAGTACGGTTAGAAAACTTTTATTAGAGAAAGATTTTACTGATTTTTCAACTTTTAAATGTGGAGGTTGTTTTTTTTTTTAGTTTAAATAAACTCCCGTCTTCACGTCTTTCCACAAATATTTTGATTGATTTTACTTTTGGACGTTATTTATAATAATTGACTTATAATGACTTGAGGAAAGAGAAACAGTACAAAATAAATGTAACGGTAACTAAACAACATTTTACAGGAGTTATATATTGATATATTCAGACAAGAAAGCATTATGTCTGATATGGATTAGGTTCATTGAAAGTTCGAAGACGATCCAAAACAAGAATTACCCAAACACCATTCATAGAAATTCACATATACAAACTGCATGAAATTGAGATTTTATTAGTTAAATTTGGTTTAAAATATGTTATGCAATTATTTATGCAAACTAAATTAATAACGATTCCTTAAGCCAATTGGAATTCTTTGAGACAGTTTTACTTCAACATTTTTATTTTTATTTAAAAGTTCATGAAAGTTAAAGTTCTAACTTCTGGGATTATTTTTCAATCTACACAAATACAATTATAAACGAATTATTTATTAATTTATTTATGGTATATTTTAATGGATCACTTAATTGAAGAAGGTTGTCTCAATGTCTATGGCATTCATTGAGAAAGTGATCGCTAAATCTTTTGAGAAGATGCACTTCATCAATTGAGTGTCCAAACTCTGCTGAATGATGCATACCTTTCTAGTTCCCATTGAACTGGAAGTTGATATAAATTTGGATAATTTATTAGTTAACAAGACGTAATAAAATTGGTGGATATGTTGTGGCTTCTCGAGTGCAAACAGCTAAGGTTAATAAATATAATAATGATATTTAAGAAAAGTTTATTGAGACTCTGACACCATACATAAGGTTAATATCGATTGCAACCAAAATTTAAAAAGTGTCTTACGTTGCCTTTGAGACATTCTTTGTTAGAAGTTATAATAATGGGTATCTCTCAGCTATAAAATAGTGTGTACATCGTTTACGTACATGACTCTTCATATTCTTCCATACAGATAAGATGAAGACAGTTATAGTCTGCACATGTTACTCCATTGTGTGCAATATTTGAAGAACCATTTTGTTTTTACACGGTATAACGTTTTAACACATCATGATCGTTTCGCGTATATTCACAGAAGTGTCTGTTCATGATTGCACAACAGAATCCAGCTATGCCTAGAAAACAACGACATGCACTTCGAGCGTCATCTTATGTACCGTACGCTAAGAATGTAGCCAGGCTCGAGCGCATGGTTGAAGCGATATGTACTATCGTAATAAATACAGCTTTTCAACTAAATTATTTTCCTTTTTGGTCTCTTAATTGCCTAACTGTTTGTAAAGAGTAAATTGAAACTTCCTCTTGGTACCCATAATACAGTTTATTCGCAATAGTGTTATAATGGTTAGATATAGAAAATAACTTTAATTTCGAAAGTTATTCAGTTTTGTACGGCCTTTCATTTAATAGGGCGGAATCCTCCCCATTACCGCTTAACATTTTTGGGTTATGGGTAGTTTTATATTAATATAAATAAAATTTTACAATCTTAGGCAATTTCAAATTATTTTAATACAGTTATGCATTTGAAAGCTTGTGTCTTGCAGTATCGAAAAACAATTTTGTCTTGCTCTAGGATCACAGGAATGGCAAAAATAAAAACGAAAATATTGCTTCCAAAATACTTCAGACAAGCAGGAAATAATAAATTACGCTCACTTAAATTACGCCCAAGTAAATCTCTGTATAATTAGTAAAAATTATTAAATCGCTTTCAATACCTTTACGGACATTAACTACGTAATTTTATGCTATGATAGACATTTTATGAAAAATTAGCACATGGCTTTTAGACTTACTATAATTGTTACTGATAGAGATAAATTCTTAATTAATTGAGAATAGTTCTTTTTATTACTACACTAGTATTTATGTCTAAGCTAAGTGGTTTTACGAAATAGATAAGGTATTTAAAAACAAAAAGTAACAAGAAACAAAAGTTTCTTTCTAAAAAGTCTCTGTACTGGAATAAAAAGTTGTGATTTATTGAATGAGGATAGAAATTTTTACTCTAATAAGCTTTTAGTTTTCTGTAAAATAAAATTATTTGTTTAGTTTTAAGAATAAAAGAAACCAAAGTTATTAACAGCGATTGGGAATATATTTCGTAAAAGTGTTAAATGACTAATAATAATGTGGTTATTGCCTCTTTAAGCATATGTTACAACCTTAATAGAGACAACCTCCTCTTCTGAATATTCTGTTAAGTGCCTTACTATCCTTGGACAGCAAACATTAAACCAGTAAAAAACTATACATTATTAAAAGTCCCCAGTTAACAGCCTTTCTTTATTTTACTGCTTCGTTGGAAGCAGGTCTATAAACATTAAATCATCTCATACTTACCAACTTCCTTATCCCTGTAATACACCGTTAGATAATACTATCCCCATAATTAACATTTTAATTTATTTTCACTAACCTTCTGTACTATGTACTCAAAGGTGAATTTATTTGTGACATACACATTTCAAAGAAACACCCGCAAGTAAGCTGCTATTTTTAAATGCTGCAAACTCTATTAGTTTAATGTTTTGTGTACTTCATGATGCAGTTGGTGTCGACTTAATATGAGATTGCATGAGATTATTTAATTTTTGTACAATTTAAGTCGACCCACTCGTATTTTCGCTAGTTTCTGATTATAAACAAAATTAAAAACTATAATCGATATAAGATTTCTTTGTTCTTCCCACATTACAGAGTTTCTTCTAGAGAATCACCACAGTAACCTTCTCAAAACTAAAAATTGAAACTTAATGACCACGTTAATCAGTACTAAAGTTTGTTATGATTTATCCGTCATTTGCCTACGATAGCCTATTTAATTAGTTTACAAAACGTTTTTGACAGAAACCTAAAACCACATGCAAATTTTATAGATCTTCCCGGTAATCAAATCCTAGACCTCGCCAATAGCATGCAGCAGCCGTACTCCTACTACCGCAGGAGTGAGCGTAACTTAAGACGAGGTTCTTGTTACATTTAATAACACTCAATATATAATCAATCGTTTTAAAATTGGTACTGTGCATAAATTTTAAGTTATGATCTGGTGTAATGAGAAATACAAGAGAGCTAGAGTCCGAAGGGCTTTTTGAAGGTTCTAAACTTGACCTTTGACACCAACATATTATAAGAGTTGCCAACAGGCGAGAGATTTTTACTGTCGTCTCTGATATTTAACACATTTGTGGTACAACGTTAAGAACCGACACTTTTACTAACTATAATTTGTAAATACTGAACAATAGACGCAGTAATACACAGCAGCCGGTCAGAAGATTGTTCCCGAGGCTACCCAAACGGGTCACTCGACAAGTCGCAGGTCACGCTCCGTTTCTCACAATAATACACCTTCGATCCGTTCACTGAAACATCTGCAACCACTGCATCCAACAGGGTTTTGAAATAAAACAGGACAGAGCTCTGACCTGATTTCAAAACCTGTTAATTTGAGGCTTAATGTACCAGCTACTAATTTCTGAATTTAAATTTAAAAAGTATGTTAAGTTTAGAGTTTAATATTCCTTCAATCTTGAGTCATTACTATGTATGGCTTAGTTAAACTTTATGATGTATAAATTTTTTTGCTCTCGTTGTAACACTTTTAATGGCAAACAAGTTTTAATAAAAGATAGGAACTGACTTCTTAAAATGTCACATTTAAAGAAAATATTCTTTTTGAGTGATTACCAAATCGATAATTCTTGCAAAATTTACACAAAAGTACATGTTGACTCTAACTTTAGTTTAATTCATGGCGGAATGTCATCATTTTGAAGATTTTAAGTAAATTATATTTTGAATGCAGAATTATGAATTACTAAGAAAAACATAAATTCTTGCCAGAAATTTAAACAAAATAACGCTTTGATTGTAAATTTAAAGAGTAAATGCATGGCGGAATTTCTTTAGGTCTGCAAATTAAAAATAATATGCATTTTTAATTCAGAATATTTACATTATCTCATAAAACAAAGTTCCCCAAAATCCAGACGCATACTTCTCATGGAGAGGAGTGTGTTTTTATGTAAATTTAAACTTATATTTTGAAATATAAAACATTTAAAATAATTTACTTATTTATATTTGTCATTTCTTATGTTTTTTAGCACTCTACACCGTAATCACCTCCACTAGTAGATCAAATCGGTCTCTCGAAGTGCCATGCTACCACATCACACATCAGTTCCGAAACACAAATCTTGGGAAAGTGTGAATTCCCAAATTAGATTTAATAAAAAGTCACGAACAAGAGAGTGGGCAAAGACCTTCATTAGGTTTGACTGATAACCGTCTATCAGCACATCAGTCAGACCTGGTATTATCTCTGAGTGATTCATAGTAGTAATGCTGAGGTCACATCCTCGCCCGGTCAAGGTGGCATTAGAAAAGATCATAGTTTCCTCTCTCAAGACTATATTAGTTCACTGGATTTTTTTCATGATCATAGCATTATGCTAACGCTGTATTCTGCAGTAAATCCAAACGTAATAGCCTCTTAATTAGTGTTGGTTCGTTGACTATTTCCCAACTCCATTATCAGTAGTAACATATAATTTCCTGAATTAGATTTCCTGAACGTAGAAGTAGAAGCTACTTAGTTCACAATACTTTTCACTCTTGTAATATTACTGATTCCTCCATAATTCATAAGGAAGTGATATTTTTCTCATTGACGGTTATTAAGGTCTTCTTAAATACGTGTTGCTGTCTAATTTATCTATCCGTCCATGCAATAACTATTATTTCAGTAGTAGACTTGAAACTTAGTATATCCAAGTTGGGTCCGTCCTGTTTCAAGGGAGTGTTCTATTGATTTTGAGGTTAAAGGTCAAACGGGTTAAACGTCAAGTATATATATATATATATATATATATATATATATATATACATATATAATAAAACCGAGTTCGAGTCATGCCGGAGCAAGTACTTTTTGTGATTCAATGTTTATCGAAATGAAATTAAGCTATTGCCATTAATAAACATTTAATCAATGTAAATAAAAGCCGCTTGGCAGGTATTTATTCTTCTGATTATATGACAGAAACGGCCAAATAC
This sequence comes from Homalodisca vitripennis, assembly GCF_021130785.1. NCBI lineage: Eukaryota > Metazoa > Arthropoda > Insecta > Hemiptera > Cicadellidae > Homalodisca > Homalodisca vitripennis. The sequence continues at coordinate 38,121,426 of NC_060210.1, forward strand.
AAAATAATTGAATTTTCAAAAGCAAGGGCTCTGTGGTGTAGTGGTAGCGCACTCACCCGGCAAGTGATAGATCCGGGTTCGAGTCTCGGCGAATCAAGTACTTTTTGTGATTCAATGTTTATTGAATTCATTACGAGTAAATTAGGCTATTGCCATTCATCCAAAATGTGTGTGCGCGCGCGCGCGCGCGCGCGTGTGTGTGTGTGTGTTTTTATTAATGTACTTTCCAGAAGTCACTATAATTAAGCAGAAATTTTTATATTAAAAAACGTGCTTTGAAGTACTTTTATCTCTTCAGTGTAAACACGCATGGTAAAAGTGTCTATTGCATATTAAAATCTTCCTTTATCTATTAAAAATTGATTTTTTGGAAGGGACAATTAAAGGTAATTTCGGATCCACCACCAATGCCCGATCAGGCGGGCAGCTTGCTAGGAGAGGATCGCTCAGAGAACTAAATATAGTAGTAATTTCACCAACAAACATACAGGAAAATCTATAGTTGTGGATTTATAATAGACCTGGACATACATATTTTAAAACTTGGATAATAAACAGGCGAAAATGTATCACCATATATCATAAAAAAGCTTAAAAACTTAACCAAACTTAAACCTTATGTTTTTTCAATTTTACAAGTTCGTATTTTTAAACCACAATTACAAACTATTTTATTGAAAATTCAAATAACGCAGTGCATAAAATTATTAATTTTATATGAACTCTAATTCTAAATTAAATCAATGCAGTAATCGATATTATAATAATCTAACATATTAATTAATTATTGATATCATAATAAACTAAACTTCTTAATGGTAAATATTAAACAAATACGATTTAAACGGTAAAACCTTAGCAGTTCCATGAGTTCATCGTATTCTCTTTAGCATCTTCTGGACACAAGTATACACGAGTTGTGAAATAAAGTTCACGTGTGTCAGTTCAACCATGCAACTGTATTAAACCAGTAACAAGTATCTAGCGTGTTTCAGTTGGTGGAATGTGATACCTCTGGCAAAAGGCACAGTTTTAGTCATATGCAAAAGCTTTTATGATTTTCTACATGAATACATACACATTGTATATTAATTCATTATCATTCAGTTCTAAGCTCTATAATATAAAGTTTGTAGGTCATTACAAAGTTAGTTTAGTTCGATAAGAAACATTAACAACCAGATAAGAAAACGAGTTAAACAAACTGTTGCTTCCAAACTAAAGTCTATACTCCAAGTGATCAAAAATTCACAGTAAAATTAAATGGGGAGCCTGTAGAGTTTAACTATTAAGACGACATCACAGGTTAAGTTAAACTGTTAGAAAAGGTCAATGAAATAAACTAGTACAACAAAGTTGTATACTTCAGCACCATATGTGCTTATATGTGCATTTTCCTAAATTTGGAACACATTGAAAAATGTCAGAAATAGATATTATACTTTCCATGTCAAAGTATAATTTTAGTTTATTTTTATTTTTTATTCTCTGTTTGTCTCGTTACCATCGTGGTTACCGATCTAACCACAAAATTTTATAATTGTTCTTATAATAATTACTACTTTACAATTTAAAGCATATTATCCATTATTTCATTGTCAGTTCTTGTCTCTTTTTAAACAATCCCTTGGCCATAGTGAAATCTAATAAACTCGATCACTAAATTGTTACTGTATTCTATGATGGAGGAGGAAGTAATAAAATGTAAAAGTTTTAAAAATATAAAAAGGTAATTTTTTAACAGTGCATCTACATTTTAAGCGAGAAATATTTTAACTGCAATCCTAGGTATTGTTAATAATCCATCATAAAGTTTACAAGATACAGGCTATTACGAAAAAACTTGGTATTTACATAATATACCAAATATACTTCTTATAATTACAAAAATGAGTTATACGATAATTCTTTACTTTTTTAGGGAACGACGATATATTATAAGTCAAACGAGAAGATTCTGTAAACATTTCTTTTATAATATCCTAGAAATGTGTATATGGACTATAATACTTTTAAAAATAAACGTGTAAGACTTGATATACCATTATTGTTGTATCTTCACTTTGCTTACTCAGCAGTCATAACGTTTTTCAAACATGTTATATACGTCAACATTTATAATATCTGTATAAATGGATCTGTGAAATTGGGTTACAAGAAACCGGTGTATTTTATTCTCTTTTTTCCTCTTACTATATGGAAAAGGCTGACGGCGAAGCCAGTGGTTGTAGTGAGCGTATTGAGGTTGGTGAGATACGATTTCTGGGAAAACCGATTTATTTACCAATACCATCGAGGCTGGTTTACAGAGTTGCTTGAGAATCCAGTCACACTGATGATATTTATTTGCCATGGGCTTCCAACGTCTCTCGAGATTGGTGAGAGAGTAATATTTTGACAAATCTAAATTGTTCCTAAAATTAAAAGTGCTACTGGTCACTTGGTAGTGGTTATAAGTTTTTATTAAATGTTTACTATTTAATATTAGTCAGTAACACTTGTTTAGACACAAACAGTAGTTCACATTGTTATCATCACATGTGTGGAAGATTTCATCTTGTTTCATATACTTAAAAATTTAATAGTAAATCAATCGCATTTTTTTAACTTTAAATGAAGTTTAAAGGCTTGAATTGTCCCCTGCCATGTCATTTCCTTGAAGATGAGATCAAAACTCCAGCGTGACATGAGTAAAAATACGTTTGTTCTGTTCAAAAGTGTATCTGATATTTAAACCAAACCACCCGTGTGCATTTGAATAACTTTTTACACGGAACATCTTTTTGGATGTCGATGGTCAAAATGGTAATATAAATGCAACTTTACAGGATATTTTGAAAGTTTTATAAAAATCGTGACAACATGTAATACGGCAGTATGTAGTTGTATTGTAATCAAGGTAACTTTATATTCGTAAAAAATTACTTACATATATAAATATCAATAAATATTAAAGAATGTTTTGGAGGGTGAGGAGGCTACCAATCTTCTTTGTTCATATAATTATGTGCCATCACGTCAACATGTCCCAGATATTAGACAACCTGTTAGTATGCATATTACCAAGCTGCCCTTCGAAAATCGACGCCAAATCTATATTTAAGCGTATTTCTAATAGTTTCGTTGTTCTATATAACCATTCCTCTACGTATTACTCTATTTATTTCAAATACTATGCACATAATCTATTGGCTTTTTATCAATATTACGCTATGTTTTTCGCACGTGAAGCTCAAAATTAAAATGTGCTTAGAGATAATATCAGATACCATGTTCAAGTTAAGTTAAACTGGACACCTATTTTTTAGAACTTTTACTTTTGTAATCAATGTATTTCCATTCTTTTCGTTACACTTTAGGTTTTCATAATGATGATTAGTCACGTTTTTACAATAATTACTAGTATATTATTCCGCGTTTAAGGTGTTAATGTAAATATTTTATACCGCTTTGCCTCTCTCATTTTTGTATTTAAGTTCCTGGAAATATAGCATATCAGTTACTCTTATAAAAAAGTTTCTTTCATAATTTAGTTTTATTAGGTTATTTGTATTCAATACGATTGTAATGCTTAAAATGAAGCTTGCTTTCCTCAGATTAATTTGTGTAAGTTCTTCAACCTTTTTGTAGTTAGACCCAAATGGTAACAAATAAAATGGTCTTACTTGTACTCATTTAGATCTGAACAACAGAACGCGAGTTCTTAAACGTTGATATTAATATATCAAATCACTTAGAAATATTTCATATCCCAAAACCACGTTTAGAAGTACCAAATACTTAAATTTTTCTAAAATATACTTAAACAATTTGAAAAAATATAGCTCAAAGTGGTTTGAATCTAAATTTACATTGTTTGATTATGTATATGCATTTCTGTTAACTACTTATAAATAAAGTTCACACAACACTTAATCGCAATAATACAGAGCCTGGTTTCGTATTAAACATAATTAACATTAAATTTTTATCTTATACTATCATTTAATGTACATCGCTATGTAGGATGTTCAAAGTAATAATTAACAATCTTAAATTACAAACGCTAGACATATACCGTAGAACAGATATGCTAATGATTGTTTATAAATACACTAAATAACATGTAATGAATACAAACATTCTTTTATTTTTAGATAACCGAAACACGTTTAAATTGATTTAATACTGATTGTATTAAATTACGATTAAGCAAGCCTAAGAAACCTGAATGCAGAATTCACACCATAAATACCTGATCCGGCATTTATTAAAAATACATTATTCCTTATAATGTGAGCACAGTTTCACATACAAGAGCAATGCCCCAAAATAACCCGAATGTTTGTTGCATTCAATCAACCAAGTTAATAGTTCAATGTACACAAAATTCAATTTTCTCCATTGTTAGTTTTACTAACACTCCTATTAAGTGGTTTATAATATTCAAATCTAGATTCGACTATGCTATAGGTTACCAAAGGAAACATTATTTTCTCGTCAAAATTAATTTATAAACATAATAAGTGCGTCCATTTGTTTATGGAAAGCAAAGACGCATTCCTCTATTATACCTAATGTATTACTTCCGGCATGAAACTTGTTAATATCAAGTATAATTCAAAACATTTTCCTGAATTTTTAATAAAATAACCAAACACCCACATACAACCTGGTGAAATTTACATACATACATATATATATATATATATATATATATATATATATATATATATATATATATATATGTATAATACTATATGATCTATTTTAAGTAAAAATTATACAGTCGTTAAAAAACAAAAGACAGGTTTATATAATTTACTTAATATCTTGCTTCTTATCATACAAATGGAAATCATTCGTAATTTTTTGTATCTTTAAATGCAAAAATAAATTATTTCAAGAATGTGGCTTATCATTAATAATAAAATAAAAAACAATACACAAAGAACGAATTATACTAATGGGTACGAAAATAAAACCCATGGAACTTAACATAAACAGATATCTGTTGTATATGTTCTATTGTTTACAAACAACAACGTTAAGTGTTAAGCCTACCTTATCTCGATACACAATAGCCGGTACAGATGGATACCAACACAAGTGCCGGCAGGCCCGTCGTGTCGTACAGTCATGTGCTAAGTGTTAACCGAGCTGAAGGTCCAGCCCTAGTACCTAGTAACCTTGTACTCTGCACGGTCCCCGCGATCAACAACCTGTTATTGTAGGCTGCATTAACATTGCTACATCTTTCAAAATAACTGGATCACACCTACAGTAATTTGGTATTCCCTGGTTTATAATTTTGTTGTGGACTAGTATAAAGCTAACAAAAAATATCGGTTCCATACAAACAGGGTTTCTCCTTTTGGAAAGGTCATTGACGAATCCAGAACTTTGGAACTCAGTTGTGGTGGGGATGACACAAACACCCTATGAGTATTTTGTACTATAGCATAATGAATGGGAGATCGCCTCTATAAATAAGTGTTACGCTTTATCAAGATTTAGTTTAAAGTTCATAACTCAGATTGGCAGGTTATTGTTGGAAAACAATGGCCAATAAATTAGTTTCTAGTCAACATGGTGATTTTTGTTAGATTTTCTTCAACAATAAACCTTTTTTATACATCTAAAACATAGCTTTGATGAGAAAATATAAAAATCTAAATTAAAAAAGAATGTTTATGTAATTACTTGTAGGCTTAAACTAACATACAGACACATATGCCATTCTATGCACACGCTGTTTGTCCAGGAGTCCAAGAGCCGCCAGTTTAAGCTGATACAATTTGGTTGTTTTTTTAAATAATAAAGACATTTCCTTCGAAGAAAATATCGATCACCATCTGTTGCTAGTTTTGGTGGAGAAGGAAATTAGAGGTTCTCAAATGATTAAACAAACCAAAATTATTTTTCTCATATTGCTCTAAATTAAAACACTTAAAACCAACTTTCAATCACAAAAATAGTCGTATTGCTGTCAGATAACCAAACTAAAAGTCGCCGTTTTCCGCCAACTAGTCGATCCTTATATAGTGTACTGAAGCGGTTTTAAGTTTTTATTTGAGTGTCTGACGGTCAGTTTTAAGTATGTCAAGGTAAGAAGTATGTGTCTGAGAAAACACTCATCGTGTTGTACTTTAAACCCCTTTCAATACCCTCCTATTTTGACTTCCAACAATACTAGCGTAGCTAACGATTGATTTCTTCCTTACATTTAAGGAAAACCAGATTGTGTGCGTATAAAGTGGAACTTGACTCTAGCTACTAGACCATAAGTGATTGCATTAATTTAGAAATTTAGCATTTGATGTCGTTTACATTACACCCTGGTAAATAAATTACCTACTTAAGTTTATCCCTGAAATTTCCAAACACCCAACAAGAAGAACTGGGGCGTAGCCCCAGCGAGCTAAAGGCGAGTTTTATATGTGTATATATATATATATATATATATATATATATATATATATATATATATATATATCATATATATATATATATATATATATATATATATATATATAACCAAAATATTTATATTTATATTGAAATCATACATATTCCAAATTATTATTCTTTCAAAACAATATCGTCGTAATCTATCACACGCGCGCGCGTAATGTTTCTATGGTTGGATAATTAGTGTAGGCATTAAGAAAAAATATTTGGTGTTTGGAGGGTTTCTGATACCACATAGTAAGTTACTATGTCTCCAGCCGGAAATTTTTTGTCATTTTGGGTTTTTTGAGCTCTCTGAAATACGTCTTTCTCGTGAAAAAAATTATAAGTTGAGGTAGATGTTTGCCTAAATGTAAATCCGACAAGTTGAAACGTTTAAAACTTTGATGAACTGGTTTTAAAGAATGTGGTATTTATTAGTTATAAAGACAATTTTACAATTTGGCCGGTTAAAGTCAAAATTGTGAATGTATTTTTTATGATATTGAGTTAGTCAATGTATTGGACCTTTTCTCACAACAAAGATTGTAATGAGAGTGAATATGAGACCAAGGATATTTTTTTTAGATTAAGTGGTGTATGTTTCTTAAAAGTTAACTACTTCATAATTTAAAAATTACCTTGGCTTAATTTTTATTCAGAAAGATGCACTTACATGACCTACAGTGTTCTTAATTAATTACCAAATTCAAATTAATTTGGTAGGACTTACGTTTTCAAGAATGAAATATTATGATGTTTTCTTACACCATTTTGATTTAAATAGCCAAATTGAATACATGAAATTACATCCAACACATATTTTAAATATATCATTAACATTGTACAGTATACTAACTTAAACCCACTTTGAAGAAAGGTATCGTTCATTGTTGGATGACGTTAATTAGTAGTACAATCACGTTGAACTGAATTGCAATTGTCTTTCTTACATATGTGAATTGGTTGATGATCGTATTAGTGTTTAGAAGTAAAAACTGGCTCTCGGTTGTACGGATAGGCACACACTAACACTATGCGATTCCTGTTAAGTATAACAGTAGTCAACCTCATTCTTCAAATAATAGATGTACCTGTTAAGAAAATTTACACTCTAAACGTGTGAAATGTATTCGAACGTGTATGATATTTATATGTGTACACACTTATTTCACACGTTAGTTTACATTTTCTTTAGATACTGTGACTGATTTTCTATGTGGTTTTATGTTTCAAAAATACAATAAATCCCTCTTCGTTTCTTTATTGATGACTCTCTGGTTTTGTAACGTAAATTGCTTATGTCATCAGACAGGAAATGCTCTGGAGGAAGTGAGTTGACTAGACATAGGTCAGAAAAAGTTACTCAGGCAGAATTTGGCAACAGTCCAGCGGCCTTCCCTGTTCTAACGCAAGTCGCAGCCACCTCCAAGGATGATGTTCTCGCAGATATCTTTGTCTTCTCGTTGTTTTAGCATTCATAGGTAATGCCAGCGTATTCATGGAACGTTAGTACCTCTTTGAGATTTATGATTCTTTTTATATACATTGTGTTGTGTATTTCATTGAATAAAAAATCTATTTTTCACTTCTTTGCATTTTGTAGGATTTATACCCACTTTTTCAGGAAGCAAAAGCAAATTTAAGTAGATTTTTTTTAAATTCCCCTATATCAACTGTTATAATAGCAGAGTTTTGAATAATTTGCTAAATATCTAAGACAATGGCCGAGGCACCCTAGACATACTTCTCAAACCAACACGTACTTTTTTATTTTTTATTTAATTTTTTAATTTTGGAATTGTACAACAACATATAATATATAATACAAACTTTTAAACACGGTACGTACTCAAACATAGTATAAGAATTTATACACGGCTCTAATTGAAACCCGTTACCAGCATTATTCGATAAAACGTTTCAATATGGGGGCTTTAGGCTATTGTGCTACTTTCTATCTCGGATATTGTAGAATAAATTACAAAATAACTTTTCTATTCACAAAAAAATTATTTTTCTGTTAGTTTTGTATACGCTTCAAGAATTTAATTAGGTGATCGTTCACAGTTTTAAAATACAATCTGTTATATCAGGGGTATTAGGTTCCGTACAGTAGAAATACGAGGGTGACCGCTGAGCGATCTTGTCCTTTCAACCAGCCCGCTAGCCCGCCCACCCGGTGTTGCACCTTTAAGCCTTTGGACATCAGTAAAAGGAAGAGACATAATAAAGAAATACTTACTGTTATTTTCATCCACCAAGCCACGACCGGTCGGACTATGCTGTGTTTCGGACGGAGACGGGGGCGTGTTTAATTTACTGTAAAAGCCGCTTTTCAAATTCAATAGCACTATTAAACGATAAAATACAACAAGTTTGATTCTTTTGTGATAAACATAAACCATCTTAAATAACTCAAAATTATTTGGGTACGTATTAATTATATCTTTAAAATAAGGCATTCTCCACAACTCTACGACTAAAAATTAGGGCTTAAAACTGCATGAAATTGAACGTTACTCCTATCGGGAAAGCTAAAGATCAATTCACCAAAGCGTTTTGTCAAGTTGAAAAAAACACACACGTGAAAAAAAGGAAATGCAACATGCAAAAGTGTACACGTTTGCATAACTATCTATTAAACTATTAATTTTATGACACAAAACAGCATTATATTATTTATACAAAATCTAAGGGAAAAATAAATTTAATTAGATTATTTTGTATTTGAATATAAACCAAAATTTTTAAACGTGGAACTTAAAGTGTGGGTTTGGAGTGTAAAATGAGAGGGGTAGGCTAATAACGGAGACTTTTAGCTAAACACTTGTCTACATGGTAGTAGTCGATGGTACTTTTTTTCCTTATCGGCTGTTTTACGAAACATATTGATAGGCAAATGTTATAGAGAGTTTTTAGGCCATAACTTTGCCTGGTAGAAAATATAACCTTTTATAATATTTCTTATAAACGTGTCAGTTTAAGGCCGATACCTGTAGTATACTAAACAAACTGAGCGCCATTAAGTTTTGATACTATCGTACAAACTTTGAACGAGTGCTTTGTTCAAAGTTTATTATTGACGATTTGAAAGAATAATTTAACATAGACAGATTTTTGTAATTGACAATCTTAAATGTCAAAAAAAGTTTTTATTATTTCTGTATCGAATGATGCCAAATATATTTTACTACTGAAATACAAATGTATTGGAAGATGTTTCAAAAGAAAATCAAATCGTACATGCTTCTGCTTTACTTTAGAATGTATATAGAAAATTTAATTTGAAATACAACTCAGTTGTGTGTGTTAACTTAAAGAGTCCGTTGATGAGTTCTTTTGCTTTTATTGTTTTAAGTCGTTTTTGGCGCATAGTAATAATTTAATGCATGTACCTCTCGGTTAATAATAAAAACTACTAGTCCCATAAAATTACGAAAAACTGTATATTTATTATATAGTGTTAAGCCAATGCTATGTTATTAATTGAATGATGTTTTATAAATATTAATACCAAGGCTGCATGCACAGTGACGTAATAGAAGTTTTCCTTGTCCAGGCTGTGGTAAGTTACAGCTCTGATACATAGTAAGATAAGGCTATGTGACACATCCAGCCAATGTTGCTGTTTTCCTTGTACTAAGGATGTTGGTGCTAATGCAACTTCAGAAATTTACCGAATACAATGTTTCAATAGTAAATGTGAAACATGTATAACTTACATAAATAATGTAGTTAATAATATAAATAAACTACGCAGCATATTCACTGCTTTATTCGTGTAAGAATTAATACAAACTTTAACAAACTTATAAAGTATTTTCATTTTACAAATAACTGTTACCAGTTCAAACAAATTTACCATTTGAATAAATTCTAGGAAAGGCGTTGAATCATGCCATATTATTACAGTAAATTAAGGGCCAATTAGCAACGCGCTTCCACATGATGTTTGCGGAAGTAACAGAGGAAGTAGAGGCATCGTGTGAATTGTTCTCTAACAAGAAGTCTGACCATCGTTTCGCACCGATGTTCTCAAGGAATGCACCAAAGGTTCACTCTTACCTTGATTGGTTACACACATTTTAGTTATGATAGCAAATTACCTGCTCTCTGCAAGGTTTAACATAATTAATAATTAATTTTAAAATCCACTTTTACCTTAATTGTTCACACACTTTTTAGTTATGACAGCAAATTAACTGCTCTCTGCAAGGTTTAACATAATTAATAATTTAATTTTAAAATCTACTTTTAGTATTGTAATGAAAGTAGTTTGAAATCTATATTTACAACATCTGATTCAAATATTATACCGTATTTATGGATATTCGTAGTTCTAATGAACAATTATATTGCGACGAATACTCTATACTATAAATATATCTTTGAATAACACAAAAGTAGCATGTATGTCTCTCAAAAAATCTTAGAGTATTTTTAAGATGAAAACAGTGAAGGCTACGTTATTATATTCTTTTTATTTCTGCAAATGTCACGGAGCTGTATGTTTTAAAATTATTAAAGAAAGTAAAATAAAATCTTCTACATTCTACATGTGCACAATTATATTCCGAATGTAATAAATATTTAAAATATTTACGATGATTAACACGTACATAAAAATCTACCAATCACGTCTTTTGTTTTTAACCATGCAATGCTATTTTGTTGTATTTTTATTATGTTGAGCTTTTTAGTCCAGCGTTATAAATTTTTATATATATCATTTTAGACCTACCGATAAATAATATAATTTTTTGCAGTTAATAATATCAATTAGTTTATTATGTATTAGTAAACTATTGACCATTTAACTATAGAATATTCGAGAAGAATTTGGAATTTTAGCTCCTATAATTCCATGAATCCAGGTCTGGATTATGAAAATAAACATCACCTAGTATAGTTGGCAAAGTACTACCACCTAACAGTTAGTGTTGGTAGTTTTCTCAAATTCCGTTGACGGTAGGGCTCATTTGATAGTATAAATAAATGTATATATTTTTTCCTTTAATGTTAATGATGAAAACTTTATGTATTAAAATACTAATTTCTGGTGTAATTTCTTATGATCTAAACTAAATAATACAATGATATTTTCTTTTTAATTTATACCAAATACTACTCATTCTAATTTAGCAGCTACGTAAAATTAATGACCTGGAAAATGTGTATTAAACTGCAATTATGATAGGATGCTGCGTTTATGCATCGTTGGATATATAAGAAAGGACAGTTTTACCGCGCAGTTGCCAGTGTTGGCCCGTTGTGTTTCATGATGAATTGATGGCAATGGACTACTTACAGCACGTGCCAAATCTGGCCCAAACAAACTACATTACACGGTTGATTGCAAAAATTCAACGGGTCGGGTAATTTCTCGAAGGTCAAGTACGATTGAACGATTTGGTAGACTTTCAAAGCGACAGTGATTTCTGGTCGATAAAGAATCGTGTCTCCTTTCTCCATTATATCAACAGTACTAGTATTTTGGTTATGTCAGATAACACTTAAAAATTAACAGCATTCGTACACAAACAAATACGTAAATAACACAAATAAAATTGTTACAGTCAATTTAAACTATCAATCTTAACTTTGAGTTCGTTATTACATCTGTATAACTCTACGTCTGTTTATTCAACCAATTTAATTTGAAAAAATCATACTAAATATTTCAAAGCATACTATTATAAATGTCCCATTTGATACAAGTATAGCGCTTAAAAAATAAAAACTGTTATTTTTTTAATACCTAAAATGTATATGAGGTAGTTTGTAGAAAGACTCAAAGAATTCCAAACCTTCTCTAAAATCACTTTTAATATTCGTATATTGGATACAGTTAAAGATTATATATGCTTTTATTAGTAAATCGTTTGTAAATAAGTTATTTTTATATTTTTTACGCAGTACTACTGTAAAGATACTCACTTATTACACACTAGGCCCACTTAGAAATAGATATTGGACTTAATGTTTATCACTTTTGGCAAGATTTTTAAATCCTTCTTAGAGCTGACTTTTTTGCAATCGAGGCAAGATGTGATCAGCCTTGTGTGAAATGGCGGAAATGAATTGCTGGAGAATTGTGTTTGTCCGGTCGGCGGAGAAGAAATGTTGCAGGAAACGCACTAACCTTGCCGACCGGCTGGTCCGGTTTACGGACCAGGTTCTGAATATTCAAGGTCACGGTTAAGTTGTTGATTAGAAAAGTTACTGACCTGCGATCAATTTTCCCACTACTTGCTGTCTCCGTTGATAAGCAGCATTCCAACAATCACAACCATCACTTTTCTTATCATGTGTACTTTCAAAGCAAACTCTCGTTTTCCAATAGATTTATGATAAATGCTTGAAGCGATTTGTCTGTACTAAAACAATCAATCTTAGTTTCAAGTAACAGTAATGACGCTGTCGGATCTTTTCATATTCTGTGGTATCGGCGTATTATTATCGATCATTTCTAGTACTGGGATCGACCTCTCCTTAAAAAAAATCTTATCCTGTACACCATCAAATCCGTGACGCTGGGATTTGTGTTTCCTATTATACATCCACGGTTATGCAGCCGACACTAGTTATATACTACAATTGTTTTCTTATTTTACGTCACCCTGGCGTCTTCTTCAAATTTAGCATAAGCTGCAGCAAACGCGCATACACACACACATCAAACCAATGCGCATAAAGTATTTCTCCTCATCAACAGAAATAGCTCTAAGAGTGAGACATGGAATTATTTTAAAAGTGGATCCTTAGGAACAAAATGTGTTCTCGGCTTTGTTGACTCCAACATTATATTTTTAGAAACTTCATGAACATGATCTAAATTTGGTTAGTAAACATCTAGTAAAACTACTTTCATCAGCTGTTTTTGTTTTTCGTGACTTGCATTTGTTGATAATAATCAGGCATGGTTAAATCCTGTCTAATTATGACAGTTCATTCTTTTAGGAATTTCTATAATACATGTCTTCCATTCAGTATTTAAAATCACATAATTTAAATACATTGAGTACTAAAAGTCGTGTTACACTTCTAAATAACTTTATTTACAAAGCTATATACAGCACAGGAATGAAACTAAAATAGGAATAAGGAATATTTGTATTAGGTGACATCGGTTTATCTAAGCTCGACATGAGCACTTTGAATCACTCTGCAGACGTCCAAGGGAACTTTGATTTCCTCCCGTACGTGATCAGATTTAATGACAGCTCTGATTAATTGCTTCGATTGTTCAATATTTCTAATACGTTCACTATAAACTTGACATTTGTCACAGCATCATTTTAATACAATATAAAGGGGCGGGGTTCGGTAAGCATGGTGGCGAATCCTTCCACTCAACTCGATCTATCCAAAATCCAGTTAATTTCTTATTCAGAAAATCACAAACCATTTTGCCTAAGTGGGGAGGTACTCCACCGCGCTGAAAATCATATTTCCATTTTATATTTGTACAGCACCATCCTGTTCTCGTATATCAGGATAGATAAATCTGTTAATAGTGTTTTAGTAAGGAAAAATGTACCAATAACATGTTCTCGGGACAGATCACACCAAACGTTTATTATGAGAGAATCACACTGATGTTCTACGAAGGCATGAGGATTCTCACTCCCCCAGATACAAAAGTTATGACGATGCATCTTTCCAGATAATTTAAATATAGTTGCATTGCCAAAACAATAAAATCTTGATCCAGTTAATTTTTATACAAAACGTCTTCGAACCAGTTGACATTTAATCTTTCAATCTGTCAACAACCTCTTTAATTTGTTACTAAGCTACAAACCATCCAATATTTGAAGTGTATAACTATTAGTAATGAAGTCCTTCAAAACTGTTTAAACTGTAGATTTAGGAACATTCAACTAGCGACCACATTTCCGAAAATACTTTTTCTGAACCTTTTCAGAAACTGTTTTGAATGTTCTTGAAGGTTTAATCTCCTGTTTTTGTGTACCTGCCTGCTTTTTGTTCAGTAAACTGCCTGCTTCCTTAAACTTTGCTTCCTTATCCAATCAATAAATGCTGAGACTGTAAGTGGGATTTTCGTGAAACACTCAACAGTGCACATGTTTCACTGAGATCACAAATATAAACGTTGCCATGACGACTGTTTTCGAAACAACGTTAGCCACACAATACTAGATAACAACAATGAATAATGTAATTAATGATAATAAAACTTTATAAACAGCTGTTTTTATTTACATATGTTTTATATACATATGATACGTAATAGTTACTATTAATAATTAATTATGACTGTGACATGACTTTGCGGACACACTGTGCAATAGAAATATATGGGTATACCCCCATATCCTAGTAAAGCCAAAGTTTATGTGAACGTACATTAATTTAAATTTTTCGTTCGAACTTTGAAAACGAGGTAGGCTTGTTCACATTAAACGTAGATATAGGTTTCCAACAATTGTATCATCGATAATGATCACCTAATTTCAAAATTTTACTTATTTATTTATTTATTTTATTTATTAAATAGTCGTTTTACATAGTCTTGGCAAATTCAACAAAAGTTGTCGGTGAGGTCCACTTGAAAAAGTATGTAGAATACATTGATACAAATATTCAAATTTTAACTTTCTTTTAATTTACTAAACTATAAACTCAAATTCGGCGGTTTAGGGCAGGCACTAGCTTAGATATCTTGGTATGTGTGGTAAATTGATTGATCGAAAATAGTACATTTTTTAAAAATAAAACTTAATAGTAATAGTTAAAATTAAAAGCATATTTGAGTCCCTACAAATCTCAATTAATTTTCCCCTCAACAACGACGAATGGCAACCCTGTCATCAGAAAATCTGACAACGCCGGCTACCGGAATTCCCAAATGTCCTTATCTCTAAACAAATAAAACATGCCCTCAGTCAAATTCCAATACGTTTCTAAAGTGGACAGTGCGGTACTCAATCCGCTACTCGCTTTAACATGACTGAGGAGGTACGGGAACTCCGGCGCGCGGTCCTGTGTGTGTGCTTCCCTTGTAGTGTTCACGGTGTCGGTGTTTAGTGTGCGTTAGTTGTAGTGTGTCATCGAAATAGGTTAAATATGTGTGTGCGCAACACCGTGTTGTGGTGTTCCCTGTGAGGTTTATAGCCATTCATCGCCAGCAATAACAGAGAGAGAAACAGAAACCATAAATAACATTATTAAAAAACTAATATCAATATGAAAACTAACATGCAATTCATTTATTTTTAAAGTTAGAGTATCAACGGTACAACAATAATATAGCATAGTATAACATCAAGCATAAAATACAGATAAACCACTAATTAACGACTTACAATAAATATTTAACAGATAAATAACAACGTCAGAATCACTTATTTACTGATAAAACTGTACCCTCAAAGCTTAAAATATCAGTGGTTAACATTATAATATAATTTAAATAGCCAACAATATAATCTATAAATATATAACGAGTAACAATACATTATCAGAGAAAATAACAATGTTGAAATTAATGTAACAGTCCATTTAACTGCAAGCCCACGATACGCAGTGTTCAGTGTTTGTGTCACGTCGTTCAGTGCGCCAGAGTGATGTCCACTGTGTATATATGCATAGAGTATATAGCCAATGTGTGTCAGTGAACCAGTATTTCACAGTGATCCAAAGCAAGTTGTGGGTGTTTCATCACTATTACGCTATTGTGGTTTTCTTTCTCAGGTAAATCTCAGTTTAATTACATTTCTAAGTTTAATAGCTATAGTTCAATAGATTTTTTGTAAGTCTTGAAGTGTGGTATATTCTCAGTATCATCCGGCAATGCATTAAATAGCTTGAGGACTATATAATTCGGCAATCTCCGCCCGTAGACGGCGTTGGGAATAGGTGTGACATATTTAATAACATTCCTTGTTTTAAATTTCCTTCTATATATATATATTTTTTAAGTTCCATATTGCCATAATATTTTGTTATGATATTTAACGTGTACAAACCCTTGGCGTTAGTGTCCTGCATAATTGTACATATATTCCCTTACACCTAGGTTTGGATCAAAGCCGTTACCAAACAGTGCCCCTAAACATTTTGTTTTAGACCAGCTATTATATTTAAATGACTGACTGCTGCTGTTCCCCACACAGATACACCATATCTTATATGTGACTCAATCAATGCTTTGTATATTGCTAGTTTGGCATTCTCACTAAGTTTATTTCTAAGTTTATGCATCATAGCAGTGCCGGGACATAGCTTTCTGTGCAGTCTACTCACATGATCACTCCACGTTAATTTATTATCCACAATCAGACCTAGATGTACTCTGAACCATGGCTATATTCTCACATTCACACAAGCTCTGCTCATGCAGGCACTTACAGCTATGACATTTGATTCTTATATCAATAATTATTTTCATACTCTTAGGACATATATGCATGATGCTAGTCTTTGTTAATTGTTTGTTAGTCCTTTGTCATGACTCCACTTAGTGAACTTCTTAAATTCCTCCTGTAAAATATCTTGTACTCTCTGTAAGTTTTTATGCTGTGTCACCAATACCACATCATCGGCGTATGCAAAAATCTCACACATTGTAATTTTATTCAACATTTCGTTTAGATAAATATTAAACAGAGCTGGTCCGATCTGGCTTCCCTGAGGCACCCCATATTTTGTATTATTCTCTTCACACCGCACGCCTACTGCTTTAACGACAAATTTTCTGTCCTTAAGATAGCTTGTGAACCATCTGAGATAGGGACCCCTTACAACTATTTTATACAGAGAAGCTACGATATGACTGCATTCTATAGTTTCGAAGGCCTTAGAAAAATCTATAAATAAGCATAAGCTATGAAGTCTGTTATCCATTCCATAATTCAACACGTTTACAAACTCCTCCAATGCTTGAACAGTACTGCGCTTTATCCGGAAACCAAATTGCCTATCACTTAGTATATTATTCTCCGATAGATATTTATTCAAGCTATCTAGGACATATTTCTCCAGTACCTTCTCTATAGAGAGAGGGCAGTATAGCGATAGGTCGATAATTTCTAAACTCATTCTTGGATTTACTCTTATAGATCGGTCGTATTACAGATTTTTTTAGGCAGTTTGGAAAATCACTTTGAGAAATTGACGTGTTAATAAGCGTTGCTAAGGGTTCAGCTATTTTGTCTATACCTAGGGATTTGTCAGGGTACATATTTTTAATTAAAGCCATGATCTCTTCAGGTGTAGCTTTTGTTATATAAAAATTATGTCTTAGCTCTTCGTTGGTCTCATTTCTAGTGGAAATGTTTTCTATATCTACATACCCACATGAATGCTTTAGATTATCCACTCCTTCAACATAGTATTGAGCATTTACAATCTCAATTATACTCAAAGTTTTACACATGCCTATTTCAATAGCTTTATCTACATTTTCTTTTTTGTTTCTGCCTAGTAAAAGGTTAATATTTCCCCATACTTTCCTTGTGTTATTTTCGTTTCTTTCAAATATATTTTTATAGTTGGCATTTTTTTCTTTTTTAATCATATTGTTTAATATATTTCTTATTCGTTTATATACATCTCTATGTCTATGGTTTGAGGGGTCCCCTTTCCATAATCTAAATATTCGATCTCTTTCCTTTAGTTAATTTAGGAGTTCTTGATTCATCCAATGTTTAATAGGCCATTTACTACGAGCTTGACTCCGTTCTCTGTCCCTCCCACTTTTTCTGTCTATTGTAATCAAATAAATATTTTATGAAGGAAGTTGATTATAGTAAATCTTCTTCTCCTTTGATACGTTTAATACCTTTTAATAACTGATGCTAGAGTATTTTTGCAGATAGATAACAGTAGATGAGATTTGAGATGGTAAAGTACTTGCCACCTTTCCTATCCTACCCAGCTCATGTCATATAGTGTTGTGTGTGTGTGTATGTTGAGATGGTTGTGTCCAGACTCATCAGAGTGGTAGAAGCTTCTGGTGCCTATTGCTGAAAAAACCTTGAAGTGTATCTTTAAATTCCTATTTTGTTAAATTTATGTCATTAGCTACATATAACAGCCACCAATACGAACAGCAATTAAGTATTTTTTCTTTCTCTTATTATTTTAGTTTCAAAAACCCTCACTGTTTTGTTTTAGAGGCCTACTTGATGCTGATATACTCAATACCATTAAAACTGAGCCCTGTTGTCTCAGACACAAAGTGGAATACTTGTCATTGTCATGTTGTGCATATGTCTGTAGTAGCTTACATGTCCATTCAAAATTCCACATTATTGTGCCTCGGTTTATTGAAAAAGGTCTTCGTGTCGTTATCTGATGAGTCTTTTAATATTGGATAACATTAAAAAATGTCATAATTTGTTTTTCTTGATCATATCTTCTGATTACATTAAATTGTTTAGTTATTTCTACAATTACTACATTTCTTTTAAACTTTATAGAAATTTGATGTTTAAAATAAATTAAAAAGTGAATAATAACTCTTAAAAGTCAAAAAATAGTTTGTAAAAGGTAAAAAAAATATTCTTAATATGTTTCTGCGTTATTTGAAAATTTAAAAATACTTCTAGGCCCAGTTATTAGATATTTTTCATTTTACGTATCTAAATAATTCAAGTTAATAGAGTGTATTCACATAGAAGATCTATAGTATGTTTCAACTTTCAGCATTTAATAAGTATTCTTTCATAACCTCTATTGTATTTTTATAAAATGATAATTTAATCTAAATCTTTCAAGATATTGACTGCATATATTGTACGATGTATTTTTAATTTCAATTATTTAAATTTAATACTCTCTGATCACCAAATTTTTATTCCTGGTCGTATCAGCTTGCCTCACTGTATGTAAAACGCGTCAAACTTAAAAATGTATACAGGTTACACAGGGTCTTCTGTGCATGGATCAACAAAAGCACCATAAAACATACTTTTACTTCAGTTTTGTTAGATAAGTAACACTCGCTGGTATAACAGCGAACCTGAGGTATATGTGTCAAAGTGGCTGCGAGCAACGCACTGGGGAAGCATGACCGACTAACCTCGCGATAATGACACAATCTCCAGCTAGAGGAAATCGCATCGCGCAGCCCATCTCAAGGCCGACGTTAGCACTTCCATCTTTACCTTTTCCATCTCAGTCTCGACATTATATTCTTATTAATATTCTCGCAGAGTCAGCTGTACATCGTCAAGCGAGCATTTAGTCCCTGATCTCTACTAAGTACACCTATAAAACATAGAGACAAGGACACCTTGCATTGCAAGGTAGGTTTGGCTAAATGGTGGTTAATAATACCGATAATAACTACATGATTCTATAAGTATCCTTAATAACCTTTCCATGAAGGGATGTGTAAGACTTTTAGAAATTTCATCAAATTAATCAGTTTCAAATAAACCCTTACGGCATGTGTATTCGAAATGTGATAAATAGTTTGATCTACCAGGAACTAAAACTTAGTTCGTAATTACTAGGTTAGCACTTATGGCATCATGTGCGCTAACCTCCCATTGGCCTCAAACGTAATTATTAAACATACCTGTATCTCACGAACTACTTGGTATCAAGGCTTCTCAGCGTAATTTGACGTTGTGGACCCATAAATCTCTAGGCCGCTTTCCTATTTCCTCGTAACGTTCTTTCAACTCAAATACATCGTATTACCACTACTGAGGAGAAATTTTGAAATGTGTATATAAAATATATATATATATATATATATATATATATACCAATGTTATATCATTTTGAAATGTTTATATATACATTTCAAAATTATATAATATTGGTATTCATTCATTAAATGCATTAAACATATACGTATATTTAATTTTGCTATTCAGTTAAAAGCTTCAGTTTAACGGAAACATTTTATTTTATGAAAGAGAACAACACACTACATCTTATGGTTTTCCAATTAGTTGGCGCATGAAATTTTTATAAGTCACAGATAACGTCAAACCAATACAAGTGAATATTTTATTTTGTTTAGAAATATTAAGTAAATTAATATTTTTAGAAACAACATTATATTTATAATTAACTATTTAAACTGTATAGTTTTTCATATGGGATAGTCTCTTAATGTTTTTAAGTATTGTACAAAAAGTGTAAAAATTACAATTAAAAATCGCTAATAAATCTTATACTTCAAGACAGTTATAGCTACACACGAAATTCAATTTTTTCCGAATGTTCTTTAGGATGTATGTGTTTAATCACTTTAGCTGTACTGTATAAATGGGTAGAACCGGAATATTAACGTACAAATTTTGTTGTTGATTGTCCGGTCCAAAACATCGTTAATAACGCATTCAATGAGTAAGGAAATTAACTCAATAAATGTAATAACAGGCAAAAGTATAAAAATATTATAAAAATAATTCTAAGAAAGATGTACGAAAGGTACTTAATGTATTTAATGAAACGAGATTAAAATATGTTACGGAATTTTTAAAAGTGGTTCACGCAAGCCATCTAATACAAAGTGAAAACAGCCACTTTGGAAGGAAGCAATTCGGTAGAAACAGAGATATGAAGAAATTCTTTGAACTGCAGTCTTAAATTTATTGTTAAACATTTAAAAAACGTAATTTTGTTTTCAATCTTATAAAAGGTAATGATAAATTTGTGCTAAGCATGATTTAGGAACTGTATTAGTTCACCCACGTTTAAAAACGGTTACACACAATGGCCGCTATTTTGAATGTTTTTGAGCTATTGAATAATTTAACATTGTAAAAATACGATAAAAGGAATAAGTTAAAAGCCTTCTGGCCTTTCTCTATATGATACTAGTAATTTTGTCTTAATAGTATTAGAAATTTGTATTATCCTATTCCACTACAATCAATGTTTTTGATCCTGTCTTGCATAAAATCATTCATCGCTTTAAAATTAATACTGTAGAATTAATATTAATGTTCGTTTTATCACCTAGCAACCATATCGTATAATAAAAATGTCAATGGTAAATTGAAACAAATTTTATATTTCCTCTGCGGATTCTTTTTAGTACCCTCAATCCTGCTCCGTTTTGTAAAACCTCAGGAAATGTCAATGGCTCATCATAACAAGGGAGATTATTATTGGAATTGCCCTCTTCTTAAAAAAACACCAATCGTTATCTATGAAAGTGAATTGATTGTAACCTTAATAAAGTACGAGTACATCTCGTATGTGAGGACTCGGTTTTCCGATGTTTGGTTTGGGAGGAAAGACAGATTGCCTGTCTGGTTATCATCTGGATTGTTATCGAGCGAGGTTATCATAGTCTCCAACCACGATCACAAAAGCTAGACCACAGACCATTCACTATATGAGAATCAATAGCAACACGAGAGTTGTGGTGCAAGCTAAACGTTGTAGAGGAGGGGACGTCTAGGTTCCAATACCTGGCAGTCCCTACATTGGTCAAACATAACCCCACCACACGTGTAACTTTACAAGGAGTCCGCTAATAATCAACGCGTGCAGATGATTGTTCCGTTATGGCCTTGTTATATATGTAACATAATAACCGGACAGTGGCTATCTTCTCGTTCTTTGTCTCGGTCAATCCTGATAGAATTGTTTTTCGCGGAAAGCAGTCAGCTATCTCATTAGTGTTTCTTTGGACTAAACAAGGATTTCTTTGTTTTGTTTACATGTAATTTTAATTTTTCGAGTAATTTATAAAACTTGTCCGAATGTTTTAAGGCAAATTCCCAGCTCTAAATATATCGTAGTTCTTTTGATGCATCATCAAGCTTAACTTTTCAAAGATTTTTTTTAAGTTAGAAGGATATTTTATGAAAGAATCTGTATTTTCCTACCAGCTAAGGTGTAATAGCCAAAATGCTATACAATTCTCCACAAGGTAAATAATGAGAGCTAATTATTGAAGGAGAGGAATGCTTTATTGTGGATTTTGGGACATATGGGAGAATTTGGAACTAGGCTTAATTAATTACTTGGTAGACTACTTCAAAATATGTAGCGAAATTGGTTCATGGGATAGTAATTCAAAATATAAACTTCAAGCTAGATTGCTTGTTATTTATATAAACAGTAGGATGATATTTTCCACCATGAGAACTGTTGATTTGTGCTTGGTTAACACTATGTAGTATTTAACACTGCAGAAGAAGATATACCCTAATCCTCTAAACGTAGTGATCGATCCTTGTAATAGATAACACCGACATGTTTTCAAGAGATAATAGTTTTACATGTGTAGTCTACAATTTAAATTAAAATAAACTGTAGTTCTATGAAATGCTGTCATGTTAAATAAGTTGTGTCTGTTATTCGTTTTTCATTAAATTCCATTCATTTCATTTAATAATAGAAGACATTCGTGCTGTTCTATGCAGTGAGTACATTAACAGACAAAATCTAAACTTACGTTATTGCATAGTTATAATTGTTTTGGAACTGTTTTAAGAGATAAATGTCATTATTAGTCTAAAAACCGGGGCTATTGCAACAATGTCAATTTATGTTTGTCTTATTTACTATTTCATTATCTAGCAACACCTCTTCATGTAATTTGAAACTAAGTTATGTTATTGGTACTTAGCTAGCATACGTTATCACATAGCTAAAACTGGTTTTGGAACTATTTGCTGAGGTATAATATCATTATTAGTCTAAAAACAATGAGTATAAAATGTACTGTAACAATGTCAGTCTATGTTTGTTTTATTTAATATTTCATTATCTAACAACACCTCGTCATGGTATTTAATATAAGCTCTGTTATTGGTGCTTAGCTTTTTAACTAATAGTATTATTAGTTTAAAATAAAGTAGTATAAAATATACTGTAACAATATCATTTTATGTTTTTTACTATTTACTATTTCATTATCTAGCACCACTTCGTAATGAAACTAAGTTCTATTAGTTGAGCTTATCTTACATTATTATATCAAGGTAATCTGCGATTATCCAATAGTTAATTATACAAGATTTTTGAATAGCAATTAAAGAAATAACGTCGAAAATATGTATTTTAAATTATACACATCCATATATACAAAACTGTACTTTGTAGCAAGTAGGCAGGCATACTATCACTATTAGATATCTGAGTAAATAAATATCAATGAGTACATTATAGTTTTATATTGATTAAAATCGTGTAATTTTAAATTAATTTTATGTATATTCTAAGGTAAAGTGCATTGCTTACCGAAAGCAACAAACATAAATAATTATTTAATATATTTATTTTTCTACAATCTATTCATCTAAAATTACAAAATATATTTAATTGAAACTTGATAAATTAAACAAAACCCACTATTGATATTCAAATTTTTCTATCTATATCATATTTATGCAATTAATCTTACCTTTAAGTAGAAGTTTAACAAGTGTGAGAATACCTCCTCTTTGTATAGTGGGTTTACTTACAACTGAGCTCGGTATGGCATTGGCGACCGGTTTGCCAATGTCGGCACAATTGCGTGAAAACGCAGTCACACTAATCGTATAATCACATCATAAGTTAGGTCACTGGCATTGAGGTCCTCACCCTCTTCGAACTCTTGAACTTCCGGTCCATGCTCCTGGTCGTGAGTTCCTGGTACTCTGGCCTTGAGATCCCTCGTTTCCCTCTCAACCACCCACAGCCAGTTATTTCCGGTGTCAATGTTCGGGCATCCAATTTAGAGTTAGGTTTGTAGGAGATTTTAGTATCTAACAACTCTTGTATTTTGAGTCCACTTACCTCGTATACTTCTAGTGTACGCCGCCGGTTATATAAGTGTTTGTGAGGATAATGATACAATGTCACAAAACTCACTCTCGACCTTCACTTGGACAGTGGGAAATGTGGTTCTGAGTTCTTGTTTCAAATCTTGAGGAACCTCGGGAACTGGTGGGTTGGCAAATGCACATTTTTCTCTCGCATCAGCCTAATTACCAATTCCTAAGTACTGAGACGTGTGAGGTCTGCCAAACTGTTCGAAAGTGACTTTGTTTGTTCGTTTTGCTTTCACGCGTAAACTATTCAACCGATTGAACTGAAATTGTATACGGACTTTCTGTCCCTGGGATGAATATAGGCCTATTCTTATTTCGAAAATCCCTCCGGGATACGCCCTACGGGTAGTATACAGAAGCGAAAAATCCCATATTGGTCCCTAAAGTTGTGAAATATTAATTGAATGAGCCTGTAAAATGTAATCAACTGTTCTGTATAAACATTGTTTTGTAACGGCACAACTATATGCTTTATTGATTTAACCACTGTTTTAAATTTGTTTACATTTATAGTTTGAAATTCTCTAAGGAACAACCATTAGTTTTCACACAGTTTTTAGATTTCAGCGATTAGGTAGGTTCCTTTTATTAAAGGTTTTATTTCCTAAATTCCTTAGAAAATGTCCTAAAACATAAGATGGTCAGAATTTAAATCCGAAGACTCCATTTGAAGCAATCCGCAAGAACTATGCTAGATGAAAGTCGCCGGACTGTGATTTTGAACTAATGTTCCTATTCTAGCTCTAAATGTTGCTAACCAAACACATAAATAGTGTCATTGTAATGTACTTTTAACTTTACTTTTCTTATAAAATATTGAGAATTACATATAAAAAATAAATTTACTATCTAAATGTTACTATAAATTTAAAGACTGTTATAAACTTCATCTAGATTGTCTTTAACAGAAGTAGGCTTAAATCTGCGTATGTATATACTGCATACCTTTTAAACGAAAAAAGCCAAATCAATTATGTAAAAAATGCTAAGACCGGACTAAATTACAATATCCATAAATATACACATTTTAACACATTTTCTTGATCGAGACAAGACGGCAAACTCAACATTGGCGTCGTAAATATAATTCACTCGAACCAGAAGTGCTCAGACAAGCCGCGGGTAACTGCTAGTTTATTTATAATTACAGCGTATTATTTTTTGTAATTGGATAAAATCAACTAAGACTCGACTAGATCGACAACAATGTAGTCTATTAGCCGAGAACCAATTTGCACAATACAGGCACAAAATCCGTTTGTTCTGGCAATTAATATATAAATACATTGTTTTAGAATAAAAATGAACCCCATATACACTAATTTTAGTCTCGTCAAAATAGAAGTGTTTCGAAAGGGTTACAAATTTGAAATGATATCTTTTCTCAAATTGTATTTTTACGCTCAATTCCGATTTTCAGGCACATAAATATGATAAAGTAAAGTAACTAAGTAAATTAAGTGTTCACCCAACGAATCATCCTCCGTCATATAGTGTCAAACAAGCCATACATCGGGCGTGTTGGGTTAACAGTTAGTTTGTTTAAAGGTAACATATTATAATTTTAGTAGCTTCAAATTAACTAAAACACAATTATCACTATTTCCCTCAACCAATAGCAACAATATTTTAATATTGTTACTGTAGTGGTGTGTACAAATAAAGGTAATTATTTGTTTATTATTTTAATGTCATTAGTTATTTTTTAGAACTCGATTAAGTAGAGGCCACATATTTTGCTTTTTTAAATACAAGTCACTTCCTTAAGCCTTAAATTATGTAATTATTGTAAAATTTTCAAATTGTTTTCTTCGGTCCTATATTCGGGCTTGATTACAAAATTGCCTGTATTCCCCAATTAAAATGCCTGTAGTTTCAAGTGAAGTTATCAAAAATATTTTCTGCATTCTGCTTAATTATCTTTAAAAGCTATGAAGGTAAACAATTTTTTTCCAAATACAAAATTGATCGTGGAAGTCAACTTTAATGGAGAGTATACAGCATTTAGAATCGGAAGGCGAACCTGTAGATTCGCTATCTACTAGCGACTTTCTGGATTTCAATTACCTGTTGCGACGGTTTATATATACCAGCATTTACCTATTGAAACATACAGATATACAAGGACCTTCATTGGGAAAATATCCTTTACAGCAAATGTTTTCATAATTGTGTCTTAAACATCAAAGCTACGACATTAGAAACTCAATTTCTTTGTAATTATTTAAAACTAATAAATACTATTGAAACTTATTAGTTAAGGGTGTATACCGTACACAATGATCGTCATTAACCAAAAATTGTTTATCACTGTTTGGCTCCCAGGTGTTAGGCGTTAGGTGTTGGCTCGCATAGCGATGTGTTAACTGCTGAACGGGTCATCTCCCGCCTTGTTATGCCTAAGATAGAATTCCAACGGATATTTAGTTTAATACATGAACATGTATTCTTGTTCTCAAGAATGTGTTAATGTAATCAGTATCTTTATACTTTTTTTATTCTCCTAAACCACATTCAAAGAGAGATTCGAGAGTTTTATTCTGTTTTACTGCATGCGCGGACACGGGTCTAAAACCTTTACACTATTATTGTACATTCTAAGCCTGGGTGATGTTGATGATTCACCAATACAATCCTTAAGATAGATTTGATATGACAATTTGTAAACCACACTGTCTATTATGTTCTTGTTCTACTCTAGGGTACCATTTCTAGGTAATGCTGATTTTATAACAAACTCGTCAGTGCCAATGTCGCCTCTAGTATACGTTATAATTCACTACGTTAACATTTGTGGAACCAAGGGGGTTACACAGACAGTACTAGTGTCATTAAAACACATAGAGGTAGACAGCATTTGATATAAAGCTATCCACATATACAAATGAAGCATATGGGATGTTTCTATGGCAATAGTGTTCAATTTGAGGTATATCAAAGTTTCGACAGTTGCTCTCAAAAATCGGCCACTAACTCACAGTTTTCAAATACACCATTTCAACCAAATAGCATTAACTCTTATGGCTCTTAGATGTATTTTGTTAACTTCGTTGTGGTCACAGTTTATGAGCATAAACATGCTGAACAAATTAAAAGAACAAGTTAACAAATCAATAACGGTCAAAAGTTTACTTTTCAGAAACTGTATGGTTATCGAGAAATTCTGAAATGGACATCGGACATCCCAAAGACGTATTATCATAAAAGCCAAGCTCATTATAAAGAGCATTCATATAATATAGGGAAATATTTTGGGATATGATCAAATAGATGTAATTAATAAACTGAACATCTTCGTTTACCTTTACGGCGTTGAAATGTTGCATGCTTCTATGTCTTATTACAATGTAAAATTCTGCTGACAGAAAAAATATTGAAAATAGATTGAACTATCTTCGAATATCTGTATCTGTATACTTATTGAATAACAATTGGATTGGATGAGTGTTAGTAGTAGACATGCATTTGATCTGTTATTTATCATCCATTAATAACGAATAAGGTTTGTTTATTTTAATAATAATTAATTAAGTGTTATATCTTGTGTCTGCTTACAAACTAGTTTTGTTTATTTCCATGGAAATGTCAGTTTTTATGAAATATTGCTTTAGTGTTTAAGGGCTACCATTTTGAGACTATTAACGATAGTTTTTCTTTTAGCGAAAAGTAACATCGTATTAAGGAAACAGTCAAATAAACATGCAAAATTACAACGCCGTACCTTAAAATAGTTTCTGAGTTATGGCTTTTATTATTATAAACACATGTTAAAATAGGCCATAATATTAGAGGAACGTATTAATTTATTATCACGTATTGCACCATATCCAAAAACGTATCCCCACATATTACACCCTGTATATATAATATATTGTACTAGTGTATAATATCAATAACATTAGTTTACAAATATATTGGAGTTCAAACATTCAAATCGTGTATTAGGAAATTTTAAAATGTACTGCAACAATTTTAGGTTATTAAAAAGTAATAGGAACTAACCTATTAATTTTATTTTTTTAACTGGTTGGTTGGGGTGTTAGATTATTAGTTGTCATGTTCTTACATAATGCATAATCTAAAAACAATATATAACAACATTACATTAATTTATTGGTAAAACTCGTAGAAACGGTGTAAGTGTATGACTATCCGCAACATTTTACCAAAACTAAACTATTCAAATTTTGTGTGTCCACGCATAAGTTTGGGTGAATGGATATCGGCTGAGACCAATCGAAGAGTTCAAATTTCAAGAAATTTCTCAAGCAGGTTTATTTAGTGAATGTTTTTAATGTTATATTTTACTAAATCAATCATGTTGTGTCAAAAACCTGTAGTTTTTCAAATTGATCTTACGATATTGACTATATTCACATCACTTATAACTCACTAGTTATAAGTTTATTCTATCCTTAATTAGAAAATGAACGCTACAAATAAAAATATTGAAGGTGATTATTAGTTTCTTAATTGATAGGGCCTACGTATTATAAGTATGATTGTAACAACTTGAAATACTTACATGATATATAAATTTCTGAAAAACACATTGTTACGTGATGTTTGATTAATTATTAATTAACGTTGTGTTATTTTATAAGAGTGTCGTAAATTAATAGCACAAAGACTGAACTTTTATCGTATTTATTGGATTTGAAACAAATTTTTTTTTTTAATTTGCTAATATTATGTGACTAACGGTTCAGTGTAGAAGATATAAAGATCTTTATACCTTAAAAATGTAACTGTTGATAGGTCTTTCAAAAATAAATATTTGTTTTATACTTATACTAGCAGTTGCCCGCGACTTCGCACGCACTTTCCTGTTGAAAACCAGTACACTATATTTACGTATTCTTTTTCTATCACATTCTAAACACTCCTGAGATAATTGATAGTCATACGATCTCAGGATTGAGCGTCTTGAGCGCATTATGAAGGTGTGTACCATATTTCCTGCCTCTACCTTTCGTGGTTTTTGCTAGGTGTTGATAAGTTATTTAGTACAATTATTAATTTATATAGATGAATCTCAATAAACTAATTAGGTTATAAAAAAACAAATTCTGTCTGTTAAAATTAACTTTCTGTCTAAAATATTTTCAGTATTATTGTGGAGTTTGCTTTGTGCTCCGATCAAGAAATGTATCAACCTAAACCAATTTCGGTTATATAGCGTCTTCTTTCGGCTCTTTTCATTTATATTCGATCTAACCAAATTCGATTACCTTATGTGGAAACATTCACGGATTTGTACAATGAGGTTGTCTTCATAATATTGTTTAATAGCATTTTCATTGCATTAGATAGTTTATTGATCATTGGTGCAATCTAAATTTAAAATTAGGCAATGACGTCTTCTATGCAACCTGCATTACACTACTGATCAAGCACTTTACAAAAACAATTTTCTAAATTTTAAATGTAAACAAATGTTTCTGCCTCTTTGATGAACTTCATCTGAAAGAATTAACAGCTGTTAAGTATCAGTTCGCTTTGTATTACGTGTCGTAGCGCAGTCTGTCGTATCCAATATAAAACACTCCAACATTAACAACAATTTATAATTAAAAATTATTTAAATAAACTATTTAAATCGGACCAAATCATGAATCTAAACCATTCTCGAATCCCCTTCAACACACACAAAATTTCATCAAAATCGGTCCAGTCGTTTAGGAGGAGTTCAGTCACATACACGCGAACACAAGAAATATTTATAGCGATACTTTAAAAAGATATGACATTATCAACTACTAAAACGTAAAACAGTGTTGAGGTTAAATTCGATGAACTAAATTTCCTTTCTAAATTTCGTCGTAGTTAAAACAAAAATAAATTCAAAATTGATAATTATTAGATTTTTACCGAAAAAAGGCGGTTGGAGCAGGTGTAGCCTTTCCTTCTTTTAAGGTAACATGACAGATATACAGCCTACTATCCATTCTCATGGAATCTCGACAGAAGGCGGCACCTATCACCAACCTTACTTGTAACCTATCCTGGAAGTCCTATCACTCCGGAAGCAAGTGGACAGTTCAATTTAGAACTAAGTACAATGAAGTAAGTTTTACTCAGTTTTTCCTCCTTGGTGAATAAAAAGGCACACATTAGTCATATATAACTATATTTTTATATACCTAATTTTGGATGACTACATTATCGAGTAATGTAGGCTATGTTCTGGGATGGGCAATCGCACACATTTGATTATCACAGGAAATCTTTAGTTTTCAAGCAACAAAGCGAATATAAAGTTTGTATGAAGATCCGTGTCACTTTTCACTTCGTCAAGTTCCAATTCAAACGTATAATTTATTATTAATTTCTATATTAACTGTAATATCTTTATATATATATATATATATATATATATATATATATATATATATATATATATATATATATGGATATATTGTATGGAAACGCCACCAACTATGGCAATCAAACGGTGTTATAACGATTATTGAAATGTAATGTTCAATATGGATATAGAGAAAGATTAGACCATATTTGTTATTATTTATTTATTTGGAGCATACATTTTTGTGTGTGCTTTTACTTACTTGAACCACAGATGAAGTATGTAAACACCCTCACACTCTCAGCGACGCCCCTGAAACGATTAGTAGAAAACGAGTATAATTTTAGAACAATGGGTCGGTCGGAACTAAGGACAAACTGAATTAAATCTTTATCAGTACCAAAATTATACTAAATTGATGGTCACATCAGATTGGTATGCTGACCAAGGTTGTCTTGATCAATTAGGCCAAAGATCCAGATAATATGCTAATCAGCAGGATACTCACGTACGCATTTCCGACCTCGAGGGTCAAACTGAAGCTATGCTTGGCTGATTCCGCAAACAAGTCAGTTTATCTATTGTGCTTTACCATAGATATTTTTGCAAAACATGTAACTTTAAAAGTTGTGAAGTACAAAATATCTTCTTCGTCAGTCTTAGGCCTATTGCTTAAATTCATTTGAACAAACTGTGATAACGATAGTTTTAACATTTTAAATACATTTTACGTTTAAAATTTAACTTATATACAACGTTTAAATTGCGTTGATTTCTCTGCGGTGTGAATTATTTTATAAATGCCTGTTGGACTGAATCTTACGCATACTAATACAGAGTAGATAACTCTAAGACTATTCATTTTCAAGATGAATATAATCGGTTCTGAGCGTGATCCTTTAGGAACTCTATATGCTTTTAAAATGTACTATAGTATCTCACTGTATGCTTTATCTGAGTCTGCCTACTTAAATCAGTACTAAAACTTTTCAAGAAAAAAATTTATACAAATCTTTGAATTCATTATTGTATTTAAAATATTAATAATTGCTTGAACACAATCATAAAGAATCCATGGATAAACATTTTCAATGATTTTTGGTCAATCAATACAAAATTAGTCTATGCAAATTGAACAATTCAAGTTCAAAGTTTTGAACAGAACTGTTTTAATATAATGGTTATATATTTTGTTTAACCATAAAACAAACAATTAATAGTGAAATTGTAATAAATAATTTTAATATAAAATAAATTTAGTCTAAATATGATTTGAATGTTTTTAAAGATTGTAGAAAGGCCATTACCTAAGTTATATTAGGTGTAATATAAACTGGCATTCATAAAATGGATACTCTGATTCCTGAAGCCATTTGTTCAGCCACTTACAACTCGGCCGTAAATAGACAAGGATTAACAATAAATTCTGTTCAATACACATGAGCCCCTGAATCCTTAGATTTAGGTTTTAAGATATATTTGAAGCATAAAGGTAGCAATAAACCCAAACTGTAAAACATTTTTTGTGTTATACCATTGTTTATACTAGTCAATCTATCCTAGTTCACTAAAATAGGAGAGAGGCCAGAAAGTAACAATTTTCAACTACATAGCTTACCCCACAGACACTTGGGAAATATTTTTACTTATTCAGGATTCTTGTAGGATAGCATTTTAAACATAGTGAAGATTGAATATGTTGCAGAGATTTTATTTTTATACCTATAACCCTTGTTTATATAACCCTCGAATATACCAAACAATATTTCACTTGGGGTGGTTTTGAATGATGTTATGTGAGGCAAATTGGGTTTCAGTCCAGAATACCAAGAAAGGATAGAGTACATATATAAATACATAGTATTTTGAGATGGCTCCTCAGTTGGGAGTACATTTGAAATATTTTTAATTATACAAGGGGGCAGTGTGAAGTGCAGAGATTGTGATTTCTCAAATATCAAACATATCAAACATGGTGTGGGAAGTTTTTTTAATTTGTCAGAGTAATCAATGTCGATCTATATAACTGTTCAACATAATGCGGAACAACAATATGGAGTACATCAAGTTGTATTGCCTTGATTAAATATATGTCACATTAAGAATTGACACATTGTCCTACAAAATAACATAATATCTACCAAATCGAATAACTAAATGTTACATACTAGTCCCTGAATATCTTCATTTGTATTACTAATTAGGAGAAGGTATCCTATATAAGCCACTAAAACCTAAAAAATAATACAGTTTTTATAATAAAAATAACTATACTTCATATTCTTAAAATAAAATCAAGGAATCAAAAATTTTAAAAAACTAATTTTTACTATAGATAAAAAAAGTAACTCAAATCCGATAATATACAATTTTTGGAGGCAGCACAAAATTTCAAATAGATTAAAATGTAATGATACAACTCAAAATAAATTAATTGGATGCAATTTTAAGATAGAATGTGGTTATGTAAAACAAGTTTAAAACTATATAATTTTCCTATAACATTGTGTAATGAATTAAATGATGTCACTGAATAACTTCACCGGCAAGCCAGATTAAATGCCGGTATTTATTAGC